>NC_072401.2:18893750-19575000 GCF_028858775.2 Pan troglodytes
CTGTATAAAAAAGAAGTATCATTTTCCTGTTTTAACTGGTAAGATAAAAGTGCTCAGAACATTTATGTATCAGTTGAGGACCCAAATTCTCATTCTAAGGACTGTGACTTTCCAGTGCACCCACACTTCAGGTGAATGCTGTCTGGGTCACTAGAAATATCTGTGGGTTTGGGTGTCTTTTCTACTTTTTTCCTTCTGTATTTGTAATTATTAGGATTTTTAGCCTCAGAGAAAAATTCAGAGGCGTGCTCCTCACCCATAATCTTCTTATCTTTTTCCTCTCATTTCCCTTTCATTTCCTGGCTCTGGTTTTATTTTGCAGTGTTGGTGGATCTTACGGTACCTCTGATTTTATTGTGAAGAAAAAATATTGAAGTGTGTTAGTTAGATATTGAGTGTAGCAAGTCAACCTCAAACAACCATTTCCTGTTGTTCATAGTCTGTGGGTTGGCTGGGGATTGGTTTGTCTAGGCTGGACTTGGCTGCCGGTGGCTCTGCTCCATGTCTCTTATGCTAGAACCATCAGGCCAGCCTAGAGCAAGGGAAAGCACACAGGACTTCTTTAGGCCTAAATTCAGCACAGGCACACCTCACTTTCATCTCATTTTGTTGGTTAAAGCAAATCACATGGCTGGGTCAAAAGTAAATGAGCAAAGAGTGCCCTCACTTATACTGAAGGGCACTACAAAAGTACAGTACGTGGCAAAAGATATGGAAATAGGGAGGGGTGGGGAATTAGAGCCATAGATGCAATTTATCACAAAGATATGTCAACCAAGACATCATTTTGAGACTTACTGTTGCCTGGTGGTTTCTCTTTCTCTATGTGACACTCACTTGCGGGTTAGCTCTCTTTTGAGTCCTGACAATCATGGGAAGCAGATGTCTCCCTTGGGCATGGTTGACACTGAGTGTTGCTTTTTCCAGTATCTCACTCTGCACTGTCTCCTGGTGAAACTATAAGCCTTAGGGAAGAAACAGTATCTTCAAACTCTTACATCATAAAGTAGGACATATTTGTGAAGTAACTGATTTTTTTCTTTGACTCTCCAAACAATTCCCTTAAAGCACTCTATTTCCTGCAGTAAGTTTAGGGAGAATAAGTTTATCAGTGGGCATATTCATACCATAACCTGGTATTCTTATATTTTAACTGGTATTATAACTCTGTAATCCTTTCCTTGGTATTATTGTTCTTACTGAAACTTGGCAAGACACAATGTCTTTTGTTAATGGAAGAATCTTAGGCAAGGAATATTCTCATTGGGTAATAGCAGGGCTCTGAAATTGAAATTGGGTAATAGCGGGGCTCTGAAATTGAAATTACCTCCTGTCCTTGAGCATGAGTCTTGATCATTACACAGAGCGGGTGCTCATACCTGATGACACTGATTGACTTAATGAATAAAAGTCACTCTTATTTTTGCTCTGCAAGATTCTATCTTTCCAAGGCAGGAATCTGAAACAACTTTGTGTTGGGTATAACCGTAGGCAATTTCTCTCAAGTTGCTTGCAATCAAATATTGACAGGTTTATGTGAATTGAGATTCTAAGATCAAGTTTCCAAGGCCAAAAAATCACAGACATTGAAGGTAGAGGGAGGAGAATGAACTTTTACAGAATACCCACTATGTGCTATGTACAATGTATTGGGCTCTCTAGGAATACTTTCTTATAAATTTACATTACATCAAAAGAGATGGATAGCATCATTTTAATTTTAAGAGAAAGAAATTGAGGCTAAGTAACTGTCCATGGGCACGTAGCTCATGAGTTTAAGGTTTAGGCTTAGGTCTTTCAGATTCCAAAGTGTGTATTTTTTCCTAGGCCAAGCTGCCTACAAAAATGAGATGGTGATATTGTCCAAAGTTGGCTAAATTGAGTAGATCTTTGACTCTTTTCATTGTCTTTATGGCTTGTAGCACTACCTTTATAATCTCTCTTATAAATCACCTCATGTGAAACCTGCTTTTCACAGTCAATAAATAACTGGGTGGTTTTAGACTTGGGTTCTTTGTTAATTATTATGGTTATGTTTAAATCCAAATAAAGCTTCATGATAAGATAAAGAGGCCAACTGAATGTGGGTTGACCATTAAAGCTGGAAGCATTGATTTCTGATATAATTATGGGGGAAATAAATTCTTATCAGAAACTGAGTTAGCAATTGACAGTGTTGTCCCTGTACTAACCCTGTAGCCTTTCTTCTCGAGGAAGCTGACCCTCTGGGAGCATGTTAGACCCATTCACAGAGATTTTATTTCAGAGTTGATCATTGCCTTTTCCATTTCAGAGCCTCATCCAACAGTTTACTAAATGGTATCCCCACCATGGCCTCAAAGAGCTCTGTCTCCTTCTGTGAGCCTTCTTCTCTTTCCCAGGAAATTGCTTCAGTCCTGGTGGAATACTGCAAACTGTAAAAGCTCCTCAACTTCCTGTGTTCTAAAAGGTATTCACTAACAATCCAAAATTAAGGGGCGGCACAGTGGAATGGTAGAAAAACACGGAGCAAGGCAGACCTGGGTTTGAATTTTGGGTCCTCTGCTTAGTAGCTGTGTGGACATGGGTTAGTTAGTTAACCTCTCTGGTAATCAGTTTCCAGATTTGGATAGCTCTCTAGAAAAGGGGGTGACAAAGTCTACCTCAGAGGTTTGTTGTGGATATTGAATGAGGTAAAGTATGTAGAAAATCTTCAGTGCAATAATACAATTATAATCTATTGATGTAGGCCTGCCATGAATGACTACAGGCTGCACACTGCTTGACTCTAGGGGGTGACATTCACAATGTGCTCAGTGCTATGCCATGAATAATCTTTATAACCATAGTCATCCTACTGACAAATTTACCCTACTGCCCAGTGCAAAGAAAGCATATATATAAAAAAGCAGTCATTATCATTATTATTATCCCTCCAGTGAGATTTTCATACTGGTTACTCACCCTTGTTTTTTCTTTTTAAGTTATTTACTCTGTTAGGCAATCTACCTAACTAGAGTTCATTTTCATCCAAACTGAACAGTTTCTGCAATAGCCTACGACCATTTTGGACACAGCAACCTATAGGCAAGTTCTCATCCGGACTCCTGGATATTTTCCCCAATTCTGGACCTAGAAATTAGCCTTTTCATTTGCTTAGGAAATGGAATCAAAGGTCATGGATGAAACGCATGAACAGGGTTTAGGAGACGGGGAACCTGCTCTTGGGGATGAGGATGAAAGCTGCAGACTATCAAACTTGAACTTGAAAATTGTGGTGATCTTCTTGAACATCTGTTTCCTAATCACAGAAGCACAAAAACGTATTTAAAATTATGGCAAAAAGACTTCAAGGATCAATAGAACTTCTCACTAGAGAATTTGGCACTTCTTTGGAGAATATCCGTGATAGCTACAATCTATAATTTAATTGTCAAGCATTAATATGAATTTATGAATGCTGAACTTTAGGTGCAACCAAATCCCATTTTTAACTGCAAGAGAATCATTTTGTGGACCTTAAATTGCATTGATTTTAAATAACTTGGAACCACACCTGCATTTTTAATGTGCTGCTTTGCTCTCACTGTATAAGGTGATTCTTACGCAAACTGGTAGATGCGCTGTTTGCTCCATCCCTTTAGAAGTACATCAGGGGAAAGAAAAGGGAAGAGAAAACTAGGAAATTACACCCATTCAGAAATCATGAAGAGGCTGGGCTTTTGTCCTTCATATGTGATTTTTTTTTGAAACATGATTTTTGAAATGATTTAAAACGTAAGTTGTTGTAGGTTTGAATTATACAGCTCAAGTGAAGGGGTGTAGGATGTATGTGGAGGGTAAGGGATGAAGGTTGGAAAAATTACTGTTTGTGAGGTCCAAGCTATTCATGTATTTGTTTAATTCTCATAACACTTCTGTAAAACTAGGGTTATTGTTTCCATTTAACAAGGAGAAAAGCCAGGCTCTAAGAAGAAAATTAATCTGCCGAAAGTCATAGCTTTGTTCTCTTCAGAATAAAACCTTTACTTAAAAGGTAAAGCTATAATGTTATTTTCTTTACTGAAGATATCATGAATGGTACATTTCTAAAAGGTATGTCCCATATCTACTTACCCCAAGCAAATCCTCTTTCCTTTGACCCAAAGCCAGCAGACATTTTTGGGAAATAGTAAATATTTTAGGCTTCATGAGCCATATCGTGTCTGTAGCAACTACTCAACCTGCTGAGGTAGAGCAAAACCAGCCATTGACCACATGTAAATAAATGAGGATGGCTGCGTTTCAGCAAAACTTTACTTATAAAAGCAAATGGAATACAAAAGTGGGGAGTCAGTGAAATTTGGTCTGCAAGCCTGGTTTGCCAACCCCTGCTTGAGTCCATACATCCTCAGAACAAAAACGAACAAAAAATCCAAAAAAGTGCTAAATGAAGGTGGAGTTTGGAGGTGAAAACATTTTCTGTAAAGGGTATCATAAGCTTTATATTGTTTTCATCATATATTGAGGGGAAAATCCATTACTGTATATATACTGTATGACGGTATCAGTTGTATAACTGTGTAGGTCCTTGGAATAAAACAAAACTCTACTTTAAATATATGCATGCCCAGTGTTTCAAGTATTACACATAGTTAACCACAGAAGACTGAGTGAGAGCATGCTCTGATTCATGCAAAAACTGTTACAGTTCCGCTGTAGTTGAGTGGCTGGTTCCTTTTCTTCTTATCATCAACTCAATTTTAATGCAATCTTTAAATTCCCTGACACCAACAGATTATCATATTGTTGGAACAATTTCAATATCCTAGAGCTGGATAGATAACATTTACTTAAAAGGTAAAACTATAATGTTATTTTCTTTACTGAAGGTATTATAAATAGTACATTTCTAAAAGGACAATTTCTTTGCCATTTATTTATTTATTTTTACATGCTATACAGAGGCAGAGAGACTGGGAGACCTCAAATAAGATGCTAACTAAAAAAAGTAAAAGAATTTTTTTTTTTGTTTAGAAAAATCAATGTAAGTATTTGGAAAATGTGGAAAACACTGCACAGCTTCTAAACTCTCATTAAACTCCATAGAAAATCACCAACTAGCTCTTCTATGTAAGGTATGAGACATCTGATAGTTGGAAATTGCCTAGTGCAATAACTAAACCAAATAGTGTAACTGAGGAATACTAAAGGCCAGAAGCCAATTTACAGTGGAGTTCACGTCCAACAGCTTAATATTCTGGTTGAGAAATCCTATTGCAGTGGTTCAGGCTAGAGATAATGAAAGTTCAAATTGAAGCAGTAACTGTTAACAGTGGCAAGAAAGGGATGAATATGAGAGATTTTTGGATATAGAATTGGCAAAAAGTGGTATACTAGTTAAAGGTCATTGTAGATGATGATAATAATGACTTTTTGTGTGTGGAAGATAACAGAAACTGACTGGTGGAATTAAGCAGGAAAGATTTATCAGAAGGATTCTAGGGTAGCTCATTTAATTAAATAAATGACTGAATATTCAAATCTTGGAAATGCAGAAATCAGGGGCTCTCTAGGGAACTCAGCAGTGAGCCTCCACATATCTTTTTTCTAGAGTATTGCCATTAGGGTTATTGACTTCAAATCTATGGTTAGTTACTTTTATTAATGGTCTCAATTAAAGACTTCATTGTATCTATGCCCTTTGCTCTGTAACTCTGTAGCCCCCTCTCATGCTGAGTCTGAAATTGGCCATGGAACAGTAGTGAATATGGTGTCAGCAAAAACTTGAATAACACTTGCAGAAATAGTTTGGCTCTGTGTCCCCACTCAAATCTCATCTCGAATTGTAATCACATGTTGAGAGAGGGATCTGGTGGGAGGTGACCGGATCATGGGGGTGGTTTTTCCCCATGCTGTTCTCACGGTAGTGAGTGAGTTCTCATGAGATATGATGGTTTAAAAGTGTTTGGCAGTTCTCCTCGTTCTCTCTATTTCTCCTGCTGCCATGTAAGATGTACCTTGCTTCCTATTTACCTTCTGCCATGATTGTGAGGTTCTTGAAGCCTCCCCAGCCTACAGATCAACTAAACCTCTTTTCTTTTTAAGTTACCCAGTCTTAGGTAGCTCTTTATAACAGTATGAGAATGGACTAATACACTTTCAGATTTCCACTTTCTTGGTTGCTCCCTGTCTTTGCCATGAGAATATACCTGGGCTAGCCTAATGGATGATGTGGCAAACAAGATATTGGCTCAAGATGGATGATGTGGCACAAGATGTGGAGCTATGACATCCTAGATTTCTGAGCTGAACCCCCAGCTATGAGAGAAAACCCATCTGAAAACTGCATATCCAACCCCGCAGCTGACTGCAGGCACATGAGTGAGCCCCACCAGACCTAGTTCAGATCAGCAGAACTGTCCAACTACCCACAGGCTCATGAGAAAAAACAAATTGTTGCTTTAAGTAAATTTTGTGGGTCTTCTGTGTCTCTGAATTCAAATCTCAATTTCTTGAATAACAGAATTTGTTTGATTCAGCTTGGTTCTTGTGTCATAACTCTGGATACTTTAGCTGTGACCAGAGGGCAGTTGGCATGGCTAAAAGGAGAGAAATTTGTGAGCTGGAAAAACATCCCACCTAGTAATTTATTACATATGAGAAGGGTTGAGATAAAATGGAGAGTCAAAAACTCCTGGAATATTTGTAATTACTCCCAAAGATTCACCAAACTCATGAGAAGAAAGGGAAATTGAGGATCAGCATTGGGGAAATTGCTTGTTCATAAGGAGCCAAAAATGACTGGTCCAGACCCATGAAGAATTTGAATGGAGATCATAGAAAGGACACTTTTTTTTTTTTTTTTTACTTCTGCATCTTCAGTGCCTAGCAAAGTATGGTACACACTCTCCTTCCTAAAGAAGGAGAAGGGCATCCAAAGAATTGTTCAAAATAAATATCAGCTGTTGCTATTGAAACAAGAGGGGCCAAATGTTGCTGGTTATGAATATATCAATACATGGTAATGAGATACCTACATTGTATTAAACATTATTAAAAGTAAGAATCTGTGCCAGAAACAAAAACATTTATATTATCATATAATACACTAACATTTTTTTAGGCAACCAGCCGATGAACCACCTCCATGTGGTGTTTATCTCACTGTGCTTACATCTTGCTTGCCATAATCATAGAATTTTAGACCTGGAGGGCACATAAACCCTCTGGCTAGAGAGGTTATGGCACAATCCCAGATATACTCAATCAGCACCTAATTACTGAGCTCAAGCCATGTACCTTCCACAAACAGAAGGTGCAAGTAAGCAGTTCCAGGAGTCAGGTACTTATTATGACTGGTTAGTTAGTGATTAATGTGATCTTAATCACATTAGTCAACTTCTTCATTTTCATTTCTCATATTTCACCACAGTCTTCTTGCATATCTGGGCTCAGTCTCTGTACTCTCACTGCAAGCCCGAGAGGAATGCATTGAGAGGATGAAATGAGGAAGCACTTTTTCCTATGTGAGGTCTTGAGGTTAGTTGCATTTAAACTCTCATTCTCCCTTCTTTCCCTCCCCTATTACTTCTCTGTCTCTCTCTTTTCCCTCCCTACCTCCCTCCTTCCTTCCCTCCTCTCATCTCTTCTTTCTTCCTTTTCTTTCCTCCCTCCTTTCCTTTCTTTGCTTGTCTTTCTTTCTTTCTTTTTCTTTCTTTCTTTCTTCCTTCCTTCCCTCCTTCCTTCCTTTTTTCCTTCCTCCCTCCCTCTCTTTCTTTCTTTTCTTCTCTCTCTTTCTATTCTTTCTTTCTTTTTCTTCTCTTTCTCTCTATGCTTTCTTTCTTGCTTGCTTTCTTCTTTCTCTTTCTTTCTTTCTTTCTTTCTTTCTTTCTTTCTTTCTTTCTTTCTTTTCTCTCTCTCTCTCTCTTTCTTTCTTTCCTGATTAAACCCTGGGTTCAACACATGGTATGTATCACATGTTCTCACTTACAAGTGGTAGCTAAACATTGGGTACACATGGATAAAACCATGGAAATAATAGACACTGGGGACTCCAAAAGGGGGGCTGGTGGGAAGGGAATGAGGGTTGAAAAATTACCTATTGGGTACAATGTTCACTATCTAGGTGATGGGTATCTTAGAAGCCCAAACCTCAGCATTATGCAATTTAATCCATGTAACAAACTTGCACATGTACACTGAATTTAAAATAAAATAAAATGAAAGTCATGTAATACTAAAGATACCTTTCCAGACCCTGATCCCCGACGTTGGCCAAAATCTAGCATATATGGTTAAAAAAAAAAAGACATTTTACTCAGATCTGAGACAGAAACAGTTATGGAAAATTGTGGTTCCTATATTGTTCTAGTTGTTGACATAAAATATCTCCTTTAATCCATGCAGCAACTTTACAAAATAGTTATTATTATCCTGATTAGTAGATAACAGAAATAAGGCTCAGACAAGTAGGTAATTTCCTCAAGGTCACGTAGCTGAGATGTGGCACAACTGGGATTTGAGTGCTTGTTCTGCGAGTTATGACTACAAAACTTGTGCTCATTTTTCTGCACACGGCAACAGATCCATCACCCCTTAGCCAAATTCCCACTCATAAAATAAGACATAGTTTCTGTGTTATTTAGCTCTTGCTATAATAGAGCTGCATAATAAGCAACCCCAAAACTCATTGGCTCATAGCAGTAAACATTTATTTTTCTCACACATTGGATCTGTAAGTTGGATGGTATTTGGCTTATTTCAGCTGGACCTGGATGGATTCAAGTAGGTTTGGCTCTGCCATGCAGGTTGGATGCAGGTCTATTCCAAATGTCTTCTCAATTTCCTTCTACCACTATCCTAGGCATCTTCTCATAGTGAATGATAGGAGTGCAAGAGAGCCAGCCAAGCCATGGGAACCCTCTAAAGCCACTGCCCACAATAAAATGTTCATTAACATTTTATTGGCCAAAGCAAGTCACATGGCCAGCTGAACTCACAGAGGCAGGAAAATGTAGTCCACCCATTTGGGGAAGAACTATAAAGTTATATGGCAACATGTTCAGATGTATACTTCTGTAACAGAGAGGCAGTGAAAAGTTGGGAGCAGTAATTCAGTCTATCATAGTCCCAGACCCTCAAGATGGCCAAGTAAGCATGTGAGTTGGGGATCTACTGGCTTTGTAACTTCCTGTCCATGAATCATTTTACCTAACATGCATCTTTTCTGAGCCTTCATCTGTGCTGGAATAGTCACCATAATCCCTGTTCAGTATTCCTCACAAACTTATTGTATGGGGCTGGGTGTGGTGGCTCGCACCTGTAATCCAGCACTTTGGGAGGCCGAGGTGGACGGATCACGAGGTCAGGAGATCGAGACCATCCTGGCCAACATGGTGAAACCTCGTCTCTACTGAAAAAAAAAAAAAAATTAGCCAGGCATGGTAGTGTGCGCCTGTAGTCTCAGCTATTCAGAAGGCTGATGCAGGAGAACTGCTTGAACGCGGGAGGCGGAGGCTGCAGTGAGCCGAGATTGCGCCACTGCACTCCAGCCTGGGAGACAGAGTAAGACTCAGTCTCAAGAAAACAAAACAAAAACAAACAAACAAAAACCAAACTTATGTATAGCTCTGAGAGATCAAATTGAACTTCTTTATAAACTTTACTTCAGACTGAAAGTTACATTGTCATGTATTATTTTTATCAATATTATTACCATTATCATTATTAAGGGTAAAAATACCATTAATTAGGATATTTTTGAAGTTTTGTTGGGTGCCACCTGGTAGTCTACAGTTGGAGAACCCAGTGGTCTTGTGGCATTAATGCTTGTAGATTGTGTGATAGCATCGATGGTTTGGTTTTGGGTATTATTAAGTTATTTGTTTATGATATTTAATAAAAGCAGGCACTGTCTCGTCTGCAGCTCATCAGAGGTGGTACCAGCTTTCCATTTCTTAGGGTGTGGTTTTCATTTGGGGCAGCCCCAAGTGGGAATGAGGGCGGTTGTTGGTTCGTGGGCTTCGTCTATTTCACCTAAGTGGTCCGCAGTCTGCGGGAGCTTGAGAGCCCTACTTCCCGTGAGTGCACTGACTCCCAGGCTGAAAGCATTCACACAATTTCTATTGCTTCATAATGGGCTGAATTCTCTCTCCATCAGACAAACACAAATAGTACTTGAGGTGAGCCAGAAAGCACAATAGGTAACCTCTGCCAGAGCCAACTAGCTGCAAGTGTGGATGAAAAAATATCTCCCCGAAGAAAGAAACCACAACAATGAAAGGGGGAAGAGGGAGGCAGAAATTGCTATTATAAACTGAAAATAAAATTTATAAGATAAACCTAAACATATTTTTACAAGATTTGCATATTTTTTCAGTTCACCTCAAATCTATGAAATTCAATTCTCTGCAACTCAATCCAGTCAATATTTGTTGAGACTAGTATCAGAAACACAGGGATGAGTTTTAACTCCAAAATGAATAATATATGAACTCTGTCCTTAAGAAACTCTAGGCCGGGTGCGGTAGCTCATGCTTGTAATCCCAGCACTTTGGGAGGCCGAGGCGGGTGGATCATGAGGTCAGGAGTTCGAGAACAGCCTGGCCGACATAGTGAAACCCCGTCTCTACTAAAAATACAAAAATTATCTGGACTTGGTGGCAGGTGCCTGTACTCCCAGCTACTCAGGAGGCTGAGGCAGGAGAATTGCTTGAACCCGGGAGGCGGAAGTTGCAGTGAGCCGAGATCTAGCCACTGCACTCCAACCTGGGCGACAGAGCTAAACTCCGTCTCAAAAAAAAAAAAAGAGAAACTCCAGCCAGTGGTGAGCACCACCCACCCTCACATCCCAGCCAAACATACATGAAAAGTCAGCAGGTAGGAGTGAGGCAGACTGTTGTTCAGTTCCTGGAACAAAGTCTTGACCTCACTGAATCTGTTTCCTCATCTTTAAAACAGGGACAATATTGTGCATCTCACAGACTTCATCTGATGTCATTAATTTATTTTAAAAATATTAACTAAGCCCGTTTTGAGTCAGGAGATGTGGCAGCCTTTCAGAATCCCACAGACTTACACAGGAGGCTACAGTATGGCAGTGATTGGGAAGAAGGCAAAGCAGCTGTGGGGAGGCCAGTAGTAAGTCTACTGCGATCTTCTGGGAGAGGGGTGTTACTGGCACCCTGTGTAGTAGGAGTAGGGGGTCGAGAAAAAGACAGTCTAGAAACAATCTTAGGAGGTCACCAATGTCAAGGCCATTACTGATCTACAAGTTGTTGCCAAATTCACTGGTGAATTCCTTGTCCTCCTGTTGCTCTACATTCGACACAGCTGATTATATTGATTATGTCCTTCTTGAAGCATTTATTTCCCTGTGTTTCTGGGATACCACCATTTCTTGGAGTCCCCCTAATGCACTGGCCACTTCTTTGTCTGCTTTGCTGCATCTCTCTAATATTCAAGACTTAGCAATTATTTTCTTTTCTTTGAGTCACTCCCTACCAAATTATTATTTCCATTCTAACTTCCTCCTGATTTGTATACCCAGTTGCGAACTCCACTCAGATATTTAAATCAAAAATGAAGTTGTTAATTCTACTCCTTGTCGTCTAGGTCCTAACGCTCCATTTTTTCCAGTTAGAGCAAAAACACTTGGAATCAACCTCGACCCCTTTTTTTCCTTATAATTCACATTCAGTCCCTCACACACCTTGGAAGCTTATTTTAGGCTGATTGCCTTCATGACTTCAAGTAATGATGTCCCTGTGTCCACATTCTTTGCAATGTGGCTTTTCAGTTCCTCCCATTAACTGTGGAGTCTATTTCCCCACCTTTGAATAGGGGTTAATTTTGTGACTCACTCTGCCAAGAGAGCGAAAGACTTCATATTTAAATGAACAATATCCAGCAGCACCCAGCCCAGAAAAAGAAACAATAACTTTCATAACCATTGGCCACAAATGGTCAGGACTTGATTAATAACTGACAACTTTCCTAATTTTTGCCCCTGCTTCCAAATTAGAACCAACTAGATAAAACTAAATATGCACCCCCAACCAATCACATAAGATGCCCCGCTCCCAGTTAACTCACCTATAGTTGCTCTGTGCAACAACCTACAATTGCAGCTCACCTGAGGCCTTCTCTTTTTTTCCACTAGAAAGCTTCCCACACCTCTGCCTGTCTTTGAATCTGTCATATGCAAGTGACAGTGGCTGACTTCCTTGCTCTATCAAGCTCTGAATAAAAAGCCTTTGCTTTTTCTCATTTGGGTGGTCTTCCTTTATTCCCAGAAGACCACAGTAGTAACAATGTGCCCATTCTATGTTTGTGTCTCAAGAAGCCTCTTTGACAGTTAGCAATTCTGCTCTTCTCTCTTGCTTTTCTGCTATCACCATGAGAACAAGCCAGGCCAATATCCTGGGAGTTCAAGGGCCTGCTGGAGTTCAAAAGACTGTATGGAACAGGGTCAGATGTACTTTTGTAATAGAGTACACTTTGCAGTAGAGCCGCCTGAAAGTAAGAAGCCAAAATAAGGAAGCAGAGAAACTTAGAAGGTTAATTCTGGGGTTATTTGGGTGATAGGAAGATATGCAAAGTATTTAGCTTTCCAGTTAACAACTTGAGTTGGCTGGGGTTAGCGATAACTTGGGTTTCTCTTTTGGTGACTACAAGAAGTAGAGGAGGCAGGATCACTCCAGGAGTCTAGGCTGTGATGCTGCTTGCAGGAGCTACTGCTAAAGCCCCGAGCCAATCAGCTTCTATTTCATGTTGATCTTTCGAGGGTGAAAACCTACTGGAGAAGAGCATGAGCAAAGCCATTGTATTTGCTGGGGCATTTTAAATATAGCTGAGATAGGAAATATTGTGTTTTACAGAGCCGTGAATGAATTCTTTGTGTGTTTATAAATGCTTAACAAGCACAGTCATGCATGGATTAACAACGGGGATACAATGAGAAATGGATCCTTAGATAATTTTGTTGATGTGTGAATATCAGAGTGTACTTACACAAACCTAGGAAGTATAGCCTACTACACACCTAGGCTACGTGGTGTGGCCTATTGCTTCTGTGTCCGGAATTGGTGGGTTCTTGGTCTCACTGACTTCAAGAATGAAGCTGTGGACCCTCGCGGTGAGTGATACAGTTCTTAAAGGCGGCGTGTCCGGAGTTTGTTTCTTCTGATGTTTGGATGTGTTCGGAGTTTCTTCCTTCTGGTGGGGTTCGTGGTCTCGCCCGCTCAGGAGTGAAGCTGCGGACCTTCGCGGTGAGTGTTACAGCTCTTAAGGCGGCGGGTCTGGAGTTGTTCGTTCCTTCCGGTGGGTTCGTCGTCTCGCTGGCTTTAGGAGTGAAGCTGCAGACCTTCGCGGTGAGTGTTACAGCTCATAAAGGCAGTGTGGACCCAAAGAGTGAGCAGCAGCAACATTTATTGCAAAGAGCGAAAGAACAAACCTTCCACGGTGTGGAAGTGGACCCAAGCGGGTTGTCACTGCTGGCTCTGGCAGCCTGCTTTTATTCTCTTATCTGGCCCCACCCACATCCTGCTGATTGGTAGAGCCCAGTGGTCTGTTTTGACAGGGCGCTGATTGCTGCGTTTACAATCCCTGAGCTAGACACAAAGGTTCTCCACGTCCCCACTAGATTAGCTAGATACACAGTGTGGACACAAAGGTTCTCCAAGTCCCCACCAGAGTAGCTAGATACAGAGTGTCATTGGTGCATTCACAAACCCTGAGCTAGAAACAGGGTGCTGATTGGTGTGTTTACAAACCTTGAGCTAGATACAGAGTGTTGATTGGTATATTTACAATCCCTGAGCTAGACATAAAAGTTCTCCACGTCCCCACCAGACTCAGGAGCCCAGCTGGCTTCACCCAGTGGATCCCGCACCGGGGCTGCAGGTGGAGCTGCCTGCCAGTCTCCCGTCGTGCGCCCGCACTCCTCAGCCTTTGGGTGGTCGATGGGACTGGGCGCCGGCGGAGCAGGGGGCGGGGCTCATCCGGGAGGTTCCGGTCGCACAGGAGCCCACGGATGGGGTGGGAGGCTCAGGCATGGCGGGCTGCAGGTCCCGAGCCCTGCCCCGCGGGAAGGCAGCTAAGGCCCGGCGAGAAATCGAGCGCAGCGCCGGTGGGCTGGCACTGCTGGGGGACCCAGTACACCCTCCGCAGCCGCTGGCCCGGGTGCTAAGCCCCTCATTGCACGGGGTCGGCAGGGCCGGCCGGCTGCTCCGAGTGCGGGGCCCGCCAAGCCCACGCCCACCCGGAACTCCAGCTGGCCCGTAAGCGCCGCGCGCAGCCACGGTTCCAGCTCGCGCCTCTCCCTCCACACCTCCATGCAAGCTGAGGGAGCTGGCTCCGGCCTTGGCCAGCCCAGAAAGGGGCTCCCACAGGGCAGCGGTGGGCTGAAGGCCTCCTCAAGTGCCGCCAAAGTGGGAGCCCAGGCAGAGGAGGCGCCGAGAGAGAGCGAGGCTGTGAGGACTGCCAGCAGGCTGTCACCTCTCACTTCTGGGCTACAAACATGGAGAGCATGTACTGAGGACTGGAGGCAACTGTAATGCAACGGTAAGAGTTTTGTAGCTAAACCTATCTAAACATAGAAAAGATACAGTAAAAATATGGTATAAAAGATTTAAAAATGGTATACTTGCATAGGGGACATATCATAAATGGACTAAAAGTTGCCCTGGGTGAGTGAGTGCGTGAACGGTGAGTGAATGTGAAGTCCGAGGACATTACTGTACACTACAATAGATTTTATACATTGTAAACTTAGACTACACGAAATTTATAAAGAAATTTTCTTTCTTCAATCATAATGAACCTTAGCTTATCATAACTTTCTTACTTTATAAACCTTTTAATTTTTAGAACATTTTGACTCTGGTAATAATAACACAAATGCATTGTATAGCTGTAAAAATATTTTCTTTCTTTATATTCTTATTCTAGAAACTTTTCTATCCAAAATTTTATTTATTTTACTTTTTGTTAAAGGCTAAAACACAAATACATTAGTGTAGGCCTACACAGGATCAGGATCACCAATATCACTGTCTTCTACCTCCACATCTTGTCCAAATGGAAGGTCTTCAGGGGCAATAACATCACGGAGCTGTCATCTCCTGTGATCAAAATGCCTTCTTCTGGAAGACCTCCTGAAGGAGCTACTTGAGGCTGTTTTACAGTTAACATTTTTGTTGTTATAAACAGAGAATTACACTATAAAATAATGAACAAAAGTCACTGCAGTAGGTTTGTTTATACCAGCCTTCCTACAAACATGTGAATTATGCACTGTGTTGTGACTTGTAACAGCTATGCTGTTACTAGGTGATAGAAACTTTTCAGCTTCATTATAATCTTATGGGACCACTGTCAAATATGCAGTTGGCAGAAATACCCTTATGTGGAACATGACTGTTCTGAAAAGGACTGTTATGAAAAGGAAAAACAAATGTACTTTTAGCCTCGGAAGCCTACTAGGTATGATGAGCATAACAAGATCCCTGAGTTGAGATTTCTGTTGTAGAAAGCTGCTTCAAATAAGCCTTCGTGAGAACTTAAAGGTTTGCGACTATGACTAGCAAAAAGCCACAATTTGCATTGCCCAGACCACAGCTTATATCTTACTGAAAACATAAACATGAAACTAAATATGAACCATGTGGCCTAGATTTTTAGCTATCAATATTTTTCTTTCTTTTTCCCCTACTTTGTACAAAGAATACTTTGATTTCTTCCATCACATTTCTTTTTCTTTGCAACTTGCATCAAACACAGGCACCATGCACATGTACTTTGTTTGGGATCCAGTGTTCCTCTCTTTACAAGTCAATCCCTGAGGATAGATAGGGAGCAGCCAGTTGCTGAGCGCGAGAGCTTTCTTTTTCCCTATGAAGTTCACTAAGAAGTACCCAAGGGGCTGTCTGCAGTTCATTATTACCTGATAGGGCCTGAGCGGTGACCTTTCACTTCTGACCTGTGGATCTAACTCTAGCATTGTTTTTAGTGAGCATGCTCACTAAAAACTTGGGGATCATCTGTATCAATGGATATCCTCAGAAGTTTTTATTTTCTCTTTCTGTCAAACAAGCAAGTGATAATCTTGATGTCTTGTGAAAGTCTTTGTACCAGTGTTTATCATTAAAATAGCTATGTCTAAAATCCTGTGGGCTTACCTAGAAAATAACTAAGTGTAGCCAAACACATATCAGGCATTCCAGGTTCAAATCCTAGCTAGGTGAGTTGGGGCAAGTTGTTCACTGGGCTACAGTTTCTTTGGCTACAAAGAGACGTGGTTGCCAAAGTCTGTCCATCTCTAATGTTGGATAACATCAACTATGTGCAAATTGTAAATTTAGAATTCTGCAAAAATCCTAAATTGCGTATTTTGAGTGCTTATTATATGGTTAAGGGATTTTAAGACAGTCATTTAACAAACATCAATTGCCCTCATCCCATGCACCGGGCACACTTATAGGTGCTAGAATAGGACATGGAGCAAGACAGACATGATTCGTACAATCCCTGGACAAATGTGCTGGTGGTAAAACTGGCCTGAGGTCCCACCATGATTAAGTAATAAAGCCAGTTTTGAACTCAGGTCTGTAGGATTACAACATGCTTGTTCTTATTCCCTAAGCTTTATTGTCTCCTGACATTGAAAGACCAAGGCTTTATGTCCCTGGCTTTGTCTTACAGGGGCACAAATGTGGTGGTGATGGCTAGGAGGGCCTTTTCATTCTTGAAGTTTAGCCCAATAGGAATTCAATATATTCATTGAAAAAGCATCTATTGACTGTCACCATAATTCTGGGAATATGGGAAATTGTAGCATGACACCGTATTTCTATTTATACCTTCCTCATATCAGTGCAGAGTTAATATTGAGCCCTATTTTCCCAACATTTATGCTACTTCCCCTGTACTTTACCTCTGTAATAGGTCTGCTATCAAGATAAGTGAGGACATTACGAATTCTCCTGAAAGAATGGACTCTATAAAATTAAATATTTCTTCTACTTAGTGTCACATCAGTGTGTTCTTCAGCAAAGACGTCACACTCAGAATAAAAACCAACAACAAAAACAACAAGTGAACAGAACTTAGCATTATAATTTACTAGCCTTTTGGATTTGGCTCACACAACTTATCCGATTCCCTATCACAGAATTTTGTCTGTATGTACCTAAAATAAGACATAATCTGTTAAGTGCCTAGCATAGTGTCTGAAGCTATTAAAGGTATTCAGTAAATATTCGTTCCCTTCTTTCTCTAGAAGGGAAGGGCACGCTGTATTGGCAGCCTGCCCTCAGCCACCTGGAGGCTTACCACAAAAAGAGCTGAGCTGAGGCCTTCAGCCTTAGGCAACAGCTAGGTAAGTTAAAGATAGTTTCACTTCAGGATGTGATTTCTATACATTTATTCACATTTTTATACCATACCCATTTTATAGATGGAGAAAATGAAGGAACAAAGAAACTTAGTTTACCTGGCATCATCCTGGTTAGGGCTAGAAAAATTAAGCCCTACAGTAATGAATTGGATGAAAGGTGTTTGTAGCCATCTCTGCTGTTCTCTTCATCATACGCAGATATGTACCAAAGGGAAAATGTGTTTATCGTGAGCTTTCCATCCCTTTCTCTGATGTCACTGTAGAATATAGCCAGCAGGATGTGGATAGTTCCTCAGAATGTGGTACTAACAGGGCAGGGACAACTATCTCTTTCTTTGATCAGAGGTCAAAGGGCTGGTGTGCTATCTATGATCTGGATACCAAAGAAACGACCAAGGTAAATGCACTATGTAGAGGCTAAGGAACTTTTGATTCCTCTCCACACTATTGGCAAGAATGGCTTACATTGTGAAAATAGGACATTTGCTGAAAAGTGGCTTGATACATCCCAAATTAAGACACAGTAGAGCTGGAGTGAGAACATTTGTTTCTCCATTAATGATCCTAGATTATCTTAAAACCAAAATATTATATGTTTAACAAATTTCAGTGTACCAGACACTTGCCTTTAAATTACTTCCTTTATTCATCTGAACAGTCTTGTCAAGTAAGACAGGCGTTAGCACATTTTACTGATGAGAAAACAGAGTCTTTGAAGCTCAGTTAACTTGCCCCAAGTTGGTCAGTTGGTTAAGAAGTGAGCTAAGTATTATGAACCTTCTCTTAGCCATGAGTTACCTAATTTCAGATGACTTAAGCAACATGTCCGTGAAGCTTCTCCTTAGGATCACAAGTCCAGTGCCTTTGCAGCAGTGGACGAGGGTTAAACTCTCAAGGGTTTCCAAAATTAACCTGTGGCCACATGTTGAAGTCTGGTGGGATGAGCTGAGTCAGTGCTCCATCGGCTTTACTCTGCGCCCCTTGTTCCTTAAGGCCAAGAGAGGATGTCCCCTCCAGTCTGTGCCTTTCGGTGTCCGAGTCTGGTGGCTTCCTTGCAGTTGCCATGACAACTGTGGTTACATAATCACTCCCTTCACCCTCAGGCACCCGTTAACTTCTGACCTTCCCTGAGGATTTGCTCCATGGATAACCTGCTGTCCAGACAGCCTGTTTATGGGAGGACAACCCCACATTGTTTGTGTCATGAACTGCCAGCCATTTTCCATCTTCCCCCACTTCTCATCTGTCATTTGGGCTTGTGTCAAAAGGAGGGTCAATTAACTTCCTACAGAGATGTTAACATGGCAGACACAAATTGATTTACTTGCTTTAGCTTGGCCAGTTTTTGCCATGAGTATCCCAGGTAGAAGGGATAGTCGCGCCTGGAGACTAGATGTCAATTGATTGCTCTTTTATTTTGGAAGAAATACAACGTAAATAGTAGATGTGGGCAGATGGAAATTTGTCTGATAGATTGGTGCCATCCAAAGCCTGAAGGGATTGCTTCCTCCTTAAGGTATTTCTGCTTTACAGCATCAACCTCCACTTCTCCATGCCATCATATTTCTTGGTCAGAGAGCACCTGCTCTATCTTGGTTACTGTTATCCTTGCTATTTATCTAATGGCTCCATCCAGAAACAAATTGTCATCCTCATCAACCTTCTTTAATAAACTATCCTTTTATCAACCTCCTCACAATCTAAATGGCCATTACATAATGTTGATTCTACCTCTGAAATAGTCTCTCTTCTATACCTTCTGCTACCTCCTTTTCCACTTAGCCACACTTCAGGCTACCATCCTCTACTATCCTCTCCAGTGATCATTGCCATCACCTTCTACCAGGCCCTGAAGTCTGAACTTCTCCAATCAATTCGCCAGCCTAGTCTTGATTGGAGGGCAGGGTTAATCATATTACTTCTCTGCCTAAAAGCCTCAATGAATCTGCTGCCTACAGAATGAAGTCCCAAGCAGGCCAGATGTGATGGCTCATGCCCATAATCCGAGCACTTTGGGAGGCAAAGCGGAGTAGATGGCTTGAGCCCAGGAGTTCAAGACTGGCCTGGACAACAAAGTGATATCCTGTCTGTATAAAAAACAAACAAACAGCATGAAGTCCCAACATTTATGCATTTCTTATAAGGCTCTTTATTGTGGGGAAAGGACTCCCTATTCAGCAAATGGTATTGGGATAACTGGCTAGCCATTTGCAGAAGAACAAAACTGGGCTCCTACTTTCACCACATGCAAAAATTAACTCAAGGTGGATTAAAGATTTAAATGCAAGACTTCAAATTATAAGAATCCTAGAAGAAAACCTACGAAACATTATTCTGGACCTTGGCCTTGGGAAAGAATTTACGATTTAGTCCTTAAAACCAATTACAACAAAAACAGAATATGACAAATAGGGCCTAATTAAACTAAAGAGCTTTGCACAGAGAGAAAATAAACTATCAACAAAGTAAACAGACAACCTACAGAATGAGCACAAATATTTGTAAACTAGGCATTGGAAAAGGGTGTTCAGAATCTATAAGGAGCTTAAATAACTGAACAAGCAAAAAATAAATAAGCCTATTAAAAATGGACAAAAGACACGAACAGACACTTCTCAAAAGAAAACATAACGTGCGGCCAATGAGCATATGAAAAATTGCTCCACATCACTAATCATCAGAGAAATGCCAATCAGAACCACAATGAGATACCATCTCACATCAGTCAGAGCGGCTATCATTAAAAAGTCAAAAAACAACAGATGCTGGTGAGGCTGTGGAGAAAAAGAATCACTTATATACTGTTTGTAGGACTGTAAATTAGTTCAGCCACTGTGGGAAACAGTTTGGAGGTGTCTCAAAGAACTTAATGCAAACTACCATTTGACACAGCAAACCCATTACTGAATATATACCCGTAAGAAAATAACTAGTTCTACCAAAAAGACACATGCACTAGTATATTCGTTGCAGCACTATTCATAATAGTAAAGACATGGATTTAACCTACATACTCATCAGTGGTGGATTGGATAGAGAAAATGTGGTACACATACACCATGGAATACTGCTCAGTTACAAAAAAATAAAAATGAAATCATGTCCTTTGTAGCAACATGGATGCAGCTGGAGGCCATTATCTGAAGCAATTTAATGCAGGAACAGAAAACCAAATACTGCATGTTCTGTTTTAACTGGAAGCTAACCAATGAGCACTAATGGACATGAAGATGACAACAATGGACACTGGAGACTACTTAGGGCAGCGGGGGCAAGGGTTGAAATAATAACTGTTGGACACAATGCTCAGTATTTGGGTGATGAGATCAATTGTACCCTAAACCTTAGCATCATGCAATATACTCAGGTAACAAACCTGCCCATATACTCCCCTGAATCTAAAATGAAAGTTGAAATTATTAAAGAAAAATAAAGCTGTCCATTATATAAGCTCTGTGTACCTATGCAATCTTTTTCATAGTCATTCTGTTCTTTGAAGCAATGCCAAAGTCTTGCTTTTCCAGAAATATGCTATAATATTTTGTATAATTATATCGTTGCACATGTTCCCTTTGTCTGAAATAATGTTTTCTTTTTTTGTCCCTTGGAAAACTCTTATTCATCCCTCAAGATCCAATTCAAATATCACACCTTTAGACCAGTCTTTTATCCCTAATTTGAATTTAATAGCATCATTTTCCTTATACTCTGCCTCTATTATAGCAAGTGTCCCACTGAATTACATTTAGTTACTTAAAGGATTGTTCTGCTACTAGCTTTGAATCTTTAGGAAGAGGAATCATGTCTTATATATTATTATATACCTATCACTTTGCAAGGTGGTGATGCATAATAAATTCTCAGTAAATGTTTTAGAATTATATGAAGTGATTACCTCCCAAATCTCATTGCCAACAAGGAGTTAGTGAGAGCTTTTTTAAATGCAAAGAAATTACTCACTCCTCCTATGATGCTTTATATCTTTGATTCTTTGCACACGTTTCCTCTGCTTGTGACCATGCCACTTGTCCCTTGAAGAAGTCCTATGTACTCTTCTTAGCTCAAATATCATTGCCACCTTGAAGCCTTTCTTTACTTTCCTAGGTAAAATTAATCATTCTTTCCTTGGATTTCTCCCTGTACAATCTGTATACTTATTTCATTCTTTTATTGTAGTTAGCTCAATGTTTTTCTAAACAATCCTTTAAAAATCATGAAGCGTAAATTAGTTCAATCATTGTGGAAGACAGTGTGGTGATTCCTCAGGGATCTAGAACCAGAAATAGCATTAGGATTATAAATCATTCTACTATAAAGATACATGCAAACGTATGTTTATTGCAGCACTGTTCACAATAGCAAATACTTGGAACCAACCCAAATGCCCAACAATGATAGATTGGATAAAGAAAATGTGGCACATATACATCATGGAATACTATGCAGCCATGAAAAGGATGAGTTGATCTTCTTTGCAGGGACATGGATGAAGCTGGAAACCATCATTCTCAGCAAACTAACACAGGAACAGAAAACCAAACACTGCATGTTCTTACTCATAAGTGGGAGTTGAACAATGAGAACACATGGACACAAGGAGGGGGAACATCACACACTGGAGCCTGTTGGTGAGTGGGAGGCTAGGGGAGGGATAGCATTAGGAATAGCATCTACCTAATGTACATGATAGGTTGATGGGCGCCGCAGACCACCATGTCACTTTACTTATGAAACAAACCTGCATGTTCTGCACATGTATCCCAGAGCTTAAAGTATAATAATAAAAATAAATAAAATAGAATAAAAATCATTATTAAGCAAATAAATGTCCATTTCCTTCATTCTACCAGAATTAGTTGTAGCTTCTTTTGTAGGTTCATAGCATGTATTTCTAATCCTTCCATATAACTTGTCTTAGAGTATAATAGTTATTTGCTTATGTATCTATAACATGTTAAGCTCCTTGAGGGAAGATTTGTGCTTTATTCATCTTACTTTTCTTATTGCCTACGAGGACACCTGGCACATAGGTGCTAAGCAATTATATGTTAAATTGAATTGAAATGAACAAATGAACAAAATGAACAAATGAACAAAACTATAAGATGTTTGAGAATAGTGATTTTACCTTCCTCCTTGATTTTACCAAAGTAGCCATAGGAGGAAGATTAAAAAAAAAAAAAAAAGAATAGCTTTTGGTTGTGCCTATTTGACAACTGGAAACATTTCTGAAATAAAACAAGAGCCTGTATTATTGTTGACTTGTCACTAGAATGTCCCTAAAGTTTAAAAATAAAGTTCTCTCTATTATGGCTCCTGTGCTGGAGCTACATGTACTCTGCAGTGGGAACTTATAGACAGAACTTGTTTATGCGTTTCTAGTAAAGTGAGTTAATGGCTATGAAAAAACAATGTTGAGTTCAAATATTCCAAACTTCTGCTCCAGATCAAATACTCCAGAGATTCTCTTAGGATATAAAATGAGTCTTCTATTAAAATGTTCAGTTGTCTCTTAAGATGGCTCAATTAGAATTAACCTATGTTTCTTTTTACTGCAGGTAGCCCATCTACCTGAGGTAGTTGGTTCTTTTTTTTTTGAGACAGAGTCTTGCTCTGTCACCCAGGCTGGAGTGCAGTGGTGCGATCTCAGCTCACTGCAACCTCCGTCTCAGGTTCAAGTGATTCTCCTGCCTCAGCCTCCCGAGTAGCTGGGACTACAGGCACACACCACTATGCCCAGCTAATTTTTGCATTTTTATTAAAGTTGGGGTTTCACCATTTTGGCCAGGCTGGTCTTGAACCCACCATCAAGAACCAACATAATTTAAGGTCAAGATGTAACATATAATTGCCACAGAGGCAGCAAAGTGTAGTATTTAAGAAGATGGGCCCTGGAAGTAGAGGTTCTATGTTCAAATCTCAGGGATGTTGCTTTCTAACAGAGTATGCATTCCAAGTCTCTTAACAACTTTTCCTCATCTGCAAAAATGGGCCTACCTTAGTGGGTTGTCCATAAAATATACATGAGTTACTGTTTGATAATTTCTTAGAACAGTGCCTTGTACATAGTAAGAAATGCTATGTAACTATTTATGAAATCAGTACCTTCCCTTGAGTCTTTTGGGGCATAGTTTTCTGCCTGAAATGTTCTTATTCATGCTTTTTTTCTACTTAGGGGTTTATTTTTAGTTGCATTTTATTTCAACCTTGAAGACTTTGATGATCAATCCTGCCTCAGTCACATTTCCTAAATTTGAATTATAGCCCAAACACATGGTAAATTCCTTGACACTCTTTACTCCATTACTGTCTATTGGGTGTCAAACAGTGACTCAAGGGACAACTATCAGGGGCTTAGCCATGTGTCAAGCCAAACCCATGGAATTTTCTAATTAAAAATCTTATGTGCAGAGATATTCTGCAGGCAGATGGTCTAAGAACAAGGAAGAACTTAAAAAATTCCTCAAGAGAGGCACAAATCAATTACTATGTATGTAGATGTGTGCTTAATCCCCCTAGGTAGTGGGAACTCTCTAAGACCACAGGGAATTCTCATTACTTTGGACAACAAAAATTCTAAACGTTTTAAATTTAAATCTTTAAAAATTTTACTAGTAAAATTAAAAATTTAAAGATTAAAAAAATGTTAAAATATTTGTTCAGTAGTCCTATGTGGACTTTGTCTAAGGCAGTGAAGAGCTAAAGTAATCCTGACTCTCAGAGGATTGTGAGAAGGTCCCAGTGCCCTAGAGTGGAAAGTAGAGGCATTGTTTGAATGTAGGGGAGAGATTTGATTAGATTGTGGGTGTGTGTTGTCTACTTGGACTGTTGGAGTCGACCTGCACAGGGTGGATGAAATTCCCTGTTAGTTTTATGTTTACAGTTTATATGCCTTCAATTTGCAATGTCCAATAGAGTAAACTAGTCACATGTGATTTCTGAGCACTTGAAATGTGGTCATTCTGAGTTGAGATGTGTTGTAAGTATAAAAGACACATTGGATTTCAAAGACTTAGTATGAAAGAAGATAGAATATCTTATTAATCTTTTTATGTAGATTACATGTTAAAATGATAATATTGCAGATGCATTAAGGTAAATAAAATATATTTTAAACATTAATTTTACTTGTTTCTTTTTATCTTTTCTAAAGTGGCTACTAAAACATTTAAAATTATACGTGTGGCCCACATTATATTTCCCTTGGACAACTTTCCCTTAAAGTATGATTTTGAAAGGCTATAAAAACTTATTGAGTACATATGATGTGCTAGGCCTTGTGCAAGTTGTTTGCAATTAAAAGATAAATAAGATGAATCTCACAGTTTGAGACAGAAACAGATGTATAAGCACCTATCTATGATGCAGGGTAATGAGTGTGCACTTGGGTGGCAGTATTGTGTGGAAAAAAGGTATGAGGTTGGGTCATATGGGGCTGAATTTGAATTCTAATTCTTCTACCTGCTGGTGGTATAAAGGGGACATTCATTTGCCTCTCCGATTTTCAGTCTTTTTATCTGTATAATGGTAATGATTATGTCAGCTTCTTTTATTTGTGGTTAGTATTTGCATAGCCCTTAACAGGTGTTCAATAAATGAATTAGTGTCATTTGATTATATGATCAAAGTTCTTTGGTGCTGTGGGAGAAGAGAAAATGAAGTGCCTAATGACGAATGTTGAGAAAGTTGAATAGGTGAGGCCTACAGAAAAATGTCATTCAACTGGAGCGTTAAATGATCATTAAGAATTTAGAGAATGGATGGCAAAATCAAGGACAATAATAAAAAGGAAACTTACATGCTCATTTATTTCTCACTGTTCTAAGTATTGTACCTGTGATAGCTCATTTGAACCTTTCAGAAGTGCTACGTGGTAGGCAGTTTAATTAAGTTCCTAGTTTGCAGGTGAGAAGAATGGGCACAAAGAAGTAACTTCTCCAAGGTCACACAGCTAAGAAGAAGCACAATGGAGGTTGGATCTAGGCGCTTAGGCTCCAGAGTCCATGCTCCTAGGCACTCTACTCTGCTACCTGAAGAGGAACCATCCAGAGCAGGGCAGTGGGAGAACCTAGCAGACTGTCCATCATGCTTGAAATACATGAGGAGGGTACCATGGTAGCATATATGAGGGAAGGAGCTTGATGAGTGAGGATGGCAATTGCCTAGAGGTGAGACTGAAGAGGGTAGTGAGGGTTTACTAGTGAGGGACTTTGGTTGCCATACTAAGGAATATGGACTTTATTCTGTAAACTGTGAAGAGCCATGGAGGATTTCCAAATCGGGTAGTGGAGTGAACAGGATTTTATTTTAGAAAGAGAATTCTAGTAGCAGGATGGAGATTAGAAAGGAGCAGATAGAGGACAGAAGCAAGGAGACTGCTTAGAAGAATACTAGAGTATTGAAGTAGTCCAGATGAGACATATTGATGGCTTGAGTTAGGGCAGCAGCAACAGGCATGGATCCAAGAGGTAGAGTCCATAGGACTTGCTTGTGGGAATCTATAAGGAAAGATGATGATGCTTGTTATTATTTGGTTTTTCTCCATTGTCTGTGCTTCTTTTTATTGGCATATGTTCCCTAGTTAGTCCAGATTGAGTTTTTCTTTTCTTTTTTTTTTCTGTTTTTCTCTCTCAAATTGTCTTTACACTGTTGTTTATATTCTGGACATTATAGCACATGATAATTGTTATGCTTCAGGTTACAGCTCCATGAAAAATACAGTGTGATTATTGTTCATCTGTATTTTTTTTCTTAATGCTTAATGGTATATTTTTACTGGGCACAAATAATCGCCTAATTGCTATGTGGTTATTGAAGTCACATACAATGCTCTGTTAAAGATTACCCTAATTATGAGGCAAGGTTATTAGATTCTTCGTTTGCCTAGTTTTAGGCCTGTAGAATTTTCAAAAAGCAAAAGGTTGAATAGGCATTGTTATCTTAATACTGTCCCATTCAGCACCCCTCTCATTTGGCTGTTGGGGCAACCTATGTACACAAATGGGTTGACTCCAGTCACACTCCCTGCTTTGATGAGACCAGGCAGCATGAGCCCTGAGCATGCTGGGGAAACCATTGTTGTCTAAAATGAGGACTGTCTGATAGGATATAATACTCTTGTGCTTTTGTTTCTAGTTAGATTTTCTAACCATGAATATATTTTTCCTCTTGGGTTAGCTATTTGTATGTTCTTGTTCAAATGTATACCTTATAGATATTTTTAAAAATAATTTTATTTAATTAGATTTTTGATAATGTTTCTGGCATCCAAAATGATAGGAGCAGTTGGACCTTCCATTTGTTTAGTAAAAATTTAAATGTAATTGCATTAGTGGAAAATGTAACTGTCCAGAAGAATGAATTTGAAAATAGGCAAAGAATTACAACACATTTTTTTTGTTTTTTTTGAGATGGAGTTTCGTTCTTGTTGCCGAGGCTGGAGTGCAATGGCATGGTCTTGGCTCACTGCAATCTCTGCCTCCTGGGTTCAAGTGATTCTCCCGCCTCAGCCTCCCAAGTAGCTGGGATTACAGGTGCCCACCACCACACCCGGCTAATTTTTTTTTTTTGTATTTTTAGTAGAGACGGGGTTTCACTATGTTGGCCAAGCTGGTCTCGAACTCCTGACTTCAGGTAATCTGCCTGCCTCAGCCTCCCAAAGTGCTGGGATTACAGGCGTGGACCACTGGGCCCAGCCACAACACGCTTTCTATGGATGGAATAAGCTATATCCTGAACTAGTGTTAAATTGTGCTTGTTACCCATGCCCATTCACTTACAAGGTCATTATCACACAGAAGGCATCCATTGTAAAGTTGCAGATCACACACTGCTGCAAGAAGAAGGAAATAGTTGGGCTATCAGATTAAGAATCCCAAAAGACCTTGACAAGCTGAGGCAATGGATTCAAGCTAAAATATCATCTTAAGATGGTTTTATTTGGTTCCAAGAAATCAATCACACAAGTATACATTTGGAGATAAGAGCCTGGGATGCCATATATAAAGGAAAGATACAAATCCAAACCATAGAGTTATAGAAGAGGTGGCTACTTTAGTATTTTAGGAAAGTGGTGGGTAAGGGAAGAGAAAAGCAGGGATGGCAGTTCAAGAGATGCATATTCTTTCGCTTTCCATGAAAGCATAGAGCTGTAGCTATATGCTGAGAAGAGGGAGAGGATAGATAGTGTGAGATTGCAGATGCCAGAACAAGGAGATCTGATTATCTTGAGGGCGGGGAGTGAGGCCCAGTGGGGAAGAATGAAGGTAGTATTAAGGGCATAGTTGGAAAGATTAGCCTGGGAAGAAATGAAGGTTGTGTGTCTTCCTAGACAAGAGGGGTGGAGGTAAGCCTACAGAAAAACATGGCCACTTTAAAGTTACAAGCATCGTGATGAGAAGGAGAGAAGAGATGGAAATAATGAAACTGGGAAGCTTCACCCTTCTCAGAAATGGTAGATGAAGTCAACTGCTAGGTGTGAAAAGGTGACATCCTCAGAGATGGAGAACTGTGAGACAAGGAACTGCAGATGTGGTCAATGCCAATGCAGAATGGGTCACTCAAAGCTTAAAGAAGTGAGGGCTTGGTGTGATATCATACCCTTGGTGTGATATATTGTGTTGTATCTTGTCACTTTCTTGATTTAAATGCTATGACGGCCACTCACTGCTTTTGGGGATAAAGATCAAAATTCTTAGCTGTTTTGCAGTCCCTCCATAATCTGGGCTGTCCTCCTTAGTGGCCTCGCCTTGTTCCAGTCGTCAGTCACTGTGTTAAATATCCTTTGTTAGTGTTGCCAGCCCACCCTGTGCTTTAAGCTCAAAGGCTCAGCCTGCAATACAGTCTCCCAGCTCTTGGCCTACTTAGCAACTGCTTCTTCTTCAGAATGCAGAGGAAATCTGACTTTCTCAAGAATGCTTCCCTAATCTATCTGACTAGTTTTGTTCCCCACCCCTTGCATAGCACCCCTCTCTTCCTTTATATTTTGTCCTAAATGTAATTAAGTAAATCATTGTAAAGATAAATCAAGAGAAGGTAGGAAGAGAAATAAGAATAAGTCATGTGAGTTCAGGATTGGTAGTATAATTTGTAGGTCCCAGTGCAAAATAAAAATGTGAGTGTCTTGCTCAAAAATTATTAAGAAATTCAAGACAATGACAGCAGAGCATGAAACCAAGCACAGGGACATCTGATCATGAAGCTTTGTGTGACCGCCTGGGTCATCTACCCACGAAGCAGCCCTGTGTGAGCTTCTCCTGCTGCAGACAGGGACTATGAATTCTCTGGATTTAACCCATGAATTGGCTGATTGACTCAATGGGAGTTTAAGAGTTAAGGCACTCTGCAATGCTACTGAGGACAGTGTTGAAATGATGAACCACTGTGCTTAGAACAGAATAGGTTACAACAAGAAAGTAGAATGAGGCTGAGACTGGCTGAGTAGGAAACAGCAGAATGTCAATGCAGTAGAATTTTGGAGTGAAGGACGCAATAGAATAGAATGTCCATGCATTATTTATTAGTGCATCAAATTGGCATTTAATTTGTTGGTTCCTACTTTGTGTTGGAAGGAGAAGTCATTGACTTTTTCAGAGTATGACATAAAGGAAGACCTTGAGAAATTTTAGAGAGAGTCAGGTATGGAGTTGGAAGCTCAGTGATATGGTTTGGCTGTGTCCCCACTCAAATCTCATCTTGAATTGTAACTCCCATATGGGAGGAACCTGGTGGGAGGTGATTGAATTATGGGGGATGGGTCTTTACTGTGTTGTTCTCACGATAGTGAATGAGTCCCTGAGATCTGATGGTTTCAAAAAGGGGAGTTTCCTTGCACAAGCTCTCTTCTCTTGTCTGCCGCCATCTGAGACGTGCCTTTCACCTTCTGCCATGATTGTGCAGCCTCCCCAGCCACATGGAACTGTAAGTCCAATAAACCTCTTTTTTTTTTTTTTTGTAAATTGCCTAATCTCAGGTATGTCTTTATCAGCAGTGTAAGAAGGGACTAATACACTCGGGTTTACTATTTATCAGCTCTGTGACTTTGATAAGTTATTAACTTCTCTGTGTTTTGGATTTATTTTTTGTGGGGATGTAAAATTGGGATGATGTTAACATGTCATATGGTTGTTTCAAAGACCAAATGAGTGAACTGGGTTTATAGTAAATTCTTATAATTTTGTACTTGTACACAATTAATTTTCTCTTCAATGCCATTTTCTTTAAGTAAGTTAGTTGAATTCAGTCACAGTTTTACCATGTATTATAAATAGCTAAAATTCATGATTAGACTTAGGTGGATGCAAAGAATGTATTCGTGTGCTTTATGAAACTTGTAATGGCAACTTTTGAGCAAAAGGAGCAAAATGTATAAACAAACTCATCTTCATTATAGTAAGTGCCAAACACATCTGGAACACATCAGCAAATTAGTGTTTAACATATTTCAGTGAACTCCAGCATTTTATATCTGTATTTCTACAGTCAGAGGGCTTTCTCTTGGGTACCTCGAGGTAATTACCAAGTGCTAGAAATTGTGGGAAACAAAGGTTAATGATCTATGGTTCTGTCTTCAGTTTTAGTAATTCATACGAGTAAGTATCTTTTATTTATTGAGCATAAAGTTTGTAGGTTTTTTTTTACTTTACAATTAGGATGCCATTTATTTTAGGTTGCTCTGCTCTGGAGAATATTCTGATAAATTTCATAATCACTATGCCTAGCATTTTCATTGTACAAAGGGTCATCAACAAAGTCATCTATATCATTACTAATGGCTTCCCAATTTATATCACTAGCTTGCCTGAGTTCCAGGTATGTATCTATGATTGTCCACTAAACATCTTTACCTGCATATCCCTCAACACTTCAAACTCTACTTGTCCCAAGTAAAATTCTCTCTCTTTTCTACAAACCCAGTTGCTTCTCTTAAACAACTAGTTTTTTGGCTCGTTCCTAATAGAACGATTGCCTGGTGTTGTAGAATCCACCTTCTTTATAATTCTTGAATCCATACCCATCTTTTTATTGCTTTTGCTATTGACCTAGTTCAGATTCTCATCATCTTTGACCCTAGCATGTCAATCACCTCTCACTTTTTAGCCTCCCTTTCTTTGAATCCACTCTACTCACAGGTTAGTCAGAACATTTTTTTTCTGAACTACAAATCTGATCATGCTTTCAATTATATTCTTGTTGTTCCCTAGATAAATTCCAGATATTCTACCATGTAATGTAAAAATTTGCACAGTCTATTCCTAACACTTTTCCCCACCCATATCTTCTGACAATTCACTGCTCTTAGAGACAAACACTGCATATCCCTAGAGTACAGCAAAAGGCACCCTACCCTAGTGGAGAGAGCCAGGAAAGTCTTCTTGGAGATGACATTTGTGTCATGTCCAAGAAAGGATTCAAAGAAAAATTCTAGGCAAAATGGGAGGACCTCTGTTATGAGATGTATATAACAAATTATAATTGCTTATTTACACAGGCAAATAACATTAATACTAGGAAGCCTCATTTTTCTAATAGGTCCTAACTTTCACAAATACTCATTTTTGTTGCTTTTTCTCTCTGTCAGCCTGTCTACATTTGATTTCCCTTGGAGATTCTCTCTAGTCTAATGGAATTCTCTTTATGGGACACAGGTCTTTGGTGGAAAAGCCTACACTAAGTTACCTATTAATTCAACACATAGTTGCTGAGTATTTAAAAATGCCAAACACTGTGCTACTTGTTGAGAATATAATGGAGAACAAAACTGACCACTTTCCCTGCCATCATGGAACTTACATTCTATTTGGGGAGGCTATCAGTGAAAAGGTAAACTGAAAAAAAATTATAATAAAGTACAAAGGAATAATCCAGGGCCCAAGAAGATGGATAGGATGTAATAAACTTTACTTAACGTGGTAGACACTGGAGGCTTCTCTGAAGGTGACATTGAGGCTGAGATCTGAAGAATGAGAATAGTATGTGGGGAACAGCATTCTAACTGGAAGGGTTAATGCATATAAAAATCTGGGGAAGGGACGGCATGATGATGAAGGTGGGGTGGAAGAGGGAGATGCAGTGGGGAAGTGCTGGTGGCATAATCTTCCATTTCAGAAGCTCTCTCTGGCTGCTGCATTCAGCACAGCTGAGTGGAGGGCAAGCACAGCCACAGGGAAGTCTGTTATTATCTGGTTGTAATTGTCAAGACCAGAACTGATAGCAGACAGGACTAGTCAGCCATTAATAAAACACTCAGCACCCACTGCGCACAGATCTTTTGCTAGGATTGAAATATGATAAGACATCATCACAACACATAAAGAACAAATCCTTTAGTGGAAGAGAAACATTCAAAAACATCTCTTAAAGGATTGACACATAGTTTATTAGCAGCATGAAAAATGAGCCAAGGCAACTCAGGGAAGGGAGTGATCATCCCTGGTGTAGCTGTAGCCAGGAGGCTTTACAGAGGAGACAGTAATTAGCTGGATCATGGTCTCCAAAGTTGAGAAAAGTGGACAGGTGGCCAAGAGTATAAGGAATATTCCCTGCTGTTGTTCTTTGTGGTGGGTGGTTGGGATTGAGGGTAAGTTCTCAGATCTTGGGTCTGGGCTGAAGAACTAGAAACAGAGCAAAAGTGTGCAAAATGCAGCCAGTTGTGTGTCTTTCACAGTATAGTTCTTAGCAGCTTCAAAAGTAACCTTTTTTTGGCCTGTGTTCTGATCTTCTTTTCCATTCCCCTTATTCGGTGTAGTCATTGGCAAAGAGACTATTCCTAATGAAGTCGAGCTGACTTCATAACCCCTGATGATCTGCGTGCTGTTCTATGGCTGACGTTTCCACTTTGATTGGATGGATGAGACACAAAACAAAGAGTTGACTACTTCTGGTGATTAAAAGCTCCCTTGATGATTTTTAAAAGGGATTGTTCAAAGCTTTTAGTATGTCTGAGTAGCGAATTACACTTTACTTCCCTAAAACTACTCCAGCAATTGTGCATGGACATAGCAGACTTTCTTTTCTGCTGCACAACACTACAGAGAATAGTTTTTTTAAGAGTAGCAGCCTTTTAGTAGGAGATTAAGTGATTTGTGCATATATAATTTATAAAGCACTTGAAGCTTTTTGTATAAGAGCACGTTGGAAAGGTAAAATTATTATTATTTATGTTGTTATTAGCTTATTTTATCCTGTTCTCATATGAGATATTAGTTTTTGAACTAATAATTCAAAGCAGAACTGTTGATCACAAAGAGAAGAAGAAATAGATTGGACAAACATAAAAATTACGGCTGATCTGTCAAAATAGATAAGATTGAGTAGTGTATGACATTTGTTTTTCTTTATAATATTATATTCCTTATATATTGTAAGGAATATAATACATGATTATATTACTTGAATTATGTGTGTGTGTATATATATAATTTGTTTTTCCTTGAATTTATACACACACACACACATATATACACAGAGAGAGAGAGAGAGAGAAAGAGAGAAAGTCTCACTCTGTCATCCAGGCTGGAGTGCAGTGATGTGATCATAGCTCACTGCAACTTTGAACTCCTGGGCTCAAGGGATCCTCCTGCCTCAGCCCCTCAAGTAGTTGGGACTATAGGCATGTGCCACCATGCCTGGCTATTTAAAAAAAAATTTTTTTTAGAGATGGGGTTTCACTATGTTCCTCAGGCTGGTCTCAAACTCCTAGCCTCCAGTGATCCTCCTGCCTTGGCCTCCCAAAGTGTTGGGGTTACAAATGTGAGCCACCATATCTGGGCAGAAATTATTTCTTGATTATTGTTGGGCAGACATTTTTTTCTTAGGTTCCTTTATAAATCAGACCCTGAGAGCAGTGATTTACTGGTGTGTGTGTGCAAACACACACACACACAAATTACTTAAAACTACAAATTATTTGAAACATCTATTTTACTTTGGCCTCCATGCAGCTGATAAACAAAGAACAAAATGACATAATTATGATTGTAGTGTCTTTAATTTAAGGTGCAGAAAAAATGAGCTTTTACTTGTCTGCCTTCCATCAAAGAGCTTGCCCTGGATACTGGTACCTTGTGGGTTTTCAACATTTGTTATGCCCAAGGGTTAAGAATGGGAATGGAGGCATGATATAAAGTTTGATTAATGCTTTGATCCCTTTAGGCTAAAAAAAAAAAATCAGAGGTTAAATTAATCTTTTTTTCTATTATTCCGGTACATTAATTAAATTATTCTAAGATCCTTTAGATTATATACTTTGACTATATTTATACTAGTTAGGATTAAATTTGACTGCATACAACAGAAAAACACCAAAAACCAGGAGCTTAGATGAAAATTCTTTCTCAATTTAAAAGAATTGGATGTAGGTAGGGCCAGGTTAGGGGCTCCCCAGTTATTGGGGACCCAGGCTCCTTCTTTTTTTTTGGGGGGGGGATGGACTTTTGCTCTTGTTGCCCAGGTTGGAGTGCAATGGCGCAGTCTCGGCTCACTGCAACCTCCACCTCCCAGGTTCAAGCAATTCTCCTGCCTCAGCCTTCTAAGTAGATGGGATTACAGGTGCCTGTCACCATCCCTGGCTAATTTTTTGTATTTTTAGTAGAGACAGGGTTTCACCATGTTGGCCAGGCTGGTCTCGAACTCCTGTCCTCAGGCAATCTGCCGGCCTCGGCCTCCCAAGGTGCTAAGATTACAGGCATGAGCCACCATGCCTAGCCCCAGGCTCCTTCTGTCTTGTTGCTCTGCTATCTGGAGCAGGTTGCGTCTTGGTCCAAAATGACTGCTAGGGTTCCAGCCAACATATTAACACTCCTTTGCAGGAAGGAGCAAGGGAAGAAGAAAGGTATATATTCCACTTTTGAGGAGACTTCTTAGAAATCTCACTAACCCCTTCTGTTTATGTTTCATTGACAAGAGATTAGTCATACAACATGTAGCCAGCTGAAAGGAAGACTGGGAAAAATAATTTTTGTGACAATGCATCCAGCTAAAAAAATTTACCTTTCTGTGACTGAGGAAGATAGGGAGAATGAGTACCAGAAGTCATTTGCAACTTCTGCCATAGTATTTACTTCAGGTTGATTTGAAATACTTCTTTCAGAAGGTGGAGAAGTTGATTTGCTTTAAATTCAGTTGGTTTTACTGAGTGTAATGGTGTGGCGTGGTGTGGTCGAATGAGTTCTGGGGTACTGGATTCTAATTCCAACTTAACGTGATGCTCGGCTTTGGTGTCCTCATCTCTAAATAGGGAGTTTGTATTATAGGTCCTCTAGGATTCCTTTCAATTCTTATTTCCTAATCTGGTTTCTGAAATTTTACAGCAAAGCTGTCCATATACACTCATATATAATTATATGGTATATCATTAAAACACTTGTTTCTATAGAAATAAAAGGTATACATAACAGCCATATTAGTGGAGAGCTACTTGTTTAATATTTTTCCATTTTCACCCTCCTTGCTCTAAATGAAAAGAATGGTATCTTGCATGCGAATTAAATGCTGAGAGACTGAATATGGGGCATAATTGTCCTCGTTCAAATTAGAAGTAAACTTTTCATCCTAAAGAACAGGTCCCTCTCCCGTTTTTCTTGGTTGCATTACTGTTGTGTTTTGCTCATCAGCTTCTGTAGGAACCCGTGACCTGGAAGAATTGGAATTTGTGTTCTTAAGTATGTGATGCAACAGAGTCCATTGCACTTTGGAATGCCTGGACATATTAATGCTGGTGTTCCTGGGAAATAGTGATATGGGTATTGCATTTTCTCTGTCTCCTATTTCCCATGGTTTCAACTGGTTGTAGTTCTTTGCCTTGGGACAGCTGTTATGGAGCACTTGGTAAACTCTTCCTAGGACTTGCTTTGTGCTGCTTGTTGACTGCTCCACAGGCCACACAAGATGCCGTCTTTCAGGGCACTGAGTTGTGAGCCCTTTATAAACCATCCTAGTATGTTTTATCAGATGGAATGATTCTGAAGACACTTGCATGAAAATTACTAGAAAAAGGCAAAACAAAGCAATAACAACAAAAGAATATTGGTTGCTTTTCCTTCCTAACTGTTGTAATTTTTAATCCTAAGGGGAAGAAAAGCAATTATAAAATGGCATTATCCTTCTTAAGTCCTACATGGAATACAGCAAAGTTACAAACAAACAAATAAACTGAATAAATACTGCCTTTTTATGTTGTTGAAGCTAAAAGGTTATTGACAGGTTAGGTGTTTTAGGTTGAACCATATGAAATTGCTGCTTTTCAGGTCAAAAAAGGTCAAATATAGATAATTTTTAATGGTTCAACCTAATATAGAAGTTTTTAGTCTGGTTACAAAATAGAAATCTTTGGTTTTAAAGCTTATATCATTTGGAGTTTCTCCTCAGCCATATGTTTTACTTGGAAAAACATTTGGCTATTAGACGATATTTTAAAATTCAAACAAATATATATATATATCTGTATATATATACAGATATATATATACAGATATATACATATATATATATTAAAGCAATGTAATTTTGAATAAATCCACTTCTTCCAAGGTAAAAAATTAAAAAGTTTAAGTTATATTTTTTTAAAAAAAAGACGACATAGATTTAAAATAAGTATGCCAATAAGACTTTCCTGGTCCTTGACTTTTGAATCATAAGTAAACACAGTGAAATGGAGTGGAAACAAAGCCTTTGCAAAATGAAATCTATGAAGAACTTTACTGTGAAAAATGACACCCTCTAATAGCCCCCACAGCTCTCCAAAGGCAAAAATATACTCCACAAATTATTTTAATGAGTTGAGGGACATACGTTTCCATCAGGAATGATTTAACATCCACATGGGCAATTTAGGAGGCAACGAGATTCCTTACCCTGTCCTGGCTTGGAGCTGACTCCCTCTAGCACCACTATCCATGGTCTAAACGTCCCCAGGCAATTCTTTAGCGTGGGTCTGTTCTCTCCAGGGTCAAGGAGGATGAGTCTCCATACAAAAAACAAAAACAAAAACAAAAACAAAAAGACAGGCAGGGTGGGGATAGACTTAATTGTGGAGTTCACTGTGACTTGTTATTTTTGGACACTCCGGGGAATATGGCTGTGTCTGTTTTGGATGGCCCTAATTTCTTTTGGCTGTGGAAATACTGAAACCACCAGCTAGCTACCTGCTGTCTCCAGAAGGCTGAAACCTTGAAAGGTAAATGCTAAGTGCCCCAGGTAGCCAAAGCATGACCTGTCTGGTTACTAAGGAACAATTTGCCCAGCTGGTTACTAAGTAAGACAGGGAGGAGGAAAGACAGGAAGAAAAACCAGTACAAGATATAGAATCCCCATCCCACCTTCAACCTGGATTCATTGTGCTTTCAAATTTTAGACTCGATTATCAACCTGAGAAGAGAAGCAATCCTCTAAAATCTAGGAATCCTGTGGATGTAAATAAAAAGTCCTGAATGGCATTTTAGTTTCTTTCTCTGAATTGATATGCAAATTCCTAATTTACTTAAAGCACACTGTCGTGCATTATAATAAAGCCTAATACATGCTTCTATGTAATTATGCGTAATAACCAGTGATCAGAGGGAGGAGGGAAGGCGAGAAGGGAATTGTGTTTCCAGCTGGCCCTCTACACCTGCAAATAACAGACAACTCCTTTCAGTGTAGAGGAAACAAGATAATGACAGTATGATATTAAATACAAACATTAATTCTTGGGAACAAAACATAAAGAAGAGGTCTTTCAATTAAGATGTGTGATAGTGAGCAACTTAAATTACATTCCACATCATCTTAAGGAGAAATAAGACCAAGCAGAATGAAAACCTTAATTTGCTATTTACTGCTATACTCTGATGATATTAATCTTATTATTTATTTAAAGAAATATTTGTCTGGACCACTTAAACCCTGTGGTAGGATCCACTTTTCATACTCATTTGGTTTGGTTTAAGAACTAAATTGCAATAACATGGTCTCTCACTCTGAAAGGACAAATCAGACCCTAGAAGGAAAATCTCAGGGCCCCAGGGGTGCCTCAATTCTAAGGAAACAAAAACAATATAAGGAAATGCTTTGTGAGCAGGAAAGTGTAATCCTAATATAGGAACTGTGGTCCCGGCTACTGTTACTGCAAGTTTTGTTATGAGAGGTGTCTTCCTGAAAAGTCATCTGCAGAAAGAATTTCTTGACATTTAAACTTACATCTCCGTGTGCAAGGTAGTTTAATATAGTCATTAGGACTTTTGAAGTTTTTCTGACCTGATTTTGCTTCCTAGTTTCATTAATTATTAGCTGTGTGATCTTGGACAAGTACATTTCTTAAAGCTTATTTTCAAGAAGACTTTTCAGCACAGGCCACAAAATTTCTGTTGTGTGCCCATTATGTTCCTAATGTGATTATGTCACCATCCCTACCAAGATTAACTGTAGCTTATCAGTGCACTCCACCAAGGGAGTGGACACCTTGTTGTATGAATAAAGTGATAAACTCTTGGTGTGGGTACATTTTTTTTTTTTTTTTGAGACGGAGTCTCACTCTGTCGCCCAGGCTGGAGTGCAGTGGTGCCATCTCAGTTCACTGCAGTCTCTGCCTCCAGGGTTCACACCATTCTCCTGCCTCAGCCTCCCTAGTAGCTGGGACTACAGGCGCCTGCCACCATGCCTGGCTAAGTTTTTGTACTTTTAGTAGAGACGGGGTTTCACCGTGTTAGCCAGGATGGTCTCGATTACCTGACCTTGTGATCTGCCCGCCTCGGCCTCCCAAAGTGCTGGGATTACAGGCGTGAGTCACCGTGCCCGGCCAAGTACATTTCTTAAAGCTTATTTTCAAGAAGACTTTTCAGCACAGGCCACAAAATTTCTGTTGGGTGCCCATTATGTTCCTAATATGATTATGTCACCATCCCTACCAAAAGGATCTCAACATTTCAAGTAGAAGATTTGGGATGTAAATAGACACTTTTAATTTAATGTGGTGAGTGTTAGGACAGTAGCAGGTATTGATGGGAGCCCTCAGTTCATCTTGGAAGACCAGAGAAGGCTGGTAGAGGGAGATGCATAAAGAGACATGAAGAGGGAGCAAAGTGGGTTAGGTAAATAATTGGGAAGAGTTTTCCATACTTGGAGAAATACATAAACTAAAGTATGGATTTCAAACATTGAAGCAATCACAGTGAGGAGGCTGTTCATAAAGGTGGTTGGAAAATTAGGTGGAGATGTTTCCTTAGTCCACACCAGGGATGGCCAACTTTGTTTTTCTTTTTTGCAAATGGTCAAGTAGTAAGTATCTGTAGTACTGAAAGGCATATGCTCTCTATCTCACCTACTCAGCTCTGATGTAGTGTGAAACCTGCCATATGTAAATATGCCATATAACAGGTGATTTGTAAACAAATGACAAGTGTTCACTTTCTAGTGGCATTAATTATTAGCTATGTGGTCTTGGGCAAGTTACCTAAGCTTCTGAAAGCGTCAGTTTCTTCATCTATAAAGTGGGAATAAAAACAACTACAACTATAGCCAACTGAGAGCATATTCATGAAAATGAAAGAAAATAACATGCCTACTCTATACCAGGCCTACTTCCTGGGGTCTGTAGAAGGTTTTGGCCTGGATTTGGCCTGTGGGCCATAGTTTGTCAATTGCTGCATACCTTATATCATCAGCATGATAAACCCACCAAATTCATTAAGTTACTACACATAAACTATAAAATGTCCTTTGATCTCATCTTAAAATTTTATCTTACGGCTTCTATTTTCCTTCTATTTTAGTAATTTCCTGCATCAAAATGTAACACAGAATGAAGAATAAGATAGATGGAGCCCCCTTGGGCTTTCATTGCATTTATACTTATAGCTATGAATGGGATTGTCTACTTTACTTGAGGAAAAACAGATGACTATTTAGATCACTAAATCTGTAGTCAGTACTTGGCTCTTAGAGATGAATGGTATTAAACTAACATTTGTTGAATGAAGACTTTATGGTAGGCATATGCTAGATACTTTTATACACGTTATCTTATTTCTTAAGGTCTCGAACATAAATTACTACCACTGTTGTTTTATTCCTACATTTTTTCTTTTTTAATTTTGCAGACTACATTTTATTTCTTTATATTCTATTCAAAACCCATTTATTGACTTCTGCTTTCAAGCAAGATGAAGTAAAGATAAAAAATTTACTCTCTCAACCAATTAAAACATTTGACAAAATGTACAAATTTGACAAAAATATACAAATCAGCTATTTTCAGATATTGGAGAGAGGGCAGTTCATGACAATGATACTTGAGAGAGAAGAAATAAACAATGTGAACTCTAAAATAGCCCAAGCTTACTGAGGAGAGATTAATGACTAGAGCATAGAAGGAGGAAACCAAGGAGAAGCTCGAATTGAAGAGACAAAGTGCAGAGTTCAGAGATAAAATGGAGGCTAATCACAAGGAAGATTTATGGGTAGGAGAGGACTGAACAGAGAAAGAGATAGCTGAAGAGGTCTGCAGAAGGTCCCCTGCCCAAGTGTTCATGTGAGTACTACTCCATACCTGCATGTGAGAAAACTACCCAAAACTAGAACTACTTGAAAGGAGTAGAAGGACCAATCCTGGAGGTCACACAAGGCCAGGAATAGTTTGACCATCAGCGAGAGTGGAAACAGCTCAGCACTGTGCTCAGTTGTAAGAAAGATTTCACGACTGTAGTGGGGCAAAGTTTGCCCTAGATTAAAGGCTGGACTAGCGCTGCTAAGATTTCAAGCAAGGCTTGAAAGGATCAAATAAATTCAGTATAAGTTAGCTGTGTCTCAGAACAAACCTCAAGAATTTAAAAAAGAAAAGAATGCCTATTATTTAATTCAAAATGCACATATTCTGACATCCAATGAAAAATTACATGGCATCTAAAGGAGTAGGAAATACCATAATGAGGAAAAAGATCAGTAAATCAAAACTTAACCAAAAATTATATGAATGATTAGTAAACAAGACCATTAAAACAGCTTATAAGTATGTTAAAGAGACACATGGAATACATTAAAAAGACCCAAATCAAACATCTAGAGATGATAACATAATCGCTGAGGTGAAAAATACACTGGGTAAAATTAATAGAACACTAGAAACAGCAAAGTAAATGTTTAGTGAACTTAAATCCACAGTAATAGAAACTATCCAAAATAAAATACAAAGAGGAAAAAAACTGAATAAAAATTAACAGAGTGTCAGTGACCTGAGGAAAAATTTCAAGCAGACTAATATGCATAAATGTGAGTCCCCAAAGGAGAGAGGAGAAGGATATAGGAAAGAGAAGAAAACATGTATTTTTGGAAGCTTGAAATGTTTATAAATGTGATGAAAAATACAAATTCACAGATCTAAGAATCTTAATGAACCTCAAGCAAAGCCACACCAACACAGGCTACAATCAAATTAAAACTGATGATAAAGAGAAAAGTCTTAAAGCAGCCCTAGAAAAAAAGACAGTACAAACAGAAGAACGGCAATAAGAGTGACAGCAGACTTCACAATGGAAACGACAGATATGAAGGCAGTGGAATAACATCTTTAAGTACTGAGATAAAACAATTGTCTTAGAATTCTTGCCAAGTGAAAGTATTTTTCAAAAGAGAAGGAAAAGAAAGACTTTTTCAGGTGTACAATAAATGAAAGAAGTCATCATTAGCGGTTCTGTATTGCAATAGTATTACAATAAATATTAAAAATCTTTCATACAGAGAATAATATCAATGGTGTTCTGGATTTATACAATATAATGAAGTGCAGCAGAAATGGTAAATATATGGGTAAATATAAAATATTTTCTTTTTATATTTAAAATTACTCTAAAATATAATTGGCCACTTGAGGAAAGATCATTACAATATATCATATGTTTTATACCAACTGTGAAGGTAATGTATAACATGTTCACAAAATCAAAAAAGCTGAAGGGAAATGGAAGTATAGTATCATAATGTAATAATACCATATGTAAAATGGCATAATATTATTTGAAGGTACATTGTGATAAGGTAAATTTGTATAATGAAAACACTAAACTAACCACTATAATGTGAACTCATATACCAAAGAGAAAAAAAATGGAATTATTAAAAAAAACATGATCACAGTTTGTAGAAAAACAGAAAAGGGGAACAAAGAATAGATGAGATAAATAGAAAACAAATACAACCATTGTATATTTAAATACAACAAAATCAATAATCACATTAAATTTAAATAAACTAAACATGCCAAATAAAAGGCAGATATTTCAGATTACTTAAAAAACAAGACCCAACTATATACTGCCTATAAGATATGCACTTTAAATATAAAGACAAAAATAGACTAAAATGGGAAACAGTGGAAGCAAGTGTATTATGTTGGTGCAAAAGTGATTGTGGCTTTTCCCATTACTTTCAAAGCAAAAACTACAATTGCGTTTGCACCAAACTAATATCATGGCAAACTAATTTAAAAAAAAGCTGGAGTGCTGATATTCACATTAGATTAAGAGGATTTCAAAGCAAATAAAATGACCAGGGATAAAGAGCATAGTTTTATTTATACACATAAGGCGATCAATTCATCAAGAGAACATATGTATGTTAAACATATTGTACCAATCAACAGAGCTTCAAAATACATGAAGCAAAAACTGATAGAACTATAAGAAATAATGAGATTTACAAATATATTGGGAAATTTCAGTATCCCTCTCTCAATAGTTGAGAGATGTCTGAAACTCAGTAAGCATATAGAAAAGTTTATCAATACTATTAACAAAATAAGAATTTTATTTATAAAATATTACACCCAACAAGAGCAGAATATATGTTAATTTCAAATATAGATGGAACAGTTATCAAGATATAATTATATTGTGGGCTATAAACCAAATCTCAAAATTTGAAAATATTCAAGACGTAAAAAGCATGACCACGTGGAATTTAGAAATCAATAATATAAACATATTTAGAAAATCCTCACGTATTTTAAAACTAAATAACATTCTTTAAATAACCCACAAACAAAAGTTTAAAGTATTTTAAACTGAATGGAAATAAGCCTCTCCAAATTTCAAAATTTGTGAAATACAGATAAAGCAATACCTACATGGACATTTATAGCACTAAACACCTATTTTAGAAAAGAATTTAAATCAATGATCTAAGCTTCCACATTAAGGCACCACAAAATTAAGAGCAAATTAAACACCATATAAGTAGAAGAAAAGAAATGACAAGGCTAAGAGCTGAAATTAATGAAATAGAATTAAAAATAGAGAAAAATCAGTGAAGCCAAAAAGTGGTTCTTTGAGATCAATAACACTGATAAACTGTAGCTAAACTGATCAGGAGAAAAGTATAGAAGACACAAATCACCAATATCATAAATGAGAGAGGCATATCACTATAGATACTATGAACATTAAATAAATATTTAGGGATTATATCAACTTCATTTCAACCAATTCAACAACTTAAGTAAAATGACCTAATTCCTTGAAAGACACAAACTTCCAAAGGTCATTCAAAAAGAATTAAAAACCTGAAATCTCTATATCTAGTAAACAATCAGTATTTGCTGTTTAAACCTTTCCAGAAACAAAACTCAGGCTCACATGGCTTCACAGGTAAATTTGACTAAATATTTAAGTAAGACATAATAAAAAGTCTATATAAAGTCTAGAAGTCTATATAATAAAAGAGAATGTTATAAAAAGTAAAAGTCTATATAAAAAGTCCAGAAAAATTTAGAGGAAGGGACACTTCCCATTCTATGAGGCTGTCATTACCATGATACAAAATCCAGGCAAAGATAAAGAAAAGAAAACCAATCTCTCTTATAAACACAGATACATGCAAAAATTCTTAACACAACAAACCTGACAATATATAGAAAGAATAACATATCATGACCAAGGGAAGTTCATCCCAGGGATGTAATAATACCGATTCAATATTCCAAAATCAATCCGTATAATTTACATTAATAGATAAAGAACAAAAATATCCATAGGATAGTCTAAGAGAAACTCAGGAAACTATTAATAGAAGGAAACTAACTTCCTTAACCTGACTTAGAACAACTACAAAAAGCCTACAGGTAATAATATATTTAATGTAGAAAGACTGAATGCTTATTCCCTATTGTATTAATCTGTTCTTATGCTGCTGATAAAGACATACCTGAGGCTGCATAATTTATAAAGGAAAGAGGTTTAATTGACTCACAGTTCCACATGGCTGGGGAGGCCTCACAATTATGGCAGAAGGCAAAGGAGAGGCAAAGTCACGTCTTACATGGCAGCAGGCAAGAGGGCATGTGCAGAGAAACTCCCTTTTATCCAACCATCAGAACTCAAGAGGCGTATTCACTATCACAAGAACAACATGGGAAAAACCCACCCCCATGGTTCAATCACCTCCCACCAGGTCCCTTCCAGGACACATGGGGATTGTTATAATTCAAGGTGAGATTTGGGTGGGGACACAGAGCCAAACCATATCACCTATGATCAAGAATAATCAAAGATTTATGTTCTCACTACTTCTATTCCATGTGGTACTGGAGGTCTTAGTCAGTATAATAAATCAAGAAAAAGAAATACAATGCATAGAGCTTGGACAAAAAGATTAAGACAGTCACTACTTGCAGATGATGTGATTTGAACACACACTGTTCTATAGACTAAATGTTTGTGTCCCCGCAAAATTCGTATGATAAATCCTAATGTTGAATGTGATGGTATTTGGAGGTGGAGCCTTTGTGAGGTGATTAGGTTGTGAGGTAGAGCCCTCATGAATGGGATTAGTGCCCTTCTAAGAGATCCCTTAGGCTTCTATGTCCCTTCTGCCATGTGAAGTGACAGTAAGAAGATGGTCATCTATGAACCAGGAAGCAGGACCTTACCAAACATTGCATCTGTCAACTCCTTGATCTTGGGCTTCCCAGCCTCCAGAAGTGTGAGAAATAAATTTCGGTTTACAACTCACCCAGTCTATAGTATTTTGTTATAGCAACCTGAACAGACTAAGACTGCTACAAAAGACATGTGGATATAAAATAATTGTATAAAAAACTTCTCAACATCAGTCATTAGGAAAATGCAAATTAAAACTACAAGATACCACTATACAGCTATTAGAATGTATATAATTTCAAAAAAAAAAGTGAAATGCCAAGTGCTGGTGAGAATTCATTGTTGGTAGGATTGCAAAAAGGTACAGCTACTTTAGAAAACAGTTTGAAATTTTCTTACAAAGTTAAACTTACACATATTATACAATATACAATCCAGTGATCTCATTCTTAGTTATTTACCCAAGTGGAATGAAAACCTATGTTCATACAAAAATCTCTTTATTTGGAATTAATCCAAATGTTTCTCAGCAGGATGATGGATAAACACAGGTACATGCAAAAATTCCCGTCAAATGAAATACTACCCAGCAATAAAATGAGGGAACTGCACACAACGACATGGATAAATCTCAAATGTATTATGCTCAGTGAAATAGGTCAAGCTCAACAGGCTACGCGTTGTACGATTCCATTGATGTTTTTAAAAAAGCAAAAACATAGGGGCAGATCAGTCTTTGCCAGGAAAGGTGGTTGCAGGGATTGATTGCAAAGGGAATGATTACAAATGGGGAAATTTTTTGGCGTGATGAACCTGTTCTATATCTTGCTTGTGCAGGTGGCTACATGGTTGTATAGGTTGGTGAAAACTTGCAGAAGTATAATACAGAAAGCATAAGTTTTGCTGTGTATAAATTGCACCTTAATTTTTTTTAAGTTGAAAATGACTCAGCCCCAAAATGGGGGTTGTACAAATTATTAGGGCAATTTCCTCTTTATTAAGAGATGGAAACAAAGACTAATTAAAATAAATGTATTTCACAAGTGGGGTTATGATGATGACACAGAAAATGGGTATCCAACCCTCCCGAGAAAAGTATCCATGGGTACCCTGAAGGGCTTCCTGGAGAAAAAGAAGGTAACTAGCAAGACTTGCATTATTAGAAATCTGTCCATATCTTCCAGTTCTTCAAAATGCTATGACTTATTCTTTACCATTAGCCTAAGGGGAAATAAACCTTACCCTACTATTTCACATGCAAAGGAAATGGACTTCCTCCCTGTCCTTTTCTGAAGGTTTCTCTTTCTCTTCCATCCAGTCTGTTTCAGTATTTTCATAAAGGAAGCTGCCAGAAACAGCCAAAGGGTCTGAAGGATCATGAAACAGTATGTTGAAATTGGTAAAGACTGATCTTGACATATTCCTCTGACAACCTTTTGATTAATTTTCTGCTTCATTAAAACCCTTAATTAAATTAACACGGGGTGTAGCCATATCCTTGACATATTTTGTGTATTAGCAAACAAATCCTTAGATTTCAAAGCCTGTGGCAGTGGAAAGAAGAAAAGGGCTCCTGAAGCTGGGTCAGTAGTTCACGGGAGATGGTGGTAATGAAGAGGAAGAGGATGAGGTTGGAGCTTGTTCAAAAGCCCTGTGGGATTTGAACAGTGATGCTCAATGATAACACAGAGGAGGAGGCCTTGTGTGGATTGGCCTCACCTTGGTCAGACTCCAGCCTCCCACTATCGCCTGTCCTCCTCTCCCTACCCCTACCCCTAATCTGTTCCACCTCAGACAAGACATCACAACTCAAAATGGTTAAACTCCTGAACAGATCATTCACCGCACCATGATCAATACTTGATTTGTCCCTTTAACACTTACAGATATAGCTTTGTAGGCGTGCTTTTCATGAGTGATGAAAAATGAGGTGTCAGTACTCATATCTTGAAAAATTCTAAAAACGATAAATTGATCATTTTTAAAGTTCCTCTTTCACCTCTCCCCATATGTTGGATTTAGCAGCACATATGCTACTGTTGGCATGATGTCTGTGCCTGCATTGTGCAGAACTTAAAACATGGGGAGGGGGAGGTAATAAAAATCAAAGGTCTATAATGGTATAAAAATTATGAACACATATAATTCATAAATGTATTCCTTCAAGTCAAATTATTTTAAGTGAAGTTACTGTCATTCCTAGTTCATAGAAAAAATTAATTTCCACCAGGTTGTTTTCTAATATAACAGATTGACAAAGACGGGTTGCAGGTTGCTCATGCATCTCGTGTATTAGTGTATGAATGGAACTTACACCCTTTCTACAATTAAATCACTGACTTGTGCCAGATGCAGGCTTATAGATGTTTTAATAAACAACACAAGTTTACCACTTTTCTTCATTTGTTAGCATAAAAATACAAACTTATGCTTATTTCTTGGAGGAGGGTCTTATGGGTTAGTTTACAAATTTCTGTGTAAACTTATCTGTTACAAATGAGTTTGGTTGATAGTCATACATTCAGCACAGGAGAATTTAGTGCCTACTAATGTGTCAAGCCATGCCTGGAAATATAGCGATGAAAACCACAGTTTCTGTTCTCAAAGATGCCATAGGTCAATATACCAGGAGTAGTGACCGAGATTAGCACAGCGGATATAGGCGTATATAGAAAAGCAAATTCAGTAAGATTAGGGAGGTGGTCAATAAAGTCTTCTAGGAGTCACCATTGCTGATGTTAAGGTTTGGTAGATGAAAAAATGTTGTTTAATGGCCCTGGTGAAGGGTTGGGAAAGCATCAGGGAAGAAAAGCCTCACTAAAAGACATAGCTGTATGTGCCAATCACAAACATGCAAAGCAGTAAGTATGGTGGGGGTGGGGAGGCAGTACACCTAACAAAACAGTGTGGTCGAAGGCCTGGAGAATGGTTCAAGATGAGGCTTGAGAGGAAAGCATGAAACAGTTCATGAAAGGAAACAAAGAAATATAAGCGTGTCCCAGGAACTGTGAGGAGCTACTGGAATATTTTAAGGATGGATAGGATCCGGTTGGATTTCTCCTGCCATAGAGTTATCACTGGCAGCAATGTAGAAGGGTGAGATGGATTTTGGAATGAGAATTTAGTGGCAGGAGGCAGTGGAACAAGGTAGGAGGAGGTGAAAAAAATTCAAGTTGGAAACAATTAGAACTTGAACTTGGAGGAAAAGAGAAGAGGGCAGTGCATGATAAATGCTGTTGCATTTCATTGAATGAACAAAAGAAGAGCTACTGTTGGCACTAGTCAAGGATACAGACCTCATGGGAAGGCTTTTAAAAAACTGTATCTCCTAAAGATAAAATATAATACTATCTCCATGGTTACAGCATATAGCCTTGTATTGGGTGATCCATATTGCTGCACACATTGTTTTACCTGGAATACTTCATTTTTACACAGACTAGAGTTGTTTAGTAGGAGAGATAGCAGCAGCAGCTCCAGAGGGACGTAAAGAAAGAGAGTTTGGCTCCTGTGGGCGGTGGGGGGATGTTAGGTGTCATACTAAGTGCAGGGCACTCTGCATTAACTCTTTTCATCCTGACAACAATCCCTTGAAATAGTGCTCTGGTAAATACCACATAATATTGAGAAGACTTGGAGACAGAGAGATTAAGTGACTGGACTGAGATCACACAGCTGGTGAGGGGAAGGATCAGAATTCCATCTCAAATCCTCATCTCCTCTTCTTTACATCTTTATCTCAAGAAACTTCACTGTCTTTTTCTAATGTTCTTCTGTTGGTCTCCTGATTTCACCATTCTGTATTTACAGCCTGAATAATAAGAGGTATATAATCTTCAAGAAGATCTTTTGAGAATCAGCATGGCAGGGTGGTAATGAGCAAGGCCCCTGGCGTGCAAATGCTTGAGTTCATATTCTGCCTCCATCATTTACTAGCTGTGTATCTTCAGGCTCTATTCTTCGGTTGACCTATATCTAAAACAGAAATAAGATAATCTCCAATTTAGGGTTTTAGGAGGATTAAGTGAGTTTATAGACGTGAAGCACATATAAAAATGCCTGATGCATAGTAGGCACTTACTAAATATTAGCTATTGTTTATTGCACCTAATGAAATAAATGGTTTCTGTGTTGATATCAAGAAAGACAACTCCATCTTAACAAAGGTGCCTCAAAGGCGACGAAGCCCCGCATCGTGCCGTAAGAAGACCAGAACCTCAGAGTCAGTGTTGCACGGCTATTCCATCCAGAAACTGTGCTGCTTTACGCACACAAAAAACTGTCTCTTTAAACCTAGATTGCCTTATCCTTAAAGTGACATCTCAGTATATCTTCAGCAGAAAATATAAAGTTTAAAAAATAAATAATATAGTCATAGACATTTCAGAGCCACAAGAGATTCCAGATATGCCCAGATGCAATGATGTTTTCTTTTCTTTTCTTTTCTTTTTTTTTTTTTTTGAGACAGAGTTTTGCTGTTGTTGTCCAGGCTAGAGTGCAATGGCATGATCTGGGCTCACTGCAACCTCCACCTCCCAGGTTCAAGCAATTCTTCTGCCTCAGCCTCCCAAGTAGCTGGGATTACTGGCACCCACAACCACGCCCAGATAATTTTTGTGTTTTCAGTAGAGATGGGGTTTCACCATGTTGGCCAGGCTGGTCTCGAACTCCTGACCTCAGGTGATCCACCCGCCTCAGCCTCCCAAAGTGCTGGGATTACAGGTGTGAGCCACCGCGCCCGGCCTTGCAATGATGTTTTCATTAGGGTTCAGGGAAGAAATTTTTTAAATGATTTGAGAGGTTTTACAAAGCTCTGAGATTTTTTTTCCTCCTTCTTTTTGGGTTTTCTTTACCTTCCCAAAAGGATTGCTCTCATAATGTGGTAAGATTGCTCTTTGTTTCTGATAAGGGTATGTTGTAGATCACAGGTATGCAAGATTGGAATAGAGGTTTAAAAAAACACCCTTTTAGCCCCATATCTTCGTTTTGCAGATGAGAAAAAAGACCCAGAAAATTTAAATATACTGCACAAGGTCACACAGCAGATAAGCGACAGAATTGGGGCTAGTTCTTTTAAACCTGCCTAGTGGTTTACTGCATCATTTTGCTTCTCTTTTAAGGATCAATCCTTCTAAAATTTTAAAGTGTTTTAAAGAGGTAAGGTCTTTACTTGATGCTGGGCTTCATCGCCTTTGAGGCACCTTTGTCAGGATGTAGTTGTCTTTCTTGATAACACAGAAACCATTTATTTCATTAGGTGCAATAAACAATAGCTAATATTTAGTAAGTGTCTACTATGCATCAGGCATTGTTATATGTGCTTCACATCAATAAACTTTAAAGAGGTGTAGATACATCATTCTTTGACTGAGACATTTAACTGGGGATGAAAGATTACAGCCAAATTAAAACCCTTAGAAGATCCAAATTCTACACAGATTGTACTGCCACCTCTTCCTCATACATAATTCACAAAAATATCAATATCAAACCATAAGGTAAATGTAAAGAAGTCCAACAAAGTTATGATTTCCAGTTATGATGTCCTCACTGCCTTATTTGAAATATCCATTTCAAATCTTCACAGAATTCTTTTAAAATATCAGGATGCCCCACATAGGCTGTTGCTCCAAGTATGTTCATGTCTTGAGATCAGGTTTGTCATAAAAATGAGGCAAAGATGGCCAATGTGTATTGGCCCCCAGTTTGTCCATTTCTTCACTGCAGGCTGAAACCTGTTAGCTCAAAAGCCACTGGCTCCAAACTCAAACTTTTATACATCTGATTGTTTAGAAATATAGCCCAAACAAGCACATATTTAATCACGTAGAACCTGCCTGTTTTATATACCCTATAAAACCTCACCTGGTAGGTGTTCCTACTGATAATATAAAGCCTAGCGGTTATATGGTCCCAAGCCACTGCTGCCCTTCAGAGCACTCTGACCTGGGAATTCCCTGCTGTGCTGCTGAGCCATGCTTGTTAAGGCCCCCAGTATGATTGATCCTCTTCTCCCTTGGGAGTTACCTTGCCTTCGTTCTGAATGATGGCCACCTGCCCTTAAGCCTCTGAGCAGTCTCCTGTTGTGAGAGGCCTCCCCTCTCATGCAACCCTGTCCAATTACTGTCTTAAAGGAGAAAGACACACTCTTACCTGAACCCAGGACACAGCCAGATGTTGTATATGAATTAATCCTGCCTATATTAACTTGTTTCAATATCTTTTCCTAAGATATTGGATATGCCACACACAAAAAATATTCAGGTCAAAGAAATTCTGACCCATAAATTAAACTTCACTACATATTACTTCAAGAGACTTCTTCCTTAGCCAAATTTCTGAGTAACTCATAAAGAGCCCCATTCATAGGTTCATTCTCAGAGTGGCAATGGCATCAAAAAACTATGATTCAGCAACAAAGGGAGACATTTCAAAGAAACCATTTCCTAATTGCACATTGCAATCCCTATAAAGAGGCTAGGAGTATCTACCTATTGTTTTATTTTTCTTTCCTCTATGTCTCCTCATAGATACCCCACTGCCCTTGCCCCTCCTGATCTCCTAGGCTTCCCTGAGAACTCCTGCCCAGCCTTAGCTTATATGCTCAACCCTTGCCCTGCACATGTCCATTCCCACCTGATCATGGCAGTATATAGTTATTCTCTGCAAGAATGATTTTCCTCAGAAAGTGGAGATAGGAAGAACTATAGCAGAGAGAGGCAGAAGCCCCTTGAGTTGTCTTGGGAGGGAAACCTTGGCCACGCTCACCTGTTAATGATGTTCGTTCCATTCCACAGTAGCCTTCTTTCTCCTTAGATTCACAGCAAGATGTGTCCAGTGATAGGTGTTGTTTTTAATCTCAATCTTCTTTGTGTTGCTCCTTCAGTGCCTGACAGCAGGTTCAGTTTCTGGGGAGCTTTCAATAGTTGTTCTTAACCACTTGAGGGAAAAAAAAGCTCTTGAAGATATCCGTAGATTCTATAACTGTTTGCTCTTGGTTTTGAAAATGATATTTTCCAATTAGTCTTTGCCAAGCTTGTTCCCCTTATCCTGAGGGGAAAGTCAGCAGGGAGCAAAATGTAGACCATGAGAAGTGACACACTTGACATTGCAAACAGTGTGAAGGTCTAGCTTTATTAGTCTGCAGCATTGCAAGAGATATTGGCTCCAGTCTTTGGTAAAGCTTTTAATAGGAAGAAACTTCTTAAAATTGAAAATCAGTTTCCTTGACTAAAAATAGTCTGATAGAAATTATTCTCATTTACAATCAGGTTACATTGCTCAAGGTCAGCCATCCAGAGAACTGAACAGAGAAGCAAAAAGTTCAGGGAAACTTCTACTTCAAGTTCTGCATTTGAGAAAATCCATTTATCACTCTGAAAAAACTATACCCACATGTTTCCAACTTTGAGATACATTTAAATATAGTTTCATGCTGGATTTATGACCTGATCTCTCTAAGTTTACCTGTCTTTGCAAAGTAGATTTGTTTTTGAAAGTTTGCATCTAACACAAATTTGTATAAAACAGACTCATTATTAAGCAATTGTTATTAAATTCTTTAAAATGGAAATACACAGATTGTTACATAATACAGAGATTATGTGTAGGGCTTGGAATAATTTATCATTTAAAGCGATAGTGTGATCAAGTCATTGATAATGTGACATAACCTTCTCTATTATAAATAAATATTTACTCTGCTTAGGAAAACACAACTCAAGTAAATGCTGAGTCTGAAGATTCCTGCCCCCAAGCAGCCAGGTCATCTTGGTGAGGTTATGACTGTTTATTCTAATAATATTTGCAGGGCAGGTCCTATAATAAACCATTCCCTTGCAACTCTCTAAAACTTTGATCAGAATAAACTACAGCAGGTTCTCAAATAACAATTTCATTCAGCATCTTTCCAATAATGCTGATGAGCAAAAAAAAAAAAAAAAAAAAAAAAAAAAAGATTCCCAGCTAGGACCGTTCTCTGTGGGGAGTTTGTACATTTTCCCCATGTCTGTGTGGGTTTTCTATGGATACCCTTGTTCTTCCCACATCCCAAAGCTGTGCACATTAGGTTCACTGGTATGTCTAAATGTGTTCCTGGTCTGAGTGAGTGTGGGTGTGTGTGAGTGCACCCTGAGATGGGATGGTGTCCTACCCAGGACTGCTTCCTGCCTTGCACCTTGAGCTGTTGGACCAGACTCTGGCCCCCTGTGACCCTGAACTGGAAGAATTTGGTAAATAATTATCTAAGTCATTTTTATTAATCTTTCTTATATGCATATGCACCTCACATTTATTTCAGTGTTTAATATTAGAAGTGTTTGGGTTTTTCTTTAGTAGTTTGGTGACGTGTTTGTGACAAGAAATGTGAGGTAGGAAATTAATGCTTGTTTATACCAATTAGCCTATGGTAAAATTAGTTTTGAGATAACATTGTTTCATTTAGTCACAGTTTCCAAGAACCTATCTACAAAGTGAAGACTTACTATACAAGGAATATTCTTCGATAAAATCATTGAAAAGGGTCATTGGGATAGGAGGATGATAGAAAAATGGAAAGAATCAGGCAGATGTATTTTTAAAGTTCATGCCGTATACTAGCTATATGGACTCAGACTTGGTTAATTTATTTAATATCCAAACCTCAGTTTCATTATCTCCAAAGTGGAGTTAAGGATGCTTTTCCTGATAGGATTATTGTGAGCTTTAAATGAGTTAAGGTATGCAAAATGTCTGGCACGGGGCTAGACATTGCTTCTCCTTTCCTTGCCACTATATGAAATCTCACTTACACGAGAGTTGCCTCCTTTCCTATTTTTCAACAAGACATGAGTCTACCTTCTTCATCTCTGCCTTTCTTTCATCATTCTTCCCAGCTAGAGTACTGTTTCACTTCCACACTGTTTCAAATATTTGAGGTTCAGCTTATACCCTATCTTCTCACTAAATGCAACTCTTTGCTGTTTATCACAACACATAGGGTTCTCTCTCTTAAAACAATAACAGATAAACCCAACTGCTGTTCTTTGAGTGCCTACTATGTTGAAGATGCCCCACATATATTATCTCCAAAGAAATTCTATCAAATCTGTATTATTTGTACATAGACATATTTTAAAACATGTAGCTCAGGGAGGTCACCCATTTGCCCCAGGTCACACAGCTAGTAAGCAGCACACTAGGGATTCAAATCCAAGCCTGCTTGACTTCAAAGATCGAGATCTCTCTTGACCACAAAATTGGCAAATTGAATAAAAGCAACTTGCATTTTTAAACATTCTCAAGATGGAAGAGAAACCTAATACTTGTGGGGGCCATTGTATAAAAGATATGGGAATAGTAATGCAAGCCACTGAATCACCTGATTGGAGCTCAGGGCAGTTATAAATCAATGCCTATGGGACCCATTCAGTATTTTGTAAATGCAGAGATTCTTTGTCTTGTGGAGAAGGATGTTTTGTTTGTTTGTTTTAAGGAGGTGGTAACCTTTTAAGAACAGGTTAAAGAGACAAGCCACCAAAGACTCCAATATCCTTAACAATTTTTTTTCTAATTTGTTCAATGAATACGTTCTTTTGGTCCCACTGTACCTAAACAGGATTCTGAGACTTTAAATCATGATTTTATCAGACACAGTAATCTAGAACTTTGGACTGAGAAGGGATCTGATAAATCATCTGATTCAATATTTTCATTTTGTCCTTTAAGATATTGAGATTCAGAGAGATTAAGGGACTTGCCCTCACTTATACATGCAGTTAATGATACGTATTTTGGCTCAAGTGGCCAATTATTTGTCTTCTCTAGTACTTCCTCCACTTGATGGGATGATAGAATACTTGAGGATGGAGATGGCACTATAGGCTTTGTTTTATCTCACATTCTGTACTCATGGTAGTTATGTAATATGGAGTACTAGAACAGAATTCAAGAAGGGTGATAGTGAGTGCTTCAGGTCTTCTTTTTTGATAAAAAGCAAGACAAGAAAAATAAATTGCTGAACACAGAAGTTTGCTGACTCTGCAAAAGCATGTCAGATATGATTACGTTTTGGCCTAGTGATTAACTAAATAGAGCATGTGCCATGGTGTTATTGTAAGAGACCAACAGCTGTTATTAAAGGAAGCTATCTTGACTAGATCATGTTCTTACCTTAGTAAATGTCTTGTATATTTTCTCTCTGTTTTTTGACATCAGAATGATTCCAGAGCTTCCACCATCTCTGTTGTTCATACAGTGAGAATTTTGTGGTCTCTCATCTGATATCTAAAAATCCTTCACTCTTTGTTCCTAGCCCACATTCTACCCAGCTGCTGATGCCTCACTCTGCCCTATGGCATCTCCTGTTGCTTTGTTTCTGACTTGAGTTTGATAACTGCCTACAGCCCTGCTTCAGAGGCCAGCCAACAGGGGATGCCCAGGGTCCCAGGCTGAGCAGGTGAGAGGGCGGAAATTAGAAGGGAGATATCTCTTCTATTAAATCATAGATGTAAATCACAAATAAATTCCCAGAGATTTTAGCTAGGAAGAGCCCAGAAAGCAGACTTAGCAGAAATAAATTATTGATACCCATAAGTATTGTTGGTGACATGTTTGTAGGATTGATAAGACAGCCCTGGCCCACAAGGAACTGAGCATAGAGTGAGCGAAACTCTTAGTGTGCAGAGGCTGGGTAGAGGCTCAGCAATCCCACTTCTGTTCCATGGACACTCAGCAAAACTATACTTTTCAGCTCTCTTTACATTGTTAGGTTGGGGCCATGTGGCTCAATATGGCCCTTCAAATGTTGGCAGAAGGGATTTCTAGAACTGGCCCTAAAACATAGCTCTCTCTTTCCAGTTCATGTGACTGATCATGTAATGATGTGATCATATAATCATGTTATGATGAACTCATGTGATAAGAGGTATCTGGATCGTTGAGCTATTGCATGGAAGTGAGCTGCTGAGGATAGCCTCCCAATGTTTATTGGATTGTGACTTGAATGAAAAGCAAAACTTTGTTGTCTTGAGCCATTTAAATTTGGGTATATTTGTACTGTAGAATAAGATATTTTATACTATACACGACTACAAGACAATGGAATTGCTTCCCAGTGAAATTTTTTCAAATATTATGCTGTCACCAAGGACAACAACTCTGTTATCCTGGGGAATTATGGGATGCTTCCTATAAAAAGAGATGTGTAAGGTGAGTCTTAAGATAATTCATCCTTTTCTGTTTTCACCTTTCTCTTTCTGGATTTTTTCTTTATATATCAAAGCTCCTTTAATTGAAATAGAAAGTGGAATGTTAAAACTAGGAAACAGTTCCAGGTGAATTTATGTCTTTGGCCCTCTTTCAGCAATGAGTTAGAGAAGTTTAAAAGTTCACTTTCATGTAGAAGAGAATTAGATGATAATTATTGCATGGAAACACAAGTTGTAAAGAAAGGGCATCAGATAAAGCACCTGTAAAATTATACCTACTCTTTGGAGTTGGAGTAAAGTTAGGATGGGCTCAGAAACCTGCACCTTAGAGGCTTTTAAATTTGCTGAGTCTTATGTATTTTCCTTAAGGATGTTTACACACAAGAGAAGCCTTAAGTGCACTGGCAGTTGGCACCATTTGGTAAGAGTAGACCTCTTGTTACAGCTGTTGGATGGTGTAAGATGACTCTAGTTTGAATTATTTTTTTTTAATATAATGAACACTAATGATCCAAGAACTATCCAAAGCACTTCATGAATATAAACCTCCTTAATATTCATCAATACCTTATGAGATACTTAATTGTCTTCATTTTAAAGACGAGAAAACTGAAGCATAGAGAGTTTAAGATTATACATTTCCCAAGATTGCACATCTAAAAAGTGTTGGAACCAGGATTTGAACCCAGGGTGTCTGGCTCCAGATCCCAAGCATGTCACTGCTTTGCCATGCTGTGATGCTTTTGCTAATTAATAAAGACACCATCCAACAACTATGATTTATTGTTTACTATGTGTCAGGCATTGTTCTAAATTTACACGTACTGTTTTTTCAATGCTCTAAACCACCTTACGAATAGGTACTATTATTAGTCTTATTGTAAAGATGAGACAGGGAATAAGAGAGAAATGACCAGGAGGCGTTTGGAAACAAGAAGAGACAGAAGCTGTGCCAAAACTCAGGCAGACTTGGGTGCAGAGCTTTGTAGTTTACTATTGAAGCAGATATCCTCTTAGTAGTTGAGATGCAGGATTTTTCCGGTCATAGATAAAAGAAAATTCCCTTGAAACCAAGAACCACGAGTCCTGTGCCCTTGCCTGTTTCTCCTTCCAGGTCACTTAGGAATGAGGACAAGTCTTGGCTATTTTCTTGGCCTGGAATATTTTTCTCTCCTTCTTCATTTATTGATGCTCTTGATAATTCCTAAACTATAATTAAAAGTCCAGCTCAAAAGCTACCTTTTTTCAGAAAAAAAATCTTCACTCTCCTAAATTATAAAAGAATGAATTTCCTTTTTGTCATGTTTCATTGGAAATCTAACAATGAAAAATTACCAGTAATTTATTCCAATGGGTGCTTCATTAAAGCAAACTTTTACATATTAATATACCTACGATATCTTTGGCTTTTTTTGTCTTATTTTCTGAGTTTTAGCTTTAGCTGGAAGAGATACTTTTACATAGTTGCATTGGTGGTAAAAATCTAATAATATGTGTAAAAGAGAGAACTCTGGGTCTGTCATGATGATTTTTAACCTAGAGATAGGAGGAAAATATTAGAAGTATTATGCATTTAAAGTTGTTTAATATTAGGTTATTTCAGATGCCACATTCGCTATGTTGCAGTACTGTAAATAGTTTTTCTTTAAAAATTAGCTAATTGTGTATGTCAGTATTTATAATTTTAATACATTTTCTTTCTTAGAATTTAAAAAGGATTTGTGAAAAATACGTATCTTTGTCACATATAATAATTGCCAAAAATAAATTAAAAGCCAACAACAGAACAAATAAAAGCAATTTAGAGCATAGCTTACTTTTGAAGACAACTTATAGAAACATTGATGGACCCATTTATTCTTATTACGACACTGGATAATTCATTCAACCTTTTGTCTTCTGTAAAATAGAGGAAATAATATCTATTCTGCAAAAATGAGATGAAATTATTTATATGGAAATATTAAGGACAGAGGATGACATAGAGTAGAAGCTTTATTCAACTTTCTTCCCCCCTTCTTCCCTTGCTTCCATTCTCCATTTTTCTTCTTTTACTCCTCTCTATGTCCACTTCTTTAGGTCACACTGCAGAGCAGAGAGAAGAAAAATGGAGGAGGAGAAAGTGAAATGAGTCTTGTTTTGATAAGACTGGAATTATTTTGGGAAATGGACTTCTTAGATGGTGCTGCCCCTTAGCTACTTCAGAAATGAAAGAAGGGATGACTAGACTTATAGAGAATGTATTACAGTGCTCAGGATCCTGTGCACTGGTGGATTTAGTCTCAGCTTGAACTCCCAATAAGAAGTAACTCTCCCTAGCAAAGAAGGTTTAAAGCCTCTTTACTCTAATCATGGCAGGCATACTATTACTGGTAATGCCAGAAAGGACACAGATCAAAACACTATAGGTGGCTAAGGTAGAGTACTGTTTCCTAAAGCCATTTTTGATAATACATAATGCTGGTAATCATATGAAGGAGTACATGTTAAAGGAAAATCCTTCCTTGGAAATAATGAAATACAGACTCAGAACCCAAAGATTACTTTGAGCAACAGCATGACCAAAATCACAGACTTCCTGCAACCGGTAATAAGTAAAGCAAAGTGTAGGCATTCCAGCAAATGGCAGTGTGGAGATCTAGCCTGGACTAGAATTACTCCCATAACCACTATATTATGTCTTCTATTGCTGTGTAACAAGTTACCACAAACTCAGTGACTTAAAACAACATACATTTATTGTCTTGAAGTTTCCATGGCATGAGAAGTCTTGGCATAGCTTAGCTGAGTCTTCTGCTCAGGTCCTACGAGGCTGCAATCAAGGTGTCACACAGGCTGCATTATCATCCGAAGGCTCGCATGGGGAAAAATCTACTTCCTAACTCATTCAGGTTGCTGGTAAAATTCATTTTTCTTGTCAGTTATGAATGAAGGTCCAGTTTTTGCTGGTTGTAGGTTGAAGGCCTCCCTCAGGTCCTGGAAGACACCCATAGGTCCTCGCCTAGTTGGGCTTCCTCAGCATAGCTGCTTACTTCGTTAAGCTAGCAAGGAGAATCTATCACCTGAAGGAAGACCCAGTCCCTTTTCTAAGGGCTCCCACCTGTTTAAGTCAGACCTACTCAGGATAATTACCCTTTTGATTAATTCAAAATAAACTTGAATTACATCTACTAATTTCCCCACCTTTGCCATATAAGATAACCTAATTAAAGGAGTGACATCCTTTGCCATATTCCCTTGGTTAGATGCAAATTACAGCTCCCGCTCATACTCAAGGGGAAGGGATTTTACAGGGTATAAATATTAGCAGAGCAGGAAACATGGGGGCTTCCATAGGATCTGTTAATAACAGCCAAATTGGTTGAGGTTATTGCTGGTTAAGAGTAATCAGAGATAGGTGTAAGAATTCCTATATACTCTTCACATTTGAATAATTTAATTCAATTAACTGTATAACATATGCAATTTCACTCAAGAAACTGTATCTGGTAAACATGTAGCATATTAATTGGTAATTGTTCTTTACCAATTTACCAATTGCTCATTACCAATCAACTTTTTCTCACCTTTCTGTAGAGACAAGTTAATGAAATCCATGAAGGATCTGTATGTATTCATTTATTCATTCATTTGACAAATATTTATTGACCACCAACTATAAGCCAGACACTGTTTAGGTGCTAGAAGTATGGTAGCAAACAAAAAGGATTGAAAATAATCCCTGCCCTCATCACTGTTACATGCTAGAAGAGCAGAGAGGCAATGAATAAAATGAATTAGTAAATATGTTTGGTAGTGGTACGTGCTACGGAAAGGAAAGGAAGGCATGGGTTGTGATTATAGAGAGTTTGGGCAGGGATGGTGTTTTTAAGAAGATCACACGTAAGTAAAGACCTGAAGAAGTGAGAGAATAAATCTCATGGGGATTTGGGGAATGAGCACTCCAGGCACAGAGAAGAGCAAGCGCAAGGCCCTGACATTGAAATGCGCCTGAGGGGTCCGAGGGATTATAAGGAGGTCGGAGTTTCTGCAGCTGAGTGAGCCAGGGGACCATGTAGGAGATGGAGTGAGAGAGGAAATGGGAGCTGGGTGTAGCAGGTCTCTGTAGGTCTTTGAAAGGAATTTGGTGTTTACTCTGAGATGGGAGCCATTGGAGCATTTTGGGCAGAGGGGTGACATGATCTGATGTGTTCTAACAGTGTCACTCTGGCTGCTGTGTTGAGAATAGGCATTCAAGGGTGAGACAGGGAGACCAGTAAGTGAACAATTATGATAATTTAGGTGAGGGATATACACATATATATGTGCGTGTATATATATTGGGGAATGAGCAGAATGTTGCAATCTGGAATATGCATGTTATGACCGATGCTGGGCATATTCAAAGAGATTGAGGTAAGAGGAAGCTTTTAAAAGCAAACAGAGAAGTTTGCATAAGTTGTTTTGAATGAAAGAGAACATTGGTTACAGGGGCTTTATTGCAGGAGTTGACGTTAGTTCATTAGTGGAGACAGTGTGTCAGACAAGTGTTCTTGTACAAATGGTTAGCTGTCCTTGTGTGACTCATGGAGCAAGCTGTGGTTGGAAAAAAATCTTATCAGGTAAATTGTGAATGAGAGCCCTGCCTTCATAACCTCCCAGCCCCATTTAGTTTGGTTTTAACATAAGTGACTCCATTTTGGTACTGACAGTTTTCACAAGGCTAAAATGCACTTTTTTTCTGAATCCTCTAGCTGAGAATTGGTCTTTTGTCTTACTCAGGTTCTTAACAGAATCTCATTCTTTGCAGTAGTGATAGTAAGATCCTTTCTTCTGGCTGGCTGTCAGTTCAGGGTAGTTCCCTGCCTTCAGAGGCCATTGTATTCCTTGGGTTATGGCTCCTTCTTCCATTTTTAAACCAGAAATGGCAGGTCGAGTTCTTCTCATATCACATCTGTCTGACCCCCTGTGAACTATTCTCCACTTTTAAGGACTCGTTATTAGATTGGATCCACCCAAATAATTCAGGATAATCTTGCCTTTTAATTTTTAGCTGGTTAGCAACATTCATTCTCTCTGAAACTGAACAGAAAGAATTATGTGAAAAAATTGCTGTGTAACATACAAATTCACAAATTTGAGTAGTGAAACATGAATATCTTAAGGGACCATTTTTCTTCCTTACACCACATGCGCAGACATGTACACACACACACACACACACACACAAAACTGGCTCACATTCATTTTTTGCCTCTTTCCACTTAATTATTCAAATTATGAAAAAGGAAAATGAAACCCAGTTGGTCTCTTCTGCTCTCACACACTTCTGACACCAAATGTTTGGGATATTATTTTTTCCACACCAAGCAATTTTTCAATTATTTGCAGATTCCAACTAGGTGTCCTACAATTCAATTCAGTTCTGAAACTGTCTTCCTGGAGCTAGCCTCAGATCCCCACAAGTTAAGGGCTTGGTCTAACAAGACTGCCCCAATTTTAGATGCCAGTTGCCAGTCTGAGCTCCACTTCTGACCGACCAGCTATAAATTGGGGGTTCCCAAGACCCCCTCCTTGAGTTTGATCGTTTTCTATAGTGGATCACGAACGTCAGGGAAACATTTACTTATGTTTAGCAGTTTATTATAAAGGATACAACTCAGGAACAGTCAGATGGAAGAGACATAAAGGACAATGTGTGGGGGCAGTGGTGCAGAGCTGCCATGCTCTCTCTGGGCACACCACTCTTCCAACACCTTGATGTGCTCAACCCAGAAGCTCTCTGAACTTTTGGGTTTTTATAGAGGCCTCATCACGTAGGCATGAATGATTGAATCATTGGCCTTATGGTGATTAAGCCAAACTATAGTCCCTCTCCCCTCCCAGGAGGTCTCTACCCCTGAATGGTGTGCTGAATGTCCCATCCCATTCTATTTTTTTAAGGTTATTTTCAACTGACCACTAATTATATAAGGAATTACATCGACTTGTAAAAAAAAAAATCTGGTCTATCTTTTCTCTATAGTACCGTCGTTTTGAGGTTGTAAGAATAAATTACTCGTTTAATGCTACTTCAAAAGGGATTTAAAAAATAAACATTCCAAATGTGCTTCTAGGCTCATGCTATCAACTATTTTTCCAAGATTATAGTGATTAAGATTTTGCTTTTCAAACTATTTTATGCCTATCGGTGCATGTTTACTTTGACCACATCGTTTATCTTCTCAGAACTCTAAATCAACTTTGAATTTCATGCTATCTACTGGCTCTGAGTTGAAATGCTTATTCAGTTGCTTAAAGGAAAGAAAACATTTCTTTGAGCTGCTTCAACCCGTAATAGTCTTTAGACAATAGCCATTGTATAAAAAAATCTGTACATCGCGCTTGATATTCATGATTACTCAGTATAATAATCAGCAATGTCTTGGGGATGGTAACAATGTGCTATGTGTTTTATACAAACTTTTTCCTTGAATTCTTACAACATACCTATGGGAGTATGTGCTGCTGTCAATTCTGTTATATAAATCAGAAAATAAAAAATCACAGGGGGCCGAAGTCATTTGTTCAGTCATGTAGCTGTGAAGTATCAGCAAAGAAACTTTAGCTCACTGACAAGAATGCCTCTGCCCTGAGCCATTTGGCCATAAATGCCTCATGAAATTTATTCCTTTTTAAAGTGGCTATTTTACCATTAATATGGGGGCATATGTGGATCAAATATTACTATTGCTTTATTGACAGGAAATTGAGTACCATAGTTGCCCTAGTCAGATATCTAATATTCATAATTGTATAACTATCCTTTCATTTCCTTGTTCTATGAAAGCTGTATTATGGCAGGTAACCAATTTCCATAAATTGTTATAGTCTATACATTTTGTTTCAGCTAATAGAGGTTTTTTTTTTAACCCACTGGACAAATCTTTAGATTGTCTCCTATTGCTGATTAGAAAAAAAGGATTTTCTGGTTTTTCCTCAAAATTAGGGATAACTCTGGGGAATATTTAGGACAATATGTAAATAAATTTCATATCTAAGACAGACCTTTGTATAAGCAAATCAATAATCTTTGCCACATTCCAGTGTGTTCTGTTAGCATTCATAGAACACATTCACGTGAAGCCAATCGCAAAGCTGAAGGTATCAAAGAAAGTGATAAGAATAAAAAACGAGTTCATTTAATTTACCAAGATTCTTCAGGTAGACCCTTCTAATTTTCATTTATTTTGCAGGTCTTTTCAGCTCCCCAAAAAGCTACATTAATCACCTAGGATATTTATATACCAATCCCCAGTTTCCAGAAATAGGTGCCAAGATTGCATCATACGTGCAAAAGAAGAGTATTTGGGAGGCTCTTAGGTAATTGATCTGTTTGAGAGTCTCCACCCTGAGTTTCAGTCTAGTGTCTAGGATCTCACCTCCATTCCCAGGGAAACTCTACTTACTTACTGGCAAAGACATGCCTTAGTCCAGAGGAATAAGAAAAAAAGGTGTCACAGAAAAATCATGAGACATCTAAAGAGAACAAGCTGTAGGAATAAAAGGCACAAGTAGAACACATATAAGAGGATGCAAAATTGATGGAACACATACAGCAAGGCTTTAAATTAAACATATTCTATGTTATCACAGAGATAAGATAGACAATTGGAAACAGTAGATCAGATAGTTATAAATAAACAACTGGAGGTATTAGAACGAAATAATAATGTTGAACTAAATTGCTGCATGGATATGCTGACTCACAGGATTGATATAGCTGAAGAACGAACAAGTGAGCTGGAAGATCACATTGAGGAACTCTCCTGAAAGACATCAGAAAATGACAAACAACTCGAAAGAATAAAAGATTGAGAGATAGAGAGGATAGAAGTGCCAACAGCTAAATAAAAAGGAATTTCAGAAGAGAACGAAGAGTAAACAGAGGAGAGAAAGTAGTAGAAGTAATGAACAAGACATGCAGCCTTAGGCAGAAAAGAATCATAGAATGCTGGTAGAACTGATAAGAAGAAAACTACATCTAGACCCATGACAATGATATTTGAGGACATGAAAACCCACAAATGTTTCTAAAAGCTCCAGAGAGGAAAAACCAGACCCCTAGTAAATAAGTGATGATAATCTTTTCAATAATAACACTTGCTGCAAGAAGACAGTAAAAATATATTTTCAAATTGTTGATGGAAAATGACTTTGAACTATATTCATTAAAGCTATTATTTAAAATTACCAGCTGGGCATGCCTTTAATAGCAGCACGTTGTCCGAGACCAGCAATTTAGGAGCCATCTGGGCAACACAGTAAGACCCTATCACTACAAAAAAAAATTTTTTTTAATTAGCCAGGTAGAGTGGCATGTGCCCATAGTCTTCACTACTTGGAAGGCTGAGATGGGAAGACTGCTTGAGCTCAGGAGGCTGAGGCTACAGTGAACTATGATTGCATCACTTCACCTAGCCTGGGCAACACAGTGAGACCCTGTCTCTAAGAAATAAAATAAAATAAAATAAAAATTGTTATTGAGTATAGAAGGTCTTATAAAGCAGACTAAATAAAAGTCTTAATAAATTCCCCAAATTAATATCATTCATGACATAAAATATGTCTGTAATTTAAGAAAAATGGAAACTAATAATAAAACTTAAACACTAACATAGCTAAATAACTAAAAATATACTAAATAAACAATAAAAAGAAAAAATAATAAGGGAAACTAAAATAGGCTAAATAGCAATGAAAGCACTACGTGTCAATACCTGGGGAGGCAGATTAGGAAGAAATTAATGGACTTAGAACATTTAGCAAATAATAAGAACTACTGAAATAAATTAGCTAAGTGTTCAACTTAAGAAATAAAGAACAACAGAATAAATCGTAAGAAACAAGAGGGAAATTAATAAAAGTGAAGGCAGAATTGAATAAAATGAGATTATATAAAGAAAATTAGAGAGGGTAACAATTTCAAAAAACCCCTGTTCTTTTAAAAGACAAATAAACCACTGGTGGGATTTAATAAGAAAAAATTGACAAGATATTTAAATAAAATATGGAGTGAAAATTGAAAATAAATACACATAGAATACAGATTTAAGAATCATTAAAATATTATGAAAAGAATACTTAAATAATTTTGAAAACATTGATGTAGAAGACAAATTTCCCCTCAAATAACAAAATGAACAAAAGCAGATGGAAATTAAAATAGATTAATAACCACCAAAGTGATTAAAATGGATTCTTAAAATGTCCCTTGGCCTCCAACACTGAATAGTTTTACAGATGGATTCGATCAAATTGTCAAGAATCAGATAATTTTTCTTATGTACATTATTATACTAAAATATAAAAAATAAAAGGGAAATGTGAGAAATTAGGTTTATGGGCCAATTCCATTTAAGAACATAGATGTAAATATACAAAAATTAACTAAGTAAATACAGCAATGCATTAGAATTGCATTATGATATAATAGCATTGATTATAAAAATGCAGGATGATTCGACACTGAACAAAATCTATCATCTTGATGGTGTAGAAAAAAAATTGATAAATGTCAACAAAATGGTAGACAACGTCACACCTGTAATCTCAGCACTTGGGAGGCCAAGGCAGGCGGGTCACCTGAGGTCGGGAGTTTGAGACCAGCCTGGCCAACACGGTGAAACCCCGTCTCTACACAAAGACAAAAATTAGCCGGGCATGATGGCGGGTGCCTGTAATCCCACTACTTGGGAGGCTAAAGTGGGAGAATTGCCTGAATCCAGGAGGGCGGAGGTTGCAGTGAGCCAAGATCGTGCCATTGCACTCCAACCTCCATCACAAAAAACAAACAAACAAACAAAAAACAAAAAAAAACCTCATATGAAAAACATTTTTAGTGAAAATGTTTTAGCCACATTACATTTAATGTAAGAAAAAAGACAATAATTTTCAGTCTTCCTGTTACTAGTCAACTGATTTTTAGAGGTAGGGTAATCGACTCAGGTTTGCTAGAGACTTTTCTGAGTTTAGCTCTGAAAATCTTGTGTCTGGGGAAACTCCTCAGTCCCAGGCAAACTGGATGATTAGAATGGCACAGTTAGAGTTTTAAAGCTAAAGTCCCATGTCCCAGAACCCTTTTCAGCCTCAGGCAAACTACACAGCAACTACAGATCCTGACTAGAGCTATATAGAATAAGAAGACACATAAAGTATAAAAATGGGAAAAAAGAGGTAAATGTTTTAAATTATTTATTGAGAGATAACAAACTTACAAAATGTAAGAAAGTCATTAAACTGCTAAGATCAATAATATAATGGCAACGAAAATACTGGATCAACAATCAGCAAAACAGATTAATAGGATTTCTTAATAACCAACTAGGAAATGTAGACTGAATATCATTTATAAAAGCAATAAAAATTGTGGGGTATCTAGGGGTTGTCTAACAAAGTCTACTAAAAACTTTATGGAGACAATGTTAAAGTTACTTGAAAGGATCTAAAAGAAAAATCTAAAAATGAAATATACCTCATTCCTGAGAAAATAATTTTGCATTGTAAACATAAATTTTCTCTATATTAATAAATCCAAAGCAATTCTAACCAAAATTCCAGCATAATTGGGGGGGGAGGAGTGACTTGGAAAATTACTTTAAAACTGTATATGGAAGAATCAACTTCCTCAAATGGATAAAACAATTTTGAAAAATTAGAATAAAATAGAGGGAGCCAGTCTCACATACTAATAAATAATCCAAAATATATATAGTAACAAAACAATGAAGTATTGCTGCAGCAACAGGCAAATAGACAAAAGAAACAGAATAGACAGCTCAGAAACAAACTCATGTTTAAACAAATTGGTAATTAATAAAAATGCAAATATGTGAAGATAGTTGGCTACTCTACTTTAAAAACATTAGGTTGGATACTTATCGTCTATTATATTAAAATTATTTACAATTACTAAATATGAAAAACAAAATAAATATGATATAAAATAAAAGAAAATACCTAACAATTTAAGAAAATTTAGGACAATGTGACCTCAGGATAGGGAAGGATATTTAAAACAAGATCCTCAAGTTCAAACATAAAGACAAAAAAATGACAAATGTGATTACATCTACTTTTCAATTTTTTTCTTCAGTAAATTATACATAGACAAAATTTAGTGGAGATAGGTGACTAGCAGAAGATATTTGCAATGTCTATAAAATTTTAAAGGCATCAATATTTAGTGTATACATGAATTGCCTGGAAATCAGCAAGATAAATGCAAGACATTCAACAGAAGAGTAAACGATAGGATTAAACTATTGCAGAACGGTGGATGCTGATTTAATAAGAATGTGAAGAGATCTTGAAAGGTATTTAGAGAATGCAAGTTAAAATCAAGAAACACTCTCCTGCACCCAAAGATTTATTAAACATTAGAAAGTCAGGTAGTATCAGCTCTAGCAAAATGTGGGAGAAATGGGTATCCTGAGGTTGGTGGGAGTGCAAATTGATGTAGTCATTTGAAAGGACCAGCCAGTAGTGCTCGGTGGAAATCAGTACGCGGATAATCTCTTCATCTGTATACAGAAAACCTCTCACACAGGTCTGTAAGGATAAATGTGCAAAAATGGTTATTGCAGTAGTCACTTTTGGTAGCAGAGTTGGAAGCAATCCTTCAATTGGTCATCCTAGCAAAATGGATATATAACATGTGGCATATGCATACAATAGAAAACTAGGCAGCTTCAAAAATAATTATATATGTAAATGTACAGTTGTTCTTCACTATTTATGGATTCCATATTTGTAAATTTGTCTACTTGCTAAAATTTATTAGTATTCCCCAAATCAATACTCTTGGCACTTTCATAGTCATTATGGACATGACATTTGCTGAGAAGGGAAAGCTTTGAGTTGTTCAATGTGGATATTCCCAGCTGAGGTCGAACGTGGCCACATTCTTTGTGTTTTGTCTCTCATAAGATAAACAAGTGTCCTTTTCGTGGCCTATTCAGTGCCACATTTATTGCATTTCTGTTCTTTATGTTGATTTTGCTGTTTATTTTTTAAAATTTTTTATTATGCTTTAAGTTTAGGGTACATGTGCACAATGTGCAGGTTTGTTACATACGTATACATGTACCATGTTGGTGTGCTGCACACATTAACTCGTCATTTAGCATTAGGTATAAATCCTAATGCTATCCCTCCCCCCTTCCCCCACCCCACAACAGTCCCCAGTGTATGATGTTCCCCTACCTGTGTCCATGTGTTCTCATTGTTCAGTTCCCACCTATGAGTGAGAACATGCGGTGTTTGGTTTTTTGTCCTTGCGATAGTTTGCTGAGAATGATGGTTTCCAGCTTCATCCATGTCCCTACAAAGGACATGAACTCATCATTTTCTATGGCTGCATAGTATTCCATGGTGTATATGTGCCACATTTTCTTAATCCAGTCTATCATTGTTGGACATTTGGGTTGGTTCCAAGTCTTTGCTATCGTGAATAGTGCTACAATAAACATAACGTGTGCATGTGTCTTTATAGCAGCATGATTTATAATCCTTTGGTATTGCTGGGTCAAATGGTATTTCTAGTTCTAGATCCCTGAGGAATCACCACACTGACTTCCACAACGGTTGAACTAGTTTACAGTCCCACCAACAGTGTAAAAGTGTTCCTATTTCTCCACATCCTCTCCAGCACCTGTTGTTTCCTGATTTTTTAATGATCGCCATTCTAACTGGTGTGAAATGGTATCTCATTGTGGTTTTGATTTGCATTTCTTTTTGCTGTTTAAAGCTGCCCTGAAGCATAATGCTGTCTGGCATTCCTAAGTAGAAGAAGGCTGTGATGTGCCTTATAGAAAAAAATAAGTGTGTTAGATATGTGTGGTTCAGACTTGCCGTTGACTGTGAGTTCAATGTTGATGAATCAACAATATATATTAAAATGTCTTTAAACAGAAATATACATAATACAAGGTTATGTATTGATCAATTGATAAAAATATTGTGACCAGAGACTTACAGGAACCTAACCCTGTACTTCCTCTAAAAGTAATGAGTAAGTATTTACTAATTCAGTATCCACGGTGGCTTTTTAGAACATAAAAACTGCAAATAAGGATTGACTATATATGTAAGTATATATATATATGTGCATATGCATATGTATGTGTGTATATACATGCCTCTAAATATGTTTGAAAAAAATGTACATATGTGTACATATATATATAATGCTGAAATTTCCTCTTTATAGATTTACATAGAGAATGATCTAAAATAACATAGTGTTGAGGAAGATTGTTGAAATAATATAATTTACAGTCAGTATGATGTACCATTTGAGTAAAATTATAACAACCCCCAACAAAAATAATGTGTTACAAGCATATGCACATATCTAAATAAGTTTATAAAGTTGGATTGGAATATATTATGTATTATAATGAGAGCTGGAGAATGGAAGAAATGGGAATGGGGATGGAGAAAGAGAAAAATTATAAATAATTTTTCTCTTTCCCTTGCAAAGCAAAATAAATGACAATGTGCTATAAACCGAGCTGTGTTATTGGCCTAATTGTGAGTTTAAAATAAAAGTCTTCTGGCTTATAAGCACAGTCCATAATGTTTTATTTTACCTTTTTTTGAGAGAGTCTCACTCCATCATCCAGGCTGGTGTGCAGTGGCTCAATCTCAATTCACTGCAACTTCTGTCTCCCAGCTTCAAGTGATTCTCATGCCTCAGCCTCCCAAGTAACTGGAATTACAGGTGCAGGCCACCATGCCTGGCTAAATTTTGTATTTTTAGTAAAGACAAGGTTCGCCATGTTGGCCAGTCTGGTCTCCAACTCCTGACCTCAAGTGATCCTCCCATCTCAGCTTCCCAAAGTGCTGGGATTACAGGCGTGAGCCACAGTGCCCAGTCTATTTTTATTTTTTAAATAAGAATTAAAAAACTGACTTTTTGCCTTTCTCTCCATTCCTGTGAATTTAGGGGCCAATACAGGTGGCCATAAAAAATTAGGAAAAAACCTGCCCTTTTTCAATACTTGATGGCATGAAAACCAAAGTTAATAATAATGTATTAATATTGGTTCATTAATTATGACAAATGTAATGTATTAATATAAAATATTTATAATGTGAGATCTGGTTGTGTGGGTATATGGGAACTCTGCACTCTTTTCACAATTCAGTACATCTAAAACAAAACATTTATTAAAAGGTAAAGTTAAATACTGGTTTCTCACCACCATCCTGAGATTTTTTATTTGCCAGCTTGTGTTCACTGAGTATGAATCCTGATGTCTTTATCCAGAAGCTACTTTTAAAAAGCCTTTCCCTTTTTAGTAGGCTGTTGGGTGTTTAAATTAACCTTAGAATATCAGGAGCTTAATAGCTTCCTTGAAACTTTTGATAAGCTATTTGTGGAAGAGAGGTCAGAATTAGGGTCTATGGATAAGAGTTAAAGGAAGGCCGACTTCGAGTTATGGAGGAAAAAATATATACTAGTGATTTAAATGGGATGCAGATGAAATGGCTTGCCTGAAGTTGGCTTCTCATATCTGGAACATTTTAAACAGAGACCTCTTTTTAGGTCTATTATACATGGGAGAATAGGTAAAATGCTAAATAACAAGGTTAGAATAGTCTTTATTGATAGCCCCTTCTTACTGTCACCTTCTGGGTCTTTTCTGAGTTGACAATCTGATTCTGCAACCCAGGTTCTCTTGATTTGCTTATTTGTGCATCCAATAAATATTTGTGAATCACCTACCATATGGCTAACATTTTACCAAGCCCTGGGTATTTGACATTGAACACAAAGAAATGACGTTCTTTCCAAGTCCACTGAGCAAGGTTTACTTCCGTGGAACAGGTCAGAAATGGTTCATTAAATCCTTTGTCAGTCAGTTCAAAGGCCACTATTATTCTCTTTAGAGAGGAATCACCCAGAAGGAATGAAATCCTGATGAGGATTTACTGACAATAAAGGCTATCAAGACACTTTAAAGACATACTTTTTTTTTTTTCAGGGAGCAGGTGGAATGTGGTTGTTTGGCAGTATCTTCCTTCCCCTGACCTATGTCATCATTCTCCCCAAGATAGACATAAGAAACCAAAAACTGCTGTGCTGAAGACAAAGATGTGTGTAATTTAAAGAGAAGTGGGCCATTTAAAATTACTATCTTCCTTATGCCTATCAAGTATCATGTAATTTAGGAAAAATCATTTCTTTTAGTTCTGTTTTGGGGCTAATAATTCTCCTTTGCAAATAACCACAGATGTTCTCAAATGAAGCTGTTGTGTGCATTCCAAATGAATTTACGAATTTAAAGAGTTTTGCTCAGATATTCATTCTGTTGTATTTAGGGGTCAAAAAGAAGTCAACCTGTCTCAGGAAGGAAGCCAACATTTTATCTAATGCATACCATGTAAACTTTATATTTATTATTTCATTCATTACCTATAAATCCTTGGAGGCTCAGAGAGTTTAAATAATTTACTCATTTACTTTAACTGAATTATTAAATGTGGGAACCAGGTAACCAAACTCAGTTGAAAACCCCGGAGTTCTTTCCTCGCAATTGGACTTCTGACTCTTTTTACAAGGTCCTCCTTGACCATCTGAGATTGATTCATTTATTTTGTCTAAAGATATTTCTTGGCACATACACTATGTTCCTAGCATAATGGCAGATGATGGAAACACATTCCTGAAAAAAAATAGACACGGTTCTTGTAGATGTGAGACTTAGAGCCTGGTGAGAAAGTCAAACAGTAATCAAGTAAATACACATTTAATAAAACTAAATAATAATGGATCAAGAGATAAATCCTGTAATCTTAGCACTTTGGGAGGCTGAAGTGGGAGAATTGCTTAAGGCCAGAAGTTCGAAACCAGCTTGGGCAGCATCATGACACCCCATATCTACAAAAAATTAAAAAATTAGCCAGCCATGGTGGCTCATGCATGTAATCCTAGCTACTCAAGAAGCTGAGGTGGGAGGATCGCTTAAGCCTGGGAGTTCGAGTCTGCAGTGAGCCACGATTACACCATTGCACTCTAGCCTGAGTGACAGTGTAAGACTGTGTCAGAGAGAGAGAGAGAGAGAAAAGCTATAGGAAAAATCAACAGATGCCATGACAGAAATCAATGAGGGTAGAGAGAAGGTTTCATTTAAACAAATTAATTCATGAAAGCCCCTTTGCAGCAATGGTATTTGAAGATAAGCAAATGTCAGTTGGCAAAGGCTGGGGAGTGGAGTATTATAAAAATGTTTGAAGGTACAAGTGTGTTTCCATTTAATTCTGTAATCCATTTTGAGTTAAATTTTGTGTAAGATGTAAGGCTTAGGTTGGAGTTCATTGTTTTGGCCTATGCATGTCCAGTTTCTTCAGTGTCATTTGTTGAAAAGGCTGTTTCCTCCCCTGAATTGCTTTTGTAACATTATAAAGTCAACTGCACTGATCTCTGGATTCTGGATTCTGTTGTATTGATCTATGTATCTGTTCCTCCATCAATATCACACAATCTGGATTAGTGTGGCTAACTAATGTCTTGATACTGAGCAGACTAATTTTTCCTACTTTATTCTTTTTCAAAATTATTTTAGATATTCTAGTTCTAGTTCTGGTAATGACAGATGCTTATAAAACCATCAAATCTCATCAGACTCAGTCGTTATCATGAGAACAGCATGGGGGAAACCACCCCCATGATCCAATTACCTCTACCTTGTCCTGCCCTTGACTCATGGGGATTATGGGGATTACAAGTCAAGGTGAGATTTGGGTGGGGACACAGCCAAACCATGTAATTCTGCCCCTCTCAAATCTCATGTCTTCACATTTCAAAACACAATCATGCCCTTCCAACAGTCCCCCAAAGTCTTAACTTGTTCTAGCATTAACCCAAAAGTCCAAGTCCAAAGTCTCATCTGAGACAAGGCAAGTCCCTTCTGCCTGTGAGCCTGCAAAGTCAAAAACAAGTTAGTTACTTCCTAGATACAATGGGAGTACAGGCATTGGGTAAATATACCCATTCCAAATGGGATAAATTGGCCAAAACAAAGGGGTTACAGGCCCCATGCAAGTCTGAAATCCAAAAGCATAGTCATTATACCTTAAAGTTCCCAAATGATCTCCTTTGATTCCATGTCTCACATCCAGGTCATACTGATGCAAGAGGCAGACTCCCACAGCCTTTGGCAGCTCCACCCCTGTGGCTTTGCAGGGTACAGCCCACATCCCAGCTGCTTTCATGGGCTGTGGCTTTTCCAGCTGCATGATGCAAGCTGTTGGTGGATCTACCATTCTGGGGTCTGGAGGATGGTGGCCCTCTTCTCACAGCTCCACTAGGCAGTGCCCCAGTGGGGACTCTGTGTGGGGGCTCCAACCCCACATTTCCCTTCTGAACTGCCCTACCAGATGTTCTCCATGAGGGCTCCACCCCTGCAACAAACTCCTGAACATCCAGGTGTTTCCATACATCCTCTGAAATCTAGGCAGAGGTTCCCAAACCTCAATTCTTGACTCCTGTGCACCCATGGGCTTAACACCATATGGAAGCCACCTAGGCTTGGGGCTTGCACCCTCTGAAGCAATGACCGGAGCTGTACCTTGGCCACTTTTAGCCACAGTGGGAGCTGAAGCAGCTGGGGCAAAGGGCATCATGTCCCCAGGCTTCACAGAGCAAGATGCCCTTGGCCCAGCCCACAAAACCATTTTTCCCTCTTAGGCCTCCAAGCCTGTGATGAGAGGGGCTGCTGTGAAGGTCTCTGACATACCCTGGGCACATTTTCCCCATTGTCTTGGTGATTAATATTTGGCTCCCAGTTGCTTATGCAAATTTCTGCAGCAGGCTTGAATTTTTTCCTAGAAAATGGGCTTTTATATTCTATCACATCATCAGGCTGCCAATTTTCGAAACTTTCATGCTCTGCTTCCTTTTGAACGCTTTGCCACTTAGATATTTTTTCTGCCAGATACCCTAAATCATTTTTCTCAAGTTCAAAGTTCCACAGATCTCTGTGGCAGGGGAAGACATCAATTCTCCCCAAAGTGATCTATAAATGTAATGCAATCCCAACAGGATTTATTTTTTGTAGAAATCAACAAGCTGATTCTAAGATTCATGTGTAAATGCAACAAATCTAGAATAGCCACAACAGCTTTGAAAAGGGAAAACGAGGTTGGAAGTTTAACAGCACCCAATTTTAAGACTTATGAAGTTACAATAAAAAATTATTGGCATCAAAATAGATGATCAGATAATTGAATAGAGGACAGAATCTAAAATTTACCCATAGACATATATAGACCACAATTTTTTGACATATTTTCAAAGGCAGTTCAGTGCTGGAAGAATAGTCATTTCAACAAATGGTGCTGGAAAAATTGAATATTCATATGCAAACAAACAAAACCCAAAACTTTGATTCACACATCACAACATATCCTAAAATTAACTCAAAATACATCAAATACCTAAATTTGAAAACTAGAACTACAAAGTTTCTAGAGGAAAACTGATAATTTCCCTATAGTACTTATCACTATCAAAAATTACCTTATGATTTGTATACTAAGCTTTATTTTAGATTTTTACTTCTTACTGACTGACTCCTCCCTAGTATAATGTATGCTCCAGGTACACAGATACAACAAAACATATCAAATAGAAAATATTTAGTAAATATTTTTGACTAGTGAATAGAACAAGGACCAAAAGGAGCTGTTTCCTCAGAAGCAGTGGAGTGGTCAGATGTAGCAAACTGAAAAACTACTGATGGGTGCTAAAAAAATAAAAATAAAAATAAGTCATTTTAGGCAACATATGCATTTAAAATTACTTGATTAAAACTTAATGGCTTAAAAAAATAACTTTACTTTTACACCATATCTCCAATCTCTATACCTTTACTTAAATATACAGGGCAACTAAGGTATAGGGGTAAAGAATGAGTTATTCAAGATCACAGAAATATGCCATTCATTTATTTATTTAACAAGCATTTAATACAAACACTATTTACAAAGGACTGAAATGTATATAGGCAAAGATAAGCAAAATATAGTGTTGTTCTTCTGTCTAAATTCTAATTTATAATTTTATTGGAGGAGGTGAATGCATACAAAATCGGGGTGGAGGGACAATGAATGAAGTGGGAGGAGTGGAGGAATTCCGTGTGTGGGTTAAATATGGCAATAACCCAACTTTTGGAATGAGAAAAGCAGGCCATTGTATATTTAATTCCAATCACAATGGTGTCACTGTGGCAGTCACCCCAGGTTGAGGTTAGCTAAGCCTACAGTCTGCTCTTATAACTGTTCTTAGTAGTCCAGTTGGCTGTAAAAGCAAAATACTATGGGGCAATTAATTTCAAGACTAGCACTCAATCCCAGGTTTCTGACAATCCTACACCTTTAAAAGTATGCGTTCTTGTTGCAATTAACAGTACCCAAGTCATTAGTTAGCAGGCAACTCTAATTTTGATAAGAACATGAGAAACCCTTGAAAATATCCTCGAGCATTTCAAACAAAATCTTCAAAATGTTGATCAGTTAAAGTCATGGGAAAATACCTTTGTGCGTAGCAAAATAATAGAGAGAAACTTCCTCTGGAGGAATATTAATAACCAGGTTCTAACTATATTGATGATATATTTATAGATCCATCTCTGCTAAGGAGTTGCTGAGCTAAACTATTTTATTGTTCAGATTACAAGCTGTTTCATTCTAGATTGGAACAAAAAAAGTTTTAAGCACCATTGCAAGAGAGTCAAGATATAGTTTTAGAGAGTTTGTTCAACAGGAGATTAATTCGGTCGACCAAACCCGTTTTCTCAACCTTCAAATATTTTGCTGTCTGTTTATTCATTTGTATAGCTATACTTGGTTATGAGTACTAAAACAGTTCAATTTTTAATTGTTGTAAGAGCCAGTTTTTCTGAGTCCAAATCCCATGCTCTGCCTACTTTGTTACATTGTTTCATCCCATTAGTGAGTAGGAGTTCTGCCCACTTTTCACATTCCATCTTTTTGGAGCTACAGAAGGCAAAAAGAATTTTGTCAGAGTACAACTCCTCCCCAGATCAGCTTATTTGTGGTGTTACGTGTTGTGGCCAAAAGGCTGCTTTCCTACAACAATCAATGAGAAGGTGTTAAAAAGTCAACCTTATGAATAATTGCATTTTGTGTGTGTGCCAGTGGGGCTTGTGGCATTTCTGTGCAGTGTCTGTTAGTGACCTTACTTCCATTTCCTGAAAATTTATCTTGTCTACAGTATTTTAATCTTTTTAGCGTGAATAGAAAAAAAATCTTTATAGCAAAACATACTTTTACACTAGGGACTGATTTGATTTCATGTTTCTGTGAAGGTTTTTTTTTGTTTTTTTTTTTAACCTCTATTGAAGGGAGACTTTGTGAGCTTCCTCTTCCTAGTTGGTATTTTCAGGCTATTTTACAATCTATGGTTAGCATGTAGAGTGGGTGATCTAGAGAATATATTTTTAAAAATATTTTTTGAAGTTAATGCTTCTATAAGTTTATAAGATTTATAACAGAAAACATTAACAGAGACTTAATTAAGAGGTAACACTGAAAGCTTTAAGGCAAATGAAAACAAGATATGTGTACTGATTTCCACACAATGAGTGATTTGAAATCTGCCTGGTTAACATCTGTGGAATTTGGGTCCCAGCTCTAACATTTACCAGTCATGTGACCTTGAGCAAATCTCTTCTCCCCTCTGAGCCTAGAGAAGAAATGAGATAGAAGTACTTGCCATACCAAACTCAGAAGGTAGCTAAGAGATTCAGATGAGATAATAAATGTGAAAATGCTAAGTTAACTATGCATTGCTTTGAAAATACCAAAGGGTAAGATTAATACAAAATTTAAATATAAATATATCAGATGTATCAAGATGGGATCTAAATAGAATAATTAAGCATACTAATAATAATGATAACTCCATCAGCATAATAATATTGGGGCTGATGTTATGGAAGTGATGATAAAATTTCTCCCTTTTCTCTTGCTATTGTTTCTTGTCAAATGAATACTTTAAAAAGTGATATTTTCTTTTGTATATAGATAGCTTTGTTCACCTCCAGACCCAAAACTTTGTTCCTAAAGATGTGGCAGGGTGAGGACAAGCACAATTCTGAAACTCAAGCAGAGGTAGAAAGAGCCAGGAGCAGGTGACAGGAGACAGGATAATGGACCTGGGCTCCAGTGTTTTCATTAGAACCAAACAAACATAAATGATGTATTCCAAATGATTTTAAACATTAACAGAACAGACAGGTGTTTCAATGAAATAAGCAACAGAGCAGGTAAGCTAATTATTAGCTTGGGAAAGACTTTTAATATTTTGAGCCATACCAACCTCCAACAGGTGATTTATAAGCAACTTGACTGCCCCTGAAAAAATTACAAGAATAATTTTTATAAAATGACCATTATGGTTTTCAAAGAAGTTTCACATGTTTATTTACTTACTTTTCACAACAACCCTGTAAGGTAGGCAAGAGGAATAGCAACTGGACATAGACTTGCCTGACATTAGATAGAAGATAGATATCCTATGGTCTTTCTATGGAAGGAACACATACAGGATTCTTGATACAAGAAAGACATAAGGACAGCATGTGGCTGAACATATTTTCTTGCTCTGCCTTTATTTTCAAAGAAATGGAAGTTCTAAGTTATAAAAATAACAACAGGAACAATAATGAGATTCCACAAATACCATAAATTAACAACTCAGGGAGAAAGATTTATTACCAAATCTGTTGACATAGTCTCAATTATAAATAGATTTGCTAAAGTTTCAGTGGCAGATATTTGCTTCCTACAAGCAAATCCCCCAACTATCTTTCCTACTTATTCTGGATCCAGCTTAATCCAATGATTTAAAAATACTTATTGAGCATCTACTCTATGTGAGGGATTATGCTAACTTTTACGAATTCTCCATCAGTTCTATCCAATAGAACTTTGCTTTTTTAACTTTTATTTTAGGTTTGGGGTTACATATCAAGGTTTGTTATATAGGTAAACAGGTGTCACAGGGGTTTGTTGTACATTTTATTTCATCACACAGGTATCAAGCCCAGTATCCAATAGTTACCTTTTGTGCTTCTCCCTCTCCTCTCACCCTCCCCCATCAAGTTGACCCCAGTGTCTATTATTTCCTTCTTTGTGTTGATAAGTTCTTATCATTTAGCTCCCACTTATAAGTGAGAACATGCAGTATTTGATTTTCTGTTCTGGCATTAATTTGCTAAGGATAATAGCCTGCAGCTCCATTCATGTTCCTGCAACAGATATGATCTCATTATTTTTATGGCTGCATAGTATTCCATGGTGGATTTATACCACATTTTCTTTATCCAGTTGGTCATTGATGGGCATTTAGGTTGATTCCATGTCTTAGCTATTGTGAGTAGTGCTGCAATATATTAGTCTGTTCTCATGCTGCTAAAAAAGACATACCCAAGACTGGGTAATTTATAAAGAAAAAGAAATTTAATTAACTCACATTTCCATATGGCTGGGGAGGCCACATAATCATGGCAGAAGGCAAAGGAGGGGCAAAATCATGTCTTAAATGGCGACAGGTAAGAGAGAGTGTGCAGGAGAACTCCCTCTTATAAAACCATCAGTTCTCGTGAGACCTATTGACTATCACGAGAACAGCACAGGAAAAACCCTCCTCAATAATACAATTACTTTTCACCGGGTGCCTCCCATGACATGTGGAGATTGTGGGAGCTGGAATTCAAGATGAGATTTTGGTGGGGACACAGCCAAACCATATCATGCAATGAACATATGTTTGTATGTGTCTTTATGATAGAATTTTATATATTCCTCTGGGTATATTCCCAGTAATGGAGTTGCTGGGTCAAGTGGTTGTTCTGCTTTTAGCTCTTTGAAGAATCACCATACTGCTTTCCACAATAGTTGATCAAATTTACACTCCCATCAACAGTGTATAAGCATTCCCTTTTCTCTGCAACCTCTCTAGTGTCTGTAATTTTTTGACGTTTTAATAAAAGCCATTCTGACTGGTATGAGATGATATCTCACTGTGGTTTTGATTTGCATTTCTCTAATTATTAGTGATATTGAGCTTTTTTTTTTCATTTGCTTGTTGGCTGCATGTATGTCTTCTTTTGAGAAGTATCCATTCATGTCCTTTGCCCACTTTTAAATGGGGTTGTTGTTCTCTTGTAAATTTGCTTAAGTTCCTTGTAGACTCCGGATATCAGACCTTTGTTGGATGCATATTTTGCAAAAATTTTCTCCCATTTTGTAGGTTGTCTGCTCACTCTGTTGATAGTTATTTTCTTTAGGTCCCACTTGTCAATTTTTGCTTTTGTTGTGTTTGCTTTTGGTGTCTTTGTCATGAAATCTTTGCCCATTCCTATGTCCAGTATGGTATTGCTTAGGTTGTCTTCTAGGGTTTTTATAGTTGTGGATTTACATTTAAGTCTTTAATTCATCTTGAGTTGATTGTTGTGTATGGTGTAAGGAAGAGGTCGAGCTTCAATCTTCTGCATATGGCTAGCCAGTTATCCCAGCATCATTTGTTCAATAGGGAGTCTTTTCCTCATTGCTTGTTTTTGTCAGCTTTTTCAAAGATCAGATGGTCATAGGTATGCAGTCTTATTTCTGGGATCCTTCTTCTGTTTCATTGGTCTATGTGCTTGTTTTTGTACCAGTACCATGCTGTTTTGGTTACTGTAGCCTTGTAGTGTAGTTTGAAGTCAGGTATTGTGATGTCTCAGCTTTGTTCTTTTTGCTTAGGGATGCCTTGGTTATTCGGGCCCTTTTGTGATTCCATATAAATTATAAAATATATTTTTCTAGTTCTGGGAAGAATGTCCTTGATAGTTTGATAGGAATAGCATTGAAACTGTAAATTACTTTGGGCAGTATGGCCATTTTAATGATATTGATTCTATCCATGAGCATGGGATGTTTTTCCATTTGTTTGTGTCTTCCCTGATTTCTTTAAGCAGTGTAATTCTCATTGTAGAGCTCTTTCATCCCCCCAGTTAGTTGTATACCTAGGGATTTTATTTTTTTTGTGGTAATTGTGAATGGGATTGCTTTTCTGATTTAGCTCTCAGTTTGGTTATTGTTTGTGTATAGAAATGCTAGTGATTTTTTATATTTATTTTGTATCCTGAAACTTTGCTGAAGTTGTTTATCAGCTGGAGGAGCTTGTGGACCAAGACCATGGGATTTTCTAGATATAGAATTATGTCATCTGCAAACAGAGATAGTTTGACTTCCTCTCTTCCTATTTGGATGCCCTTCATTTCTTGACCCAATGAGAGGAGACTAGTTCATCTCCCATAGATCCTATACATGTCGCACCCCCCTTCACATGCACACACACAAACTACTCATCACTAGACAGAAAACCCTCGGCTTGAGTCCGCAGCACACACCCTCCATCCTGGGCTGATTGCACTGAGCAATTGCTTACCTGCATCTCTCTGAGGTAGAGTCCCCAGGGCACAAGCAAATGACCCTCAGCAACAACCACTACTAAGATCTCTTCTTCTCCTGCCTGTAAGTTGGGGAAGGAGCATAAACACTGAGATCACTCCAGAGATGCAGTGGGCAGCCCAAGAGTGCATCTCACAATTTACAGCCAGAACTTAAGGAGAAGAGGAACCCACACTTTCAGAGCATTGAGAGGGAAAATGACTGTAACTGTGAGGAAACATAGGGCAACCACACAACCAAGCAAGAGTCTACCAACTGACCAATAACCTAAGTGCCACCTGCTGGATCACACCCCAAAGCGTCAACACCAAAAATAACTCACTGACCTATCCCCCTCTGAAACCAGAGACAAGAAGTCAGCTTCAAATAAAGACCCTACACAAAGCCTCGGCCCAGTGAAAACAAGTCTACTGACTTTATTACATCTATACCACAGTTAAAAGAACACCCACACAGAGAGATGAGAGGGAACCAATGGAATAACTCCAGTAACTCAAATGGTCAGTGTCGTACATCCTCCAAATGGCCACATCAGCTCTCCAACAAGAGTTCTTAACCAGACCAAACTGGCTGCAATGGCAGAAATAGAATTCAGAATACAGATAGGAACAAACACCATCGAGATTCGAGAAGATGGCAAAACCCAATCCAAGGAAAATAAGAATTACAATAAAGTGATACAGGAGCTAAAGGATGAAATAGTCCATATAAAAAAGGAAACATAATGGCTCTGACAGAGCGGAATAATCCAATACAAGAATTTCACAATGCAATCACAAGTATTAACAGCAGAATAAACCAAGCTGAGGAAAGAATCTCAGAACCTGAAGACTGGTTCTCTGAAATAAAAGAAACAAAAATAAAGAAAAAATAAGAATAAGGATTGAACAAAACCTCTGAGAAGTATGGGACTATGTGAAGAGGACAAATCTACAAGTCATTGGCATCCATTAAAGGGATGAGGAGAAAGCAAACGACTTGGAAAGTATATTTCAGGATATCATCCATGAAAACCTTGCCAACCTTGCTAGAGAGGCCAACGGTCAAATTTAGGAAATGTAAAGAACTCCTGAAAGATGGTACACAAGAAGATCATCCCCAAACACATAATCATCAGATTTTCCAAGGTCAAAGTGAAAGGAAGAATGTTAAAGGCAGGTAGAGAAAAAACTCAGGTCACCTTCAAAGTGAACACCTTCAGGCTAACAGCAGACATCTCAGCTGAAACCCTACAAGCCAGAAGAGATTGGGGGCCTATCAGAGAAATGCAAATCAAAACCGCAATGAGATACCATCTCACACCAGTTAGAATGGCGATCATTAAAAAGTCAGGAAACAACAGGTGCTGGAGAGGATGTGGAGAAATAGGAACACTTTTACACTGTTGGTAGGACTGTAAACTAGTTCAACCATTGTGGAAGTCAGTGTGGTGATTCCTCAGGGATCTAGAACTAGAAATACCATTTGACCCAGCCATCCCATTACTGGGTATATACCCAAAGGATTATAAATCATGCTGCTATAAAGACACATGCACATGTTATGTTTATTGTGGCACTATTCACAATAGCAAAGACTTGGAACCAAGCCAAATGTCCAACAATGATAGACTGGATTAAGAAAATATGGGACATATACACCATGGAATACTATGCAGCCATAAAAAATGATGAGTTCATGTCCTTTGTAGGGACATGGATGAAATTGGAAACCATCATTCTCAGCAAACTATCGCAAGGACAAAAACCAAACACCTCATGTTCTCACTCATAGGTGGGAATTGAACAGTGAGAACACATGGACACAGGAAGGGGAACATCATACACTGGGGACTGTTGTGGGGTGGGGGGAGGGGGAGGGGGAGGGATAGCATTAGGAGATATACGTAATGTTAAATGACGAGTTAATGGGTGCAGCACACCAACATGGCACATGTATACATATGTAACAAACCTGCACATTGTGCACATGTACCCTAAAACTTAAAGTATAATAATAATAATAATAATAATAAAGAAAAAAAAAGAACATTACATGATGGTAAAGGCATCAATGCTACAAAAAGAGCTAGCTATCCTAAATATATATGCACTCAAAACAGGAGCACCCAGATTCATAAAACAAGCTCTTAGAGACCTAAAAAGAGACTTAGACTCCCACAGAATGATAGTGGGAGACTTTAATAACCCATTGTCAATAGTATCAACAGATCAACAAGACAGAAAGTCAACAAGGATATTCAGGACTTGAACTCAGCTCTCAACCAAGCAGACTTAATAGACATCTACAGAACTCTCCACCCCAAATCAACAGAATATACATTCTTCTCAGGACCTCATCGCACTTATTCTAAAATTGACCACTCCTCAGCAAATGCGAAAGAACTGAAATCATAAGAAACAGTCTCTTAGTGCTATCACATTAGAACTCAGGATTAAGAAACTCACCCAAAACTACATGGAAACTAAATAACCTGCTCCTGAATGACTACTGGGTAAATCACAAAATTAAGGCAGAAATAAAGAAGTTATTTGAAACCAATGAGAACAAATAGAAATGTACCAGAATCTCTGGGACACAGCTAAAGCAGTGTTTAGAGGAAAATTTATAGCACTAAATGCCCACAAGAAAAAGCAGGAGAGATCTAAACAACACCTTTACATCACAATGAAAAGAACTAGAGAAGCAAGGGCAAATAAATCCAAAAGCTAGCAGAAGACAAGAAAGAACTAAGATCAGAGCAGAAGTGAAGGAGATAGAGACACAGATAACCCTTTAAAAAATCAATGAATCCAGGAGCTGGTTTTTTAAAGATTAACACAGTAGATAGACTGCTAGCCAGACTAATAAAGAAGAAAAGAGAGAAGAATCAAATAGACACACAAAAAAATGATAAAGGGGATATTGCCACTGATCCCACAGAAATACAAACTACTGTTAGAAATTACTAAAAACACCTTTATGCAAATAAACTGGAAAATCTAGAATAAATGGATAAATTCCTGGACACATACACCCTCCCAAGACTAAGCCAGGAAGAAGTCGAATCCCTGAATAGACCAATAACAAATTCTGAAATTGAGGCAGTAATTAATAGCCTACCAACCAAAAAAAGCCCACTACCAGATGAATTCACAGCCAAATTATACCAGAAGTACAAAGAGGAGTTGGTACCATTCTGTCTGAAACTATTTCAAATAATGGAAAAAGAAGGACTCCTCGCTAACTCATTTTATGAGGCTAGCATCATCCTGATACTAAAACCCAGCAGAGACACACACACAAACAAAATTTCAGGCTAGTATCCGTGATGAACATTGATCTGAAAATCCTCAATAAAATACTGGCAAACCAAAGCCAGCCAGCAGCACATCAAAAATCTTATCCACCATGATTAAATAGGCTTCATATCTGGGATGCAAAGTTGGTTCAACATATGCAAATCAATAAATGCAATCCATCACATAAACAGAACCAATGACATAACCACATGATTATCTCAATAGATGCATAAAATGCCTTTGATAAAATTCAACATCCCTTCATGCTAAAAACTCTCAATAAGCTAGGTATTGGTGAAACATATCTCAAAATAATAAGAGCTATTTATGACAAGCTCACAGTCAATATCATACTGAATGGGCAAAAGCTGGAAGCATTCCCTTTGAAAACCAGCACAAGACGAAGACGCCCTCTCTCACCACTCCTATTCAACTTACTATTGGAAGGTCTGGCCAGGGCAATCAGGCAAAAGAAAGAAATAAAGCATGTTCAAATAGAAATAGAGGAAGTAAAATTGTCTTTGTTTGCAGATGACACAATGGTACATTTAGAAAACCCCATCATCTCAGCCCCAAAACTCCTTAAGCTGATAAGCAACCTCAGCAAAGTCTCAGGATACAAAATCAATGTGCAAAAATCACAAGCATTCCTATACACCAATAATAGACAAACAGACAAACAGAGAGCCGAATCATGAGTGAACTCCCATTCACAATTGCTCCAAAGAGAATTAAATACCTAGGAATACAACTTACAAGGGATGTGAAGGACCTCTTTGAGTAGAACTACAAACCACTGCTCAAAGAAATCAGGGAGAAAGCAAACAATTGAAAAAACATTCCCTGCTCATGGATAGGAAGAATCAATATCGTGAAAATGGTTATACTGCCCAAAGTAATTTATAGATTCAATGCTATTCCCATCAAGCTACCACTGACTTTCTTCACAGAATTAGAAAAAAACCACTTTAAATTTCATATGGAACCAAAAAAGGGTCTGTATATACAAGACGATCCTAAGCAAAAAGAACAAAGCTGGAAGCGTCATGCTGTCTGACTCCAAACTATACTACAAGGCTACAGTAACCAAAACAGCATGGTATTGGTACCAAAACAGATATATAGACAAATGAAACAGAACAGAGGCCTCAGAAATAATGCCACACATCTACAACCATCTGATCTTTGACAAACCTGACAAAAACAAACAATGGGGAAAGGATTCCTATTTAATAAATGGTGCTGGGAAAAGTGGCTAACTGTATGCAGAAAACAGAAGCTGGACCCCTTCCCTACACCTTATACAAAAATCAACTCAAGATGGATTAAAGACTTAAATGTAAAACCTCAAACCATAACAATCCTAGAAGAAAACCTAGGCAGTACCGTTCAGGACATAGGCATGGGCAAAGACTTCATGACTAAAACACCAAAAGTAATTGCAACAAAAGCCAAAATTGACAAATGGGATCTAATTAAATGGAAGAGCTTCTATATAGCAAAAGAAACTATCATCAGAGTGAACAGTTACCCTACAGAATGGGAGAAAATTTTTGCAATCTATCCATCTGACAAAGGTCTATGTAGGTCCAGAATCTATAAAGAACTTAAACAAATTTACAAGAAAGAAAAAAACAACCCCATCAAAAAGTGGGCAAAGGATATGAACAGACACTTCTCAAAAGAACACATTTATTGGCCAAGAAACATGAAAAAAAGCTCACTATCACTGGTCATTAGAGAAACGCAAATCAAAACCACAGTGTGATACCATCTCATACCAGTTAGAATGGGGATCATTAAAAAATCAGAAAACAACAGATGCTGGAGAGGATGTGGAGAGATAGGAAGGCTTTTTCACTGTTGGTGGGAGCGTAAATTAGTTAAATCATTATGCAAGACAGTGTGGTGATTCCTCAAGGATCTAGGACGAGAAATACCATTTGACCCAGCAATCCCATTACTGGGTATATGCCCAAAGGATTATAAATCATTCTACTATAAAGGCACATGCACATGTATGTTTATTGCAGCACTATTTACAATAGCAAAGACTTGGAACCAACCCAAATGCCCTTCAATGATAGGCTGGATAAAAGAAATGTGGCACATAAACACCATGGAATACTATGCAGCCATAAAAAAGAATGAGTTCATGTGCTTTGCAGGGACATGGATGAAGCTGGAAACCATCATTCGCAGCAAACTAACACAGGAACAGAAACCCAGGCACTGCATATTGTCACTCATAAGTGGGAGTTGAACAATGAGAACACGTGGACACAGGGAGGGGAACATCACACACTGAGGTCTGTGGGAGTTGGGGGGCAAGTGGAGGGAGAGCATTAGGACAAATACCGAATGCACATGGGGCTTAAAACCTAGATGACGGGTTGACAGGTGCAGCAAACCACCATGGCACATATAAATCTGTGTAACAAACCTGCCCGTTCTGCACAGCTATCCCAGAACGTAAAGGAAAAAAACAGATGTTATTTATCTGAATACATTGAATACATTCTTTCCCCTACTTAGAGATGTGGGCGTATAATGCTCAAATCTCCATCAAAAGAGGAAGAATGAGTTTTACACAATAAATGTAGAGAGAATGTAATAATTAGGTTTTGGTGGAAAAAGCCGGATGGAAATATGGAGTCATGTAAGACTGGGTTTCTGTCATGCAACTAGCTGCACAACTGGGGCATTATGGGTTACTGAACCACTTTGAGATCCTGGTTTATGACTTCGCCGATATATTTAGGTTTAAATGTTACTTCAGGTTACTTCTATATATATTTGCTTAACAGTTTTCAATTTTGGAGGTGATTTTCCATGTATGTTTTCTCTGCTTGGAATGCTCTTCCTTTAGATACTCACCTGTAGATATTAACTTCTTAACCCCCTTCGAGACTGTGTTAATGTTACATTAGTGACTCCTCTTTGGGACCTTCTTTGAACATTGCAACTCCATCTTTCTCATCACTTACCACTTCTTTTCCCCTTTTTCATTTCTCCATAACACTTATTACCTTATGATGTACTTTGTAATTTACTTATTTATTATGTTCGTGGCCTGTCTCCCCAGTTTGGAGTGTTAGCTTCAAGTTGGCAGACATTTTTGCACTTTGGTTTAGATCTATAATAAGACAAGATAAATAGCATGGATTTAATATTTGTCAGGTGAATGAATGAATGAATGAATTCTCTCCTTGGATTCTCAGACAATTCTGTGATGTAGTTTGAATACTCATTCATAGTTTAGAAATGAGGTATAGTAGGAAAATCAAAAGATAACTTAATGTTCTATGCCTGATTCCGCTCTCAACGCCAAGGACTTGCTTAACTTTCTAAGCACAAGAAAGCCCCAGAAGATTTCACTGAAAACCTCCTGTGTAGAGCTGGAAGCTCAAACTGCAAATTCTCCACCCTCTATGACCTTCTAAGGAAATTTATGACATAAGTTTGTCCTTGTGCTTCTTGATTTGCTAACTTCTCTTAGTTTAACTGAAAATATTCTACTAACTTGCTAATACATTTAAGTACAATTTTAAATTTCTTTTAAAGACAATTGAAAATACAGTTTAATTATTTTAAAGATCATATATATGTGTATGTATGTGTATATATGTGCATACACAGTCAGTTTGGAAAACGCAGATGAGAACAACAATACAAGAAAATTATGACAAAAATGCACTGCCAAGTGGTAATCATAATGAACATTTTCATCATTCTCTCTTGCTCTCCATTTATATATGCATCCACCAGCTATTTATTCAACAACTAGTGATCATTATGTGCCAGATTTTGTTCTAGCTAATACAGTGACTATAGGTAGGTTTATATATATTTGATAATATAGGACTATATCATCCATATTATTTTTAAACCACTTTTAAAAAAACACAGTGAACATCTCATGTCATTAATGGTTTTCCTATTTCGATTAAAATAATGCATCATTTAACTGAGAGTGTGAGAATCCACTTTAGAGATTTACCAGAGATTAGTCAATTTCTTTTTTTTTAGGGAAGTTGAGTCTTTTCCAAATATTTAAGTTTCCTTAATCCTTAAAGGTGTATTTTAACTCTGTGAAATCCTCAAGGGCAATGATCTTGTCCTGTTTATTCATTTTATCAAGTGTAGTAGCTATTATATCATTAATTTGACAGATGAGAAAACTGAGGCTTAGAGAAGTTAAGTAATTTACTAACAGCCATAGAGTCAGGAAATGGCTGAAATGACCACCAAAGCCAAATATGACTGCAAATTCCATGTTATTTCAGCCACACCTGCATCACATGGGTGATTCTCTCTCACTCCCTCTAATAATTGTCAATATTATTCCAATACCAAGGCTACCTTGGCCTGGGCCCACCTTTCAGGGCCAGGCTTGTTTTCCTGGCTTTGTTGCCTGTAACAGTTTTTCTGAGATCCCAATGTCTGCAGTTTTTCATGACACCTAAACTTCTATATTCTAGTATAATCTCCTTCTTAGGAAAAATCTTCAAAGTCATTCATGGTATGGTATATAAAACATACAAAAATGGAAAGATCGCCACTCCCAGCAGGATTTACATTTTTAGAATGGTCAGGAAGTCTTAAGATAAAAATAGAGCACACTAATGATGAAATTTTAGATGTTGGTAGTATATGAGATGGATATTTAGCTAAGTAGAGGTTTTCATGCAGAGAAGTTGGCTAGTGGGAGGGAAGTGTGTTTTAGGTATATGAAGTGCTCTCAGCAAAGGCAGGGGTGTAAAGGAGTGTGTTGGATTCAGGGGACAGTGAGCTTCACATTGTGTGTGGTGTATAGCTGAGAGCAGAGGGATCAACCAGTAGCCATTGCTTGGGACGTGAAGTCTCTGGAAGTTTATGCTTACCTGTGTGTAAGCTGACCTCTTGGGTGAGGGGCAGGTGCAGTCCATTAACTTACATGTGGAGTTCTAATTGGAAACCCAATTAGACAGGGTGCCTAATTGCTGTGCTTCAAGACACCCAAATCATGTGATTATTGAACATGTTATTTCACTTTCGTAACTATGTACACAAACTCTGTGGCCTTGAACATGAATGACTTTGCTATATACTGATTAAATAAGTAGCCCTTCTTACATTTCAAGGCCACCATTCATGTATGTTGCATTTGGTTGTCTTTTTAATTAACTTTTGCTTTACTGAAAATAAATTAGAAAGATCAATTTGATTATTCTTATAAGTAGTATCTTAATGGAAGACTCTCAGCATTTTAGCCAAGTAGACCTAGTCAAGTTGCTTTGTGCCTTTGAGTTCCAGACTGCTTCTGTGGAAAGTGGAGATAATATACCTAACATTTGCTGTGATGAGTAAATGAAGAAATGAGTGCACATGAATGACTAAGAAAAGGCACTCAGTAAGTGGTATCATTGTTGGTATTATTTCAGTAATAATGTATCATATGCGACGATATCAGAACTAGAAGGAGATGATTTATTGGTTAATCAGTGTCTTCATTCATTCATCCATTTAACATATATTTATTGAATATTTTCTGTGAATCAAGGATTGTGCTAAGTTTTAGTAGTAAAGCCTAAAAATGTAACACTGATATTGCCTTCATGGGGCTCATTCTTGTGAAGGTACATATGTTAGTTTTTGTGGCTGCTGGAACAAATGCCTACCACCTTAGTGGCTTAAAATAATGCAAGTTTATTATCTTCCAGTTCTATAAGTCAAAAGTCCAACATGCATCTCACTGGGCTAAAATCAGCAGGGTTGTCTTCTTTTCTAGAAGCTCTAGGGGAGAGTCCGTTTCCTTGCCTTTTCCATTTTTTAGAGGCTGCTCCTATTCCTTGGCTCATAGTCCCTTCTTCTGTCATCAAAGTCAGCAACTTGGTGTCTCCTTGACCATTCTTCTGTTACCACATTTCTTTCTGACTCTGATCTCAATCAGAAAAGATTCTTTGAAGGACATAAGATTTAGTTGGGTCCACCATGATACTCTAGGATAATTTCCCCATCTAAGGGTCCTTAAGCATAATCACAAGTGCCAAGTCCCTTTTTCCATGTGAGGTAATATATTCCCATGTTCCAGAGGTTAGGATGTGGACCCCTTTGGGGGAACATTATTCTGCCTACCACAGGAAATATACTATAAACAACAAAATATGAGCAAATAAATATGAATAGGTAGTGTGAGTTATTGATAAGAGTTAGAGACTAAGTAAAGCAAGCTAAAAGGAATACAGAGTTCCAGGGAGGAAAAGGGATTACAATTTGTCTGGGCAATCCAGTAAGTCCTCACTGATAAGGCGACATTTGAGTGACACTTGAATTAGGTTTAAGCAGAAATTATTTAACAAACCTACACTGCTAAGACTAAATGCTTTTGCCACCTCCACAAATTCATCCTAACCCCCAAGTTGATGACATTAGGAGGTAAAGCCTTTGGTAGGTGATTAGGCCATGAGGGCAGATCTCTCATGAATGGGATTAGTGCTCTTATGAAAGAGACCCCAGAGAGATCCCTTACCAGGTGAGGACACAATGAGAAGGCAGCGATCTATGAATGAGAGACTTCTTACCTGCTGGCTCCTTGATCCTGCATTGTTTATTTTTTATAAACTACCCTACCTATGGTATTCTGTTTTGTTTTTTATAAACTACCCTACCTATGGTATTCTGTTATAGCAGTTCAAGTGGGCTAAGACATAAACTTTAAACATTTTTCTTGAACATAAAATAAATGAAGTATATTTATTCACTAAACATTGATAAATGTCCAAGCCATTTCTGAATACATGAGCCTTCAGATAGGATACTAATCATGCATTGAGATTTTTTCTTTTCTTTAAAGTGGACCAAGAACCTAAGATATTGATGAAAGCAATTTGAATTCTTAATCTTCAGGATTTTGACAATTTTCTCCCAATTTTTTATAGTTGTTTCTATAGCAAACTTTTTATTATCTTTCCTCTTTTCATACTTGCTTTATTGGTTTATATAAAACCAACGACTAAATTAAGTAATTTACAACAACAATTACAACTATAATGGGAAGCAGTTGAACAGACTTCTGATAAATGTACCATTCAAATAATGGGAGAAGTATATGGGTATGTTAGACAGTAGACTATTGACTCTGGGTGAGGGTGCCACAGGCAATAATAGCTCTGTAGTTAATGGAGGAAATGAGAAGTATCATTGCTTTATCTGATGTGTTAATTAAATGGTGGTCTCTTACAAAAGCTCTTACAGCATTACTAACCTGAATTCAATCAACCTTTATACCAAAGTTTCATCATTTTAAAAATTTGATGAAAAGACTTAATGGGTATGAGATAGAAATATGAGTTGTTGTAGTGTAAAGATAGTTGAAGTTACAGAATTAGATGCATTCAATATTTATTCCAAAGACTTTCTATTGAAATGTTTCAGATGATGCCCCTAAATAACTTGAAAAAAAAAAGAATTTTCTGCTTTTATTTTAGTTATAGGGGGTACCTGTGTAGGTTTGTTACATGGGTATATTGTACTCAAGTTGTAAGCATAATTCTCAAGAGTTAATTTTTCAACCCATGCTCTTCTGCCTCTCTCACCCCTCTAGCAGTACCCAGTGTCTATTATTCCCATGTTTATGTCCATGTGTATTCAATGGTTAGTTCCTGCTTATCAATGAGAACATGAAATATTTGGTTTTCTGTTCCTACATTATTTCGCTTAGGGTTACAGCCTCCAGCTCCATTCATGTTGCTGCAAAGAACATGAATTTATTCCTTTTTATGGCTGAGTAATATTCCATGGTGTATACGTACTACATTTTCTTTCTTCAGTCCACTGTTGATGGGCACCTAGGTTGATTCCATGTCTTTGCCATTGTGAATAGCATGACGATGAACATAAAAGTACATGTGTCTTTTTGGTATAATGATCTATTTTCTTTTATGTATATACCCAGTAATGGGATTGCTGGGCTGAATGCTAGCTCTGTTTCAAATTCTTTGAGAAATCTCCAAACTGCTTTCCACAGTGGTTGAACTAATTTACATTCCCAGCAACAGTGTATAAGCATTCCCTTTTCTCTGCAGCCTCACTAATATCTGTTATTTTTTGACTTTTTGATAATAGCCAATTCTGACTGGTGTGAGATGGTATCTCATTGTGGTTTTGATTTGCATTTCTCTAATGATTAGTGATGTTGAGCACTTTTTCACATTTTTTGGCTACTTAAATCATATTTCTTCTCTCCCACTGAATCACTCAGCTTTGTGCAAGTTACCCTCTCTGTTCCCCAGTTTTTTAAATTTGAGAATTGGGAATGATAATAGAACCTATCTCATAGGGTTGTTATGAATTTCAAGTGGGTTAAATCTAGTAAAGAGCTCAGAAAAGTGCATGGTATATAGTAATCCAGCAGGAAGTGTGAGCTACACATGTCTGTAGCTGTGAAAAATGCTGTGTATATGAGACCAAATAAAAGGTTCATCTTCTTAGTTTACTTATAGTCCAATGTTGTGCTGGTAGTGCAGATCTCTTGGATATCATAGAGCATATGAGTTATTTCAGAAGTTCATGAAAAATATGTATGTTATTTTTTTGAAAACACTTGCTCATGACTGGGCGCAGTGGCTCACGTCTGTAATCCCAGCATTTTGGGAGGCTGAGGAGGGTGGATCACCTAAGGTCAGGAGTTTGAGAACAGCCTGGCCAAATGGTGAAACCCCATCTCTACTAAAAATACAAAAAAGTAGCTGGGCATTGTGGTGGGTACCTGTAATCGTAGCTACTCGGAAGGTGGGAGGCAGGAGAATCACTTGAACCCGGGAGGCGGAGGTTGCAGTGAGCTGAGATTGCGCCATTGCACTCCAGCCTGGGCAACAAGGGCGAAACTCCGTCAAAAAAAACAAAAAAAAAACAAAAAAAAAGAAGAAGAAAAGAAAAAGAAAACTCTTGCTTAATACGATTGGAAGGGGGCGTAGGAAACATTATTGTTAACAAGCACTCCAGGTGGTCAGAAGGCCACTGGGGAGAAGCAGTCATTTAGTCACCCATGGATTAAAGTTCAACTCTTTAACACTGGGTGCTCACTTTTTGTGTGTGTATATTTCCATTTCTGTGTACAACGTGGTTAGTAGTGGCAGCTTAAGGCCCCAATATATCAACTGGAAAAAGTCCAAAATAATTTTAATTAAAAAAACTTTAAAAACATCAAGAGCAGAGAAAGAATCAAGGAACAAATGAGCCACAATTCCAGAGAGAGATAATTATTTCAATGTGAGATGACACGTGTTTCCCTTGGAGCATTTTCTGATTCTGGATGTGTGAGGAGGACCAGGCTTGGCCAGACAGAGAGGCTTTGTTAGGGGAAAGAGAAGCTAGTTGAGCTTTAGTGTCAGGTAGGGACCTGGGACATCCACTGAATTGTGGGGCTGTGTGGACAGCTAGGGGAATGGAGGATGAAGGCAAGGCCAAAATCATGTAAAGGCAGAATAAATTTTTTTTACGATATTTCCATATTTAGGAGGGATCTTACTCCAATTACAAATTATATAATTGGTCTCACCCTTAGGAAGCTTGGTGAGAAAGGTTAAAGTCTCTAAAGAGCAGAATTATTTCTTCTACACAGATTTTTAGGGCTAGGAAGAAAGGTGGAGCTAGAGCGAGAGAGAATTATCCAAAATATTAAAAATATACTTCATATAGACTCAGAAATATTAAAAGTAAAATGATAAAAATAAGATGGAGCATGCAAACACTAGCTGAAGAAAGCTAGTATAGCTATAAAAATTTTAAAGTAAACTACAGGTAAGAATCACTATTAGAAATAAAAATATTTCCAAATGGAAGAGAAGTCAATTCCATAGTATATTGGCATCAAATATCTGTGTCCATCAATAATATGGCTTTAAAATATATGAGGCAAAAATTAATAGAACTAAAAAAAAACTAGAGAAGTACACAGTCATACCTGAGATTTTAACACATTTTTCTCAATAGTTGATTTTTTTAAAATAATAATAAATCCATATCCTACTTTGCATCCAGATTTTAAGCATAGAATTATGTGCTACAAAGTCATTTGGCTCCTTGTTAAATACTTTTTATGACGAGACACTCACTACTTTTTTGAGGTAATCAAATCCATTTCAAGAGCACTCTAATCTAATTTGTGACTCAGATTTTATTAGGTAGTGATTCCTAGAAATGAAAGTACAACAATAATATATGTCCTCTCTAAGAACATTCAGCAAGTTAGTGTTTGATCTGGGTCATGAATCCTGGTCTCAAGACTCATAATTCAATTAAATATTCTCTAAATGAATTTTAAATCTTATCTGACTGGATTAAATACTCCCTGAGGGTAGGAACTTTCTTTTGCCCTTTTTGCAATACATACCTTTAGAGTCCTCATATATTACTGAACACTTCAGTGGGGGTGGAGAGTGGTTTTGGTGGGGAAAGATGAAACAGATAAGAAAAATCACTGCTTTTATATCCAGTTGGGGTCAAAGTATTCCTGACTGTGTGCCCCCTAGAAACCCACCCAAACTCTCAGAGCCTCACTTTTCTCAATTTTTATGTAAAGTTGAAAAGCTATGCTATTCGAAGAGCCTATATGGCACAGGGGCTTAATATATATTAAATACATAGTTCCTGATAAATATTTACTGTTTGAGAGGCATAAGAAAAGTTACCAATAATTATGAAATAAAAAGACTGTAAAACCTTTTAATGAGGAAGATTGTACAAGCATATGTATCAATCCAAAGTAGAGAAATGGTAAATTCATCATGTTATTTGTTAAAAAACAGCACCAGTTTTACATAGCAGTCCATTATAAAACACAACACACTTTTTATCTAAATGGGTTTTAGGCAGACTTTCATTTTTTTTAAGGCTGTAAAATTCTTCTCTTATTCAAAGTTTAAAATGGCTCCCTATGAGACCATTAATAAATATTTCTCTCTGTTAGAGTGATTTTTTAAGCTCTTCTTGTCCAGAAAGCAGAGACCAACATGATAATAAGTGAGAGCACAAGCGTATTTTTTCTTTAAGATATCTCTGGTCATAGGACAGGCTCATTAATGTTGTCATAGCAACCATTCCCTCACAGGTTACATGCTTGTGAGCTTCTACTAAGATGCAAATTCTCGATTAAACAAAGCAAGCTTACTCTGAAATGGCATGTCAACTTTCAAGGGGGAGTAGAGTGCTCTGATGATTTTATTTTTTCCATATGCAATATACTATTTAAAGAGCTGACTTCTTTGTTTTCCCTTATATGTTAACTCTTATTCTGTCCAAAATGCATTTTGCCCAAAAATAGGAAGAAGATAGATTAAAATGGGATCTCAGTAGAAGCTCTCCTTTCACATTTATTTGCCTCCTGATACCACCTGTCACATCATCCCTTGATAAGCCAATGCAGATAAAAATGTTCATAAGTCAGTCTAAAACATATTTAACATGAACTCGCCCTTGAAGCCTTCTTTTCATCTCGGATCTACCCTTCTTTGATTGTTCAACTTGTGTCTACACCCATTACAATGCCATTATGAGAATTATAGTCCAGAAATCAGGAAGTTTCAGTGAGAAAGCTAGGCTCAACTCAATACCTTGAAGTTGGATGTGAGGGTTGATCCTCTCCCCTCCAGTCTACACACCTTGACCTTGACCCATAGAGGATGCTGCTGTCGTTTCCCTTCCCCATAGAACTAATGAGGTCAAAGGATGGAAACTAGGGCATTTGATGAATAATTTGTGTGATTGTTGAAGTTTCAAAAGCTGCAGATAGAAGTGGGACAGGTATTAAGATAATAAAGCAGATGCTAAAGTCAACAATAAATTAAGGAGAGTGGCTAGGGTATTGAAAGAGCACAAAGAAGGGTAATAAGTGTAAAAATAGGAACATATGCTTCAAAGGAGCTGGGCTTTTGGAGAAGGAAGGTAGGAGAGACAGTTATAATGGGGCAATGAGAAGTAACACAAATATTTCCCCCATACATAGCCCACCTTTAAAATGGCTGCTAACAGATCATCATGGTAGTAAGTGATTATGGATGATCAAGGGTGCTTTGTCTTCTGATGGAGAGTGAGGTGACAGGTATGTATGTTGTGTTGCTTGGAGATCTCAAGTGAAACTCACTTGAGGCTAAATGTGTTTTGGTAGCCTGGAACATGCAGTCATTGAACTTCTGAGGATGCATGTTCTTGCCTGATGGTGGGGTACACATGCTATTATGAGAAACCCTATATTTTGGAGGTTTATAAAGTTTTTCTCCTTGTATGTATTATCTATTACCAGAATCCTGAAGTGAATGAGTGATGAATGGTAAGACTTGGCATCCTGTATTCAAATTGTTCTTAGTAATGTGACCATAGGTCATTGTTAGGATCTTTAGGGAATATACCATTATAATCTAGAGTGAGAGATAAAACTACAATTGACTGCCATGCACATATTTGCAATCACCAAATATTGTCTCATTTGATGAAAAAACTAAAGAGAATTAAATGCCCCAGGACTCTCACTCCTGTATGAGTATCCTTCCTCTTTTTAACAGAGTTTCAGCCAACAGAGGACTAGACTGGAAATTGAGAGATCTAGACTTAAGACTTAGAGGAACTCCTAATTAACTAAATGAGTGACCTTTGGTGGGGGGAGGGGGGAACCTCTCTGTGCCTTAGTTTCTCCATGTTTCTCCATCTATACTACAGAGATAATGTATACTGATCCTTTTTCCTATAAATGTAGAGAGTCAAGTATTGATGCAGATGAGAGTGCTTTGGAAATAAATTACTTTTTATAAATGTTATATCTATTTTCTATCTTGGAGATAGGATGAGCACTGCAATTAAGATCAAGTTTGGTCTATGCACTTCGTAAACAAATTCCATCAGCATCATATTTAGAATAGTGTCCTGACATAGTGATGGGTTGTAAGGTATTGTTTTGGAGGCATTTGTCTGGTGGCTAACATTTCTAAGAGATGGCTATATTTTAAGTCACAAGATGAGCCCATAGAACAACACTGCCATTTCCAAGTTTGGGTTAATCATTTAATTTCTCTGGACATCTAGACCTTCATTTGTATGTAAAGTAGAGATTTTGATATGTGCTCTGCCTCTTTTGTGGGAATACTGTGAAAATCAAATATAATGTGTATTAAAGTCTTTTGTTAACCATGGAAAGAAACCATTTCTAGTGGAATTTGATGAGGTCCATAAGTAGAATGCATGATTTATTGTTTTTATAACCTTAGTGACTAGTAGCATGTTACACAGCAGGAATTCAAGAAAAGCTTGTAAAAATAAATTGTGATTCTGACTTTGCATTTAAGTCCCTCTTCTTTCTCTGTTTCCATATGAGCTTAGCTCCAAGAGCAATCGTGAAATCTATAGTGTGGGTTCCATTCTGTTCCTGGGCCCTGTGATTCCCAGAGCTATGCTTCACTTATCTTCCCTCTCGTTCCTCACCCCACCCTGCCACCCACCTAATTCAAGGTGAAGTCTGAAGTCTTTATCCCAGTGTTATTTTTTAAATATCCCAAATGATTACTGTGTCACTGAAAAGATCTGCTGTGACCCACCTATCACATTACAAATGCATAATACTGAAAAGGCTGGCAAGAGATGGGACTAATGTGCGGGCTTAGATTGTGTTCTTTTAAATCTGTTTTAAAACATACTTTTTGTTAAATATTATTCCAAAAGTGGTTTGTTTTAGATGAGATAATGATGTGGAGATATATTTTTTGAAGTTTTAGTATCTTTAATATTTATATGTTTCTAATTGATAGACTTTTTTCTTACAAAAATCAATAACAAATACAATACCAACAAGCAGATTTTGTTTACAAGTGGTTGAAGGACAGTGCCATTTTGAGCTCACTTGGGCAAAGAAGGGACAGAGAGGCAAACATCAGCAGGTGAATAATGGGCAGAAAATGATTTTTTTTCACATGACAAGACTTAAGTCTTTACGGGAGCAAATGTCAGTTACCTGGAGAATGCAGGCCATGGTTACATATGGGAACATGGGAAAAGCAACATCTGTGAGGCAGGGCAGAGATGAGAGATGCAGCCAATGACCTGGAAATAAGGTTTGGCTACAGTTTAGTCATCCATGGGTTTAAATAGTGTTCTTAGGCATCTGTGCTTGTCTACAAAGGAACCTCTTAGAAGGTCTTGCTTTTGCTTCATTTGGTGTGCCTTGCATAGCCAACTTAGAGACAATGCTCTTGGTTTGACCCTTACCCAACATAAGGCCATAATTCATTTTGGGTGGAAGACTCCTCTTTCCTTTGGGAAGTGATTGAAATAAGACAGTCATGGGAGTTTATATTTATGTTATATTGGCGCATTCTTTGTTAGCATTCTTCTTCCATCTCTGTTTTCATCCCTTCTTTTTTAGCTTTCACTGCTTCTTCCTCCTCTACCTTCTCTTCCTTTTCCTTCTTTTCCTCCTCCCCCCTTGCCTCTTCTCTTCTTCTTCTCCCTCCTCTTTTTCCTTTTACTCATCTTCCTCTTCCTCTTTTCAGAGTAAAGAGGCAACAGAAAAGTTCAAAGGAGTGAGAGGCAATAGAAAAACCTCTTATCATAATTTTCCAGGTAAATATATGACATATGGCTCTGATATGGAAAAACACTGGCAAGTGAACAAAGTAATGTAAAAGGCCATGATAGGAAATTGCTCTGAAGCCCTAGGGAATGAAAATGAAAGCAGAATTAGGCACAACAATTTAATGAAAGATTATGTAGAAGGTTAGAGCTCTAAATCTTCCAAAGATCGTTAAGATTTTGTAAAGAAAAAAGTAACAACAATCTCGATTCCAGTTAAGATATTTTTAGCTAAGAAGATATTACTCAATTGGCTTAAATAAAGGATCACATTACTTTACACAAAAGGAAGTCCCAACATAAAATAGTGTCAAATCAAAATTGCACTAGCCAGAGTTAAACAGGCAAGGAAGACTTTTTTCAAGACTATTGCAATAGGAAAGAGAGAAAGAACTCAACTCCACTGAAACAAAGGGCTGGAGGGCTTTTAAACTCTGGGTTGAGCTCATGGAAAAGTACTGAAATACATTGGAGGAGAAGTTGGTCAGTGTGATTAGGCTATCTGAGTTCACTAATTGTCCCTTATTGTAGTTAGGCTCCTACTCTCCCACAGAAACTGGGAGATAGGGGTATTACATTTTTTATTATTATATTTCAAAGGGATGGTGCCTAGGTCCTTGAAAAAAAAATCCTGTATTATAAAACTGTCATGAGGCTGGGAGAAAATTTACATCACAAAGGGCAGAGAAATAATTTACAATTGCAAGTTTTCTAAAGTAAATCTAAGAAAAGAGCTCAGGGACCTACAGTCAAGAAGAAACAAACTTAAAGTTTAGTAAAACTCTGGGGAATGCCCAGGCTTTCTTGGTCAATAGTTTTGGGGCTGATTTAATTCGGAGTGGTAACCTTAAAGAAGCAGGGTGATTTTATCTTTGCTCAAATTCACTTGAGAAAATAAAGAGAAGAGTCATTCAATGCTGATATAACTGAAAGTCAAGGGTAATTGGCTTTGGGCATTGTTGGACCTAGGTGTTTGAGTTTCATCAGAAATCTGTTTCTGTATCTTTTGCTTATCTTTTTATTCACTTTTATTTTAGTTCATTCTCAGACAGGCTTTTCTTTCCTTATGTCAAGATTCTCATTATTAATTCTAGAATTACATCCTTTCCATCTTGCATAACTTCAGAAAGAGTGTCTCATTCTCAATAACTTTAACAAAAATCTCATATGATTTACACTGTTCAGCTTGGACTGTGTGTCTGACTCTCAATCCATCTCTTATCCAGGGGAATAGAAAATATTCGTTTTCTCAGTCTGGGCATTTTATGTGCCTTAAGCTGGAAGATGAGTTCTTTCTTAACCAGAATGAGTGATTTTCAAAGGGAAAATCATCATGCTGTAGCAGGAAAGGGCAAAATGCATGCCGGGGAGGCTAAAACAATAGATTATGGAGTCAGGGTTTCTTTCATTCCTCTTCCTAATTCTCTTCAGGGAATAAGCAGAATAGGGCTCTGCTGAAGGTAGGAAATGAAATTGCAGAACCTAGGGCCATATAACCAGCATGGTTCCATTATTATTGACAGATAATGTTCCTGAAAGATAAATTACTGGGATTGCATAATCAGATGTATATTGCAGTTTCTTCTATACTAGGATGGCATCACCAAACCAACTTGATGACTCTAGCATAATTAGTCTCCTTCCCTTACCTTTGTTAAGGTTTCATAGTCCTCAAGTATTTCTGTGCTGATATACTTGGTTCCATGTTGACTTTTCTGGAAGAGAGAGATTGTGACCTATCCTTTGCTGTCCCTTCTCAGAGATTCCTACCTGGCTCTTGCCCACCAGTTTAGCTGCCTGCATTTAGTATTGAGTAACTCTCGTTAGGGCTCTCTACCTTGATTCAAAAATTCTCTCCTCATGACCCTTTGACTTTTCATGTTTGGCTTTTTACCTGTACTCCTTCTTTTTGCGTTACCCCAGGTTGACAACTTTCTTTTTTTATTTTTTAAATTTTATTATTATTATACTTTAAGTTTTAGGGTACATGTGCACAATGTGCAGGTTAGTTACATATGTATACATGTGCCATGCTGGTGTGCTGCACCCATTAACTCGTCATTTAGCATTAGGTATATCTCCTAAAGCTATCCCTCCCCACTTGCCCCACCCCACAACAGTCCCCAGACTGTGATGTTCCCCTTCCTGTGTCCATGTGTTCTCATTGTTCAATTCCCACCTATGAGTGAGAATATGCGGTGTTTGGTTTTTTGTTCTTGCGATAGTTTACTGAGAATGATGATTTCCAATTTCATCCATGTCCTTACAAAGGACATGAACTCATCATTTTTATGGCTGCATAGTATTCCATGGCGTATATGTGCCACATTTTATTGGATGGACTATTCACGTCTAATCTTGTACAGTCCAAGACACTGCTTCTCAACTCTTACCTTGGTCCTTTGTACTGCAATTTACAGGCAAATATATAGTACATTGTAATCAGCCCATTAGATCATTACTTCTCAACTGGGTCTCAGTGTCCCTGGATTTTTATTTTCTGAGAATTAAGATGAGACAGAATGCAATAGGGAGATGAAATTAGTTTCCTAATTGTATGATAATATATTTCTCATTTTTAAGCCATAAGTTGGATTTCCACTTCATATATCACTTTTTTCCATTGAGTTTGGTTGGTATAATCACTCTCGGTTCATTGACAGAGAGAAGTGTCTTGACAAAGGCAGTATCACTTTTGAACTGAACCCATTTTAATTCCAGTGCAGTCTCCCCAAACTGCATGGCTGTGGGAAAATTACTCACCATCTCTGGACTTTGGTTTTCTCACCTAACAGCAAATGATGAAGGCTACTTCTCAATGTTGTGGGGATTACTGAGGCAATTCAATGCATAGCATACTCAATAAATACTCTTCTTATGGTTGTATATTGTATTTTAAGAGAGTCTGAGAAAAGTTTAGGCTCAGATTCTGAAGTATGGTGACAGCACCAAGATAATTTCACTGTCTAAGACTCTGCTTGAGTAGGCTTCTTCTCTTTCAAAACTTTCCAGGCATATTGGTATGCTACAAAAGGATGACAGATGTTCTTTCAATTCTCATTTGCCTCCAGGCAGTTGAGCAGAATCTCGGGGTTGTTGAAATTCCCTAGGTGGTTCTCTGGCATCATTCAAAAACAGCCTTACCCGTTTACTCTATTGTACCATACAAATATTTTTATGTATTATATGTGTCATGATGTGAAATAGTTTGGAAAGCAATACTGTACTTTATTTCTCTTTAGATGCAACAATCCTATATGTGAAATGTATGGCACATAAATATGGGAAAATGAATGCTGAAGTCCAGAAGGCTTAGTAAATTGGTGAAAATTGATCTGATTCTTGAAGAACAAGCAGTATTCAACATACTGTGAAAGAGTAGAAGCAGAAAATTTTAAAGTGAAGTTGAGGAACAGATATATTTATTGGCTGTGCTTGTTGGGGTACTTAACACTAGCTGACATGGTGGCTTGATTGTGTGTGTGTGTGTGTGTGTGTGTGTGTGTTTATGTGTTTCCATTCATACTAGATATAATGTAAGGTAGACCCTGGAAGTGGTGGCTCACACGTGTAATCTCAGCACTTTGGGAGGCTAAGACAGGTGGATCACTTGAGGTCAGGAGTTTAAGACCAGCCTGGCCAACATGGTGAAACCCTGTATCTACTAAAAATACAAAAATTAGCCTAGTGTTGTGGCTTGTGTCTGTAATTCTAGCTACTGTGAGGCTGAGGTGGGAGAATTGCTTGCAGGTGGAGGTTGCAGTGAGCTGAGATGGTGCCACTGCACTCCAGCCTGGGTGACAGAGTGAGACTCTGTCGAAAACAAACAAACAAACAAAAAACAAAAAAAACAAAAAAACAGTAAGGCAGTAAGGTAGAGAACCGCCCTCCATCTTGTTGTAGATTTGCCATTTGGAAACACATGATTTCCAAGTTTGCATAGGCAGTGCAGAGAAGTTAAGAGGATTTAAGAGAAATTGTAAAGAGCCAGGCCTGTCTTATGTCATATCTCCCATACCCCATTGGCCACAATCCATTTCTACCACCTCAATCTAATTGCAGAGGAGATTTGGGAAACATAGACTTCCTATGTGACTAGGAATATAAAATGTTGTGTTAAACATATAATATAGTCTGTGCCATAAGAATTTTCAGAATCACCTATATGGAAATCCTAATTATCAGCAAGGGTTGATTAAGAAGCAAGGTATCATGCGACAGAGAATGCGCTGGGGAGTCTCAATGCCAGAGCCATAAATCAATACAGCCTAAGGTGTCCGTCATCACTAAAGAGTATAAAAGATGAGAATCCGCATGTCATCTTGTCAAGGTGAAGATGGAGACACTTGACAGTCTTGATTGGCTCCCCCTACCTGTTCTGCCTCTGTTGGTCACCTGTCACCTCTATTTAGCCCCATCATATTTATGCACTTAGTAAAAGTAGTAGGGGCTGGTGTCATAGAAATGTTGGAGGCTTCCTCAGGAAAGTATCAGGGGTTCTTGGACAAACTTTATGGAGAGTGCTTATAACAGTCAAAGGAGAGAAGGCTGCAAGAGTTGCTACTATCTTGATTGTGAAAGGACAAACTGTATGTTAGGCTAAAGGGGACCATCTTCATTCTTAGATTGTGAAGATTCACTGAAAAAAAATTGATTAGTGTTGTCATCTTGTTTATCAAACTATGCCTTTGTTAGATGAATCTGGCTTTTCCTGATGCCACTGCAAGCAGTGCTTGTTGTAGCCCAAGTTGGTCACTGCAAACAAGCTTAAGATGTCTCTTTTCTGTGACTCCATTGTACTGAAAAATTTTTGGTGCTAATATCTGTTTTATGTTTTCCTCATCTACCCTAATGAGCTTATCCTGGACTAGGACTAGTCTGATTTGTTTTTCTATCACCAGTATTTTGCATACTGTCTCATAGCAGCACATTTAGGGAGCACAAGTTCTCAAAAGCTATTTATTTATAAAGCCACCTTTCCCATTCTCCTCAATAAACCAATCTGGATAATTGTCAGTTCAACTCTTCTGTGAAATGGATATTCCTGAACGTGAGCCCTAAAAGAAGCTAAGTAGCCTCTGAATCATCAAAGAGATTCAGTTATACTCAATCTATATTTTAATGGCTTATATGTTGATTATATACAATTATTTGAAACTTGTTCCTCTGTATATGAGGATATTCTACTAAGTAGGGCATCCAGTTTTTAAACTATCATTATCTCTTCATGTTGATTTAAATAATCTGTTTGAGTAGGTGAGAAAGCCACAGGGAAACCAAATAATTCTCAATAGTTTTATGCATATTTACAAACAAAAATGAAGTATGGAGACTGACCATACAGTGTTTTTTCTGAGAGTAAGCTAAGCCTTAGAGGATTTCAGTGAGATACGGAAAGGAAATACAATGTTTTGAACACCTGCAATACTCTGGGAAATATGCTAGGTATTTTACATCTGTTTTCCCTTTTAATTCTTCTAACAACCTGCAGAATTGATATCAGTATCCCCATTTTACAGATGAAGAAATTAAAGCTCAGAGAAACTAGGTCTATTGTCCAAGGCAAACATCCAGGAAATGATCTGTAGGACTCTGAAGTTTGCAAACCAACATTTTATGTGGCAAAAGCAGATCTGAGTCTTGAGTGTGGTTAAGACAATACCTTTTGTAAATATCTGAAACTAACTTATCCATAATTCAGTAGCCGTTTTTCTACCCTCCGTTCTTCCTTTCCTTCTGATTCTTCTGCACCGATCTAATTAATTGGCATTGCCTGAGTCTGCCCCTTAGGGATTTGCCTCACCTTGAATGGCCTGTATGCAAAGCACCTCTCAGCAGGAAAAGATCAACTTAAAAACGTTTCTGTGGCAACCATTGACTCCCAAAGACTGCTCCTCCTTTGACCATACATCTGAAAGCCAGAAAATAGATTACTTTTTAAAGTTTCATTTTACAGCAAAGTCTACTTACCAATGATGAACAGCTAATATTTTAAAAAATATAGTCAGTTATGTAACCTCTGCTGATTGTTGCCAGTGGAAATCAAGGAGCTTAGAGCTATCCTCTTCCCTCAACCCTTAGCTCCTCTGCCAGTAGAATTTTTTTTTCAAACGCCAATAGAATTGGAGTTTGGGGAAGCTTAGGTGAATTGAATTTGCAGGGCAGAATCCTTGAGAAAAGTGAGCTTAGTGAAGAGAGTTCCCAAAATCTGCACAGAAGTCTTCTTTAGTCTTTAAGTGACAGTTTGTGCATGTATTAGATACAATTTCACAAATATGCACATAAAACAATTTCTGGGAAAAGAAAAATTACCTAAGAGCTGTAAATTCAATAATTCCCAGGTTTACACAGGAATGGGATCTTGTGACTTTTTACATCCAGAAGGAAGAGAACTTGTAAAATACAGGGGACAATTATTAGGAATCCTAGAACAGTAAGGTCTTAGTATTTGTACTGAATTCCACCTATAGGAAAATCTGCCACAGACTAGACCTAAGATAACTTGAAAACGATGCTTAACAGGAACAAACTATTGAACAAATAAATGAATTGCTTGCTATAACAAAGTCTAAAAGTCTGTCTAATACTACATCAAAATAGAGCACTCTATTATGTAAAAGTCACAATATCTGACATCCAATCAAAAACTGCTCGACCTAGTGAAGGAGCAAGAAATTGTGACCCACAATCAGGAAGAAGAAGACTGTAAAGAAAGGTTCATAAAGAACAGAGATAGAACTGTTAAAAAACAAAGATCTTAAAATAATGTTTATAGGAATTTTAAAGGAACATGAACCTAGAGAGGAAAGACATGGAAGAAGAAATATTTTTAAAATGAATGAAGCTTCGACAGATGAAAAATAACCTCTGAAGTAAAATTTTCACTGAATGCATTAAAATAGATCGGACATTTCAGAAGAAAAGATCAGTGGACTTGAAAGAAAGCAACAAACACTATCCAAAATGAAGAACATAGAAAAAAAATTTAAAAAAAAGCTTACGATCTGCAAACAAAATTAGTTCTCTAACACACGTCCTCTGTAGCTAGAGCCCCAGAATCTAAATTTTTCTGTGACTCTAAAACTGTCCTGAAAAATAAAAAGTCTACTTAAAAATAATAAAATGATGGAATAAAATATTTTGTGATAACATTTATCAGAAAGTTGGAATGGCAACATTAATATCAGACACAGTAGACTTCTGGGTACCAACTATTGCCAGAGATAAAGAATGACATTTTATAATAATAAAAAAGATGAATTCATTATGATGACATAATCAACATAAATTTGCATGAACTTTATAACAGATATTCAAAATACAATGGAGCAAAATTTTGACATAACTGAAAGGAGAAATAGAAAAATTGAGAAATATAGTTAAAAATTTCAACACTCCTTTTTCACTAACTGATATAACAATAGTCAGAAAATCAATAGAAATATAGAAGAAATTATAAACCAACTTAATCTAAGTTTTTTTATATTTATAGACCTTTCCACCCATCAAGTGAAGAATAAAAATTATTTTATTTACCAAGATAGACCATATTTTGTGTCATAAAACAAGTATCATTACCTTTGAAAGGACTGAAATCATACCAGCTGTGTACTCTGACACACCAGGAATTGACTCAGAAATCAGCAACAGAAAAATATCTGGAAACCCTCCCCCACCAACATAGCTGGAAATTTAAACAATACATATTTCTAAATAACCCATCTGTCAAGGAAAAAATCACAAGATAAATAAAAAACTATTTTAATGGAAATAAAATACAGACACTAAATTGTGGGATGCAGCATCTTAGTGTGCTTGGGCTGCCATGACAAAATACAATGGACTGGGTGTCTTAAACAACAGAGGTTAATTTCTCACAGCTCTGGAGGCTGGGAAGCCCCAGACTAAGACCAAAGTACTGGCTGGTGTGGATCTGACTGAGGGCTTTCTTCCTGGTTTGTGGAGGCAAGTAAGGGAGCAAGAGAGGAGGGGCGATCTCTCTTCCTCTTCTTATAAGGCCACCAATTCCATCATAAGGACTGCACCTTCATGACCTTATCTAACTCTAATATTTCTCAAAACACCTCTCCAAATACCATCACGTTGTGAATTGAGACTGGAATATATGAATTTTGGGGTGTACACACTTATTTCTTAACATGCAGCTAAAACATTGCTTAGTTCTCCCCTCTCAAAAAAAAAGTTATTGAGAAATTTTTCTTCATCCCGTAATAAAACTCTGTTCCCACTAAATAAAAATTCCCCATTTCCTTTCTCCGTAGACCCTGGTAACTGCTGCTCTGCTTTCTGTCTCTAATAATTTGAGGATTCTAGGTACCTCATATAAGTAGAATCATATAATATTTGTCCTGTTGCATCTGGCTTATTTTATTTAGCATAATGTCTTCAAAGTTCATCTATATTATATCAGAGTTTTATTCCTTCTTAAGGCTGAATAATATCCCATTGTATTCACATGCCAAATTTTGTTTATCCGCTTATCCATTGGTGGAAATTTAGGTTGTGTCCATTTTTTGGCTATTGCGAATAATCTTGCGATGAACATTAATGTGTAAATGTCTGTTTGAGACCCTGATTTCAATTTTTGGGGTATATACTCCAAAATGAAACTGATGGATCATAGGGTAATTCTATACTTAATTTTTTTTAGGAACTGCCATACTTTTTTACACAGCAGCTGCACCATTTTACATTCCCACCTGCAATGCACAACGGTTCTGATTTCTCTATGTCTTGTGAGTATGTATTATTATCTGTTCTTTTGATAATAGCCATTCTAATGGGTATAAAGTTGTATCTCATTGTGGTTTTGATTTGAGTTTTTCTAATGGTTATTGATGTTGAGTATCTTTTCATGTGCTTCTTGGCCATTTGCATATCTTCTTTGGAGAAGTATCTATTCAAGTATTTTGTCCATTTAAAGTTTTTTTAATGCTTAGATTAGATACAAAGAAAGGTTTATAATTAGTACTCTTAGGTGGCATTAAGAAGCTAGAAAAGAAAGCAAAGTATACCCAAAATAAGTATAGGGAGATAAATAATCAAAATAAAGGTATAAATCAATGAATTAAAAAACCAGAAAAATAGAGAAAATTGATTAAACCTCCAATCAATTAATAAGTCTTATTGTTTCCTATCTCCCAAATACATCTTAAGCCTGTCAGCCTTCCAAATTCGTTCATCTTGGTAATTCCAGTGGCTGGCATAGTACCTTGTTAATAATGTGTGTTCAATAATTACTTGACCAATTAATTCACATATTTTTTTCACAAATTAAAAATGGTAAGATAGGACAAGACAAACACATAGAAACAACACTGAAAAATGCAAAGAAGTACAGTGGAAAAGGAACATTTAGAATCAGAAAATTCACTGTGTAATTATGTTGCTCTACACAAGTCCATGTGGCTTTCTGATCCGCATCTGTAAAATAAATATGATTCAAATAACAAATATTAATGTTTGGGATCTCCATTCAACATAAATTAAAAATGGTTTCATTAATCCAGATTTTGGGGTTAAACTTGGTTCAGCTCAGAACAGTCCTGCTCTATTGCCTCTCAGAATTGTGCAATGTCTGCATGGGTACCTCTTCATGTGCTGTCTAAAAATTCACCTTCTCTTGTGTTACCTTCTTTGAACTGTCATTCCAGCTTAAGTCACAAGACACAAGCTCCTTGAGGTCAAGTACAAAAACTTTCTCTCCGTCTTCCTTGAAACTGACAAGTTCCTGGCATAGTAAATCATTGTTGAATTAGAAGGATTAGAAGAGTGTGAAAGCTATCAGAGCCTAGAGAAAATTATAATTGCTAATACTTTATTTCTGAAAAAAAAAAAGTAATGTAGGATCAACTGCTCAATAGCTCTGTTTCTTCATGTAACACTTGTTACTTGAAATACCAAGGATGAAGTTAAGTACTTGATTCTATGCAGCCTTTTCCCATGATCTCCTTAATACCGGACTCCAAATTGTTTTCAGACTATTTGCCAAATCTCCTTTCTTTCCTATAAGCATTAAAGAGGTTTTCTCTCTGGCACATACTTAGCACGTAGTGCTTTCTTCACCAAGCAAGACTTGTGGAATTTGTCCATGCTTTCAAAGCAAATACAGTGAGCAGAAAAAGGAAAACTAGACTTGACTGAAAACTAGCACGAGTTAGAAAACTATGAAACTGGGAGTTTCTTAAAGTTATTTTCCAGTCAAGTCAGAATACTTCATCTGTTACAGTAGATTTCTCCCTCCTCTTTGCTGTCCAAATCACGTCCATCTTCTTCAGCCCCACTCTAATCACACTTCCCTGTGTAATCAGACTCTTACCTACTGCCCTCTGCTTTATCTGAATTTCTGCAGCATTTATAAATGATATCACAAATCTAGTACCTGTTTAAAATCTGTTCTGCAAAAATAATTATATCTGAACTGCATTACACTTTTGAAATGCTTTTACTTTTAATTTCTTTGGTGTTTGCAATTATTTGGAGAGTTAGGTATTGGTGTTTATGTAACCATTTTAAAGATCAGAGGCAGAGAGAGCCTTGGGGACTTACATGAGGCTATGTATCATGATGTTATGATTCCAAGCCTATCCAGTGACCTTACCCAATGGTCCTGCATTGTTTCTCTGTGCTTGCCTTGGCTTCCCCATCTCCAGCCTTAGCACATCATGTCTTCCCAGCAAAGCCTAGTAGAGCACTAGGCACAAAGCCTCGTGCTTACTTATCCTTTGTCCACCGCAGGGTACATGTTCATGTAAAATTTCTATTTGTTGCAAAACATCATATTTTTGCTCTTTTGTTATGTTAAATGTTCATTGCTTCAGATTTTAACTAGCTTCTCAGGTACTTGTTTGTAACGGGATCTAGAATAACAGAATACAGAAAAAATAAGCTATGAAGAAACTTGAGATCATACAAGCCACCACCTTCTTTTCCAGTACAACATCAATTCCTCTTGGTGATAACAGACCTACCAACCTAGCTGAGAAATGAATTCCATATGGTTCTGATGATTGTAGGCCCTTCTTCCTTTCTATTCACCACACATAGAGCCGGAGACATGACTCAGGAATGGAACAACACCCAAAGCCCCAGTCAAAACTATTGGTCTAGCCATGGGCACGTGCTTGAAGAGAAGGCAGAATTCTCCCTGGGATGTACATATACATATATATGTATTTTGCCAAACCTTTGGAAGAGGATACATTTCCCCTGGCAGAGTATCAGTTCTGATTATGTATTTCTATTACATTCATTACTTGGAGAGAGTGTACTTGAGAGAAATGGAACCCCAACTACATTGTTTGAGTCTTTTATCCTAGCCATACCTAACCTTAGCACTAAATTTGATCTTTTCTGTTGAGTAATAGTTCTTTAATGTTGAAACTAGTTCAAGTCATATTTTTGTTACTTGACAATTGGGAGTAGAGACTAATGCACTTGTCACTACAGAAGAGAAAACTCATGTTGGAAATAACTTATTGAAAGTCATAAATCTAGTTAGTGACAGGATCTGAAAAGAAATAACCCAGATCACTTTAATTATAGTAAAATATTTTTTCTAGCTTACCAAATTTCAGTACATGAGGTTTTCATTTTCTGGGTTTATAATCTACAACATCACTGCCTCTTTATTATAAGAGTGCACAAATATTCTTATCGCAACATTTTTAAATTTCAATAAATTTTACCACCCAGGATGAAGCCCCTTCTTATTCAAAGGTTCTATAATTGATGTCTGCCCTTCATGAGTTATGACATGGTATATATTTGGTACATGCATGCCATATATTTAAAATAAACTTTAGGGCTGTACTAATTATGATGGCAATTCTTATGTGCCAGCTACTCTATTTTGCACTTTCTATGTTTTCTAAATCTACTTAATGATGCTATAAGGTATCAATTTTTAGAGTAGAAAGTTGAGGGTGAGATAAATTATATAAATTGTTCAATGTCACTCAGAGTTAGATTGAAATTCAGTTGTATTTGACCCCAACCTGTGCTCTTTTCTCTGTACCAGATACTTTCAAGTTTCTCTGCTTTTATCTGAGTTTTCATTTTGCTGAAGAAAAATCTAAACCACAGAAAGTTTTGCCACTTGTTCAAGGTCATCCATTCAGTTAGTGGCAGAGCTGAAATCTATTTACTCAATACCAAAAACCTAGACAACACTAAGAACATTATCACTCACAGGTACTACATGGCTTTGGGGTAGCTTTCAACAGAATTATTCACTTCTCATTATACTTATGTTGGTATTGATAACCATCCAAATTCCCTGGCTTCTGGACTCCAGAGCTTTGAAATTAGTGCCTTTTAAATACATAAATGTCTCATCCTCTGATAAGGGAAGTAGGGCCTGCCAAGCAAGTGTGTTTTTCCACAGGGATCTATGCCAGGCAGATGGCGTGAGCCCAGGTGGCCATCAAGGCAACACAGCGGAGAGGCTTCAGAAGGCAAGCATGAAACCATGCCAAGAGAGTTCTGGTGGTCACAACTGAAGAAGCCACATCTGTTGTCATGTCCCTAAAACAAATATGGAGCTAAGAATGAAAAAAAAAAAAAAACCCAAGGGGTGAAGTCTAAGTAGCACAGGAGTATAGTGGATGCTAACGAACAAAAGAATGAAGTAAGATGGTTTAGGACTTTCATGTTAAGTGGTGCTGGGATGCTGATGTTATTGGCCTATACCACATGACGCTTTGGTAGACACAGCCTGAGTTATAGGAAAACGTTGGTATGGGAAAATTTTAGGAGTTTGTAGGAATTCTACTTCAAAACATATATGGTGCAGAAGCTGCCTAACTGTGGAAAAGAGCAGTAGATGTTTTTGCTGTTTGGATTCATTGCAAAACTGCTCTTTTCTCCAATTTACATAAACTCCACATTGAAGTACTTACATATTAAAAGCATTTCCTGAAAGCTCTTGGAACACTTCACAGTTTTCATTCTTTAATTCTTATATATAGGTACTCTTAAAAATATTATGAAAAACTATTCCACCACACAGAACTGAAGAAAGCCTGAGAATGGCAGATAAGTTTTCTGTGTTGATTTTAAGACCAATTACAATTACTTGGAGAATTTAGACTTGAAGCTTTCTCAGTTGAGATAAGGCAAATGGCCATTTGATCATTCTGTTCTATAAAACAGAAAAAGTACATCTGACCAGAAAACTGGTTGCATTTGGAAGAGACGCTGGCTTCTCTTCTGAGAGCTCAGGTAGTATTATTCACTCTTGGACTGCAAGTAATGAAGTTGGCAACTCCTCAAAGGGAGTGAGCTTCTTGTCGTTTTATGAATTTTATTTTTCTTCTTTTCAACCTCAATTGGCTTGTCTTTTAAGATTTTCTTTGATTTTATTCAAATGAAGTGCAACTACTTTTGAATTTGATTGACATATACACTTAACTCCAAAATTATATATTTATTGCTCTTATTTTGTTTAAAGTAGTATTATGAGTTTATTTTAGAAAATTTGAAATGTACAGTAAAGCATACCAAAAATGCCAGCTGTAATTTCACCACCAGAGAGAACTGTTTTTTCTATTTTAATGTCTGGGGTTTTTTTGTCAGTTATTTTTGATGCTTAATGATATTTTATCAGAAATATTTATGCTTCACATACTAAATTGTAATCTATCTTTTATCATTTTATACCAGAAAATGCACTCTCCTAAAAGAATGTATACCATCATTGATTTAACCAATCCTATCAAATGTTTAGATTATTTCTACTTTTTTCTTACTCTCTTACCACGCATGATGCTGGAATAAACATCTCTTTAGATATCCATGTGCATATCCATGATGTTTGCCTTACAATCAATACAATTCTAGAAGTGAAATGTATGCTTGAGTTCTAGAGTAACACTTTGACATGTTACCTCTTTATTATCAGGTTGTAGAATAAATATTGGCCCAATTCAAACTAGTATTTAGGGGGTGAGGCGTAAACCTGGAAGGTTGATAGACAAGTCAATGTTGGTCAACATTGAGACTGGATTTTGAAATCTGTAGCTTGATTTGATGGAGATAGTAATTTTAGAAAACTGAGATAAAGGGAACCTAAAGACCCAGTTGGTTAAGTGGAGATAAAATTATAGTTTAGGAGTGCCCATGTGACTGAACATTTTGCTTTGTGCTAGACATACAATGACTATAATCGTCAAAGATCTCTAAGGCAGGTATTACCCCTATTATTTTAGAAGTACAACAACTACGGCTCAGAAGGTTTAGCTAAGAATCTTTTAAAAGGGCATCCCTCCAGGTCAGGGTTTCTCAAGCCTGGCACTATTAACATTTTGGGCTAGATAATTGTTGTGAGAGGCTGCCCTGTGCATTGTAGTATGCTTAGCAGCATCCCTGTCTAGATACCACTAAACACTAGTAGCACTCCAATCCCATCACTGACAAACAAAACTGTGTCCACATTGCCACATCTCTTGGGGATGCGGTGGGAGAAGTGGTCCCTGGCTGAGAACCACCACTGTTGTAGGAAGAGCTAAAGACAAAATTCAAAATCTCAACTGTGTGATTTCAAAGCATGTGTTCTTTTCTCTACAGTTTATTACCTCTCTCCAGAATAGGAATTCTGATGTGCTCTGGAGTCCTGGCTGGTATCCGATCTGATTTCTCACAGAAGCTGCTGATGGCTTTTACATTCTCTAGAAATTTTATGATCCGTTTCTTAGCAGACTATTTCACCATATTTCACTGAAAACTGGACACTCATTTAATATTTCCTCATCTTGCCTTTTTGTTCCCCACTCTTTTCATCCCCTCCAGAGTAAACTTGGTATCTTCACTCAATTACTTCTCTCTCCAACTGTCTGAAGGAACAGAGTAATTTTCTGGACAGGTGTGGTGGATAAAGCTAGGCTTTGGAATACAAGATCTCTGGGTTTGAATCTAGACTTTTATACTTACCAGCTTTGTGACCTTTGATGAGTTACCTAACCATTCTAAGCCTACTGTTCTTTATACATAAAATGGGGATTAAAAATAACACCTTATTCGCTTGCTAGGGGTGCTGTAACAAATACCACAGACTGGATGGCTTAAACAACAGAAATAAATTATCCCACACCACTAGAACTTCAAAGTAAGGTGTTAGCAGATGTGGCTCCTCCTGAGGTCTCTCCATGGCTTGCAAAGGGCCATCTTCTTGCTGTGTCCTCACATGGGCTTTTCTCTGTGCCTGAGCATCCCTGGTGTCTCTCTGTATGTCTGAATTTCCTCTTATTACAAGGACATCAGTCAGAGTGGCTTAGGACCTTAAGGTCCTCATTTTAACTTAATTACCCCCTTAAGGGCTCTATCTTCAAATACAGTCACATTCTGAAGTACTGGAGGTTAGAGCTTCAACATGGACATTTTGGAGGGAACATGATTGAGTTCATACCATGTATTTACTGTAATATTTTAGGAATAAGTTTATTAATAAATTTACTTTTTAACTTTTATTTTAAGTTCAGGGGTACATGGGGCTTTGTTGTACAGATGATTTCATCACCCAGGTGTTAAGCCTAGTATTCATTAGTTATTTTTCCCAATCCTCTCCCTCCTCTCACCCTGTACCCTCCAATAGGCCCCAGTGTGTGTTGTTCCCCTCTATGTGTCCATTTGTTCTCATCATTTAGCTCCCACTTATAAGTGAGAATATGTGAATCAAAATCAAAATGAAATACCATCTCACACCAGTCAGAATGGCTATTATTAAAAAGTCAAAAAATAACAGATGCAGGGGTGGTTGTGGAGAAAAAGGAATGCTTTTACACTGTTGGTGGGAGTGTAAATTAGCTCAACCATTGTGGAAGACAGTGTGGCAATTCTCATTAATTTATTTGAAAGTACATCACAGAATGATGGCATGAAGGAGACCATCTATCTGAGTTAAAACATCTGAACCTCATTGAAAAATAATTTCAAATTTTATTTTAGTTTCGGGGGGTACATGTGCAGGTTTGTTACATGGATATATTGCGTGATGCCGAGGTTCATGATTTGATTGTTTCCATGTCCCAGGTAGTGAGCATAGTACCCAATAAGCTAGTTTCTCAACCCTTGTCCCCCTCCCTCTATTCCTCCACTAGTAGTCCCCAGTGTCTGTTGTCGCCATCTTCATGTTTGTGAGTATCCAATGTTTAGCTTCCACTTATATGTGAGAACATACTGTATTTGCTGAACCTCATTTCTTTCCTCAGGGTATACCTTGACTCATCCATTTCCTTCTTTTCCAGAAGCCTTCTTCACTTATACAATTTATCTTTTATTGTCTCTCTCAAAACAATATAATTCAGAGCAGAATTAGGTATAGCATAAAAAGATAAAAAATCAATTACAATTGTACATCTTTTGAAAGATGTACATACTATATGATATAGTAAAATCTTTTATTTTCCACCATATATAGGTATTTTTAACTTACCTATATATGTAGTCAAATATATAAATACCTATATATAGTCAAATATAGGTAATTTTTAAACATACCTATATAATATATGGTCAAAACCAGAAGACTTTAATTTTGACCATATATATAGATATTTTTAAACATAGCTATATATGGGATCAAATATATAAATACCTATATATATGGTCAAATATAGGTATATCCTTTTAGATAATTTATAAATGTACTTTATGATATACTAAAATCTTTAGTTTTCACCATATACATAGGTATTTTTACCTTGCTTCAACCTTGTATATACATAATTTTGTATCCTGACCTCTTCAGTTAATATTACACCTGTGCAACATAGACACACTATTATGTAGCATTCTTTTTATGTTAAAAATAACTAAATTAACGGTCTCATCATTTATTTAACTATTCACATACTTTCCAATATTTGGATTGCTTTGATGTTCTGGGGCTGTTATCAACAATACTGTCATGTACATTTTCAGCATATAACTTTTATTTCCTTTGGCTTGTTTCTCAGAATAAATTTCCACACTAAATCAAAGAGAATGCACATTCTTATGGTGCTTTTAGATTAGAAAGCTGTTTTTCAAAAAGGTAGCACTAGTTTGTACCAACACTAGCAGTGAACTTGTGCAAAACTTTGACCATGAGATTATTGAGGATTTGATCTCCCTTTGCTCTACTGTGCACAGTCATCAATTTTCCAGGTGTTGTTGACTTAATAGGTGAAGTGACATCATTATTTATTTAGGGGCCTATTTTCCTTTTGATGAAGTCATACTACTTTTGTGTATCTTTATTGATTAGATTTTTGTACTGTTCTCTATTTTCTGATCTCTAACCTTTTTATCATATTAGCCTACAGATGGAAACCAAGTCTTACTTTCCTCAAATGAAACTTCTCTTGATTTTTCTTTTTAAATGTTAACATGATTTCTTTCCTTTTAATAATGTCTTAAATTTTAAGAACATTTTTTGGTAACAAAACAATAATGTTTTGAAAGTAGTAATAGTCAAAAGCTTAGAAAATATAAGAACACTTGGAAATAAAAAATTCTTAGTCTGAGCATGGTGGCTCATGCCTGTAATCCCAGCACCTTGGAAGGCCGATGCAGAAGGATCACTTGTGCCCAAGTGTTGGAGACGAGCCTGGGCAACATAGGAAGACCCCAGCTCTAAAAATAATTAAAAAAAATTAGTCAGGTGTGGTGGCGTGCACCATGGTCCAAGCTACTTGAGAGGTTGAGGTCGGAGGATTTCCTGAGCCTGAGAGGTTGAGGCTGCAGTGAACCATGAACCATGATCCAGCCACTATACTCCAGCCTGGGTGACAGAGCAAAGCCCTGTCTCAAAAAAAAAAAAAAAATTATGATTTAACCACCTTAAGATAACTCACTTAAAAATACATTATCATAAAGTTTTATTGCATAAATGTATTTAAAATTAGGATGATATTGATGGTGGTTTAGTATCCTAATTTTTTCACTCAACATTATGTCATTAGTATTTTCTGATATCCTTTGACTTTAAGAACATTAATTTAAATGGTCAAACTATATACCATAAAAGAACTATACTGCTTTGCATTTAACTATTGGTCTACTAAACACTTAGGTTAGAATCATTTTCTTCCTGGATTATAATTAATTACATTGAGCAACCTTGTACACAAATCTATCTACTCATGTATTCGGGATATATTTGTAGAAGCTACTGATTCCACAGATATAAACTTTCTAAAGACTCAATTCACATTGCCAAATTGCTTTTCAGTCAGGTTGTGCCAATTTTCCCTTCCTTATCATAACGGGTGAGTGCCTGCCTAATGCATCCTTGCCAATACTAGGATAATCTTTGAAAAATCTTTGCTACTTTAATACTTGAAAAATATTAACTCATTACATTTGCATTTGTTTAGGGAGTCTGATCATTTTTGCATATGTCCACATTTGTTGTTTTACTTATGTGGGTTATTTAGTAATGTCCCTTTCCTATTTTTAAGATATGAGTGATTTTTAATTAATTTATAAACATACTTTATGATTAAAGATATTATTCTGTTGTCAGCATATTACTTATAAATAGTGCCCGTGACACTATCGGTTTGCTTTAAAATGATTATTGTAGCTACTTTGTGGAAAAGAGGTTATAGGGTAATGAACAAGATGGGGCAGATCAATAAGAGGCTATAGCTGTCACATTTGGAAGATACAATACTATTAATTTTTGAAAATGTATTTGTATTTAACTACTTTATTTAAATTATCTTTGTTATAATTCTAGAAGTCTTTCAGTTGGCTTATTAGGATTTATAGATATATAATGATTACTTTTAATTGATAATATTTTTTATCATGTACGATATTCATACCTATTGTAAGAGGTATTTCATTTCCTTAATTTTAATGATAATGTCATGGTTGAGCCATGATTAAATATGATAATGCACACTGTTTATCATCCTGTGTTTTTAACACGCTTTTATCAGTAGTTTATATTCAATTGCATCAATGCCATATTGGCATCTATATGATAATCACATAGTGCTTCTCTTTCGATTATTATGTAGTCTTATTTCTTCTCATGGTTACACCTCTCAGTCCTGTGACATTAACCCCATCTTAGAAATCTAGCTGGAGAGAGTCTGTGGCAGGTGACACTATTATCTAAAATAACTAGCTCCAGAGGTGGGAAATTAAATGATTTGTTATAGTCACACAGGATTATCCAATTCTAAGACTTTCACGTCTTTGGAAGTGCAGGTTTAAATATAACACCCCCTTCGGCTCATTTGCTAGTTTTTATTTGGTGTAAAACCTCAGGTCTGCATGCAGAAAGAGCCAGAAAGAATAAAGAGGAAAGAAGGACCAGGGAGGCAATATGATTGCCATCAAATGTGCAAAGATTTGGGGAGCCCTTTATTGCATGGTTCGAATCCCACCTTGGCTGTTACTAGCTGTGTAGCTCTGGGCAGGATACCAGATTCTCTGGGATAAGAATCTTAGCTTTGAAGGAGGACTGTGAGGATTGGATGATAAAATTTAAGTAAAGGATTTAACACAGCGCTTGGCGAAGAGTAATTCTTACAGAGATTTCATAGTGAGCCTAGCATTGCACTAAGAACTGTTTTGTGCTAAAATGTTAACTCATTCAATTCTCCCAACAACCCTATGAGATAGGTATTATCATTATCATTTCTGTTTTGCAAAGAGGGTAAATGAGACACTGAAAGTGTAAGTAATTAACCTACAGTCCCACTGAAAGTAAGTGGTACTGCTGGGGGGTGATATTGGGTAGTGTGGCTCCAAAGAGCCTGCCCTTGACCACTGCTGAGACATGACATCTTATTGTAGATAGTGTGCATCTTTCTCTACTCACTAAGCCTTCAAGTTCTTAGAAATCACAAAGTACAGCTACTCCATTTAACAACTGAGGAAATTGAGGCCCAAAGAGGTAAACGACTCTCCCAAATCACAAAACAAATGAATTCCAGAACTAGGACGAGAATTCTGGTCTCCTCACTCCATTTTCTACTTCTGCAAGTAGAAGGCGCTTCCAGTACCACTGGTTTGGAACATTCTGGGCTTACCTTCAAGCTCTTAGATAAGCTTCAAGCCTTGGAAAGTGAAAAGAGGCATTTATCTACATTGTGTAATTATTTTCAACCAGTTTTTAAAAACTTTTCCTTTAGGTCAGACATAATTACTTCAAGAATGTAAGTTATAAGTCTTTGTGGATCTTTATGATGCTACAAGTGATTATATTTATCATATTTTTTCTGTTTTTTTTTTCTTTTTTTTTGAGATGGAGTCTTGCTCTGTCGCCCAGGCTGGAGTGCAGTGGTGCGATCTCTGCTCACTGCAACCTCCGCCTCTCGGGTTCAAGCAATTCTCCTACCTCAGCCTCCCAAGTAGCTGGGACTACAGGCACGTGCCCCCACGCCCAGCTAATTTTTGTATTTTTTTTTTTTTTTTAAGTAGAGACGGGGTTTTACCATATTGGCCAGGCTGGTCTCAAAATCTTGACCTTGTGATCCGCCTGCCTTGGCCTCCCAAAGTGCTGGGATTACAGGCATGAGCCACTGCGTCTGGCCTATTTATTACATTTTTAAATTGTGGAAGAAAGTATAAACAAAAGGAAAAAACTGAACAAACAAAAAATTTAAAAAAATCTACATGTATAAGTCTTGCAGGTCACTGTTAGACGTCTTCACCGTATTTCCTATCTTTGTTTTTTCTAAGGTTTCAATGTTGCATTCATGGAGCTCCAGCAGTTATTTTCTTGCCATTCTTTCAGCTGCTGCTGAACTGAAGCTGACCAAATAACATCAATTATCAAGTTAGTGTGGTCATGCCACAAGAATTTCCTGCATGGCTCTGATCACATTTTGGAATGGATCTAAAATATACAATTTGAAAAGGACAACACAATATCTCACATTAATAGCACTTATTTTCTACTTCATTACCTCCATAGACAGGGAACTCATCACATATTTACCACCATTATCATCACCCAACACTACAATTTACTCAGAACTTACTGTGGGCTGAATGCTGTCTGTGTCTACCCTTTTTAGTCCCTTCAAAACTTTATAAGGTAGGTATTATCTTCCAAATTTTATGGAAGGGGAAATGAAAGATCAAATAAGTAAGAAAAGAAAGAAAAACTGACTCATAGTTTCACAAGAGTGAAGATAAAATTGAGCCAAATTCTTTATGGGTTCTGAGATTAACTCCTTCCTGATAACTGAGAAGTCACAATTACAAAGCTGCATCATTTCCACCAAGGGGACAAAAAGGAAGAAGCTTTATTTCTTCCTGCATATCTCGACCCCTTGATTGCTGATTTAACCCTATTCTCTTTCATTCTGTGTTGGGAACATGACTTCTCTGGGTCCTGAAAATTTTACAATTATAGTTAGTGAGTCAGATTACATTGCTAGTTGTCATTCTATTTTGGAGACACCGACAGTGGAGTGCACTGAATAGGGACACAGACTGTGATGCCATGCCGCTTGAGTTCAAAGCTAATTTCCTGTGATGGTTAATTTTATGTGATAACTTGACTGCGCTAAGGAATGCCCAGATAGCTGGTAAAATATTATTTCTAAATGCGGCTGTGAGAGTGTTTCTGGGAAAGAATGGCACTTAAATTGGTAGACTGAGTGAAGACTACTCTCACCAGTGTGGGTGCACATCATCCAATTTGTTGAGGACCAGCTTAGAACAGAAAGGCGCAAAAAAGGACAAATTCACTCTGTCTTCTTGGGCTGGGGTATCCTTCTTCTGCTTCCTTAGAGATTAGTGCTCCTGGTTTTCAGACCTTGGGACACGGAGTGGGACTTACATCATTGGTCCTCCTGGTTCTCAAGCTTCTACTGTTGGACTGAAACTACACCATCAGCTTTCCTGGCCTCCAGCTTGCAGACAGCACACTGCGTGGCTTCTCAGCCTCCATAATGGTGTGAGCCAATCTCTCATAATGAACCTATTTATATTGCTCTCTCTCTCTCTCTCTCTCTCTCTCTCTCTATATATATATATATATATGTTGCGCTCTCTCTCTCTCTCTCTCTATATATATATATATGTATATCTATATCTATATATCCTGTTGGTTCTGTTTCTCTGAACAACCCTGACTAATACAGTTTCCCCAACAAAATTAGCTGTATGACCTTGAACAAATTACTTAACTTCTCTATTCCTTCATCTGTAAAATGGGAAAGTTGTGAGGATTTAAAGAGTTAATAGATATAAAACACTTAGAGCACTACCTGTCATTTGGTAAATGCCGTATGAAAGGATTTACTATTATTGTCACTACACATCAGCCCAACCTGATTCCCAGCTTCCTTATTCCTGCTTCTTGGAGAACTGGAGCTGATGTGTGAGACAGGGTGCCTGTCCTGAGATAGAGTGTGTTTCAGGAGCTCTTCTTTCACATTCTGGGGCTCAGTCTCCAGTCTTATCCAGATCCTGTCTCTCCTTCCCATCACTCAATCTATTTTCCACACTACTCTGGGCTTTTGTTGTGTCACCTGCTTCTGACCCAGGATGGCTCCTCAGAATCTCCACTGTGAGATCCCTGCTTTACTGGGGAACTCACTCTACCTCCCATCCTCCTCATCTGCCACTTTTCCCAGCTGCGTCCTATGCTCCCACGTCTTGAAATAGTTTTCCCTCCCTGAGCACTCCTTCCAGGAGTTTTTATCATTTCATTCCTTCCTTCTGGAAAGCTCTTTTTCTTATCCTCATGGCAAAATCTCAGATATCATCATGCCAGACCCAGTTAAATATGTTATAGCCATAGAAGTCTGTCAGTTTTCCTTCTCTGGATCACCAAGACTTTATTTGTTCAATTTCTTGTAATAGCCCATGTGATATTAGTGTGCTGCATTAGTTGTTTATGAGTGTCTTCACTGTCAGTAAAGATGATGTAGAGTATCACCCTGGCATGGTGTACTCATGGTGTACAGAGTGGTGTAGAGTACCACTCTGGCATGGTGGTGTAGTGGATTGGGACGTGACTCCGACAGCCACATTTTTTTGATTTAAATTCTCATTTTTCAACTCCCTGTGTAACCAAGAGCAGATAGCAGTGTGCATTCCTCCTTGCCTTGACTTCCTCATGGGGAAATTGGAGGTAATAATAGTAATTTCCTCATAAAATTGTTGTAAGAATAAAATAAATGTATAAATGCTAAGAATATGGAAACATAACTTGGTATATCAAAAGCATTCAAGAACCACTGGTTGCTAGTAGTATATTGTTATTATTAAGTCCTCACTGCTTCTCATAGTAAATGACATGGCCCATGGATATACTCAATCACTATTTGGTAATTAGATGAATTCCCAATTTTAGAAAATCTCAGCTCTATACAAATATCTATTGTATATCATATTCTTTCTCTTTTTCTTTTCCTCCCTTCCTCCATTCCTCCCTCCCTCCCTCCCTCCCTTCCCTCCCTCCTTCCTTCCTTCCTTCCCTCTTCCTTCTTTCCTTCCTTCCCTCCCTCCCTCCCTCCCTCCCTTCCTTCCTTCCTCTCTCTTTCTTTCTTCCTAAACTGTTTTCAATGTGCTCAGTATGCCAGGGTCCTCTAAATCTGGAACCTTCTTTCTACCTTGCTTTACCCAATCCAGCAACTGGAGTCTGGCCCTCACACTTAGTCTCGGACCTGAGTTTCTATCAGCTGACAGTCCTAGCTCTTTGCAGAGGATCCTGAGCAGCCCCTGCCTGGGTTTCCTGTCCAGCTTTGCCCTCCTCCTTATCTTGGATGCCTATCTTTCAGGCCACTGCATATTTATTTTCTGGTCTGTGCCCCATTGTTACCCATCTGTTTGGGAACGTGTTATGTCCCTGGACAGATCTGTCTCTTAGCACTTGTAGGGGGCCCTGTCTCACTAACTCTTGCCACATCCCTTGTAGCTGAGTTAGTTCTAATTCCCAGCTCCACCCCATCTGCTCTGTCCTGCAGATTCATTGCACTATATTCAAATATATCTGCAACCAAAACATCAAAGCTGGGGAAGGGCCAGTTTGGCTTGTAATTTAGATATCATTGGGTTTTTTTTGCATTATTAAGAGATATAATGTTGAGTGAACCTATTTTCCTTTGAGGATGCCCTTGTGGTGAACTCAGCAATGAGTGAAAAGGGTAAAGCAGGGAGTAATTCTTAAAGTATTTGACAGTGTAGTATGAGCACCTCTAAATTAGAGTAGGTGCTGCATGTAAACAGTCAGTTTGGCTGTTCCCAGGGGTTCCCACTGGAGAAGAACTCAGTCCTAGAAGCTAATATTGCAGTGATCTTTTAGGCCCTTATTAGGGAGCAAAATGTCTTTTTTTCAGTCTCCTTTTCTGAATACATGTCTTTAACTGTTAATGTTGCCAGATTAAATACTGTACACATGGTAAAATTTGAATGTATTCAGACAAACAATGAATGATCTTTTAGATTAAATATTCCTCAAAGATTACATGGGACATACTTATAGTAACAGTAATACATTATTTATCTGAAATCTAATGTTAGCTGGACATCTTGTATTTTTGTTTGCTAAATATAGCAACTCAATTTACTGTTCCTCACCCCATTCTGGCCTAAACGTTGTGCCCAGCTTTATCCCCATGCAGTTTAAATTGTCTATATTCCCATTTCAGTGACTGAGTGGCACATAGTGCTGCAGAAATGTTTGTGGAATTGTCTTTTAGTGAAGGAAATTGAAAGAAATCTCAAATTGAAAATCAAATACAGTGCAAGGAAGAGAAAAGAAAGAATTTCTGAGAACCTCATTTTCTTTAGACAATGTTCGTCTCATAATGGAGCGGATACCTGTGTGTATCTGTTGCTCCCCAGAGATGACCCATGTAGCTCTGATTTATTCTGTATTCTGAAAATCTAGAGAAATGGAAATGCACCATCACACACAACCTCTCAAAAGGCAAATGGCAGATGCTCTGCTGCTGTAATTCAAGGAAGCATATTTTTTTTTCTGTTTCATGGGTCTTACGCCACTCCTTAATAAGCATTTTCAATAGGCACAGTCCAAGCTTGCACTTTCCCACAGTGTTCAAGTTTCTCTAGTGATGGAGAAACTTCTGAACCAGGCGATTGGCACATAGTGGGACACAGTATCACTCAATAAATTGCAATGATCCACTTGGAATGCCCCCACAATGGCCAAAGGTTAAATCTTCATAGCCTTACCTGGAATGCCATGATATCTTGTTCTCTCATCCTTCCACACCTTTGTTTCTGTCATTGTTTCAGCCTGACATATTTTTTTTTCTTACTTTGCTCCTAGACAAGTTCTAAGTGTGTTCATAAGTTACATTTTTTAAGTTTCCTGTGCTCGGTGAGGTCTTACATAGTCTCTTATTTATTTGACAAAATTGCATATATTTATGGTGTACAAATGACATTTTGAAATATATATATCATGGGATAACTAAATCAAGATTATTAATATATTTATTAGCTCAGACACTTATTTTTTGTGGTGATAACTGTTAAAATCTATTCTGTCAGCAATTTTCTTTCTTTTTATTTATTTATTTATTTATTTATTTTTATTATTATACTTTAAGTTTTAGGGTACATGTGCACATTGTGCAGGTTAGTTACATACATACACATGTGCCATGATGGTGTGCTGCACCCACTAACTCATCATCTAGCATTAGGTATATCTCCCAATGCTATCACTCCCCCCTCCCCCCACCCCACAACAGTCCCCAGAGTGTGATGTTCCCCTTCCTGTGTCCATGTGATCTCATTGTTCAGTTCCCACCTATGAGTGAGAATATGCAGTGTTTGGTTTTTTGTTCTTGCGATAGTTTACTGAGAATGATGGTTTCCAATTTCATCCATGTCCCTACAAAGGACATGAACTCATCATTTTTTATGGCTGCATAGTATTCCATGGTGTATATGTGCCACATTTTCTTAATCCAGTCTATCATTGTTGGATATTTGGGTTGGTTCCAAGTCTTTGCTATTGTGAATAATGCCGCAATAAACATACGTGTGCATGTGTCTTTATAGCAGCATGATTTATAGTCCTTTGGGTATATACCCAGTAATGGGATGGCTGGGTCAAATGGTATTTCTAGTTCTAGATCCCTGAGGAATCGCCACACTGACTTCCACAATGGTTGAACTAGTTTACAGTCCCACCAACAGTGTAAAAGTGTTCCTATTTCTCCACATCCTCTCCAGCACCTGTTGTTTCCTGACTTTTTAATGATCGCCATTCTAACTGGTGTGAGATGGTATCTCATTGTGGTTTTGATTTGCATTTCTCTGATGGCCAGTGGTGATGACCATTTTTTCATGTGTTTTTTGGCTGCATAAATGTCTTCTTTTGAGAAGTGTCTGCTCATGTCCTTCGCCCACTTTTTGATGGGGTTGTTTGTTTTTTTCTTGTAAATTTGTTTGAGTTCATTGTAGATTCTGGATATTAGGCCTTTGTCAGATGAGTAGGTTGTGAAAATTTTCTCCCATTTTGTAGGTTGCCTGTTCACTCTGATGGTAGTTTCTTTTGCTGTGCAGAAGCTCTTTAGTTTCATTAGATCCCATTTGTCAGTTTTGGCTTTGGTTGCCATTGCTTTTGGTGTTTTAGACATGAAGTCCTTGCCCATGCCTATGTCCTGAATGCTAATGCCTAGGTTTTCTTCTAGGGTTTTTATGGTTTTAGGTCTAACGTTTAAGTCTTTAATCCATCTTGAATTGATTTTTGTATAAGGTGTAAGGAAGGGATCTAGTTTCAGCTTTCTCCATATGGCTAGCCAGTTTTCCCAGCACCATTTATTAAATAGGGAATCCTTTCCCCATTGCTTGTTTTTCTCAGGTTTGTCAAAGATCAGATAGTTGTAGATATGCGGCATTATTTCTGAGGGCTCTGTTTTGTTCCATTGATCTATATCTCTGTTTTGGTACCAGTACCATGCTGTTTTGGTTACTGTAGCCTTGTAGTATAGTTTGAAGTCAGGTAGTGTGATGCCTCCAGCTTTGTTCTTTTGGCTTAGGATTGACTTGGTGATGTGGGCTCTTTTTTGCTTCCATATGAACTTTAAAGTAGTTTTTTCCAATTCTGTGAAGAAAGGCATTGGTAGCTTGATGGGGATGGCATTGAATCTGTAAATTACCTTGGGCAGTATGGCCATTTTCACGATATTGATTCTTCCTACCCATGAGCATGGAATGTTCTTCCATTTCTTTGTATCCTCTTTTATTTCCTTGAGCAGCGGTTTGTAGTTCTCCTTGAAGAAGTCCTTCACATCCCTTGTAAGTTGGATTCCGAGGTATTTTATTCTCTTTGAAGCAGTTGTAAATGGGAGTTCACTCATGGTTTGGCTCTCTGTTTGTCTGTTGTTGGTGTATAGGAATGCTTGTGATTTTTGCACATTGATTTTGTATCCTGAGACTTTGCTGAAGTTGCTTATCAGCTTAAGGAGATTTTGGGCCGAGACATTGGGGTTTTCTAGATATACAATCATGTCATCTGCAAACAGGGACAATTTGACTTCCTCTTTTCCTAATTGAATACCCTTGAATTCCTTCTCCTGCTTCACTGCCCTGGCCAGAACTTCCAACACTATGTTGAATAGGAGTGGTGAGAGAGGGCATCCCTGTCTTGTGCCAGTTTTCAAAGGGAATGCTTCCAGTTTTTGCCAATTCAGTATGATATTGGCTGTGGGTTTGTCATAGATAGCTCTTATTATTTTGAGATATGTCCCATCAATACCTAATTTATTGAGAGTTTTTAGCATGAGAGGTTGTTGAATTTTGTCAAAGGCCTTTTCTGCATCTATTGAGATAATCATGTGGTTTTTGTCTTTGGCTCTGTTTATATGCTGGATTACATTTATTGATTTGTGTATATTGAACCAGCCTTGCATCCCAGGGATGAAGCCCACTTGATCATGATGGATAAGCTTTTTGATGTGCTGCTGGATTCGGTTTGCCAGTATTTTATTGAGGATTTTTGCATCAATGTTCATCAAGGATATTGGTCTAAAATTCTCTTTTTTGGTTGTGTCTCTGCCTGGCTTTGGTATCAGGATGATGCTGGCCTCATGAAATGAGTTATGGAGGATTCCCTCTTTTTCTATTGATTGGAATAGTTTCAGAAGGAATGGTACCAGTTCCTCCTTGTACCTCTGGTAGAATTCGGCTGTGAATCCATCTGGTCCTGGACTCTTTTTGGTTGGTAAGCTATTGATTATTAGCAATTTTCAAGTGTACAATACATTGTTATATTTACTATAGTTACCACATTGTACAATAGATCTCTTGAACATATCCCTCCTGTCTAACTGAAATTGTGTTATACTTTGACCAACATTTCCATACCCTCCCTCTCTCATCCCCTCCCATCATTCTACTCTCTGCTTCCATGAGTTCAGTTCTTTTAGATTTCTCATATACACGGATCATGTGGTATTTGTACTTCTTTGCTTGGCTTATTTTACTTAGAATAACGCCCTCCAGGCTCACCTCTGTTGTTGCAAATGACAAGATTTCCTTTTTAGTTAAGGTTAAATAGTACTCCAGTGTATATATGCCACATGTTCTTAATCAACTCATTCATTGTTGGACACTTAGCTTATTTCCATGTCTTGGCCATTGTGAATAACACAATAAACATGGGAGTGCAGACGTATTTTTGATATAATGGTTTCATTCATTTCCTTTAGATTTATATCCAGTAGTGGAATTTCTGAATTATGTTGTAGACCTATTTTGATGAACTTCCATACTGTTTCTCAGCTTCTTATCATGTTTTCATCCTAGCATCTTTCTTCTGCATTTTCTTCTGCCCAGAAATGAAGGAGGGAAGATACCCTCTTTTGGGGTCCATATTAATTAGTGATCCATATGTGTTAGAAATTGTATTCAGCTATGAATAACAAAAACCCTCCAAAAATGACTCAAATCAATTAGTAGTTTTACTTTTGTACTATTTTATTTTCTAGTTTTATTTTTCTATGTGTTGTCTGGAGGTTTACATTCTAGGGCTGGTATGGTGGCTCTGCCACAGAGCAGGGTCTTTCTGTTTTTCTGGTGAACTATCCTTAACATTGTATCCTGGTCTAGGGAATGTTTATTTCTAGATCTTTGAGGGCAGGGGCTATATTATTACTTTATTCAGATTTTTAAAATTGTTCATATCCCTCAGGGCATATAGAATAATGCTTAAAACATAGTGACTATACAGTAAATGCTCATTGAATGAATAATAAACAATGAGATAATTTCTCACTTGGGGAAAAATGAAAAATGTGTATTCGATCATTGTTAAACACAACCTCAAAGCCATCACCTACAGAACTTAAGAAAAATATTCAGTGCTTCCTTTTATTTGCCTCAGATATCACACTTTGGCTTACCTATTAGTGCCTCGATCTGAAAAGTCAACTTAAAATATAGGAAGGCTCCAAATTAGAGTGTGATATATTCCTAAAAACCCATACTATAGAGTGTGATTCTTATGGAAATAATATTATAATTGACACATATTTTCAACAAGGATTTGTCAACAAATAAATCACAGAAATGATGATTAGTGTGTCATAATAACAGAAAGCTACAATGATTTAAAAGTGTAAAATTATGCCTTATGTCCTAGAAAGTGAACATATACTTACAGTAAATATTTATGAAACAAGGAGTCCAAATGTACTATAAATTGTATATATTACACATAAAACACAACTCTATTCTGCCATAAATATGACTTAAAACTAACATGCTAGTGATAATAATTCTTGAAAGCTTTGGACTAGATGCCATTGATCTTGTTCAGGGCTTATTGCAGTCCTTTTCACATAGAAGATGCCCAAGAAATCCTTCTGAATTGAATTAAACTGAATCTGTGCAAAGTTCATAAAGCACTTTCACATCCATCATGTCATTTTGTTCTCTTAATAATCCTTCTGTATGCTTAGTAGAGAGTATCCCAATTTACAGACAAAATGAGGATCATAACAACTTAGTCACATTTTTTAAGATCAGAAAATTATTGAGTTGTGATGCAAAAGCTCTTACCTACTTTTTTTTGGCTCCAAGTTTAGAGTGTTTCCATGTTGCCTCACACAAATATTGATGATTCAGATGACCCAGGTCTGCACAAAAAAGTTTGCATAGCCAAGTGCTTTTTCTCTTAACAACTTTTTCTGGAGTAGAGACATTCAAAATCATTTGATTTATCTTAGTTCTGCCTCAATATAAAATAATATTTGAATGGGAGTGGATTTCCTATTGATGAGTGTTTTGGTTTGGATTTATACCCCACCGAATCTCATGTGGAATTGTGATCCCCAGTGTTGGAGGAGGGGCCTGGTGGGAGGTGATTGGATCATGGAGGGCAAACCTCCCCCTTGCTGTTCTCCTGATGATGAGTTCTCATGAGATCTGGTTGTTCAAAAGTGTGTAGCACCTTCCCCGTCTCTCTCTTCCTCCTGCTCCATCCATGGAGGACAGATCTGCTTCCCCTTCACATTCCATCATGATTGCAAGTTTCCTGAGGCCTCCGCAGCCATGCTTCCTGTGCAGCCTATGGAACTATGAACCAATTAATTATCTTTTCTTTATAAATTACGCTGTGTCAGGTAGCTCTTTATAGGAATGCGAGAACGGCCTAATACATTGAGTAAGATAAGTTGGGTGTTTTTCTCACCCAACGATAATTTCAACAGGAAAGTCTGGCCTAAAGTTTATCCCTGCTTCTTCTCCTATGCCAGTTATTTTTATAAAGAACTACAGTTTGCTATCAGGACAAAGAAAGGCTACTTTAATACATTAAGCAATGACTTCACTCCATTTGGTCTTTGTGTATGAACTCAAGGTACTTCCCATTTTATGGAAAACTTGACACAACAATTACCACCCAAATAACCTATAATTTTATAAGGTAATCCAATGCATCTACCAAAAATTGTCAAAACAGGAAAAGAATGGTATGTCAAGGGAGCATCCTTTATTAGAAAGTGAGTGTGCTGCAGTGTTCAAAACCATGGCTTCCAATGTCAGATTCTCTGTGTTCCAGTCTCTTCTCTGCTTCTTACTAGAAGAGTGAGCTTAGCAAGTTACTGAAACCACTCAGTGTCGTAGTTTTGTCATCTGAAAATGGATATAAGAATGATACCAACTTCATATGATTGCTGTGAAGATTAAACATGTTAAAATACATAAAACTGATAATCATTCTTAACAAGAAGCAAGAATTTAATGAACTGTAGCAAGTACTGTTATTGGTTATACATTTTTGAACAATAGTGGGAACTTCTAATTGTCTGCCTAAAATGTGCTAAGGATTAGAAAACTAGACAATTATGCTTAACATAGATTTCAGTAAAATCTGAGCTAATAGTATCTACATGTAGATTGAATGACTCATACAAGGTAGAAAGTGCTAGTTGTTCTGTTTACTAGAATTCTGAAATTCACTTTTGGAGTCACAATTATGTTTAACTACTAGATTAGGAGAGGACTTCTTTGCTTTTATCACTCTGTTTCTCAAACAATTGGCACATTGTTGGTGCTCAGTAAATTCTTCTGTAATGAATGAGTAAATAAATGAACAAATTAACAGGATTTCCAGAAGTTTGACTTGTGATTAGGTTACCATATAACTACCAAACCTGTTAAGTTGGCCATCTTGATTTTACTACTGAATGCATTAGCTTGACATGTAGATACACTCTTCTGAAATATAGCTTTTGAAGTTTAGAAAGATGTAGCTGCATTATAAATTTTTTCAGTGCTAATTGTTAGTTTTTCGATTACTGCAATCCCAGTATTTTCACATTACCTATGCTCTTTTACTTACATGAAACATAGCAGAAAAAGAGACCATAATCTAATACATTTAAATTTGCCACAATGGAAAAGGACATACATGGCTGTTAAGTAGAAGCTAAATGTTAAAAACTGTATTTAAATATGATCTTTGCAAAGGTTAATGACTTTTCTGAATATGGAGACTTTGTATTTTATGTTTTATCTTTGTCTTGAAGATTTTGGTGCAGACCAACCATTAATAATTCAAAAGTAGTTTCATAAAAAATAGTATGTGGGGGTCATTTTGTGCTGTGACCCTCTGTCTGGTTTACTGACTTAAGGAAAGATGAATGACCTGAAAGAAGAGTTTATTCCCTTCCTGATGGCTCGGAAAGACTTGGGAACTACTTTCATAACCTAGAGATTTTGAAACTTCCATTACAATATGGATAAAAAAGAAGTGAACCACAATATTAGTTTTAATGGCATGTTGAAATATATAATTCTGTTTGTTTTGTCATATTCTGTGAACATGAGATACTCCCTGGCCTTCAAATTTTATTTGCTTATTGGCTGTTTGGAGCTTGATACTTTGCTACATGAACAATGTTAGCAACTGAGATAGAGAAACAACTACCTCCCTCCCCTCCGCTCCCCTGCTACACTGCAGTCATCATTTCTATAGAAAATATCATTCCAAATTCTAGCTTTTATTTCTGCCTAATTCTATGCTTATTAGGAAGTAGATGCTCCTTAAATTTTGCATGACAAAGTGATTTCAATAACATTTCTCTGGAGCAGCCCCAGAATTGGAGCTGTCATCTGCATCTGACCCTTTCCTTAGGGCCTCAATGCCCAAGGAATGGGAAAGATTTTGTCCTAAGGGTCTGTGGGTTGAATGTGGGAATAAAATATTAATACTCCAGATAACAGAAGTTACTTTTTATGGCATACTCATTATGTGCCAGGTACTGTGCAAAGCACCTTACATGCATTATTTCATTTAATTCTAGGAATGCTCACTTTAAGAATGAGGAGACTAAGGCTGAGAATAAGCAACTTGTCTAAGATCATAGAGCTACAAGTGTCTAAACCAGAATGTTGTGGCTCCTGTTTATATCTCTCTCTCTTCCTGCCCAGCCCCCAAAGTTATTTTGCTTTGGTGGCTTCTCTGTCCCTGCAGAAGAGGCCAGACACAGTCCTGAGACTTGGTAAATTCAGTTGGGAAAAGAGATAGGAAGCTTGTTGTCCATGGGTTCAAGTCACATGAATCTCACCACCTTTCTCAGCAAAAGCAAGTGTATTTTTCTCCACCTGACTCCCGTGTCTATTCCTAATTGTTTCTAATTTTTAGGAGGAAAGATTATGATTGACTACCAACCTTCAGACACCAGGTTGGGGAACTGTCTCTGTGTAGCACTGTGTTGTGATACTGTTTAATGTTTGTTGATTGGTGCTTTAGAGATCTTCTTTGGGGACTACAAATCCCTTTGCAAATAGCACTATAGGTGCAAGATCAATTGAAATAATAATAATAATAAAAAAACAGAACTAAACAGAACACAAAAACCATATTGGGTGAACGGAAACTCATATCTACATTAAACCACCTTTGCAGTGTGCTGATGGAAGAAAGTGACATTTATACAGAAATGCCCTGAAGGAGAAAGAAACAAGAGTTGAAACAAAAGCACCACAAACAATGTGGCACATAAACCTGAAAACAGGAAGAGTGACCTTTCCAAAGGTTAGAAATGTACTGTTCAGCCTCTAAAATTCATATCATTTTTGGTATCAAAATTTCCTCAAGCTCCAAGTTGGTGTTTTCATCAACATGGTTGAGTTGAAAACTGTTGTAGCTTAAACTTCAGGTCTTCAAGTGAAACCAGCATAAAGTCTGGGCCAGGGAAATGTTTCCCTGGGGGTAACATAGAATAGCCAGTGGGCCTCTTTGAAATCAGTTGCCCCCATCTTTTCTTTCTGTAGTTGACAGATGAGAATTGCCGAAAGTAACATCCAACCCTTTGAACTTTTGTTCTGTGAAGGTTTCATCTGACTATCATTCTATGGCCAGGTAAATCTTCCTAAAGTACCACTTTCTTCAACAGACTATAAACCAGCAACAGTGAGTATTACTCAGGTCTCATAGGGTTTGGGTACAAACTTAGTGTGTCAAGAGAACTAGAGAAGTTTGTTGGAAAGAATATAACCCTTGGAGAAGAAGTGAGGGTGGTCTACAATGGCATGAAGGACTTTTACAAGGAAGAGAGGTGTCTACATCATAGACCCTTGGTCTCCATTCTGATGTGCTCAGATCCCCTTTACCATTGCTGTGAAACATTATTATTTACCATTTCTGGGAAATGTAATTCTGTTTATTCTGGAAAACAAGATTAGGATGAGTAGATAACAGAGAGAAGCAGATTTTGAATCAATACAAGAAAGAACTTTTTACAAATTGAATTTCTCAAACATGATTTGTGAGAAGCTACCTGGAAATATTTAGATAGAAGCTGGATGAGTAATATTGGTACTGCGCTTTGGCAGCGTTCATGCATGAGGTGTGGCATTGCTTTTAGGGTTTTGTACCAATTCCTTATTCTCAGATTGTCATGGTACATGAATGAGCCTCAAACATTCACAGGTGAGTGCCAAATTTGAGCAGTATTTAACATGGATATTTTACAGTGCCTGTGTATTTAAGTTGTTATAGAGCTCTCTGTCTATGTCAAGTGTGGAGTGTAGCTGGGTGGGCTGCCCAGTTCAGGAGAAACAACTGCTACATGTGTGAGGCATAACATCAAATTGGCTCCAAGTTAAAAATTTGTGTAAGAACTTTACCTTACAAGTATATATAACAGTGATTGAAGCAGAACATGGTCAGAAAGAAAAAAAAGTGGAGAGCTAAATGCTGACTGAGTAAATGTTATGCAACTGAGACTGATACACAATGATTGTTTGGGTACTGCAAGAGACTGACAGACTGAGACAAGGATTGAACTAAATTTTTGCTTACTTAGTTAGTGGTACTTTAAATTTTTTAATTTTCCTATATGGATTACCAAATTCTAGTATTTGAAATCCTACACACACACAAAGATTAACAATTGGATTTCAACACCCTCCTCCTCAACCTTCAAAGTCTCCCCAGCTGGAGGATAAAAACTCCAGTTGTGGTTGAGTATGCACAAACTCTCACACAGCCCCAGGAGCAGGTTTTATGGTAGCAGAGTCAGAGTTTTTGTTTTTGTTTTTGAATCTAGAGAAAAAGAAAGAAGAGATGTAGTGTCAGGCATAATTCATATATGACAAAAAAGTATTGCATTGGGAGAGGGTGGAAGACAGGTTAGAGATGGCAACAAGAAAGACAAAAGCAAAAAATCATAAGAATTCAAGGTAAAAAATAAACAAAGCTAAATAATTGGAAATGAATACTATGATTGCCCTGAGGGGAACTAATAGATGTGGGCATGAAATCCTTCACAAGGCAGAGATGAGGTAACTTCTGCCAAATGACACCTTCCCAGAAGTACCGAATGCTTGGAAACTTGGATACCTTAATCTTCCTCTTAATCTTCCTGGCCTTAATCTTACTACATAAAATCTAGATTTATTTTGAATCACCTTGCACTTCTTCATCCTGCTCCAATTTTTCTGGTTTACTCCTAGTAGTTTGTTCACTGATTTTATTCGTATAAATATCCTCATCTCAGGCAAGCTAAATCCTACCCATCCCTAATGGCCTAGCTTCAGACTCTTCTCCACTATGAAGTGTTACATAGTCCTTCCAGCCCACAGAACTTATTTTTATGTTGAAACCAAAGCACATTGCTTGTGCCATTTATTTGACCCTTGTCACATAGTATCTTCTGAGATTTTCTCTTGCATTTATATATTGAGTCTTGTATGTTGGGTATTTGTAGATTTGCCTTCTCAGTGATATATTAAATTGCTTGTGCCTTGACTTCCCAAGTAGATCTCAGTGCAGAGAATCATCCACTATAAATGCAAATTATATCTATTTGGGTTGTCAGATTGCACGTGTCAAAATTTACACTAGGTAACATAACTGCTGAGAGTTAGGAGAGATTGCTGAGGATTGATGTGCTAGTTGGAAAGCCACGATGGAGGTGAGGGGAATGAAGGTAGCTGAAGGACGTAACCTTAAGAGTCAAAACCTTTCAGCAGTGGTGTGCAGATGCTGTAGAAGAATAACATGTAGTAACAGAAACAATTGATAGTATTTATTGCTATGTGCTAAATGCTTTACTTATATTCTCTTATTTAATCTTTCAACAAATTTAATTTCTTCCAGAAGGTGTAATGACAAATAAAAACTGGTATATTTAAGATATACAATGCAATATTTTGATAGCCATATACATTATCAAGTGATTAGCACAATAAGGCTAATTAACATACCTGTCACCTCACATATGGTTTTGTGTGTGCATGTGGTAAGATCTACTCTCCTAGCAATAGTTAGTTATTAACTGTAGTAACCATGTTGTACATTAGGCCTTCAAAATTTACTCATCTTACAAGTGAAAGTTGATTCCCTGATGAGCAAAATTTCCCATTTCCCCCCACCCATTCCTTAGTAACTACCATTCTACTCTCTGCTTCTCTGAGTTCTACTTTTTTTGATTCTACATTTAAGTGAGATTATGTAGTGTTTGTCTTTCTATGTCTGCCTAATTTCAGTTAGCATAATGTTCTCCAGGTTCATCCATGTTGTTGCAAATGGCAGAGTATTCTTTATAGAGGTTTAATAGTATTCTGGGGTGTGTGTGTGTGTGTGTGTGTGTGTGTGTATCACATTGTCTTTATTCATCTATGGACCAACACTTAGCTTGTTTCCATATCTTGGCTACTGTGAATAATGCTTCAGTGAATATGGGAGTGCAGATAATCTCTTCAAAATACTGATTTCATATCTTTTGGATATATACCTAGTAGTGGGATTGCTGGATTATATGGTAGTTCTGTTTTTTATTTTTTGAGAAGCCTCCATGCTATTTTCCGTAACAGTTGTACCAATTTATATTTCCACCAGAAGTATATAAAGATTCTCTTTTCTGTACATCCTTGTCAATGCTTGTTATCTTTTGACTTTTTGATAATAGTCATTCTAACAATTGTGCGGTGATATCTCCTTGTGGTTTTGATTTGCATTTTTATAATGATTAGTGTTGTTGAACATCTTTACATATACCTGTTGGCCATTTTTTGGGTTCATTGGAAAAATGTCTTTTAAGGTTTTTTGCCCATTTTAAAATTAGGTTATTTGATTTTTGCTCTTAGAGTTCTATGAGTTCCTTATATATTTTAGATACTAACTTCTTATTGAATATGTGGTTTGCAAATATTTTCTACCATTCCACAGGTTGCCTTTTCATTTTCTTGATTGTCTCTTTTGCTGTGCAGAAACTTTTTAGTCGATGTGGTTCCACTTTTTTATTTTTTATTTTATTGCTGATGCTTTTGGTGTTATGTCCAAAAAAATCATTGACAAGATGGATGTCATGAAGATTTACCCCTATGTTTTCTTCTAGGAGTTTTACCTCTTTAGATCTTATGTCTAAATCTTTCATCCATTTTAAGTTGATGTTTGTGTGTAGTGTAAGATAAGGATTATTTTATTTTTTTCACATGTGGATATCCAGTTTCCCATCACCATCTATTGAAAAGACTATCCTTCTTTACTCTATCCCATTGTGCATTCTTGGCATCTTTGTAGAAGATGAGTTGACAGTATCTGTATGGGTTTATTTATGGGCTTTCTATTCTGTTCTATTTCTTTATACATACTGTTTTGATTAGTTTAGCTTTGTAATATAATTTGAAATCAAGAAGGGTGAGGCCTTCAGCTTTTTTCTTCTTGCTCAAGATTGCTTTAGCAATTTGAAGTGTTTCATGGCTTTAAATAAATGTTAGGATTGTTTTTACTATTTTTTGTGAAAAATGCCATTGGAATTGTTAATGTGATTTGATTGACTCTGTAGAGTGTTTTGGGTTGTTTGAATATTTTGACAATATTGACTTCTGATGCATGAACATGGGATATATTTCCATTTATTTTTGTCTTCTTAAATTTCTTCCATTAATGTTTGATAGTTTTCAGTGTACAAGTCTTTCACCATCTTGGTTAAATTTATTCCTAAGCATTTTTACTTGGTTATAAAGGCGATTGTATTCTTAATTTGTATTTCAGATAGTTCATGGTTAGTGTATAGAAGTGGACTGATTTCTGTATGTTGATTTTGCATTCTGCAATTTTACTGAATTTATTAGTTCTAGCATTTTTATGGTGGAGTCTTTAGGGTTTTCTCTATATAAGAGTATGCCTTTTTTCTCAGGTTTGTCAAAGATCAGATAGTTGTAGATATGCAGCGTTATTGCTGAGGGCTCTGTTCTGTTCCATTGATCTATATCTCTGTTTTGGTACCAGTACCATGCTGTTTTGGTTACGGTAGCCTTGTAGTATAGTTTGAAGTCAGGTAGTGTGATGCCTCCAGCTTTGTTCTTTTGGCTTAGGATTGGCTTGGCGATGCGGGCTCTTTTTTGGTTCCATATGAACTTTAAAGTAGTTTTTTCCAATTCTGTGAAGAAAGTCATTGGTAGCTTGATGAGGATGGCATTGAATCTATAAATTACCTTGGGCAGTATGGCCATTTTCACGATATTGATTCTTCCTACCCATGAGCATGGAATGTTCTTCCATTTGTTTGTATCCTCTTTTATTTCATTGAGCAGTGGTTTGTAGTTCTCCTTGAAGAAGTCCTTCACATCCCTTGTAAGTTGGATTCCTAGGTATTTTATTCTCTTTGAAGCAATTGTGAATGGGAGTTCACTCATGATTTGGCTCTCTGTTTGTCTGTTATTGGTGTATAAGAATGCTTGTGATTTTTGCACATTGATTTTGTATCCTGAGACTTTGCTGAAGTTGCTTATCAGCTTAAGGAGATTTTGGGCTGAGACAATGGGGTTTTCTAGATATAAAATCATGTCGTCTGCAAACAGGGACAATTTGACTTCCTGTTTTCCAAATTGAATACCCTTTATTTCCTTCTCCTGCCTAATTGCCCTGGCCAGAACTTCCAACACTATGTTGAATAGGAGTGGTGAGAGAGGGCATCCCTGTCTTGTGCCAGTTTTCAAAGGGAATGCTTCCAGTTTTTGCCGATTCAGTATGATATTGGCTGTGGGTTTGTCATAGATAGCTCTTATTATTTTGAGATATGTCCCATCAATACCTAATTTATTGAGAGTTTTTAGCATGAAAGGTTGTTGAATTTTGTCAAAGGCCTTTTCTGCATCTATTGAGATAATCATGTGGTTTTTGTCTTTGGTTCTGTTTATACGCTGGATTACATTTATTGATTTGCATATATTGAACCAGCCTTGCATCCCAGGGATGAAGCCCACTTGTTCATGATGGATAAGCTTTTTGATGTGCTGCTGGATTCGGTTTGCCAGTATTTTATTGAGGATTTTTGCATCAATGTTCATCAAGGATATTGGTCTAAAATTCTCTTTTTTGGTTGTGTCTCTGCCCGGCTTTGGTATCAGGATGATGCTGACCTCATGAAATGAGTTATGGAGGATTCCCTCTTTTTCTATTGATTGGAATAGTTTCAGAAGGAATGGTACCAGTTCCTCCTTGTACCTCTGGTAGAATTCGGCTGTGAATCCATCTGGTCCTGGACTGTTTTTGGTTGGTAAGCTGTTGATTATTGCCACAATTTCAGATCCTGTTATTGGTCTATTCAGAGATTCAAATTCTTCCTGGTTTAGTCTTGGGAGATTGTGTGTGTCCAGGAATTTATCCATTTCTTCTAGATTTTCTAGTTTATTTGCGTAGAGGTGTTTGTAGTATTCTCTGATGGTAGTTTGTATTTCTGTGGGATTGGTGGTGTTATCCCCTTAAAAGCAATGGGGAAAGGATTCCCTATTTAATAAATGGTGCTGGGAAAACTGGCTAGCCATATGGAAAAAGCTGAAACTGGATCCCTTCCTTACACCTTATACAAAAATTAATTCAAGATGGATTAAAGACTTACATGTTAGACCTAAAACCATAAAAACCCTAGGAGAAAACCTAGGCATTAGCATTCAGGACATAGGCATGGGCAAGGACTTCATGTCTAAAACACCAAAAGCAATGGCAACAAAAGCCAGAATTGACAAATGGGATCTAATTCAACTAAAGAGCTTCTGCACAGCAAAAGAAACTACCATCAGAGTGAACAGGCAACCTACAAAATGGGAGAAAATTTTCGCAACCTACTCATCTGACAAAGGCCTAATATCCAGAATCTACAATGAACTCAAACAAATTTACAAGAAAAAAACAAACAACCCCATCAAAAAGTGGGCGAAGGATATGAGCAGACACTTCTCAAAAGAAGACATTTATGCAGCCAAAAAACACATGAAAAAATGCTCATCATCACTGGCCATCAGAGAAATGCAAATCAAAACCACAATGAGATACCATCTCACACCAGTTAGAATGGCGATCATTAAAAAGTCAGGAAACAACAGGTGCTGGAGAGGATGTGGAGAAATAGGAACACTTTTACACTGTTGGTGGGACTGTAAACTAGTTCAACCATTGTGGAAGTCAGTGTGGCGATTCCTCAGGGATCTAGAACTAGAAATACCATTTGACCCAGCCATCCCATTACTGGGTATATACCCAAAGGACTATAAATCATGCTGCTATAAAGACACATGCACACGTATGTTTATTGCGGCATTATTCACAATAGCAAAGACTTGGAACCAAGCCAAATGTCCAACAATGATAGACTGGATTAAGAAAATGTGGCACATATACACCATGGAATACTATGCAGCCATAAAAAATGATGAGTTCATGTCCTTTGTAGGGACATGGATGAAATTGGAAATCATCATTCTCAGTAAACTATCGCAAGGACAAACAACCAAACACTGCATGTTCTCACTCATAGATGGGAATTGAACAATGAGAACACATGGACACAGGAAGGGGAACATCACACTCTGGGGACTGTTGTGGGGTGGGGGAAGGGGGGAGGGATAGCATTAGGAGATATACCTAATGCTAAATGACGAGTTAATGGGTGCAGCACACCAGCATGGCACATGTATACATATGTAACTAACCTGCACATTGTACACATGTACCCTAAAACTTAAAGTATAATAAAAAAAGAGTATGCCATCTGCAAAAAGAAACAATTTTAATTTTTTCTTTTCAATTTGGGTGCCTTTTTCTTTCTTTCTTTTTTTCCTTTTAATATTTTTGTTTTTATTGGTTAGTTGCTCTGGCCAAGACTTACAGTACTATGTTAGATAGAAATGATGAGTGTGTCATTTCTATTTAACTTGTCTTCTCCCTGATAGGCCATATATGACCTTTATTGTGTCGAGGTACATTCCTTATATGCCTAATTTGTTGAGAGTTTTTATTGTACAGGGAGGTTGAATTTTGTCAAGTGGTTTTTTTTTTTATTTATTGAGGTGATCATATAATTTTTATCCTATTGATGTGGATTATCTTATTTATTGATTTTCATATGTTGAACCATCTTTTTATCCCAGGGATAAATCCCACTTGATCACTGTACTATCCCTTTATTGTGCTGTTGAATTTGGTTTGCTAGTGTTTTGTTGAAGATGTTGGCATCTATGTTAAGCAGGGATATTGACCTGTAATTTTCTTTTCTTGTGGTGTCCTTGTCTGGCTGTGCTATTAGAGTAATGCTGGCCTTGTTACATGAGTTTGAAAGTATGTCCTCATCTTCAATGTTTTGAAAGAATTTGAGAAGCATTGGTATTAATTCTTTAAATACTTGCTAGAATTCAGCAATGAAACCATCAGGTACTGGATTTTTCTTTGATGGGAGATTTTTGATTACTGATTCAGTTTCCTTACCTTATGGATGTTTTCAAATTTTCTATTTTTCAGGATTCAGTCTTGGTATGTTGTATATTTCTAGGAATTTATCAATTTATTTTAGGTTATTTAACTTGTAAGCATATAATTAGTCATAATATTATCTTATGATCCTTTGAACTTCTGTGTTTCTGTGGTATCATTTTTAATGCCTTCTCTTTCATTTCTGGTTTTATTTGTCTTCTGTCTTTTTTTCTTAATCTAGATGAAGGTTTATCAGTTTTATCTTTTCAAAAAACAACTCTTAGTTTTGTTGATCTTTTCTATTGTTTTTCTAGTTTCTATTCTATTTATTTCTGCTCTGATCTTTGTTATTCCCTTCTATCTGCTGACTGTGGGCTTAGTATGTTTTTCTTTTTCTATTTACTTGAGGTCTAAAGTTAGGTTGTTTTGTTTGTTTGCTTGTTTTTTTGAGATCTTTCTGTTTTCTTAATGTAGGTTTATCACAATAAACTTCCCTCTTAGAACTTCTTTTGCTGCATTCTATAAGTTTTTTTTGTTTATCTTTTGGTTTTACCATAGGTTTTTGCCTTGTGGTTACGGTGAGGCTTGCATAAAGTATCTTAGAGTTATGAAAGTCTATTTAAAAAGTAATAACTAAACTTCAATCACATACGGTAACTCTACACTCACTCCACCATTTTATGTTTTTGGTGTCACAATTTACTTCTTTAGACATGAGGTAGCCATTAACAAATTACTGTAGCTTTAGTTATCTTAATACTTTTGTATTTTAACTTTTACGGTAGAGTTTTAAATGATATACAAAACACCATTATCATATTATTATAAATTTCACTATATATTTACCTTTAACAGTGAATTTTATACTTTCATATGTTTTTATGTTATGAATTAGCATTCTTTTGTTTCCACTAAATGGCTCACATTAACATTACCTATAAGGTAGGTGTAGTGAGCTCCAGTGATCTGCCCTCCTTGCCCTCCCGAAGTGCTGAGATTACAGGCATGAGCCACCCCGCCCAGCCTCAGTCATTATTTCTTTAAGTAAACTTTCCTTTTCTTTCTCTTACTCTCCTCCTTCTAGACTCCATAATACAAATTTAATTCTCTCAATACTGTCTCATAAATCCATCAGGCTTTTAAAATTTCTTTTCTTTTCCCCCCCCTTCCGACTGGATTTATTTTAATGGCTTTTAGTTCACAGATTTCTTTTTCTGCCCAATCAAGCCTGCTGTGGACGCTCTCTATTGTATTTAAAATTTTATTCATCGTATTCCTCAGCTTCAGAATTTCTATTTGGCTTGTTTCAATGATTTCTATCTCTTTGTTTAACTTCTCATTTTGTTTATGTATTGTTTTTCTGATTTCATTGAGTTGTCTGTGTTCTCTTGTAGTTCACTGAGCTTCCTTAAAACAATTGTTTTGAATTATTTTTCAGACAATTTATAGATCTCCATTTCTTTGGGGTCAGTTGCTGTCATATTACTGTGTTCTGTTGATGTCATGTTTTCTTGATTTTTCATGTTCCTGAAGTCTCGCATTGTTGTCTTCACATTTTAAGAAGCAGTCATCTCCTTCAGTCATCTTTACTGAATGGCTTTGGGAGAGAAACACCTTCACCAAACAGCCAAGCCAGCATTAAAATGAACTACATATGGCCTGGGAAGGACTCTGTACTATTATATTTGAGTCCTTGTGGACGAACTGTAACCTAGCTTAGATAGGTAGACAAGATTGAAAACCTAACTTAGGAGTATGTGCTTTTAACAATTGCTGAGTCTTGGCCAATCCCAGTGGCCATACTTCAACCAGTCATACACTGCTGAGTGTCCAAACAAGGGAAATGCCAACCTGTAACCAATCCAGACATTCTGTACCTCATTTCCAATTTCTGTATGTCATTTCCCTTTTGTTGTCTATAAATCTTCTTCCATCACGTGGCTTCACTGGAGTGTCTGTGAATCTGCTGTGATTCTGGGGGCTGCCCAATTTGGGAATGCCTCATTGCCCAATTAAACTCTTCTAAATTTAATTTGGCTGAAGTTTTTCTTTTATCACTAGTAATTTTGAGACTCTCTCAGACCTTTCCTATGAATTTACTTGATCCACATCTCTTGTTGTTTCTTAGGGTGAATTCCTTACATTGTGCACCCTCTCAAGATCTTGCTAAACCAGGCTAGAGCTGATAGCCCTCCTTTTTATTTTTTTCTTCTATGGTGATTCCCTGAAATACTCAAGTTTGTCTGCCTCCTGTCAATCCCACAGAGTTAAGCTCATTGTTTACATGAGACACTTGCACTTGCTGTCTATGAGGACATGCTCAAGAAGTCTGCCTGGGAGTTGTGGTAAGGTGTGTGGAATATTTGGGATGCCCATCAACAAGTTGGGGGTTCCACAGAAGAGGGGTTGAGTTCTTGGAGTGATTATTAGGGTTCACTGCCTTTCTTCCCTGCTCCAAGCCTCTCTCAGCTATTCAGCCTTGCTGATCACCTCAGTATTCTGGGTGGAGTGAATAAGAAGTGGGCCTACTGGGCCGGGATATTTGGATTCTCACTCATTATACTTTCAGTATTTCCTGTGGGAGAAATTCTGGGCCAAGGGGATCTCTCTTGGCAGTGGGCTGTGCCACTTTGAGGGAAGGGTGACATAGGTGAAATAAAACTATTCTTACTCTCTCCAGTGCATCTATTCTTGGAATTTTGTTCCAGCAACGTGCTAGAATTTCTCTGATGGACTCCTGGACTACCACAAATGTACTCTCATCTGTGGGTTGTTCTCAAAATTGATGCTTCTGTGGGGGCATGATGGTATAATTGAGAAAATTGTTTTTTTGAGCTTTATCTGCTTATGATGATCTTGGAGCTTCAAGATCCTGATGGGACAGAGACCACAATTTATGATGTACTGCTCAATTTTATTTTTGATTTTTAATATTGTTCAGGCACTTTGCATTCCCTCAGAACATCTACTGTAGGATTTTTTTTTTTTTTTAGAGCACCACTTACCACTTTTCCCAAGGGCTTCTCTGATTATGAGGGGGTGATCTGGAGTCTGGAAGTTAAAAATCTAGTCCTGCTCTACCACCTATAATCATAGGCCACTGAGATTGGAGGTCAAAGAAGACTCTGCTTCCTCTGAGCTGTGTAATTATATAAAAATCATAGAACTATTTTCCAAAAGATACATTGATGATAATTATGTCTGAAAAGTTTAAGAAACATAAGTGTTTATTATATTATTTCCCATATGTTTCTACATTTCATAAGATGATATATGTTTTTAATTATAGGATTTGTTATAGAGTTGCTATTTTTTTCTTCTGCCAAGTAAACAAAAATAAAAGAAAACAAAACTATAATACTGTTTGCTCCTACCATTATAGGATAAAAGAGAATATTATTACACTAGTAAAGTACTGAGGACATGATTTTAGAATTAAAAGGAGTCATTTAGTCTCTGAAAATCTTACTTTACCATCTTTATTTTCTGGGACATTTTCTTGGGGTGATAAAAACTTTTTAATAGTCTATACCCATTCACTCATTGGCATTTGGGACCCATTGAAGTGGATAACACTAAACTCAATTATACCCTTCTCTTGTGTCTATGCAACATTTGGGCTTTTTGCATATAGACAAAGCAAAGAGAAGAATTTCAGGAATTTGAATGCTTCAAGGAAACTATTAGCTATACATTTGGCCCAAATTCTGTTTTGTGTTCACATGGAATTGTTTGTTCTTTGACCCATATCAAGATTTTTGCTTCACTTCTCCACATCCTCTTAAGTTTGTTGCTTCAGTCATGTATGAAAAAGTCTATCTATAGATGTGACCAACACAATGATATCATATAAAAATATGTATTGAATCCATACACTCCATGTACTAGGAAATTGTTGTAGGAAGAATAATGCCAAGATTAGGTGTGTTGGTGTCTCTCACACATGAAGTGTTTAGCTCACTAACTTTCTGCAAAATTGCATCTCCCTACTGTAATCCGATCTTTCTAATTGTTTGCAAAAGCAAACCATGTCTGGGGCAGCAAGTTTTGCCCATTGGGGATTCTCTTTTATAAGCTTTCTCCCTTGCCTTCCATCATAGCTTGGGTTTGTCAATTATTAGGAGGCATGGCATGAAGCAATGGTTCCCTGTGGTTCGTCAGGAAAGTGGGGCTTCATAATGGGAGAATAAAGCAAGAACTCTGCTGGTGACTCTGAAATCTGTGGAGATTCACTGTTGTGAGTTAGTGGTGTCAAATTTGGTTCTGTTGCTGTAGTGTTTGGCCACTTGGATTATTTGTTTTATCTTTTGTTCATGTGCCTATATGTAGGATGTGTATTCGGTCAATGGAAAGGAGGCTGAAGAAGCAAGGTGAAAGAGGAAATAACTACTTCGGCTTGGAAATATGTCAGAATCCCAAGATACTGTTTGTTACTTGGGTTCATGTGAATGTGCTCCTTAGCTTCCTTTTTAGAAGTGAATCTTTGCTGTCATTTCATGGTGATCAGTATTTGCAGCCCCGCTCCCTGCAATCAAACATGGAAACTCAGATTAACATTCAAACTAACAATATTTAAACAGGAAATTTGAACTTGAGCTGTGGATTACAGTCTTTACCGTTCAAACAAGACAAAGTTTACATAATCAGCTTTTGTAATATTTTTTGCCAGTGTCTGACATTTTCCCCTGGTTTTGGCCTTTTCAGATTCAATGTGATGTTCTGAGCAAAAGCTATTACCATGTAAACAACTTCCCACCCGCCCCCATTTCTTCATCTAAAACTTGTGCATGATGATTTGCTCCTCAATTCTCTAACCAGGAACTCAATGGCTGTGTCTACGTTGATACAATGAAATGAATGGAGCCTCCCTGCAGTTCTGTGAGCCTGGGCTCCTTATGGCGTGAAATCCCATGTCAGAGGTCAGAACTCTGACATCTCAGTTTTCCCAAAGAGCAAATTGCAATAAACCAAGTGGACCAAATTCAGTTGCTTGATTATCCAGTTTAGCTCTTCATTGATTTATTCTTTCACATATACACTCATTCTTTTATTCTTGCTTTCATACATTTTATAATGCAGTCGTATGTTTGTTCACCAGATATTCATTATACATGCGACAGAAATTGAATGGCACTTTACCAAGGAGCTGGCCAAGAGAGTAAAGTGGGAGAATCAGAGATAAATGAGACAAGATCTTTACCTTGAAGGAGCACACAATTTAACTGGAGAAAAGACATAAACCCAACTGGTAATGGTGTCATGTTTGACATGCTCTAATAGTGGTAGCAGTGATGTTACAGCTGTGAAAGAAAAAAGTAGTTTATTTTAGCTTAACTGTTGGTAAAGATAGCTGGAAAAGGCTTCATGGAGGGGATGGACCATCAGCTTGGACTTAAAGATGATTTAGGTTTGTCCAACAGACAAATGAGTGGTGGGGAATTTCAATCAGAAGGGACAACTGGGCAAAGATTATGTTTTATAATAAAACATTCATTTATGGGTTTATAATTTTACAAGTTAAGATAACTCATGTTCTACTTAGTTTTTACTTAAATGATGCCTAGTAAATGGCTAGACTGATTATTTCAATAATCAACTGGTTGCCTAGGTACGTTGTAAACAGAGCCACAATGGAACCAAATGGTCTACTTCTGTCTACTTTTTAAATCTTGGATTCCCAGTGTAACTAAAAGTACAACTTAAGTTTTATGACTTGTAGACTTCTTATGCTACTTAGCATTCTCATTCTTCTATAAGTTAATAATAGACTCTGCAAGTTTGGGTTTGCAATAGATTGGGATCCGTGTCAAAAATTAGCTTTAACATAATATGTTGCTTTACAAGTTTCACATTTGCCTTGCTTCACAAATCAATGAAATATTGATGACTCCTAACACCATGCTTCAGGTGCTCTTCTGAATCCTTCCTGCACATCTTGAACTGCTTTCTAGACATCTCTCCAGAAATGTGCCACAGAAGTCACAAATGTCCAAAGCTAAACAATGCATCTTCTTTTTTGAACCTGGTCTTTCTCTTTTCTGTCTTAAAGTAACCACCAGTAATACATAACAGATGCATCAGTTAGTATGACGTTCATTTCTTTTCACTTTGATCACATTAATGCTGTAGCTTTTCGTTTGGTCTGTCTACTTCTAGTCTGAATTCACTTTAAAAACCTGCAATGGATCACAATTATGAATAATAGTAGTTGTTAATGGGTACCCAGGAAAGATAATTACAGGAAAGAAGGGAGAAAGAAGAAAGGAATGTGTGTGTATATAGGAAGAGAGGGCAGGTTTTTTCCATGATATAGCGAATTAGAAAATGTTAGGTGGAATCATGTTATATAGATTTCTTTCATCCAAGACTTGTCTGAGTTTTTAACATCTAGGGAGCATTTTGGATTTCCAGGGTAGTGGATTTAGTATTAACCATTTTCCAAACTTATTTGATTACAAAATGTATGCTTCTGAGGCAAGTTGATTAATATCTTGTGGGACACTGGTGTTTAAGAAAAGCTGTCACACCATACTGATTTCTTATCAAAGCATTTAGAGCTCTTTTCATATTGTTCCAATATTTGACTCCTTGGATATTGACATTCAGAACTGCCAGTCAATTTGTGGTTTCATAAATACATTATCCCTTTTTCTCTTGTCTCTTTAATTATCTTTCCTTTTGCCTGGGAAGTAGACTTCCACTGTGATTCCTGCTACTATATCCTCAAAAATATTTTTCTCAACTACTTGTTTGTGTCACATGTTGTCCACATTACTATGAAAAAACATAAAATGGCAACTGATTTTTTTTCTAGAGTAATTATTTATTTTTCATCTTGTGTCTCCTCAAATGGTTAATGCAATACTTAGAACATTTTAGTGTAAATAGTGTAAATGATTGTAAAATCTATGGCAATTTTTCTCTGGATATAACATATTACCTTGAGTGCAAGAAAATGCCACTGTATTCCTCAGGTATAGGAAACTTTTATTTGAACAATTCATAAACTAGAGCATCTTCTAAATTAGCTTATCCTGCCCTGTGCATTTGAAGTCAGGGTAGAAGTTCCTTTATGAGGGGGAGAAGAAACTCCCACTAACATTCCCTAAGACCAACTTCAGAAAAGGTAGATTTGTGTGTGGCTGGGAAACATTTGTGACTTCTTGACTTTCATTTTGCATTATTACCTACTCCAAAAAATCAGAGCCAACCCACTTTTAATTTCTATTGCTGAGATCCTGGAGATAATTGATTAAAAAAAATTTAAAATCAAATAACCTCAGAAGTATTAAATATTGTTAATTTTGACTTTGAAAGTTACCATATCTGAAATTTTTTATCCCAAAGTTAAAAATAGGCAGGTGGCTGGCAAGACGGCTGAATAGGGACAGCTCCATTCTCCAGCTCCCAGCGAGATCAATGCAGAAGGTGGGTAATTTCTGCATTTCCAACTGAAGTACCTGGCTCATCTCATTGGGACTGGTTAGACAGTGAGTGCAGCCCACAGAAGGCAAGCCAAAGCAGGGTGGGGCATCACCTCACCTGGGAAGCACAAGGGGTCTGGGAACTCCTTCCCCTAGCCAAGGGAAGCCATGAGGAACTGTACCATTAGGAATGATGCATTCTGGCCCAGATACTACACTTATCCCATGGTCTTCACATCCCACAGACCAGGAGACTCCCTCGGGTGCCTATACCACCAGGGCCCTGGGTTTCAAGCACAAAACTGGGGGGCCATTTGGGCAGACACTGAGCTAGCTGCAGGAGTTTTTTTTTATACCCCAGTGGCACCTGGAATGCCAGGGAGACAGAATCATTCACTCCCCTGGAAGGGGGTGCTGAAACCAGGGAGTCAAGTGGCCTAGCGCAGCAGATCCAACACTCACGGAGCCCAGCAAGCTAAGATCCACTGGCTTGAAGTTCTCACTGCCAACACAGCAGTATGAAGTAGACCTGAAATGCTCGAGCTTGGTTGGGGGAGGGGTGTCCACCATTACTAAGGTTTGAGTAGGTGGTTTTCCCCTCAGAGTGTAAACAAAGCCTCTGGGAAGTTCAAACTGGGCGGAGCTCACCACAGCTTAGCAAAGCTGCTGTAGCCAGACTGCCTCTCTAGATTCCTTCTCTCTGGGCAGGGCATCTCTGAAAGAAAGGCAGCAGCTCCAGTCAGGGGCTTATAGATAAAACACCCATCTCCCTGGGACAGAGCACCTGGGGGAAGGGGTGGCTGTGGGCGCAGCTTCAGCTGACTTAAACATTTCTGCCTGCCAGCTCTGAAGACAGTAGCAGATCTCCCAGCACAGCGCTCGAGCTCTGTTAAGGGACAGACTGTCTCCTCAAGTAGGTTCCTGACTCCCATGCTTCCTGACTGGAAGACACCTCCAAGCAGGGATCGACAGACACCTCATACAGGAGAGCTCCAGCTGGCATCTGGTGGGTACCACTCTGGGATGAAGCTTCCAGAGGAAGGAACAGGCAGCAATCTTTGTTGTTCTGCAGGCTTCGCTGGATATGCCTATGATACCCAGGCAAATAGGGTCTGGAGTGGACCTCCTGCAAACTCCAGCAGACCTGCAGCAGAGGGGACTGACTGTTAGAAGGAAAACTAACAAACAGAAAGGAATAGCATCAACATCAACAAAAAGGATGTCCACACAAAAACCCCATGCAAAGGTCACCAACATCAAAGAACAAAGGCAGATAAATCCATGAAGATGAGGAAAAACCAGTGCAAAACGCCTGAAAATTCCAAAAACCAGAACACTTCTTCTCCACCAAAGGATCACAACTCCTTGCCAGCGAGGGAACAAAGCTGAACGGAGAATGAATTTGACGAATTGACAGAAGTAGGCTACAGAAGGTGGGTAATAACAAACTCCTCTGAGCTGAAGGATCATGTTCTAACCCAATATGAGGAAGTTAAGAACCTTGAAAAAAGGTTAGAGGAATTGATAACTAAAATAACCAGTTTAGAGAAGAACATAAATGACCTGATGGAGCTAAAAAACACAGCATGAGAACTTTGTGAAGCATACACAAGTATCAATAGTCAAATGGATCAGGCAGAAGAAAGGATATCAGAGATTGAAGATCAACTTAATGAAATAAAGTGTAAAGACAAGATTAGAGAAAAAAGAATGAAAAGGAATGAACAAAGCCTACAAATAATATGGGACTATGTGAAAGACCAAACCTACATTTGATTGGTGTGCCTGAAAATGATGGGGAGAATGGAACCAAGTTGGGAAACACTCTTCAGGATATTATCCAGGAGAACTTCCCTAACCTAGCAAGACAGGCCATCATTCAAATTCAGGAAATACAGAGAACACCACAAAGATGCTCCTCGAGAAGAGCAACCCCAAGACAGGTAATTGTCAGATTCACCAAGGCCAAAGGGAAGCCCATCAGACCAACAGCAGATCTCTCTGCAGAAACCCTACAAGCAAGAAGAGAGTGGAGGCCAATATTCAACGTTCCTAAAGAAAAGAATTTTTATCCCAGAATTTCATATCCAGCCAAACTAAGCTTCATAAGTGAAGGAGAAATAAAATCCTTTACAGACAAGCAAATGCTGAGAAATTTTGTCACCAATAGGCCTGCCTTACAAGAGCTCCTGAAGGAAGTACTAAATATGGAAAAGAAAAACCAGTACCAGCCAATGCAAAAACAGACCATATTGTAAAGAGCATCGACAATATGAAGAAACTGCATCAACTAATGGGCATAATAACCAGCTAGCATCATAAAGACAGGATCAAATTCACACATAGCAATATTAACCTTAAATGTAAATGGGCTAAATGCCCCAATTAAAAGACACAGACTGGCAAATTGGATGAAGAGTCAAGATACATCGGTGTGCTGTATGTAGGAGACCCATCTCACATGCAAAGACACACATAGGCTCAAAATAAAGGGATAGAAGAATATTTGCCAAGCAAATGGAAAGCAAAAAGAAGCAGGGGTTGCAATCCTAGTCTCTGAGAAAACAGACTTTAAACGAACAAAGATCAAAAAAGACAAAGAAGGCCATTACATAATGATAAAGGGATCAACGCAACAAGAAGAGCTAACTATCCTAAATATATATGCAACCAATACAGGAGCACCCAAATTCATACAGCAAGTCCTTAGAGACCTACAAAGAGACTTAGAGTCCCATACAATAATAGTGGGAGACTTAACACCCCACTGTCAGTGTCAGTATTTGACAGGTCAACGAGACAGAAAATTAACAAAGATATTCAGGACTTGAACTGAGCTCTGGACCAAGTGGACCTAATAGACATCTACAGAACTCTCCACCCTAAATCAACAGAATATACATTCTTCTCAGCAACACATCACAATTATTCTAAAATTGACCACCTTATTGGAAGTAAAACACTCCTCAGCAAATGCAAAAGAATGGAAATCATAATAAACAGTCTCCCAGGCCACAGTGCTATCGCATTAGATCTCAGGATTAAGAAACTCACTCAAAACTGCACAACAACATGGAAACTGAACAACCTGCTCCTGAATGACTACTGGATAAATAATGAAATTAAGACAGAAATAAAGAAGTTCTTTGAAACCAATGAGAACAAAGAGACAATGTACCAGAATCTCTGGGACACAGCTAAAGCAGTGTTTAGAGGGAAATTTGTAGCACTAAGTGCCCACAGGAGAAAGTGAGAAAGATATAAATTCAACACCCTAACATCACAATTAAAAGAACTAGAGAAGCAAGGGCAAATAAATTCAAAAGCTGGCAGAAGACAAGAAAAAACTAAGATCAGAGCAGAATTGAAGGAGATAGAGACACGGAAAGCCCTTCGAAAAAATCAGTGAATACAGGAGCTAGCTTTTTTTTTTTTTTAAAGAATAACAAAATAGATACACTGCAAGTGAGACTAATAAAGAAGAAAAGAGAGAAGAATCAAATACACACAATAAAAAATGATAAAGAGGATATCACCACTGATCCCACAGAAATACGAACTACCATCAGAGAATACTAAAAACACCTCTATGCAAATAAACTAGAAAATCTAGAATAAATGGATAAATTCTCGGACAAATACACCCTCCCAGGAGTAAGCCAGGAAGAAGCCGAATCCCCGAATAGACCAATAACAACTTCTGAAATTGAGGCAGTAATTAATAGCCTACCAACCAAAAAAAGCCCAGGACCACACGGATTCACAGCCGAATTATACCAGAGGTATAATTCCTTCTGAAACTTCTGAAACTATTCCTTCTGAAACTATTCCAAACAATAGAAAAGGAGGGACTCCTCCCTAAGTCATTTTATGAGGCCAGCATCTTCCTGATACCAAAACCTGGGAGAGACACAACAAAAAAAGAAAATTTCAGGCCGATAGCCCTGATGAACATAGATGCAAAAATCCTCAATAAAATACTGCCAAACCAAATCCAGCAGCACATCAAAAAGCTTATCCACCACGATCAAGTCAACTTCATCCCTGGGATGCAAGTCTGGCTCAACATATGCAAATCAATAAACGCAATCCATCACATAAACAAAACCAATGACAAAAACCACATGATTATCTCAATAGATGCAGAAAAGGCCTTCTATAAAATTCAACACCCCTTCATGCTACAAACTCTCAATAAGCTAGGTATTGATGGAACATATCTCAAAATAATAAGAGCTATTTATGACAAACCCACAGCCAATATCATATTGAATGGGCAAAAGTTGGAACCATTCCCTTTGAAAACTGGCACAAGACAAGGATGCTGTCTCTCACTACTCCTGTTCAACATAGTATTGGAAATTCAGGCCAGGGTAAACAAGCAAGAGAAAGAAATAAAGTGTATTCAAATAGGAAGTCAAATTATTTCTGTTTGCAGATGACATGATTGTACGTTTAGAAAACCCCATCATGTCAGCCCAAAATCTCCTTATGCTGGTAAGCAACTTCAGCAAAGCCTCAGCATACAAAATCAATGTGCAAAAATCACAAATATTCCTATACACCAATAACAGACAAATCATGAGTGAACTCCCATTGACAGTTTCGAAAAGAGAATACCTAGGAATACAACTTAACAACGGTTGTGAAGGACCTCTTCAAGTAGAACTACAAACCACTGCTCATGTAAGCAGGAGAGGACACAAACAAATGGAAAAACATTCCATGTTCATGGATAGCAAGGATCAATATCTTGAAAATGCCCATACTGTCTAAAGTAATTTATAGATTCAATGCTATACCCATCAAGCTACCATTGACTTTCTTCACAGAATTAGAAAAAACTACTTTAAATTTCATATGGAACCAAAAAAGAGCCCGTATAGCCAAGACAATCCTAAGCAAAAAGAACAAAGCTGGAGGAATCATGCTACCTGACTTCAAACTATACTACAAGGCTACAGAAACCAAAATAGCATGGCACTGGTAAAAAACAAAAAACAAAAACAAAAACAAAAAATAAAACAAAACACAGATGTATAGAGCGATGGAACAGAACAGAGACCTCAGAAATAACTCCACATATCTAAAGCCATCTGATCTTTGACAAACCTGACAAAAACAAGCAATGGGGAAAGGATGCCCTATTTAATAAATGGTGTTAGGAAAACTGGCTAGCCATAGGCAGAAAACTGAAACTGGACCCCTTCCTTACACCGTATACAAAAAATTAACTCAAGATTGATTAAAGACTTGAACTAAGACCTAAAACTATAAAAACCCTAGAAGAAAACCTAGGCAATACCATTCAGGACACAGGCATGGGCAAAGACCTCATGACTAAAACACCAAAAACAATGGCAACAAAAGCCAAAATTGACAAATGGGATCTAATTAAACTAAAGAGCTTCTGCACAGCAAAAGAAACTATCATCAGAGTGAACAGGCAGACTACAGAATGGGAGAAAAACTTTGAAATCTATCCATCTGACAAAGGGCTAATATCCAGAATCTACAAGGAACTTAAACAAATTTACAAGAATAAAAACAAACAACCCCATCAAAAAGTGGGCAAAAGATATGAACAGATACTTCTCAAAAGAAGACATTTATGTAGCCAACAAACATATGAAAAAAAGGTTGTCATCACTAGTGATTAGAGAAATGCAAATCAAAACCACAATGAGATACTATCTCAAGCACGTTAGAATGGTGATCATTAAAAAGTCAGGAAAGAACAGATGCTAGAGAAAATGTGGAGAAATACGAATGCTTTTACACTGTTGGTAGGAGTGTAAATTAGTTCAACTGTTGTGGAAGACAGTGTGGTGATTCCTGAAGGATCTAGAACAAGAAATAGCATTTGACCCTGCAATCCCGTTACTGGGCATATGTCCAAAGGATTATAAATCATTCTACTATAAAGACATATGCACAACCCAAATGTCTATCAATGATAGACTAGATAAAGAAAATGTGGCACATATACACCATGAAATACTATGCAGCCATTAAAAAGGATGAGTTCATGTCCTTTGCAGGAACATGTATGAAGCTGGAAACCATCATTCTCAGCAAACTAACACAGGAACAGAAAATCAAACACCTCATGTTCTCACTCATAAGTGGGAGTTGAACAATGAGAACACATGGACACAGGGAGGGGAACATTGCACACCAGGGCCTGTTGATAGGTTGGGGGCTAGGGGAAGGATAGCATTAGGAGAAATACTTAATGTAGATGATGGGGTGATGGGTGCAGCAAACCACCATGGCACATGTATACCTATATAACAAACCTGCACATTCTGCACATGTATCCCAGAACTTAATGTATAATTAAAAAAAAAAAGACAAAATGACAAGTTATATGTGGACAAGAATATTTTAAAACCACATACATATTCTGCAAAGGACTCATATCTAGAATAAAGAACTTTAAAAAAAAAAGTTAAAAATAATCCTTAGCATTAAATCATTAAAAAAAATAAACAACAATCTTCTAAGTCAACTTGTGCTTCTTAATTACTTCTGACTTTATGAGAGCCTTATCATTGACCCTATACTTTCCTGACTTTATTGAAGTCCAATCTTATATCTCATCTCAAGAGGAATCAAGGAAAATTCCTCCTCCAGTCTGATTTGGCAAAGTTTCACTAAATGCATTTTCTGTGTTGTCAAAGGATCATTATCAATAAGCTATAAAGAAGTTCCTAGAAGAAAAATTGTTATTAATTTAATGTACTCTTAGTCACTTAGATGATGGGAATGTTTAGATGCAGATTCAATTATCAGATCTCTCACATTTTCAACAGTATCGGAATCAAGAAGAATGGCCCATTAATTACCTATATTGTCAGGGGAGTCACTTGGGAGACTTTGGAACAAAAGGAGTATTCATTAGTGGAAAAGAAAACAGATGGAGCTTGAGTACATCAGTTCCCTCTTTCATGCCAACTTTGAAAATGGCCTAGCTTCAGCTCATATCCATGCATTCCTATAATTGCAGAGGATTCAATAATGTGTTTGGAACACCAGGATGTGGCTTGGATTATTATGCACCAGTTCAGTGTCTGTCTGCTTCAGGGCAACCGTTCTTGTGCTAGGAAAGATTGTCCAACCTGAAGTTACTTTCTGATCCTGTTTCTTTATAATTGGACCCAAACCCAAGGTCAATAGGGAGACAGAAAAAGTTGCCTCTTTTTGGCCTCTGCTACAGAGCTGTCACCCTTGGGTATACAGAGGCTTCTATGCAGCCATGGGTGCTTGCCTTGGCTTACGGTAAGTTTCCCATATTGATTAAGGATAATCCTTCCAATGTATGGTTGTCTCTGGAATGGTTTCTGGAATACTGTGAGGTTCCTGAATTCATAGAGCTCATACCCTGAGCTTTGATTCATGAAAATTATTTAACGAGATCAAGATTTCTTATTCAGCCAATCCTGCACTCATTTATGAATTTTTTATTGAGCATTTCCAATAAGTCAGGCACTGGGGCACAGCAAGTGCTCAGATATGCCACTAATTTCAGAACACTTAAAATATAGGAGGCAGATGCATGTCCATAACACTAGTGCAAAAACCTCAGTTTTCTTTGATACTGGCTAGTTGTGTTACTTAGTTTACAGATGACGCAATTGAGGAACAGGCAACACAGCTAGCCAAGTACCAGGAAGTACTAAGATTTAAAATATGGTGACCTGATTTAAGAATGCAGGACCTTACCATGTCACAAACCTATTCTAGTTATTATATTCACAGAACTGTATTGCAGAATAAATAAAATACCCATGTAAAGTCACATAGCACTTGCCATAAAAATGTTCACTAAATGTTATCTGACATGATTGTTATTTTCATTATTATTGTTCTATTGTTGTGGCTTCTCCACTCTCATACTTTGGTGAGCAGGAGGGAGTGTTACAGCTCCTTTACTCCTGCTGCCCGCAGCTCAGCAAGCAGAAGTGTTACAGCTCTTTCACTCCAGCAGTTTGGCGAGTTCTGGGTTCTTGTCCTATGACCAAGAGTACTAAGGTATGTGGACACTGGAGAGGGGGTAAGACAGAGTAGAATTTATGGAGCCAAAGAAAAGCCCTTGACAGCGAGAAGGGACCCAAAAGTGGATAGCCATCTATGAGGCTGAGTCTGGGATTTTTATGGGCTTAGAATGGAGAATTTATGGGTAGGCTTGGAAAAGGCATCATTCGATTGGTTAAAAGGCATCATTCAGAAAGAACCTATCAAACAAGAGTGGACAAAACAGGGATGAAAGTTCTCACTGTGGTTCGTGGATTCTATCTGTAACTGGTAGCTCTGTTTTCAAGCTTTAGACTATCCTTGGCCTGAAGGTCAAGTTTCACTAGGGATCCATCCCTGTCTGCCTAGGAATCTGTCTGTCTGCTGTTGCTATCATTATTACCCCACTTAGTCACTGTTGGAAAAATGTAGTAGATAAACATGCTCTGTGCCTTACTGGCTGCAATCCAATCCTGACTTGGACACTGAAAGTGTGTGTGACCTTTAGTAGTATACTTAACTCCTTCATACCTCAGTTTTGTGTAAAATAAAAATTATACTGGTAGCTCTCAGTAGACAGTGGCAAGGGAGTAACGACATTTTCTATCTTGCTCTTTGCCATAACCTCAGCTTATAGACTACCTGCACAGAGCAGGAACTCAGTAAATATGTATTGAATGAGTAAATAAATATCGGCTAGAATTATCCTAACGACTAAATGAGTTAACAAATATATAAAAGAGTTATGAATATATAAAGTGTTTGGGAAAATTCCTGGTATAATTAGATCTATTCATGTTAACTTGGCTTTATTTCCATTTTATCATTAGTGTTGTTATTATTATCAAATGCCAATTCCCCCGTGAAGCCTTCACTGATTACCTTAGCAGGACATGGTCTCTTTTTCCTCTGGACATGCAAAGGTATTTGACAGCTTCTTTCTTGAGCTATACGTTTTTCACATTGTTTATCTTCTCCTAAAAATTTTGTGAGAACAGGCATTGGCATTCATCTTTTGGCAATAATGACAAGTTAGCAGGCTGCTACTCTGCCAACTCAGTTTTCAAGTTTTGCTTAATTGTATTCCTATGCTTTTGTACTAGTATTTTTGTTGTTATCGTTGTTTGCTTTCTTAAGCCAGCCATACAAAATCAGTAGAAAGAAAAATATCAAGTCAGATCTATGGTGTCATGGGGTTTTCAGGGAAGACATTAAACACTGGCCCCAAACATTCTCCCTTCTTCTCAGACACTGCTTTCCTCCTTCAGGTAACCACTTAGTGGTGTCTGAGGAAGGAATAGGGGATGGATGGAAAATAGAATATGTTGACTTTCCTTGACTGTAATGACACAGCATGGATGTTGTAGTCTTTCCTGAAAGCAGAGACTGGATAAAGGGAGGATGAAAAAGTGGCTTCTTAAGTAACAGCTTTCTGTAAATAGAGTTTTAGAGCCACATACAGAATTTTCAGATGGTAGAGGATGCAAAAAGACTCAAGACAGGTAAAGTCTCTGTGAGAGTTGTTCATATATGGGAGAGAGCTCATTGCCTTAGGATCAGATTGGGGTAAGGCATTCAGAATGTACTTTTTAGTACATGCCACTTGAAAATGAATATCTTAGTAAGCAATTCCTAAAGGAATGGTTCCACCAAGTGGTAGGTTGTTGTGGTGGAAAGTGAAACAAAGCCTGTGTTTTGAAACCAGGCAGACTGCTGTTCTAAACCACGCTCTGCTGAATCACCTTGGAAAGGTTACCTGTACTTTCTAAGACCGCATCATCTTTTGTAGGAAGAAAATTGTGGATGTGGTTGTAGACGTTATTAGTTTGCCATGTTCTTTTGAGCACAGAAGACCAGACTTCTCAGCCCCTTTAGAGTTTGTCCAGGCCATTTTTAATGATTTCAGACAAAGGGCTATGAGCAGAAGTGACACAGATCGTTTCCAGCCTAAGGCAGTAAAAAGTCATTGCCAAATTCTTCAATCTCTCTTCCTTATTGGCAGCCTGAAGGAGGGCTTGTTTGGAGACGGTGAAGTCACAAGATGAAAGTATCCTGAGCACTAGGTACTGCATGGAGGATAGTTGCCTCTGAAAGTTACCTGATTATAACAAATATAGGTAAACCACATGGTTTAGTGTATGGCATATTGTAGGCACTAAGAGTTAGCTCTCCTCCTTTGGGAGTTTCAGGCACAGAGAGTAATGATAGTGAGATGGTTTGGAGTAAAAGAAACGTAGCATTTGAGTCCCTTTGAGTGCATGTAGGTGTCTAGTTATGCCATCTGTATGAAAAGCCACCCATATCTGGCACTGTTTGTTTTATTCGGTTTCATGACTCCTATCTGCCTGAAAGTATGTGACAAAAAATGGTACTCAGTAAAGCTTTGCTGAATAAAAGCGGGATGAAAATCTGAAGTTTATTACAGGGTACTCCAAATAAAATGCTGGTATTAGGTGGGATTAGTTAGTTGAAATCACCAGACTAGCTAATGATAATAATTCCTTATATTTGCATAGTGCTTTAAAGCTAGTGGCTTGATTTCAGAGATGTCATTTACGTTCTCTTATTTAATGAGAGATATTACACTGACTATGATCCCTATCAAAGCCTTTACTCTTCTGAAACAGGACAGGTTGGACTTCACTTTCAAAGTATCATTATTTAACATAGAATTGTGCATTGGCAGGACATGAGGCAATAGTGAACACAGAGCTTCTCTTCTCAGTTTTATAGTGTGTGCACTGCTCGCTGATGGTAGTCTCTGTGAGTCAACCCATGTGCTCTGACTTGGGGAATGCATTCTCCAAGGACAGGTGCTTTTAATCTTGACATAGGCATATCTGGGCTGCATCTGATTGTTAAGAGGAGAATACTTTTTCTAATTTGTTTGCCCCAAATGAGTTAGTGTCAGCTTTGGGTTCACCTATATAGAAGCATTGTTGTGGTAGCCAGACTTCTAACATAGCTGCAGATGATGCCCACTTCCTTCCCAACATGCTTTTGTATAATCCCTTCCCCTTGAGCATGGGCTGGACCTGGAAACGTAAAGAATGTATTGCTATAAATGTGTAGAGTATGCCAAAAGTGATGGGCTATAACTTCCTTGATTCATTGTGAAAGACAGTGGCTTCCATCTTGCTGTCATGCTCCCTTTCATTGTAACTACCTCTCTTGACCCCTTACTTGCTCATTCTGGGGAAGCCAGCTTCCCTATAGACAGGCGAAAATGACAAGGAACTGAAAATTGCCTTTGGCTAACAGCCAGTGGGAAGTTGAGTCCCTTAGTTCAATAGCTCCTGAGAACAAAATTCTAACAATAACTACTGAGGGACCTTGGAAGCATATATTCCTTCAGTTGAACTTTGAGTTGACTGGGTCCTTTATTGACACAACATTGCAACCTTTTGAAAGACTCAAAGCCAGATGACCCTGCTGAGCCATTCTTGGAATTTCTGACATACAGGAACTATGAAATTTGTGTTTTAGGCTGTAAATGTTTTGTGAGTAATGTGTTTTGCAGCAAAGGACAAGTAATTCACATTGTAAAATGCCTTTGACTCCTCACCTATCCCTTCTTCTTCAAATTTTACTTAGGTTGCATGCTCACCACTATTTTTTCAGCCAAACGTCCAGATTTTAGGGTACTCTGACCAGCAGTGGGTGTTACATACACCCCTTTGTCAATAACAAGGGAGGACAACATGACTTAGAGAACTAAGATAATTACATAGAACTGGAGAAAAATATTTCCCAAAGCGACAGGCAGGCAGACAGATAGTTAACGGATGACCAGTACAAAAGGTGAGATGGGCAAGTGGCATACTCCTGGAGTTTCATACAAAGATTGTCGTGCTTGAGTTGCGCACTGCCCACAGAATCCCCAAGCAACTATTTAGAAGACCCATTGATACAGGGTCTCCTCTTAGGGCTGAGAGAATTCAGATGCCTCTCTGTTCAAAGGAAGCAAATGGTAATACAAAATCCATCATCAATCCAAGGGCAAATGCAGATTCTGGGTCCAACTGAGAATCTGCAGGAAGCATACATGGATATGTATATGTTTTGATGATTAAATACCTTAAACAGCAGCTTAGAGATTGAGATACTAATCAGAGCCTCCCTTTGCAAACTAGCATTGAGAAGCACAGTCAGTTCTTCTATGATTCCTGACAAGTCCTTTAGTGTCACTATTGTCAGACAGACCTTGGCCTCCATACGATGACTCATTGCAACAATCTCTGTATCAAAGTCAACATTTTTACACTATCAGATACCAAATGACTTTACTGTAAGGACCACACACATAGAAACTAGACTGATTAAAATCTAGACTCCAATCCATATAGACCTGGTCAGATGGCAGTCCTTGGTGGTATTTGTGTGAGCTCAGCTAGGAAATGGTTCAAGCCAGTAAAAACATTGAATTAAACTGAATTGAACACTCAATTGATTAAGAGCTTACCACATGGAGAGAAAAGACCACAGGATTCAGGTCAGCAGTTCTGGCTTTACGAGCACTGTGTAATTAAATGGTTGCAGGTGGGCAGTACAATCTGATGTGGTTGGCCAGTCACTCAGTAAAATGATACTTGCAGCACTTAAAAAAATCAGTCCTGAAGGAAAACAGTGTGATTTTTTTTACAACAATAAAGAGGAGATTAATGATTTCTAGAGATGATTTTGTGCAATAGCATTCTTAGAAAATAAATATACATAGTATTTAGAAACAGAAATCCTAGGAACAAAATATCTTAGTCAAATTTGGCTCAATTTCTTCTTAATGGTGTGGCATTTGACAAGTTAATCTAAACTATGTGACTCAGTTTCCTCATTTGTCAAATAAAGATGTCATTAACAACACCTACACTCATCAGTTTGCAGTAACAGCACCAAGGATATGTATGGAGAAGCAGATTAGCTAAGTGGTTGTGCACATGGACTCTGGAGGTAGACTGCCAGGGTCTCAAGTGCAATGCTACTACTTCCTAGATGTTTGCTAGCAAGTCAACCTTGGAACATTGTTAAATCTCTCTGTGCCTCAGTTTCTCACCTGTAAAACAGGGTGATACTAATGGAGTAATAATAATAATAATAATAATAATAATAAATAAGGAAAGGAGGTTACGAGAATTGACTCATTAAAAAAAAATACTGATGGAATGAGCTTCTGTTATAATCCAGCCACCACTGTAGGTGTTATCAGTAAACCAAAAATTTTAAAAATTTCTGCCTTGGTCCTTATTTTCTGGTAGAGTAAAACAGAAATAAAGGAAGAGAGAAAACAAAAGGGAAGAACATGCCATTGAGGAGTTCAAACTAGGGAGGAGAATAGGGGTTGGGGTTGGTAATGCCAAACAAGGGAGAGGGATTGGGAGTTCCAGAAAGAGGGATAGGTACGTTGCAGCAGCAGAAGATAGGGTGTTTAGAGTTGGCCTCATTAACATGGCAATATATGAGCAAAGAGCTGAAAAAAAAGTGAGGGGGCCATTCATGCAGATATCAGGGAGAAGCCTCCCAGGCAGAAGGTCCATAGTCTAAAGCCTGAGCTGAAAGCATGCCTAGAATATCTGAGGAAAAGCAATAATCCAGCGTGGCTGGAGCAGAGTAGAAGCTGGGACGAGAAGTGCAAGGTGGAATAAGAGGGATAATAAGGGTTTCTGATACTGCAGGGCTTTGTAAACAACTGCTAGAAACTGGCATCTAATCTGAGTAAGGTGGGCTAACTGGCAGAATTTTTTTTTTTTTTTTTTTTGAGACAGAGTCTCGCTTTGTCGCCCAGGCTGGAGTGCAGTGGCCCGATCTCGGCTCACTGCAAGTTCTGCCTCCCGGGTTTACGCCATTCTCCTGCCTCAGCCTCCCAAGTAGCTGGGACTATAGGCGCCCACCACCACACCCGGCTAATTTTTTAGTATTTTTAATAGAGACGGGGTTTCACCATGTTAGCCAGGATGGTCTTGATCTCCTGACCTCGTGATCCGCCAGCCTCAGTCTCCCAAAGTGCTGGGATTTCAGGCATGAGCCACCGTAACCTGCAGAATTTTAAGCAGAGGAGTGACGTGATCTAACTTACATGTTAAGAAAATAACTTTGGTGTCTGTGTTGAGAACAGATGTAGAGTGGCAAGCATAGAGGCATGGAGCTCTTTAGCAGATATGCTGTACTATGTGTTCCTCTGCATTTCTAAGGATCCCTGTCAGCTGACTTGACCATAGAACTGAATTCTGGCCAATGCAGTGTGGGCACAGGTGATGATATCTGCTCTGTGAAGGGGCCGTATATGCAAAGCAGCTCTTAAATGCTGAAGGAGCTGAGAAACCAAAGAACAAGGTAGACAAATCCAGTTTGTCAATATTGGCTGATTTATTTGGGGAAAATAAAACAAAATAAAAACAAAAGCATGGTTTTGGGTAGCCATGAGACAGGTAGATCTCTGCACCTGTTACTCCCAGAACTAGGGGCTTATATACCATAGAGAAAGGGCACATGTGCTCTGGCAAGACAATTAAGGGCAACCCTGCAGAAAAGGCACAAATGCTAAATGCATCATAACCTATAATTTGTGCCATAACATCAAGGTTGACATTTTCTCACACTAAGAATAATAAATAAAGTAGGAATCAGGAGGCATTCACAGCACTGGGGCTAATCAACATAGAAGTCATATCAATATAGTGGCTGAGCATCCAAGATGGAGTCACTTTTATCTCTACAATGTCACCTCCTGTAGAGACCCTGAGGCCCTAGGAATTGTAGAGCCATCAGATGGATGAGGTCTGGCTTCCTACAATACAGCTGGGAGGAGAGTATCCCAAAGGAACCACCAGACCAGGAACATCTGCTTAGAATTCTATATGAGTTAAACTTTTGCTGTGTAAAGTCACTCATATTTGGGGATTATTTCTTATATCAGTTAACCTACTTGATCAATACAACCTGTTGAAGGCTATTGTCAGTAATTCAGAAAGAAATAATGATGTCTCATATCAGTGTCTTAGCAATGCAGGTGGTGAGAAGGTAGAGCTTTCTGGTTTGGGTTTGGGATATCCAAGAAAGAAAAACATGAAGGATGACTTCATGTATTGCTACTTGAAAAATTGCATGAATGGAGTTGCCAGCTGAAATGGGAGAATTCCATGTGCAGCAGTTTGTGGAGAATGTCAGGGATTTATTTACTTATATTTGATGTGTTGAATGTAAGAAATATATTAGACATCAGAGCGAAGTTGTTGAAAAGGCAGTTAGATATACGTGTTAAGTGTGAGAGAAAGATCTGGACTGGAGACTTAAACTCGAGAGTCATAGGTATATGGACGGTATTTAAAGTTATAGGATTGGATATGATCACTAAAAGTTTAAATATAAACAGAAAATTGGAATAAGAATTGTGTTCTGGACTACTTAAAAATTAAGAAGTCAGGTAGAAGAGCAGAAACTCAGGAGGCTGAGAAGAAATAATCAGTGAGGGAGGGAGGAAAACAAAGGGAGTGTGCTGACTTGGGAGCCAAGAAAGTTTTTCAAGAAAAAGGAAGTGATCAGTTGTATTAAAAATGCAGCTGAAATGTAAAACAAAACTCTCCATGGAAATAATCAATCCGAGGTCATTGTTGACCTCTGCGGACCTTTTCAGCGCAGCAAAGAATTGATCAGCATGGCCTTAAGAAAGAATGGAGAAATAGAAATCAGAGATGGTGATTTTAGGCAACTCTTTTTCAGGGAGTTTTGCTGCAAGTGAGGATGAAGAAATGTAGTGGTAGTAAAAAGGATGAGCAGGTTAAAAAAATTTTTTTAGGATAAGAGAAATGACACATTTGTGTGAAAGTGTGAATTATTCACTAAAGAAGATAATTTTGATTATGCAGTGGGGGAGATAATTGCTTTCATTAGGACTTTAAGGAATTTTTTTCCCTATCTCATTGATCTATTTGTTACATATGCTCTATTATCCTTCTTTATTTATAGAGATGAGGTCTTTCTATGTTGCCCAGGCTGGAGTGCAGTGGCTATTCACAGGCACAATCCCACTACTGTATCTATATACTAAGTGTTGCAATCTGCTAAGTCAAATCTTACTAACCTGTACCCCTTTTCTACCCATCTTTCTACTGTGCTCATTCTCCAATGTTACCATGGCTAGTCTGGGATCTATATTCTTTTATATAAATTCTATAATCCACTATCAAGGCGATCACACAGAAACACACACACACACTCTCACACACATACAGGTGTTGAGACTTTGAATGCAATTGCATAGAATATGTAGATTTATAACATGTATGAGATTGGATATGGTGTATATTTTCATGAATATGGTACATATTTTCATTAATGTTTTTCAATAAAATCTGATAATTTTTGGACAATTTTAAACATCTCCGAAAATATATTCTAGGTACTTACATGTTTCTTTTCCTGTTTTCATATTGAAATATTATTTAAATAAAATAAAATGTCATGGATCTTAAGGATTTTGTTTGATAATTGGGACAGTTTGATCGTTGTGATAATTGCATAGACTTTTATGTACCCAAAACAAGATATAGATCATTCCCACTACCATACAGAGGTTTTTTAGATATATTTCTTATAAATTGACTTATACACAATGTGCTTTTTTGTGTCCGGATTCTCTATAATGTTTTTGGGGTTATTTCATGTTGTTGCATGAGCAGCATTTTATGTGACTTTATTGTTATGTAAAATTCTACTATATGATTATAACAATGAATTTATACATTTTCCTATTACTACACATTTGAGTTGTTTCCAGATTTGCTTATTATTAATAAATCCCCTAAAAGAATTGTGCAGTTCTCTTTGTGGGTATAGACTTTTCTTTCTCTGAGATAAATACCTGGAGTGGAATTGATAAATCATAAGATAGATGTGTGTAACTTTATAAGAAAATGCCAAACAGCTCTCCAAAATGAAGGAGCCACTGTGCACTCCCATTCGCTTTACAGTTTTCTTCCTTTGTAAACATTGCTGTTTCAAAGATTTGCATGTTTCATTTGTTTACTGCTGGCATACTAGCAATAAAGTTTTTTAAAAAATATTCTTATATACAGCAAATTTGCTGAAGTATTTTATTAATAATAAAAGTTTGTACACCAAACTTATTGGATTTTATATGGAGATAATATAATTTAAAAATAATAAACATTTTCTTTCTCCTTTTCAATTCTTCTCATTTTTATTTGCTGTTTTTGTCTTAATATACTGGTTAGAAACTCAATGTTATATTGAATAAATGTATCAGCAGATATCTTTCTCTTCTTTCTGACTTCAAGGAACATTATTCCCAATATTTCCTCATTAAATATATTATTTCTATTGGTATATAATAGATACACTTCTAAGATTAGAGTTAATTCTTTTATTCCTGTTTTGCTAAGGATTCTTATCATGAAAGATTGTTGAAGTTTGAGAAGTATTTTCTGTACATATTGGGGATCTAATACAATTTTTTTCTTAATATGGTAATGTAAATTAATAGATTTTTTTCATGTTAAAACATCTTTGAATTCCTTTCATAAATTATTATTCCTGACAAGTTATTTTAAAGACATAGTTTAATTCCTCTTCCTAATATTTCAGATTTTGCATCTATATTCATATGTAAGATTGGCCTATAACTTAATGGTCTTTTCAGGTTTGGTTTTTGGGTTTGGTTATAACAGCCTCATAATATACTTTGGGAAATTTACCTTCTTTTTCTTTTCTCTAGTACATTTTATGTATCACAAAATTTATCTGTTTTCTGAATACTTGGGAGAACTCATCTGTGAAACTGAGGTGTGCGTGTGTGTGTGCGCATGTGTTTGAATTTTAACCATTGACAATTCATTTAAAAGTTAAATTTTATATTCAGTTTTGAACAAGTTTGTTTTCTAAACAGATCTTTCTAGATTTTTGTCCTTTTCATCTAAGTTTTTGGTGTGTGTGTGTGTAAAAGGGGTGTGTATGTGTGTGTGAATTTGGCTGTTACTCTAATCATAATTTTGTGTAGGTAATCTTGTCTTTTCTCTCATGTTTGTTTAATTATCATCAGTTTTATTTTTTATATTTAATATTTTTTCTTGACAATGTATTTGGATGTCGATTTATTTATTCTGCTTAGGATTTGTGTTTCCTGAATCTGAGGATTGTTTGCTTTCCTTAACTCTTCTTAAACTGCCAACACTTCTTCCCTTCCCTCCCACACCTTTAGCCAATAACCATTCTTATTTACCTGAGAAAAAAAGAAGCAATGAGAAGATAATTTCTACATACTCCCACCATCTAACTTCCTTGTACTCACATACTCTGTACCCATACACTTTACCTTTTCTCCTTGTACCATGGAAGAACTATTTTAGCTCTGTCTGGGGCCAATCTCTTCACTTGTTTCCTTGAACCCATTCCCTCTTGCCTATATTCAAAGACATTCCTCATGGTATTGCTCTCTCTCTCTCTTTCCTCTACCATCAATTTGTGTATCTGTTGGTCAGTTCCTATCAGGTAAAAACATGTTGTCATGCTATAAATTTCATATAACCAGTCCCTGTTCTCAAAGAGTTTATAATTTAATTTTGTAAATAGGTAATTATGGCAGAGTGTGCTATTTCTCACCAAATACCCACAAGTTTCTCCACATTTCCCATTCTCAATCTAAGTGATGTCAATATTATGGATTCTTGCCAGTTTTTAGCTTTTTTGAGAAAGTTAAGAGCAGATGTAGCTCCTCTCCTCCTCTCCTCTCCCCTCCCCTCCCCCTCCCCTCCCCTCTCCTCTCCTCTCTCTCTCCTCTCCTCACTCTCCTCTCCTTTCCTCCCCTCCCCTCCCCCCCCACCCCGCCTTCATTACCCTCTCGTTTTTTCTCTTCTCTCTCCACTTCTGTACATTTAGGTGCAAACAGAGGATTCTGAATAGAAAAAAGAGTTGAATCTAGAAGCAGCCTGGATTCTTTAATTATTTCTTAAATAAGAGCATTTAAATAGGGCCATCCAGTTCACAGTGGTTGGTGATTTAAGTGAGCAATACAGCTTTGTTAAAGTACTGAAATTTGGGGGTTTACTTTGGAAGTTTAGCTTAGCCTATCCTTACTGCTACAAAGGGTAAGGGATTATTACAAAACAATTAGACACTGCCTTAAGATTAAACACAGGGTGCCAGGAAAACACAGAAGAGGGCACCTGACCCAGTTTTAGAAGTTAGAGAACACTTCCTAGAGGAGTTAATGTCTAAGGTGAGATTGCAGAAACTAACAGGCATTGTTGTGTCCTAGCACAGTGCCTCGCGCACATGGTCACCAAAATACTTTCTGAATGAATTAACGAAACTATCAGCTATCAGAAGAGAGGTATGTTACTGAGCACATCTGCAAATTGTTCCTGTCTGACTAATCTGGCCTTTGACAATGTAACATTCTGTTTGATCTGGCCTTGGGAGCTAGAACTTTTTGGAAAACAACTCTGTGTATTCCAACTGTGGACTGATCATCAGAAAAAAAAAAATTGTTGTCTTGCCTGCTTTACATGATATTTTTGAAGCAATGCAAGCTCATCAGCTTTTCCTTGATTTTTATGTTCCTGTAGCCTGACAGTATTTACAATTCACAGACAGTTCCACCAGGCTTCTCAAAAACAGAGGATGCCAGAGCCCAGAAAAGGTAATTCAAAGCAAAATGAGGAAAAAGAGCAAAGGTATTTGCTTGACTCAGGAAGACTCACAGGCGACAGTCTGGGTGTGGTGATCTGCAGGGAGAGAGAGTGAGATTGAAAGCAAACTGGTAAGAGGTTTCAGGGACCCTTAAATTCAGGTAACCTGGGAGTAAATGCCTGAGAGGAAACAACTGCTGGGGAAGGACATTTTTCATTTTGGATGAAAAACACTGGAAGTAAATCATAACAAACATACACAGCATCGTACATTTTAGCACAATGGTAGAACCTGGTCATCACATGAAGACATTAAAGGTCATTTATGCAAACTTCGGAATTTGTCCACACAAGACATGAGGATTTTGTTAAAAAGAAAGGAGCCTCCGAACTTTGTTTTAAATCTTGAGGGGACAAAGTTCGTGCTCTTTTAATTGTTTTTATGTTTCCTCTGATGGCTGTTAAGTACTCATATAATCAAGCCAAATGCATCTTTTCTTCTTTTCCTGGTGCGAAGTGCTCTCTATCCAAACAGTGACAGATAGTATCAGGTGCAACATGTTCTGCAAGGGTTGCCATGGTAAGAGTTCGTCTGCTCCCCCACCGCGCCCCCATCTTTCCACAAATAACAGAATGGAAGAGTGCAGAAAGCCTATATAGAAAAGATATCTAGGGCCAGAGTAATTACTTAGTGCTCTGCCATGCAGAAGAGTCACTATGTTTTATGTTAAATATATTGGATATTAAAAGTGTGCACTCACATGCTCTCTCTCTCTCTCACACACACACACACACACACACACACACACACACACTCCTTCTGTTATGGGTAGGTGGCCTGATTTTCAACATTAGACAGTTCCAAGCATCACCACCAAACACTGGCAGATTTAATTGATTTAATGAAGCAGCAGTGTAGTGTGTGAGTATGCATGTGTGTGTGTGTGTGTATGCGTGTGTGTGCATTGAGATGCAGCTGAAATTCAGTAGCAGCTCACTTCCTTGTAAATGCCAACTCTGTCTTTATTATAACATACTTAGTAGTCATTTGATCTTTACGGTGGCATTTTAAACATAGGGTTATGTTTCCTTTTTAGAAAGGAAAACTCGGTTATCTCTTGTACACTTACTGACAATTTCTAATATATTTTCCTGGAATTCTTAAGAAACTATATCTTGGAGTAAATTACTTATAGGTGACTTGAAAACATTTGTTTCCTGTGAACAGAGCAAGCTTTTGTTTCAGTTTAGCAAATCCTCCTTTAATGCCTACTCTGTGTTCTGTCTAGAATGTTCTGAGGAATCAGAGACCATTCAGATATGATCTTTGTCCTCCAGGAGTTCATATTCTTTTGACTTGTTTTCAGAACATTGGTTTTGGGTTTAGGTTTTCTTTGCAGACTGGAGAGAAAGTGTTTTGGGGGCAGACACCTAAATGTTCTGCTTGCAAGCTATGTTGGCTGAGTCCACAGGTACGAGAAACGTGGAAGGGCGTGAGCATACTGGCCTAGTGGTCCAAGGCAGAAGGGATGGTAGAAAGAGCCACTTTTCTTGCTTAGTCAGTCCTGGGCAATCTCCAGCGGCCACAGCAACCACTGGGCTGAGGTCGGCGCGATCAGGAGCAAGAGGCTGTGGCCACAGTTATTCTGTCTTTTGCCAGGAAGCGTCCACTGCCATTTAAACCAGAGTGGCTCTGAGGTTTCTGCTCAGTTCCACCCTTTCTCACTGGACCCTCTGGATTTAAAGGACAAATTTTGGATGGGGATGATGCATTGCCTCTACATGGCTGTCCTGACACAAACACTTGCTTTGGCTATTCAGGCTGAAGAAGGGATCACATTTCTGTCCAAGCACAGGGAACTGATTAGAGCAGCACTGTATCTCAAAGTATGGTGCACAAAATTATTCTACAGTAAACTTTTTTAAAAATTTACTTTAAGTTCCAGGATACATGTGCAGAATGTGCAGGTTTGTTACATAGGTATATGTGTGCTACGGTGGTTTGCTTCACCTATCAACCGTCATATGCATTAGCTATTTGTCCTAATGCTCTCCTCCTTGCCCCCACCCCTTGACAGGCCCCGGAGTGCATTGTTCCCCTCCCTGTGTCCATGTGTTCTCATTATTTGACTCCCATTTATGAGTGAGACTATGCTGTGTTTGGTTTTCTGTTCCTGTGTTAGTTTGCTGAGGATGATGGCTTCCAGCTTTATCCATTTCCCTGCAAAGGACATGATTTCATTCCTTTTTATGGCTGCATAGTATTCCGTGGTGTATATGTACTACATTTTCTTTATCCAGTTTATCATTGATGGGCATTTGGGTTGGTCCCATGTCTTTGCTACTGTAAATAGTGCTGCAATAAACATATATGTGCATGTGTCTTTATAGTGGAATGATTTATATTCCTTTCCCAGTAATGGGATTGCTGGGTCAAATGAACTTTTAAAAGTGGTTTTGGTTTTATTTCTTGTAATAGAAAATAAAAAGTAGTCAGCACATGAAATCTACATGTTAAAGTGAATAATGCCATAATAAATAAATTTAAGGAAAATGCAAATTTATTTAAATAAAATTATTTAGTAAAAATGGTTGAAGGTGTATTTGTCAGGGAAGACTGACTACATAATGAATAACCCCCGATTTTCAGATGCTTAATTTAGAAAAGATTTTCAATGCATGTCACAATTCATTCTGAGTTGGTATAGAGTCATATAGTCATTAAAGCCTCAGGCTCTTTCCAGCTAGGTGCTCCAGTATCCAGTGAGCCTCAGGGGCCTCCGTTAGATCATTTGAATATGACTAGGAGATGCAATAATAGAGCTTGGAGGATTGCACAGGATGTTTCATGAGCCAGATTTGGGGTGGCAGTGATCACACACACCACATTCCTTTGGCCAGATTTTAGTCAAGTGGCCACAAAACTTCAAGAGAGGCTAGGAACTATGGTCTGGCTACCTGCTCAGATATTCTCCTGCTTGCATCCATACAACAAAGTTACTAAAGTTAAACATGAATGGCTGACTTATAAGAACATGGATGGATTAGGAAAAGCATAAAGCATGAAGGTTTTTGCTTTTGTTTGTTATTTTAATCACAACACTGATGAAAAAATATCTCAACACTGCCTTTTATTTCTGAGGAGATCATAGGCACTTTATTCAGTTCCTCAAAGGCCCTTTCTGTAGAGTAGGAGAATCTATTTCAAGGGTTTTACAGGGAACTAGAGGAGCTCACATGTGTTTAGCGTCATGCACAATACTTGGCAATAACCTTGGGTACCAAAGGTTAATGCCCTTTCCCTAGCATCCCTTTCTTCTGAAGCTTTCTCTTTAAAAATCTGGGGACACACCTTTGTCACAGAAGTAAACTTGTCAGCTCAGCAATTAAAGTAATAAAATAATGCTTCTACCCCCCAGTGAGAAGGATGCCTTCTCCTTTCCTGAATTGACAAGCTTTCAATTTCAGTATTATATTTTAAATTGTGCACACATTTTAAGAATGTAAAAAAAATCACCAGGTGTGTTCATTTTTTAACAAAATTAAGAAATACTCACATTTGGTCTAGCTAGATTAAACAAAAAAAAAAGTTATCATAATGAAACCTTGTCTACAGAAGCCCCAAATAGCCTTTTAAGTGGGTCAGAAAACCTTGATTTTAGCCTTGTTTATTTGGTGGGAGCTTTCCACACAGATCTGTCCTTTAACATTTAGTTAGGACAATGATGAGACACAAAGTCACATAAAGGAGGCAATTCTTCTTCAATTTTTTCTTCAACCTGAGGCAGGAACTTCTGGAGTCCCTTTAGGTTTACAGGTCTACATTTTATGTTCATTTGTACATTTTATTATTCAGCCATAGTAATCACATCTCCTTAACCTATAGAGAAGTTCCTACTGCAACTTATAAGGATATCAGCCTAAATTAGGTTCTAAAACTAATGAAACTTAGCAATTCTCTGACAGTACCTGAATAATAATCTCAGCTCAATGAACACAGAAAAGTTCCATTTTACTATGAATGAAGAAAGCCTATGAATAATGGGTGGAAAATGAATCATAACACAAGCACTAGCAACTCAAGCCTTACATTTCCCCCATTGAGGCACCTGCTGGGGATTGTTTTCCTCCCTTAAGAGAGAAATCTCGTATTTAACAGTGGGAGTTCATCACATAATGTTCCCTTGAGATTTCTGAGTCAGTTTAAAATTTCTGGTGAACTGAGAAATCACCAAAACATATATTAGTGGTAATAATAGAAACTGTCATCTAATTGGCACTTACTTGGTGCTAGAGGCTGAGGTGGTGCATCACAGCTGGTGGAGATGAGGTTTCAACTCCAACTGGGTGACTCCAAAAATTCCTACTCCTACACTACCTGCCTCAAGGGACAGAGGAAGACAAAGGAACATTGGGGCCAGATTCCACAATTGTTCCACTCACTTTCTCCGGGACTGAAGGAATCAGTTTATCTCTCCAGGCCTTCTGCTTCTCACTTCTAAAATGAAGATAAATAAAAATACTCCGAAAAATATAGTTCTCCTACTTATGTAGGTTATTATGTAAAGTCTTGATTCATTTGAGGCTCTAGATAAATCAGATTTGGAATTCATTGCATTTCATTCTATGAGTTATGGCTTAATTGGATCTGACATTTACTGAGCACCTACCATGGGCCAAAACTCACTTTGATGTTTCATAGAAGCCAAAAATATAAATAAGCTCTGTCTTGGTCAGCAGGAGACTCTTGATTGCAGGTGATAAGAACTAAACAACAATGACAATAATAAGCAATAGAAATGGATTGGCTTCCCTAATTGAAAGTTAAGGAATGTCATCCACACAGTCCATGAAGCTAGCAGGACTTGGTCTCTCCATCTGTCAACTCTGTTTTCCTAGAGTTGTGTGTTTTTACAGGTGAAATGCTGATGTGCAGTTCTCAGCTCACATCCTTCTAGTTTAACAGCTAGCTGAACAACTCACGCGTAAAAGAATACAACTTGACTGTATTTTTTTTTTTTTTTTTTTTTTTTTTACCAACTCTGCACCAATTTCAGATGTCTTTCTCATTGGCCTGGATTGGGTCGCATGCCTGCCCCTGAACTAATCCCTAAAGTGAGGCGAATGCCACACTCTTTTTGACCAGAACTAGGTAAACCTGTACCCGTTTTGTGGCCAAGGAGTGGCATCTGCAGCTACACCAGGACAGTTCCTCAAAGGGCATGAAGGGGAGCAGAAGACTTGTTGTCCACAAAGGAGGTCATTTTGGTCGGGCCATGAAGGAAGTGCAGGGTTTGGGCAGAGAAAGAGGGAGATGAGGTGTATTTCAGGTGGAGAATTCAGCAAAAGCAATGACGTAGATACAGGAAATAAATTTAGCTGATTGGAAACATCAACTGCATGTGGGCGATAAAGTGGAGTCGTATACTGGAGTGTTCTGAATGCCAAACAAATAAGTTCGCTTTATTTTCTGGGCAATCAGAAGCCTCTGATCCCAACTGCAAATGAACACATGAAGTAAAATATTCCCCACTACGTGGTGAGTCTTGGGAGAGCCAAAAGGTATCCTTTTATCCCACTTTGACTCCCAGCACAAGATAGAATGCTTAGTATCTAGCCAGGTCTCATTAAATACTTTTGAAGAAACGTCCATGTTATCACCAAATGCCTAATGATACTTGACACCTGTTGGGTGCTTCTGTGCATCAGACATGATGAAAAGTGCTTTCCAGGTATCTCATGGGTCATCACAGAAAACATATGAGGAGAATGTTGTGTGTATTACATTATTCATAGATGAAGACTGTGACACTTATCATTGTCAGGTAGTAGGTAGAAGGAGGACTTCAACTAATGCATTCAAATCACACATTCATAGTATCACACCAGAGGACTCCAGGTAATGTTTGTGCAACACCTGAAAGAAGATAAAGGACTTCCATATACACACTGTCTTCCTCAGGCTTCACTGTGTTCCCATGAGGTAGGTGCTATTATCATTTCCATTTATGGCTGATGAAATTCAGAGGAAAGAAGTAATACAACCAGAATTACAGAGCTACTAAGTAGAGGTGCTTGACTTGTGTTTGGCAATTCTGTGTCTAAAATCCATGTACTTCCCCCCCACACTTACGGTTTTCCCGCAGCTGCGAGGGAATATAAAGTGAGCATAGTGGGGAAGATAATCTGTTGGATTTTTTTTAATTTTATTTTTTGCTAACTCTAACAGTCAGATTCCAATGTTCCGACAAAAAAATCATAAGCACATAGCACTTGTCTCAAATCTTTCAAATATAAAATGCGAGCCATGCAGGCTAAAATAAAAAGTCATTAGAATAGGCTCATGATTTTAGTTGAAGTGCTGCTGATTGAATCACATGAAAAGGGTCTAGGTTAGCTTTCTCTGTATTGTCTTTTAAATTAAAAAAAATTTTTTTTATTTCCATAGGTTTTGGGGGAACAGGTGGTATTTGGTTACATGACTAAGTTCTTTAGTGGTGATTTGTGAGACTTTGTTGTACCCATCACGCGAGCAGTATACACTGAACCCAATTTGTAGTCTTTTATCCCTCACCCCCTTCCCAGCCTTTCACCCTGAGTCCTCAAATTCCTGTATTGTCTTTTCTTGCTCATACAAATATCCACAAATTCTTTGCTCCTGAGATCCTTTACATTCATTCCATGAGGCATTGAATGGGAACCCTTCTATGAGGAGCCATGGTTTGGCTCTGTGTCCCTACCCAAATCTTATCTCAAATTGTAATCCCCATGTGTTGAGGAAGGGAGGTGATTGGATCATGGAGATGGTTTCCCTCATGCTGTTCTCGTGATTGTGAGTGAGTTCTCATGAGAGTTGATGGTTTTATAAGGGGCTCTTCACCCTTTGCTTCCTTCACAGGCTCTTTCACCTGCTGCCATGTAAGACGTGCCTGCTTCCCCTTCTGCCATGATTGTAAGTTTCCTGATGCCTCTCCAGCCCTGTGGAACTATGAGTCTAATAAACCTCCTTTGTTTATAAATTACCTAGTCTCAGGTAGTATCTTTATAACAGTGTGAAAACAGACTAATACAAGGAGCACTTGGCAAGGTGAACTGGCTTGTAAAGCACTTTTGAACTTGTAACTTGAACTTTGATGCAGCATATGACGTATTGAATGCATCACCTAGAATCAAACCTAGGATTCACAAATTAGGGATGGATATGAAGAACTACTTTTGTTTCATTTGAATCTGAAGGTAGCAAGAAAGTAAGGATGTTTTTACACTTGGTGCATGCATGTGCTGGTATGGTGGCATGAAGTTGGGTGATTACAAATGACCACTACAATGATTAAAAAATTAACATCACTTGAAGACTTACTGTGTCCCAGGCACTGTCTCAAACAGTGTATGTGGAAATCTGCCTTTAGCGTGGAGACTTCACTTGCTTTGTGTTTAAGTTAGAGTTCTCTTTGTTTCTGAGAGTCTTTGGTGAGTCTTTCAGTTTTATTGATGTAGGACAAATCCATATCCATTGCTCTTGGCAAAGACCAATCAACAGTGGAGTTTTCCAACTGCAGATGCTGTCAATGGCAGTGTTAAGTCATTGGTTTAGAAATTTACATTGGACATATATATTGTGTCCCTGAAAATAGTGCAAGGTATTTTTTTTCTAAATTTGCATTTAAATTTCTGTATGTCTAAACATTATTTTTTGTCTTAGGGATTTATTTGCATGTTTTCTTGTTAAGCATTTACTCCCAGGAGATGGAGAGTGGAGGGCAGACAACATATGAGGGATGTGTTTGTTGGATCTCTTCCTCACCTGGCATTGGAGGAAAGGTTAGGAAAAAGAGTTGGGATCAGCTTGGGACAGCACAGTACAATCCAAGCAGGACTACTGACATCTCACATATAGAGTTGACTGACTAAAAAGCAAGAATTTTAGAAATGGACTGTCAGATGAGGGGACTGCCAGGACTGTAAGATTAAAATACATCTTATACTGGGGATGGGATTTCCAGTGATGAGAAACAATGTTGTGCCTGCCAGTAGTTGTGGGAGAAGATCCTGGGCCAGGATATGAGGTGGGACTTAAATGAATGGTAGAGAGGTAGAGATTAACACATTCTCCTTTCTACTCTTTGTCTCTGGAGTGGCTAGGGCAAGAGGGTTTCCCAATCAGGTGGGCCTAGAGTTGAATTTATGGAAATGGACATTGATTCTAGCTGGGATATGTAAGTGTGGAAATAGGCAGAAAGTCAAGGAAAGATTCCAGTTTGAGCAGCCACTTATACTAAATGAGTAACTGCTTCTTCTAAGTAGCCATGAATAGAATAATTTAGGGCAGATGAGTGGCTCCTCTGGAGGCCAGGATGGGCCACATCTTCGATATAAGACAGCTGTCTCTGGAAGAGAGAATATTTGACCAGTCAATTGGTGGTAGAAGTCACAGCCTGCTAGCAAGGAGAGGGTGGAAAGGAAGGATAATAATAAGGATAAAAACAAAGATTTGTTGAGCGTTCATTGAATACATACCATGTGCCATTCACTGCATTAAACTGTAGCTTCAAGCACAAATGCCTTCTAGCTTGGGAGATGATTACTCTGAGAGGCAGGGGAAACTGGAACTAAATATGGGAATAGCAGCTTCACACCTCCCTTCTCACCGAGGCAAGCAACCAATTATTGAAAGTGGAATTTCACACACTGTTGAACTGTTATTTCTTCCCTTTCTTTCTTTTTATCTCTATCTCTGGACAAGAGCTTACAGTTGAATTCACATAAATTCAATGTGGGTGTTGGGTACTGTACTTGCATGATCTCATGCAACCTTTATAACAATCCAGCAAGGCACATAGGTAACAGCTATTATTTTTTCTTATGTTATATCTAGAGAAACTGAGGGTGGGGAGGTTGAGTGATTTTTCCAAAGCCATATGGAGCTAAGTGGGGTATCTGGCACTCAGGGCCAGGGAAGAGGGAATTAAATTTAACAGCAATGAAGGAACACAAGCTCTCATGTCCCTTTGCTCATCTCCAGGGTCATAATCCACTTTTAGAGTTTCATGACCTCCTGATGGGACTGTTGTAAAATCCAGCAACTTATTTCACAGTCTAAACGCTCTCACCCTTTCTTTCCCAACTCGTCCTTTCCTATCCTGTTCATCTTCTGGATGAATCTGAGTTCACGCTGAATTTCTTGCGATCTAAAGCATGATAGTCCTTTCACTTCTCCTTGCCTTTGCATTTCCTATCTTCTTTGTCTAGGGTATATGTTCTCCTTCTGTCATTGACAAGAAAGCCCCTCATCTCTTAAAAATGGGCCAATGTCAAGTCCTTCAGGAAAAAGCATAGCATAATACTTAGAAGCAGTGACCCTGGCTCTGCCACTTAACATCTGTGGGAATCCTCTGAGCTTTTGTTAGTGTTCTCATCTCTAAAATGGAGCCAGCACTACCTATATCACGGGATTATTAAAATCATGAAAGATAAAGGGCTTTGCATAGATCCTGAGACACAGTGAAAGCAGAATGAATGTTATTATTTTATGTAACTGCATGTATTATTTTCAGTTCTCCATGAAAACATCTGTCATTCTTCAGGTATTATTAACCACCTTCTCAGATGGGTTGTAGAGTAGGTACTGTTCATATATACATAAACACACACACACACTAGAATTTATTGTTATCTTTAATTATCTGCTTAAATATCTCTTCTTTTACCATCTTATCCTCTGTCCCCATATATATTTCCTGTAAATAATAGCACAGAAGTCTTCTGCCTCCAATACTGTGGAAATCTAGGCTATGGAAGTTGAGTCCAGGAAAATCCCTAGAAAGCAGACCCCAAGGATCTGTTTTGGGGATGAACTGCTTATGGTCTGTATGCAATATGGGACCCGTGGTGGTTGTAAACAATGGGATAATAACCCCTGGCATGTAGAGGCATTATAATGAATGGTGTTTTTACCTCTGATTAATTGCGATAATGTGAAAGAAATAGGTGGGGTGTTATTTTGTGCAAAGGCTCTGCTGAATAAATAGTGTGGGGAAAATGATAATTGGGAGGATATTGGAGTGGGTTAACTGCATTGTAATACTTAGGAAAAGAAAATGATAGCATGAGAGCAGTAAACTGTGAACTCAAAGCATGCCATGCAGTCAGAGGGGCTTTATGGCTGCTTTGGAGAGCAATGATTCCTTTTATGGTTAAGGTGCAGATTATGTAGAAAATCCGAGTGGCAGAACCACAGAGGAGACTGAATGCACAGCCACACTACTTAGGACCTTAACAGAAAAAGAGTGGGAGCCTGAGAAATGGCTAGGGTATATTTGGATGGATGAGCCTGAGAATCTCTTTTTTTTTTAATTTAATTTTATTATTATTATACTTTAAGTTTTAGGGTACATGTGCACAACATTCAGGTTTGTTACATATGTATACATGTGCCATGTTGGTTTGCTGCACCCATTATCTCGTCATTTAGCATTAGGTATATCTCCTAATGCTATCCCTCCCCCATCCCCCCACCCCATAACAGTCGCTGGTGTGTGATGTTCCCCTTCCTGTGTCCATGTGTTCTCATTGTTCAATTCCCACCTACGAGTGAGAACATGCGGTGTTTGGTTTTTTGTCCTCGCGATAGTTTGCTGAGAATGATGATTTCCAGCTTCATCCATGTCCCTAGAAAGGACATGAACTTATCATTTTTTAAGGCTGCATGGTATTCCATGGTGTATACGTGCCACATTTTCTTAATGAAGTCTATCATTGTTGGACATTTAGGTTGGTTCCAAGTCTTTGCTATTGTGAATAGTGCTGCTATAAATATATGTGTGCATGTGTCTTTATAGCAGCATGATTTATAATCCTTTGGGTATATACCCAGTAATGGGATTGCTGGGTCAAATGGTATTTCTAGTTCTAGATCCCTGAGGAATCGCCACACTGACTTCCACAATGGTTGAACTAGTTTACAGTCCCACCAACAGTGTAAAAGTGTTCCTATTTCTCCACATCCTCTGAACAGACAATTCTCAAAAGAAGACATTTATGCAGCCAAAAAACACATGAAAAAATGCTCATCATCACTGGCCATCAGAGAAATGCAAATCAAAACCACAATGAGATACCATTTCACACCAGTTAGAATGGCGATCATTAAAAAGTCAGGAGCCTGAGAATCTTAAATCTGCAAATTCCCTTGAATTTCCACTACCAGAAGACCCAGTCACCTTCCTCTTGCTGGAGGCTAGCAGCCTCTTCTTACCTGGTGACCATGTGAGGATCTACGCTGAGACAGGGCCTCATAATGCTATTCTGTTCTCAAGATCTGCCTCCACCACCCCTCAGTCCCTCCAGGCCAATATCTAGGGTCAGGACTTAGCAATATCTGAATGGAGAAGTACTATCTCAGCTCCAGGATAAAAGGGCTTACATCTCAAAGGATTGCAGAACTTGACTAATAGGCACTGGTGAGGACTGGGGGATCACTGTGGGAGTGAAATGTGAGGCTGTGGGGGACCAGGCAAAGTACACTACACTGTTAAATGGGGAAGGTTTTTTTGTTTTGTTTTTCTGTTTTTGTTTTTGTTTTTGTTTTGAGACGAGGTTTCACTCTCGTTGCCCAGGCTGGAGTGCAATGGTATGATCATAGCTCACTACAACCTCCGCCTCCTGGGTTCAATCAATTCTCCTGCCTCAGCCTCCCGAGTAGCTGGGATTACAGGCATGTGCCACCACGCCCGGCTAATTTTGTATTTTTAGTAGAGACGGGGTTTCTCCATCTTGGTCAGGCTGGTCTTGCACTCCCAAGCTCAGGTGATCCACCCGCCTTGGCCTCCCAAAGTGCTTGGATTACAGGCATGAGCCACCGCACCTGGCCAATGGGGGAGGTACTTGATGTTGAGGCACTCATCCATGATGCTAGATTCAAGTTCTGGAAAATATACCTGGAGTTTTCTGAACTGGCACCTGAAGCTTCAATATAAAGATGGACCAGAATGAATGCAGTGGAGAAGCCAAAACCTCCTTGGAAGCGCATTGTGGAATGGGTCAGAACGCCTGGGTAGGTGAAGAAGTTCAAATGACTTTGCTCTGTAAGACTTTGCAAGTCTACCAGCTGTGGTACTGATATGCTAGGAGTCTTCCATTTGGAGTTGGAGCCAGTGGAGACAGGGCAATAAATGGAATTTGATCCTAAGTCTTTCTTATAGTTATTATTCAGGATGCAAGTGAGTTAGAAATCCTTAGCTTCCAGTAGAAAGTTCACATTGGTTCTCTGAACTGTGGTATAAAGACCACTGTGGTACAAAAGACTGAGTCGAAACTCATGAAACTGCCCTGTGCCATGCTGGTTGAGGTAGCCAATCAGACACAACACTGCCACTCTCAAAGATTTAAAGGATTCAGAGGTGAGGGGCTCCATCATTGCTGCTTTGACCAGTATGCACCCTGCAACACCAGAGGGTTTGTAGAGGGTGACAGTGGATACCATAAGCTAACAAGGTACTGCTCTAGTAGCAGCTGCTGGGCTTGGTGTGGTGTGTTACTGCAACAGGACTAAACAGTTTCTGGTGCTTGGAATGCATATTTTAAGTTGGAAAATGCATTATTTTTCACCTCATAAGTGGAGAGGAGGATCCAAATCATTTCACCTTTGTAAAGCAGAAAAGCAGTAACCATACACTCCCATGTCTTAGGGCTGTGTTAATTCTCCCGCACTCTGTTATAACATTGCTTGTAGAGATCACAACCATCTTGCTGTTATCAGACCTTCATGCTGTCTACTCTATTGATGACATCTCACTGACAAATTATCTATTGTAAGCTGAATGTATGCTGGAAATGGTGTATTAGGAATTGAGCTCAAGAAGATCCAGAAATGATACCAGCAAACAGGTAGCCTAGACTCACTCCCATGTTATTCTGACACCTCTCTCTCGACACACACCTGCGGCTTGCTGGGATATTTCCTGTGATTAGTTGACAACTGAGGAAAGGACCCAGGCCTGGTTCACAATGGACTGGCATGATGTTGGTGCTAGCTGAAAATGCACTACTGTTCTATTATAGCACCATTAAAGGACAATGATGAAATAGAATTCTTTGGCTGGGCAGAGTTTTACACACCTGGTCATGAGCTTGGTGTGGTGGGAGATGTTGCCTGCTAAGATGCAGGCATATGCACACATACACACATCCGTGCACACACTTCTGGGCAGTGGCAAATGGTTTGGGTGGAATAATGAAAGGATCACGAATGGAAAATCAGGGACAAGTTGCTAGTGGAAACAAGTGTGTAGATGAACCTATGACCATGAGCCTAGAGCATGTGGATCATTTATCTTAGGTAAATGCCTGCCAGAGAGCACCTCCTGTGAAGGAGGACTTGAACACCCAGGGGGAAGATGATTTCCCTTCTAATCTCAGCTGGGCTCTGTCCCTGGCCCCCTAAGTGCTCCTTGCTGCAGCCTTAAGGTGATCGGCAGTGCGGTTATGTGATAGTTTTCAAAACCATAAAAACAGTATTTCTTTTTATTGTATTAGTTTCTTTCTGGTCCAACCACTCTTTAACCATATTTAGTCTGTTGGTCGTGGTGCTACGATGTCATTTTTAAATTAAAAGAAAACTAACCATACATTTTCTTAGTTAAGATCATAGGGAGAGGAAATAAACCATTAGGATCTGTCAAATTAATTACAATACATCCTTGCTATGGAATCTATGTTAAAAAAAGAGAGAGAGAGAGAAGAAAAAAGGGCTGGGTGCAGTGGTTCATGCCTGTAATCCCAGCACTTTCGGAAGCCAAGGTGGGTGGATTGCCACAGCCCAGGAGTTTGAGACTAGCCTGGGCAACATTGTGAAGCCCTGTCTCTACTAAAAATACAAAAAATTAGCGGGGTATGGTGGCACACACTTGAGATCCCAGCTGTCTGAGAGTCTGAGGCATGAGAATTTGCTTGAGCTTCTTGAGCCTGGAAGGCAGAGGTTGCAGTGAGCCGAGATCATGCCGCTGCACTCCAGCCTGGGCGATAGAATGAGACTCAGTTAAAAAAAAAAAAAAAAAAAAAAAAGCCTGCATGATTTTTTGTTTCTTTCTTGAAACTTCTCTACTTAAAAATTTAAAAATACATTTGAATAATAAAAAAAATTATTTTTAAAGGGAGAGAAATTATTTTGAATGTAAAATGAGTGTGATGGGGAGGAAAATTGTGGGTTTATGCATTAGATTGTTCAGATTCTGTGTATTTACTGTCTTTGGGAGCTGAAGTTAGTTTATTTATTTTTTTTACTTTAGTTTCTTCCTGTGTAAAATGAAAATAATGACACCTATTATACACAATTACTTTAAGATTAAATGAGATAGTCCCTTTGATGCACCTGATATATATAATCAAGATGAAATATTTTGAATGCATAGATTGGCAAGCAGGCTGCACTGTGGATTTATTGCTAGACAAATACAACTTGTGTCAATTTGAAGAAGTCACCAATAAAAATGAAAAATGCCAAACCAAATATTTCTTTGCTCCTTGTTGGAAAGTCACATAAAGAGACAAGATAATAAAACTTAAACTCAGGGACACGTTTTAAGTCCATGATTTGCCTGAAATTGTAGTTGTTATTTGTGTTTTGCTTTCCTTCTTGTATGAAAGCACCTTTCTCTAAGTCCCTAGTGATATTTGTGCCAAACAAAATAATTGGCTCATTAGGCTGCTGTAGTATTGCCTCTCACTCGGCACCCATATCCTTCTAGTAAGCTGGAAAGAAGAAACAGAGCTCTCTATTCAGAGACCACACAGCTTGCTATCTTTTTTTTGCACATCTCGAAGTCAAAGAGGACACAAAAGGATGTTTTTCTGAGCCAATTGGCAGCGCACTCTTATTCTGAACTGCTGGGGCTGGAAGTCTTTCAATGCATGGTAATACTGCCACCATGTGGTCAAACTGAGAAAACCTCGCCCAAATCCTTCAGTCGAAGAGGATTTTCCTTAACATTAATGGGACAGAAGCATTGCGCTTCTTCGACTGGGATTGTTTCACAGGACAAACTATCGTGATTGTTTAGGTAAACGGTTGTCTCACATAAAGGGGCTGAGTGTACTTGATTGGGTGCTAACTGCTAATCCTCCCATTAGCGTGACTGTAACTTTAAATCATTGGTACTTTGAAGTTTCTGTTCTAGGAAATAAGGATGAGAATCTCCATGCTTCCCTATTTCATAAGGTAAGGGAGATACAGTAATATATGCATCGCAACTCTAGATGTAATGGTGTCATAAAATTTCGGGGAGCAAAGTGGGATTTGCTAACCAAAGTGCTGCTATTTGAATGCTGCCACTTTTTAGGGGTATGATCTGAAACAAGTTTTTTCATTCCCTTGGTCCATAGTTTCTTGTTCTGAAGAAGTGCTGTGAATATTACCTTTTTTTTTTTTCTTTTGAGATGGAGTCTCGCTCTGTCGCCAAGCAGGAGTGCAGTGGTGCGATCTCGGCTCCCTGCAACCTCCACCTCCCGGGTTCAAGCCATTCTCCTGCCTCAGCCTCCCGAACAGCTGGGACTACAGGCACACGCCACCACGTCCAGCTAATTTTTGTATTTTTAGTAGAGACGGGGTTTCACCATGTTGGCCAAGATGGTCTCGATCTCTTGACCTTGTGATCCGCCCACCTCGGCCTCCCAACCATTTTTAACTAAGATATTATGTTGATTGTTTGCTGAAAAATTGCTTTCTTAAAATGTAAAATGCTACACCAATATTAGTTTGCATGATTATTATTTGAATATAGACTTAAGAATCTTTATGGTGAAAATTATGCTTGGCTGAATTAGAAGATCTGTGTCCTGGTTCCCACTTGCTCACTAGTATTTTAGGTAAAATTGGACAAGTCAGATCTGAAGACATCCATTATTCCCTCTCTCATATATGGATAATGAGCTCATATTTTGTGTATCCTATGGTGAATGTTATTGACATGAACCTTTTGGGGACATATTTTGAAGACTCTATGCATGTCAAGCATGTTACATGTTTAGATCTTATTCTTATTTCATTCCAATAGCAAGTAATTCTTTCCTCCTATTAACTGGTAATAGGGTCATTCATGGATCACAGATTTGCTTCAAAGTAAATAAATAATCCCTATAAATTCATGCCTCATTTACTATAAATTATAATGCAACCAGGAGCTAGAATCACACATACCCCTAAAGCATACACAATTGAATATCTTCAGCTGGAGAATACAGTGTTAGCTTCTTTGTGGCAGGTGGCAATTTAAATAGATGCTCTACCTGCTGATCCTGTTGATTTTATGTGCCCTATTAAAATGCATTTTCTGAATGACTTAGTTTAACATAGTGAATAATTTACAAGAAAAATTTTCCATCTCTCTCCCCAGTGTTTGAAATAAGAGCATGTTCTGCTTTTTCCCATAGCCCATTTCTCCATTAAAAGAATGTTCCACATCAGAAATATAATTCCTTTCACACTGGCATTTACAGAGGTCACATTACATTGAACAGAACATTCTTGAGTACGGCTTGATGAACAGCTGATCCACCTCCATACACCTCACACACAGATCTTGCCAGGTGGAGAAGCAGCACAGGCAAGGGAGAACCTGTGTCCTCCTGGGTACCTGAGAACAGCTTGGCTTTAAGCTTATGGAAAAATGGAGAAATACTCTCTCTCACACACACACACACACACATACACACACACACACACACACACACACACACACACACAATATTTCTGGGAGAATATACAAAGACTTAAGAGAGATTAGCTATGAAGAATGAAGATAGGAATGAATAGTTTGGGGAGGATTGGGGAAACTTTGATTTACATTTTTCAGTGTTAATGGTGTTTTTCTTACTATAAATGCGTGGATACATATCACTTCTATGCAAAAAATGATACTCTTTAGGTATTTAAAAGAATGATATCTGCATAGGCCATGTAAGCATTCCAAGATATTTTCAATAAAAAAGGAAGTTACAGAATACGTATAGTCATATATATGTGTACATATACACGTATATAATGTATGCCTATGTATACATATATCACTATACATAATCTGTAACTTCCTTTCTATTATTTATATATAATGTATGTATATATTTAGAAAGCTTTTTGTTGTTGTTGTTGAGATGGAGTCTCACTCTGTCACCAGGCTGGAATGCAGTGGCGTGATCTCGGCTTGCTGCAACCTCCGCTTCCCGGGTTCAAGCAATTCTTCTGTCTCAGCCTACCAAATAGCTGGGACTACAGGTGCGCGCCACCACACCCAGCTAATTTTTGTATTTTTAGTAGAGACGGGGTTTCACCATGTTGCCCAGGATGGTCTGGATCTTCTGACATCATGATCCGCCTGCCTCAGCCTCCCAAAGTGCTGGGGTTACAGGCGTGACCCACCGCGCCTGGCCAACTTTTTTATTATTTATACAGACAATGTGTGGTGTGTGTGTGTGTGTGTGTGTATATATATATATACATATATATATACATACATATATATACACATATATATACACATATATAGACAATATGTGTGTGTGTATATATATACTTAGAAAAATTATAAACGTCTACATAGCCATATAGTTAAAAATTATTATATGTGAAAAGATTGAAAGGGCTCCGGTGAAGAAAACATGAACTTTAAAATTGTTCTTGCATATTCTGAGTTTTTGATTGAATTTGTATACTAAAAACGCATTTGTGTATTACTTATGTTGTTCAAAAAGTATATATTTGTACGGATCAGTGAGATTAGGTGGCTGTTCTGTGGCGGATGAGATATACCCACTTGCCCTGGGCTGTTTCCTGCAGTCTCTGCCCAGGATTTCTAGTCTCTATGCTGAGCCTGTCTGTAAGGTGTTTTCTACCCAGCCCGGACTGGATGATGGTCCTAGTCTCGTAATATTCCACTCCCACTTCTACCTGAGAATTAACTACACTGCATTTTAACTGCTTCTTAATTATCTGACCCAGATAGAACGCAACTTATGGTCACATTTCTACATAGTTTCTGACGTATAATAGGCTCTAAAATCAATGTTTATAAAATGGATGGATAAATGGAAATAGGGAAGAAAAAAGCAGGAAAGGAAGGAAGGAAAGGAGGAGAGGATAGAGGAAAGAAGGGAGAAATATACATAAAAGAAGTGGTCGAATTGGATCTTCATCAAGAACAAAAATATCTGAGTTTTTATTCAGCTGTGTCTGAAGAAAAAATGATGGAGAATGAGAATTCCAGTCATTATAGAGATATACATCATTGGGGACAAGTATTTTTCTTCTGTTTTTGTGTGTGTGTGTGAGTATATTTCTTTTTTATTATTATTATACTTTAAGTTTTAGGGTACATGTGCACAATGTACAGGTTAGTTACACATATATACATGTACCATGTTGGTGTGCTGCACCCATTAACTACTTATTTAACATTAGGTATATCTCCTAATGCTATCCCTCCCCCTTCCCCCCACCCCACAACAGGCCCTGATGTGTGATGTTCCCCTTCCTGTGTCCCTGTGTTCTCATTGTTCAATTCCCACCTATGAGTGAGAACATGCGGTGTTTGGTTTTTTGTCCTTGCGATAGTTTGCTGAGAATGATGGTTTCCAGCTTCATCCATGTCCCTACAAAGGACATGAACTCATCATTTTTTATGGCTGCATAGTATTCCATGGTGTATATGTGCCGCATTTGCTTAATCCAGTCTATCATTGATGGACATTTGGGTTGGTTCCAAGTCTTTGCTATTGTGAATAATGCCGCAATAAACATACGTGTGCTTGTGTCTTTATAGCAGCATGATTTATAATCCTTTGGGTATATCCCCAGTAATGGGATTGCTGGGTCAAATGGTGTTTCTAGTTCTAGATCCCTGAGGAATCGCCACACTGACTTCCACAATGGTTGAACTAGTTTACACTCCCACCAACAGTATAAAAGTGTTCCTATTTCTCCACATCCTCTCCAGCATGTGTTTCCTGACTTTTTAATGATCACCATTCTAACTGGTGTGAGATGGTATCTCATTGTGGTTTTGATTTGCATTTCTCTGATGGCCAGTGATGGTGAGCATTTTTTCATGTGTCTTTTGGCTACATAAATGTCTTCTTTTGAGAAGTTTCTGTTCATATCCTTCGCCCACTTTTTGATGGGGTTGTTTGTTTTTTTCTTGTAAATTTGTTTGAGTTCATTGTAGATTCTGGATATTAGCCCTTTGTCAGATGAGTAGGTTGCAAAAATTTTTTCCCATTCTGTAGGTTGCCTTTTCACTCTGATGGTAGTTTCTTTTGCTGTGCAGAAGCTCTTTAGTTTAATTAGATCCCATTTGTCAATTTTGGCTTTTGTTGCCATTGCTTTTGGTATTTTAGACATGAAGTCCTTGCCCATGCCTATGTCCTGAATGGTATTGCCTAAGTATTCTTCTAGGGTTTTTATGGCTTTAGGTCTAACATGTAAGTCTTTAATCCATCTTAAATTAATTTTTGTATAAGGTGTAAGGAAGGGATCCAGTTTCAGCTTTCTACATATGGCTAGCCAGTTTTCCCAGCACCATTTATTAAATAGGGAATTGTTTCCCCATTTCTTATTTTTGTCAGGTTTGTCAAAGATCAGATGGTTGTAGATATGCGGCATTATTTCTGAGGGCTCTGTTCTGTTCCATTGGTCTGTATCTCTGTTTTGGTACCAGTACCATGCTGTTTTGGTTACTGTAGCCTTGTAGTATAGTTTGAAGTCAGGTAGCATGATGCCTCCAGCTTTGTTCTTTTGGCTTAGGATTGACTTGGCGATGCAGGCTCTTTTTTGGTTCCATATGAACTTTAAAGTAGTTTTTTCCAATTCTGTGAAGAAAGTCATTGGTAGCTTGTTGGGGATGGCGTTGAATCTATAAATTACCTTGGGCAGTATGGCCATTTTCATGATATTGATTCTTCCTACCCATGAGCATGGAATGTTCTTCCATTTGTTTGTATCCTCTTTTATTTCATTGAGTGGTGGTTTGTAGTTCTACTTGAAGAGGTCCTTCACTTCCCTTGTAAGTTGGATTCCTAGGTATTTCATTCTCTTTGAAGCAATTGTGAATGGGAGTTCACTCATGATTTGGCTCTCTGTTATTGGTGTATAAGAATGCTTGTGATTTTTGTGCATTGATTTTGTATCTTGAGACTTTGCTGAGGTTGCCTATCAGCTTAAGGAGATTTTGGGCTGAGAAAATGGGGTTTTCTAGATATACAATCGTGTCATCTGCAAACAGGGACAATATGACTTCCTCTTTCCTAATTGAATGCCCTTTATTTCCTTCTCCTGCCTGATTGCCCTGGCCAGAACTTCCAACACTATGTTGAATAGGAGTGGTGAGAGAGGGCATCCCTGTCTTGTGCCAGTTTTCAAAGGGAATGCTTCCAGTTTTTGTCCATTTAGTATGATATTGGCTGTGGGTTTGTCATAGATAGCTCTTATTATTTTGAGATATGTCCCATCAATACATAATTTATTGAGAGTTTTTAGCATGAAACGTTGTTGAATTTTGTCAAAGGCATTTTCTGCATCTGTTGAGATAATCATATGGTTTTTGTCATTGGTTCTGTTTATATGCTGAATTACGTTTATTGATTTTCATATGTTGAACCAGCCTTGCATCCCAGGGATGAAGCCCAGTTGATCATGGTGGATAAGCTTTTTGATGCGCTGCTGGATTCAGTTTGCCAGTATTTTATTGAGGATTTTTGCATTGATGTTCATCAGGGATATTGGTCTAAAATTCTCTTTTTTTGTTGTGTCTCTGCCAGGCTTTGGTATCAGGATGATGCTGGCCTCGTAAAATTAGTTAGGGAGTATTCTCTCCTTTTCTATTGATTGGAATAGTTTCAGAAGGAATGGTACTATCTCCTCCTTGTACCTCTGGTAGAATTCGGCTGTGAATCCATCTGGTCCTGGACTTTTTTTGGTTGGTAAGCTATTAATTATTTCCTTAATTTCAGATCCTGTTATTGGTCTATTCAGAGATTCAACTTCTTCCTGGTTTAGTCTTGGGAGGGTGTATGTGTCCAGGAATTTATCCATTTCTTCTAGATTTTATAGTTTATTTGCGAAGAAGTGTTTATAGTATTCTCTGATAGTAGTTTGTATTTCTGTGGGATCGGTGGTGATATCCCCTTTATCATTTTTTATTGCATCTATTTGATTCTTCTCTCTTTTCTTGTTTATTAGTCTTGCTAGCAGTCTATCAATTTTGTTGATCTTTTCAAAAAACCAGCTCCTAGATTCATTGATTTTTTGAAGGTTTTTTTGTGTCTTTATTTCCTTCAGTTCTGCTCTCATCTTAGTTATTTCTTGCCTTCTGCTAGCTTTTGAATGTGTTTGCTCTTGCTTCTCTAGTTCTTTTAATTGTGATGTTAGGATATCAATTTTGGATCTTTCCTGCTTTCTCTTGTGGGCATTTAGTACTATAAATTTCCCTCTACACACTGCTTTGAATGTGTCCCAGAGATTCTGGTATGTTGTGTCTTTGTTCTCGATGGTTTCAAAGAACATCTTTATTTCTGCCTTTATTTCGTTATGTACCCAGTAGTCATTCAGGAGCAGGTTGTTCAGTTTCCATGTAGTTGAGCAGTTTTGAGTGAGTTTCTTAATCCTGAGTTCTAGTTTGATTGCACTGTGGTCTGAGAGACAGTTTGTTATAATTTCTGTTCTTTTACATTTGCTGAGGAGTGCTTTACTTCCAACTATGTGGTCAATTTTGGAATAAGTGTGGTGTGGTGCTGAGAAGAATGTATATTCTGTTGATTTGGGGTGGAGAGTTCTGTAGATGTCTATTAGGTCCTCTTTGTGCAGAGCTGAGTTCAATTCCTGTATATCCTTGTTAACTTTCTGTCTCGTTGATCTGTCTAATGTTGACAGTGGGGTGTTAAAGTCTCCCATTATTATTGTGTGGGTGTCTAAGTCTCTTTGTAGGTCTCTAAGGACTTGCTTTATGAATTTGGGTGCTGCTGTGTTGGGTGCATATATATTTAGGAAAGTTAGCTCTTCTTGTTAAATTGATCCCTTTACCATTATGTAATGGCCTTCTTTGTCTCTTTTGATCTTTGTTGGTTTAAAGTCTGTTTTATCAGAGACTAGGATTGCAACCCCTGCCTTTTTTTGTTTTCCATTTGCTTGGTAGATCTTCCTCCATCCTTTTATTTTGAGCCTATGTGTGTCTCTGCATGTGAGATGGGTTTCCTGAATACAGCACAGTGATGGGTCTTGACTCTTTATCCAATTTGCCAGTCTGTGTCTTTTAATTGGATCATTTAGCCCATTTACATTTACGGTTAATATTGTTATTTGTGAATTTGATCCTTTCATTATGATGTTAGCTGGTTATTTTGCTCATTAGTTGATGCAGTTTCTTCCTAGCCTCGATGGTCTTTACAATTTGGCATGTTTTTGCAGTGGCTGGTACCGGTTGTTCCTATCTATGTTTAGTGCTTTCTTCAGGAGCTGTTGTAGGGCAGGCCTGGTGGTGACAAAAATCTCTCAGCATTTGGTTGTCTGTAAAGAATTTTATTTCTCCTTTACGTATGAAGCTTAGTTTGGCTGGATATGAAATTCTGGGTTGAAAATTCTTTTCTTTAAGAATGTTGAATATTGGCCCCCACTCTCTTCTGGCTTGTAGAGTTTCTGCTGAGAGATCAGCTGTTAGTCTGATGGGCTTCCCTTTGTGGGTAACCTGACCTTTCTCTCTGGCTGCCCTTAACATTTTTTCCTTCATTTCAACTTTGGTGAATCTGACAATTATGTGTCTTGGAGTTGCTCTTCTTGAGGAGTATCTTGGTGGCATTCTCTGTATTTCCTGAATTTGAATGTTGGCCTGCCTTGCTATATTGGGGAAGTTCTCCTGTATAATATCCTGCAGAGTGTTTTCTAACTTGGTTCCATTCTCCCCATCACTTTCAGGTACACCAATCAGACGTAGATTTGGTCTTTTCACATATTCCCATATTTCTTGGAGGCTTTGTTTGTTTCTTTTTATTCTTATTTATCTAAACTTCTCTTCTTGCTTCATTTCATTCATTTCATCTTCCATCACTGATACCCTGTCTTCCAGTTCATTGAATTGGCTACTGAGGCTTTTGCATTCGTCACGTAGTTCTTGTGTCTTGGTTTTCAGCTCCATCAGGTCCTTTAAGGACTTCTCTGCATTGGTTATTCTAGTTAGCCATTTGTCTAATTTTTTTTCAAGGTTTTTAACTTCTTTGCCATGGGTTCGAACTTCCTCCTTTAGCTTGGAGTAGTTTGATCGTCTGAAGCCTTCTTCTCTCAGCTGGTCAAAGTCATTCTCCGTCCAGCTTTGTTCCGTTGCTGGTGAGGAGCTGCGTTCCTTTAGAGGAGGAGAGGTGCTCTGATTTTTAGAGTTTCCAGTTTTTCTGCTCTGTTTTTTCCCCATCTTTGTGGAAGATCTTTGGTCTTTGATGATGGTGACGTACAGATGGGGTTTTGGTGTGGATGTCCTTTCTGTTTGTTAGTTTTCCTTCTAACAGTCAGGACCTTCAGGTGCAGGTCTGTTGGAGTTTGCTGGAGGTCCAGTCCAGACCCTTTTTGCCTGGGTATCAGTAGCGGAGGCTGCAGAACAGTGGATATTGGTGAGCAGCAAATGTTGCTGCCTGATCATTCCTCTGGAAGTTTTGTCTCAGAGGAGTACCCGGCCATGTGAGGTGTCAGTCTGCCTCTACTGCGGGGTGCTTCCCAGTTAGGCTACTCAGGGGTCAGGGACCCACTTGAGGAGGCAGTCTGTCTGTTCTCAGATCTCCAGCTGCATGCTGGGAGAACCACTACTCTCTTCAAAGCTGACAGACAGGGACATTTAAGTCTGCAGAGGATTCTGCTGCCTTTTGTTTGGCTGTGCCCTGCCCCCAGGGGTGGAGTCTACAGAGGCAGGCAGGCCTCCTTGAGCTGCGGTGGGCTCCACCCAGTTCGAGCTTTCCGGCCGCTTTGTTTACCTACTCATGCCTCCGCAATGGCGGGCACTCTACCCTCAGCCTTGCTGCTGCCTTGCAGTTTGATCTCAGACTGCTGTGCTAGCAATGAGCGAGGCTGCGTGGGCATAGGACCCTCTGAGCCATGCGCGGGATATAATCTCCTGTTGTGCCATTTGGTAAGACCATTGGAAAAGTGTAGTATTAGGGTGGGAGTGACCTGATTTTCCAGGTGCTGTCTGTCACCGCTTTCTTTGACTAGGAAAGGGAATTCCCTGACCCCTTGCACTTCCTGGGTGAGGCGATGCCTCGCCCTGCTTCGGCTCACGCTTGGTGCGCTGCACCCACTGTCCTGCACCCACTGTCCGGCACTCCCCAGTGAGATGAACCCGGTACCTCAGTTGGAAATGCAGAAATCACCTGTCTTCTGCGTCACTCACGCTGGGAGCTGTAAACTGGAGCTGTTGCTATTCGGCCTTCTTGGCTCCACCCCTGGGGACAAGTATTTTTCAACAGGCTTTGCCTAATTGTTTTTACAAATTCTTTCACACATATAAGAAAAAACAATTAGAACATATAAGTAAGTAAAACAATTTGAGACATCATTCATGCCAATAATTTTTTTAATGTACGAGACTAAACACAAGAATTGTGTAGGATCTATTGAAGAAAACCACAATGATTTACTGAAGGACATGGAGAAGGGCTAGAATAAAGAAAGAGATACTCCATTTTAGTAGGTGGGAGCACACAAAATTAAAATGATGTTAATTATCCACAAATTACTTTATGGACTTGATGCAGTTAAGTCAAACTCCCCATAAAATTGCTTTCTTTTCTGTCTTTCCTTTTTTCATTCTTTTTTCCTCCCCTTGCGTTAGTCACACTGGTGTTCTTTCTGCTTCTTGAGCTCCAAGCTCTCCCCAGGATCAGGAATTTTGCATCTGTTCTTTTATTTTATTTTTCTTATGCTGGAATTCTCTTCTGGATCTGCATGTGGCTGCTTCTTCCTGTCATGCATGTCTTAGCCCAGTGTCACCCTGTGAGAAATTACTGAACCACCCAACTTAGAGTAACTTATAAGAAATTTTCTGTTTCATTGCCCTGCTTTCTCTTCTTCTTCACACTTGCCAAAATCTGAAAATACATTGTTTATATATTTACATGGTGTTATCTATTACCCCACCACTAGAACGTAAGAGCCATGATAGCAGTGGCATGCTCCCATTTATTTCTACTGAATTTCTAGCCCCTAAAGCAATACCAGACACAAGAAAGACATTCCATTGATTGATTTTCTTTTTAATGAATGATCAGTTTTGCAATCTGATCTGATAATTTTGCAGAGAAATCATTCTGCTTACAGACCCATTAGACTTAACTCTGTTATTTTAAAACATAACCATTTATTAGACTAGTTTTAAGTATTTACTTTGTATTCAAACCATTTCCTAATTTTCCCTGAGTATGATTCTTATCACTACCACCATTTCTTTTTTTAAGTATTTCTCTCTCTCTTTTTACACATCCTTTTTTTAAGGAACAGTTTACGATCACAGCAAAATTGAGAAGAAGATGCAGAGATTTCCCATATGCCTCCTGTCCCCACACATCCCCCATCAGAATGGTGCATTTGCTACAACTGAGGAACCTATGCTGACAGATTATTATCACCCAAAGTCTGTAGTTTACATTAGAATTTACCTTTGGTGTACATTTGATGGGTTTGGACAGATACATAGTGACATGTATCTACCATTATAATATCATATTGAGTTTTATCACTGCCCTTCTACCAGTTTTTAGCTTACGACTTTAGGCAAGTTGCTTAACTTTTCACAGCCTCAGTTTCCTCCTGTGTAAAATGGGGATAATGAGAGTACCAACCTCATAGGTTTCTTGTGAATGATAAATGAATTAATAGAGATAACTTAAAACATTGTCTGGCATATAGTAAACATTCAATAAATGTTAGTTATTATTTTACTAATTATATAACATTTATTTCTATATCTAAAACCCTGTCAGAGAGGCTTTTTTACTTTTTAAACGACCACTTTCTGAAAGACTCTTCATCAGTCAGTTGTTCATAAGTAAAAAGTGACACCCTATGATTAATTGGTACAAATATATTGTTTGACAGACAAAATAAAACCTAGTATTTTATAGATCAATAGGATGACTATCATTTATAGTAGTCTATTGTACATTTCAAGATAGTTAGAGAATAATTCAAATGTTTTCAGCATAAAGATAATTATTTAAGGTGATGGATATCCCAAGTATACTTACGTGATATTTACAAATTATATGAATGTATTAAATTTTCACATGTACCCCAAAACTATGTGCATCTATTATACGTCAATAAAAAATTGTTAAACAACACCAACAAAATGGCACTCTACAAGGGCTAATGTGAATGCATTGGTGTTAAGTTTGGATTCACAAGAGAACTGTGCAGATTTATGGTTTTGGTTCCAGTGACTGCATTTACCCAGGTAATATTCATAATTTTCTCTCTTGCTTTGCTATCAAAATTTCCAGACTTGTTCTTTAAGTACTTTCACTGCATTTGTAAAACAAACATCTCTACAAATACATGACTGCTGATGGCATGTGTGGTGGTGAACAGGTTGATTTTGCTCTGGCAAATAACTGTTTATATCTTTTCATTTAGCCAGTATTTACTGAGTGCTCCCCATAGACCAGCACTGTTACAGTCTCATGAGAACGACGTGGTATACACAGTCGATGAGATTCCTGCTCTTTGGTAAGTGTGTAAACAGAGAACACACTTACAGAAGAGCGGATGTGGAAAAACCTAAGTAGAAGATGTTGTGTGTTTTCAGTGGGGTTTGGTCCTTTAAAGACTCTGCAGCTTACTGTACACTAGGATTGTTTCCTCTTGAGGAGAACCTTGGCTATTTCACCCTTGATTTTAGCATTAGAGATAGATAAGCCGTACTACATGTTTTGACATTTCAGTTTGATTTAAACCAATTGACTTTGACAGCTTCATGCCAAAGCGTGTTAATTGTTCATCAGAAATAATATCCCCATGGACCAATGAATGTGTTTAGCATTAATGGGCAGTGGCTGCCTGCAAGCTTTCTGTGGGCAACAACGGACAGAAAACAAGGCGCAATCAGTTTCAAGGGGGAAAAAAAAGGTATTTCTCAAACAGCCACATCAAAGAGGATTTATCATTCCTTTGTGGTAACTATATTCTATTCACTGAACATAATGTCTTTATTCAAATAGCATTTAAAAACACCCACTATGCATAACAGGTGCTTTGGGGATACAAAGATATTGCACATTTAAGGAACTCATAGTTTGATGGTGGAATCATACATGGAAACAAATGGTTAGAATCAGTTTGATTAGTTTCTTACAGCTTAGCTAACTCTGCAGGAAGTAGTTAAATGTTTGCATAGGAAGTAAAAATGGATGTTTCTGTATATAGGGGAAATCTATTTTTCTCATTCAGAATTTCAATTCCTTGCAAATATTCTCCCTATCAACATATATTCAAAGGTCGTCTCCCATTGCCACAAGGCACAGAAAACATGGATTTCATGAGCGACTGCAGCTGCCCCAGGTGCGTGGTGGAGACCCGGTGTGCTTAGGTATTGCTAATGGATGTCATGCTTCTCCCAGTTTTTCAAGCTGAAAACTTGGGTGCCATCCTTGACTTCTCTGTTATTCTCCACATTCAATCAATCACCAAGTTTTGTCAGTCTTCTCTCTTCTATGTATCTTTCTGGTGTAGATATATCTTTTTCGCCCGCTTTTAATTGGTCTGTGGTGTAGCTTTGACATCAGCAGCTTTAAAATGCCCTCAAGTGATTATAATACATGGCAACATTTGAGAACCACTGGTTTGCAAATAAATCAGAATTTGGAGTGAGACTCTGGAAGATAAATAAAGCTGGATGCTAGTTCAAGTGGTGAAAACAGATTTTAATCAATAATAACTATTGCAGTAGGACAAAGAGTCCCGTATGAACTGAACCCGACTTCAATTTTTAAAGAGGTGAGTTGGAATTTTAAAGGAAAATGAGGGAATAGGGAGGGGAGCATTGGGAGGTCAGTAGAGTCAGGGGAGTGAAAAATTACTAAAAGTGGAAAGGGAGGGTTGGTCTATCTAAACTCTTCTGGGTTTGTTAATTGGCACTGATCAAAGTTAGACTCCTATGCTCCCGCAGAAACTGGGAGGCAGGGGCCCTGTCTTCAGGTGTTGGCTGGAACAAATAGCAGGTTTTTTTGGCAGTCTTGTCTTTTCTCAGGAAGGCACTTTAAGGGGCAATAGGGTCATTCCAACAGCTTTGAGCTGTTAGAAATTGTGTTAGTGTTTTTTTCAAGTCTTGGCTAAGCCAAGGTTGAGGCTTAGTCAAGAAAAAGCTTAGAGAAGCCTGGCTGAAATGTGGTGAAGGAGGAAATGTAGACACTGCCATTTTGCTAAAGCTTCTTAAATGACACATACTGATGTCCTGCCACGTTTGAAACCACTTGTGTAGCATAGCACATATCAAACTTCTGTGTATGTACACATCCCATGGGGAATATGTGGAAATATGGATTCTGATTCAGTAAGTCTGGAGTCTGAGATTCCGCATCTTGATAAAGCACCCAGCTGATGCCGCTGCTGCTGATTCAAGGACCATACTGTCAGCAGCAAGGGACTAGAGTCCTGCAAGAGCCTTGTGAATGGCCCTTGTGCGTTCAGTCCATTTCCCCTCTGATTCCAGTGGAACGCTGCACCCGTTGTGACCTTTCTAAAGCACATCTAATCATGGTACTTATCTTCTTAAAACAACTTATCAAATATTAGTGCTGTCCAGGATGAAGTTCCAAATTTTGTATGATGGTTTACAAGTCCCCCTAAGCTCATGCCCCTGTCTAACTCATGGGTTTTGATTCTAGCCACTCCCTCCACTGACACGTTTAGCCATTCCTGGATGCTTGCAGCTTGATAATACCATGTTCTCTCTGGCCCTTGGAGATTTTCTATGCTGTTTCCTCAGCTGAAACATTCTTTCTCATATACTGAAAGAATTTTATTTATTTCAGCTTAAATATTACCTCTTCTGACATCTCCGTCCTCCCTCTTCTCCAGCCTGGGTCAAGGACACCTTCAATATGCTTCTGTAATTTTTCATAATTACCCAGCTATTGTAATTTTCAATTTATGTGTCTCATTCATAAATTATAGGATGCATCTCTGTTACTCACTCTAATTTCCTAGTACAGTATTTAATGCATGATAGATGTCCAATAAATATTAGTTATATAGATGAGCAGGTACCATAAATACTAACTAAATGAATAAACCAATACCGTCAAAATTTGGTGGGGAGCTACAACTTTGGTAGAAATCAATTAGAAATCAATTAGGAAATATTTTGAACAAATGCCTAAGATGAATTAAGACTTTAAACATTTATGCAGAAACGCATCACCTGACCAAGTCAAAGTCAACGTGAGATTCTGATAAGGACACCTGGTCTTTATGAAAAATGGAAAGACTGTTCCTTTCGCCACCAACCCTCTCAAGTTAAGGATTATCTCCAGTTTCCATGTGTGAAGGAACTGGAAACTGACAACCCTTGGTTGTCCTTCATAATTGCTTGTATATATTACATAATGCAAACTCCTTCTGTATATATTTTTTGTCCATGGCTTGGCTTTAGGCATTGCTAAGACATCTTTTGGTCAGCTTTATAACATTTTGCGTTGTGAATTATGAATCTCATTCAAGGATACATGCACATACAAATAAAATGTACATATCTGAATTTGATAGGTTCTTCATTAGATGAATGTCTAAAGTTGGTAAAATCAGTTTATCAGCTTCTACCCTTTGCCATTGAGAACATCTTCTCCAAGCTCTTGCTGACCTCTGAGCTTTGTAGATACTGTTCCCTTAGCTGAAATATCCTGGAGTAAAATATTTCACACTGCAGTGGTGGTTTTCACCCAATATTATGGGAAATTACGCTAAATGGGCTCCCTGTCTTTTTCCTTTTCTTCCCTCCTTCTTTCCTCCCACGCTTTTTCCTTTTTTCTTTCTTGTCCAACTGATAAGGTTTTCATAAAGATATAATGAAATAATTTATGCAAAGAGATTAGCATTGTGCCTTACATTTATTGGGCACCCAGTAAGTAATGGCTGCTCTCATTATTCTTGTCTTAACAATGATCCAGTTTCTGGCCTTCCTCCTTGATTCGCTTAGTTCAACCACTCATAGGAAAAAATGTTGACTTCAGTGAGGGTGATTTGAAAAGTCAACTTTGAAAGGTTATGAAGTGGCATGAGAATTTGATTATGCAATTTCAAAATCCACATCAAAGCTGAAAAGTATAACTGCATTGGAGACAATGTTTGCTTCATTCAGAGTATGAGGCAGGATTCAAATCTGAGTCCAAAGATCTGAGATCTGAGACCCTGAGAAAAAACATCTTTAAGAAAAACTAGTTCTGTCTTTCAGCTTTGATATAGTCAGGAACTACCAGGAGAATTGTCAGTCTTGCAAGTTTTTGCCCTTAGGCGTCTTGTACGGGAAGGAACATTCAGTTGCTATAGCAGCAACTACATTAAATTATCTTTTATGCGGGTGGTTATCTTTGTAAAAAAATGGTAGCAGGGTGGCTACAAGGGAAATATCACGTGTATACTTTAATTTGTAGCTCATTTTGAGCCTCAAAAAGAATTTAGGTTTTTTTTATTAGTGTTCAAAAAACTCGTTTGTACATATTAGAAGATTTATTGACATAAAAATAATCTTTTTCTCCATTTAAAAATCTGATTACAACCACTGTTTAACACAGTGTAAACACCGTTTAGCACAGTTTAACACAGTGTTGAGATATTCAACACTTTATTAGAAAATAGGTTTTGTGTTAGATGATTTTGCCCAAATGTATGTGTTCCAAGCATGGTTAAGATAGACTGGGCAAAACTATACTGTTCAATAGGTTAAGTATATTAAATGCATTTTCAACTTATGATATTTTCAACTTATGATGGGTTTATTGAGACATAAAGCCAGCGTACGTGAAGAAGCATGTATATTACATATAGAAAATAAACAGAGAAAGATGAAGGCATGCAAGAAGCAGCGGACCTACACTAGCAGAGAAGTGGTGGATTCTCTACAGTGGGCCTGGAGAGCAAATGGTGTGCATTGAAGAATAACAATAGAGAGGGAATTTTCTAGGGGAAAAAATAAAAAATAGTAGAATAAGCCTAGATAGTGAGATTAAAAGATTGATGAAAAAAAGTGAGGCAAATAACATTTAATTAATAGTATCAAGGCAAATAATACAAGAATAAAAGAAAGGTAACTAGAATTTTAAAAAATAAATTTAAAAGAGAAAGTAAAATAACACACGTGCTGATTTTCAGCAGTCGACCGAATATAGGAAAGCAGGCTGCATTGACTGCAATGCTAGCAGTAGTCGCAGAGTGGGAAGCAGTAGCAGCGGTGAAGGGATTTTCATATCCACAGAGTATTCTTGCTTCTCTTCCTTCCCACTTCCCTCCTTCTCTGCATATTGACTTTTCCTAATTTGTCTCAAATGTTTGTCCAAGTCATGTATACATGTAGTGACACATCAAATAATATGGAAGAGTCTCCCTCAGTAATAGCTCCAGGAATCCAATATAGAACCTATAGAAAAGCAAACATGACCTTAACAAGCCATAATTATCAAACACCGTTTATTGCTTTGCACCTTTTACAGTTATTTACTTATTTATTTTTTATTATTATCTTTTTTTTTTTTTTGAGACAGAACTTCACTCTTGTTGCCCAGGTTGGAGTGCCATGGCCTGATCTCGGCTCACTGCAACCTCCGCCTCTCGGGTTCAAACAATTATCCTGCCTCAGCCTACCGAGTAGCTGAAATTACAGGTTCCCACGACTGTGCCTGGCTAATTTTTGTATTTTTAGTAGAGACGGGGTTTCACCATGTTGGTCAGGCTGGTCTCGAACTCCTGATCTCAGGCGATCCACCCACCTCGGCCTCCCAAAGTGCTGGGATTACAGCGTGAGCCACCACACTCAACCTCTTTTAGGGTTATTTTACAAACAACACTTAGAATTCACGAATGCAGTGGCAGAACAAAATGTACCAGTGTTAAGTGAATGTGCAACTAAAAAAATAACGGAAGAATGGAAGCAGAGGAGCTGATGAGTCTTTTCTTTTAAATAAAGGAAGTGCTGCTAAAAATCTTCATTTCATATTGTGGAAAACCAAGAGATACAGTCGAAAGTGAGTGGAACAGAAATGGAGGCATAGGTCTATTACTTAGTATTACAAAGGGGCCATTTGAAGAACGGGAAAAGTATATGAATGTTAAACTTGAGAAGGAAGAGAAGAGAGAAAGCAGAAGTTTAAAAGAGCTAAGTCATCATATTGTGGAGTCATTATTTGTGTTATAAAAATGATAAATCAAGAAATAGAGTTATGAGCATGTCACTTAATGTCAGGAGGAAAATTATCAGAAGAGCCAAAAACAATGCTAAGAATGAATGCCACTGTGTAACCAGACTTGGTAGTGTTTACTGGGGTGTGCAAAAGAGTTTTGCTTCCTTATTAAAATTGGTTTATGTTGTTTTGTTACTGTTGATTTGTTACGTGCATATATGGCTTAAAAACCGTGTTAAAAATAAATTACAAAAATATGTAAGGATTTTAGAAGGAAGGCAGGGAGGAAGGAAATGAGGGAGGAAGGGATGGATGGAGGAGGGAGGAAGGAAAGAAGCAAGGAGGGAAGGAAGGAAGGGAGGGAGGGAGGAAGGAAGGAGAAAGGGAGGAAGGAAGGAAGGAAGGTGAAAGGGAGTGAGGAAGGAAGGAAAGGAAGGCAGGAAGGGAGGGAGGGAGGAAGGAGGGGGGAGGAAGGAAGGAAGGAGAAAGGCAGGGAGGGAGGAAGCAAAGGAGGAAGGAGAAAGGCAGAGAGGAAGGAAGGAAAGAAGGAAGGAAGGAAGGGAGGGAGGGAGGGAGGAAGGAAGAAAGGGAGGAAGGATGTCTGTGGAACACTACCATTGCTATCATCACCTCCATGACCACTCTCACCACCCCTGCTGCTGTTTCTACTTCTGCTCTGCTACTGCCCGGGATTTATGACATGCTCTCTGTGTACCTAACACCATGCTAAATGTTTTGCATGTATCATCTAATGCAGCAGTCCCCAAACTTTCTGGCACGGGGGACCAGTTTTGTGGAAGACAATTTTTCCACAGATGAGGGTTGGGGGAAGGGATGGTTTCAGGTTGAAACTGTTCTGCCTCAGAAAATCAGGCATCAGTTAGATTCTCATAAGGAGCATGCAACCTAGATTCCTCACAAGGGCAGTTCATAATAGAATTTGTGCTCCTATGAGAGTCTAATGCCGCTGCTGATCTGACAGGAGGAAGAGCTCAGGTGGTAATGCTGGCTTGTCCACCACTCTCTTCCTGCCGTGCGGCCCAGTTCCTAACAGACCAGGGACCAGTACTGGTCGATGGCCCAGGGGCTGGGGACCCCTGGTCCAAGGTAATTGCCTTTTAGTTTTAGTATCCTAGAAACAAGGAGTCATAAATTCTTACTAATAACTTCCCCAATGCTAATCTCTTTCTTGCCTTTTATATCTTGTTTGATACATATTAGTCAACTGCACATTTTTCATCAGATATTTAACTATACTTGGATGCAGGGTATGTAGAAAGAAAATGTTTAGTAGCAACACAATATTCATCTTCAATATCTGAAGAGCGGACATGTGAAAAATGATTAGATTTTTTCTCGAATGTTAGGGAGCATGCTATTCTTGCAAACTGTGATCTGTAGGTCTGATATGGAGAGGGCCCTCTTAGTACGCACCTCAGTTGATTCTGAACCAAATGGTGCATGGAGAAACGTTAGTGGCAGAGGTAGTATTTGCTAATCTCTAGGGTCCCTTCTACCAGCAAGAGCTTCTGACCTTCACAGATTGATGCCTTTCTCAGGCAATAACTTGGAAATGCTAGATAGACAATACTTTCTTGTAATGTGAATAGAAATCATTCTTATAATCAATAAAATAAATTCAATCCAAGTTATTTTACTTTGTTTCTGTCTCTTAGGTATTATTTGTAGCAACTTCTTATGCACACAAACACAAATCCCAAGTTAAAAAAGGCAATCAAAATACAAATACAAATATAAAAATGCATTATGCTGGTTTGTTTAAAAAACAAAGCAAGCAAACAAATAAAACCTGTTTCTCTCTGAAAGATTGATTTTCCAATAAGAAGTAAAATAAATTATCCCATCAAATGCTCGTTTCTACTCTTAGAAATGCTTATTCCCAGAATCCCCAAAGATACAAGTACACAGAACAGTGTTTCTATTTGCTGAGTTAACGTACTTCCCTTTTTTTTTTATTGCAGTCTGACAAAATTAAACAACAAAAGTGTTATTCTATTTTTGGGAGCTTCATAAAATATCACATGCTTCATAAGACATAAACTTCCAAAATTTGAAATAAAACTAATGAAACAAACACTACAGGAAAAACAAACTCTATTTCTGCTTATTTTGTGTCCTAACAACTTTGATTCTGTAATTTCTCCTTTATTTATTAAGCAAGTTCTTATCTAGATTTGTGTGGAAGAAAAGAATCTGCAACTAACACTAAATAGAATTGAATAAGTTTCCAAAAGAATGTTTTGTATTTATTGTTAATAACATCCATGTTCATTAACCTTGGAGTAACAAAAATGTTGTTACCTGCCTTATTTGGCAAACTGCTGTGTCCATGAAGACAATAGTTTGTTCATAATTTTAGCTTCACCTTTAGAAACTCGCAGTGACTCCAATCACTAATAATCCAAGGATTGGTCAACCAAGTAGTGTTTTGCCCTCATGGATCTAGTTGAAGGATACCAAGAAGGTGGAAAATAATATATTTTTAAAAATTCATTAAAGTGTTAGCATGTTTTCAGTTGCATGAATGAATTTTTTAAACTTCATTTTGAAGACTATAAAAATGAGTAGAAAAAAGTTAGATAATAATTTAAAAAATATTGTTATTTTCTTATTACCATGTATTTGAACCTCAAACTATCAATACTGAAAACAGTTTTGGGGGAAATCATACTTAGATTAAATCTCTGCCAAAATATATCTCCTAGAATTCCTTTTATTTCCTTCCTTCCTTTCCTCCCTCCTTAAATTATAAAAATTCAAGCCTGCTTGATGAGGATATCTTAGTGAATTTAAATGTTCATTGTTAGGGGCATTTTGATACACATTAAATTTCTCCTCCTTTTAAATCACCCAGTGTTATTTTCTTCTTTCTTGTGATCGATGGGCTTTCACTTACTTCCTGAGATACTCACTTTCTTTCTTTTTTTTTCAATATTCTCATATAGAATTATCTAGACAACCTGGCTAGATCCTTTTCCAGCAAAAAAATAAAAAAGTTTGCAAAATTAAAAAAAATAGAAATATCCAGTGCTTGTATTGACTTTGGCATTTCAACTGTGTCATTTTCACAACTTGAGAATAATATAACTGATGAAAAGATGTCAACAGACAAAATCCAAGACTGAAGTGTTTCTTAAATGGCAAAAGATACTGATTTTCATGCTCCCAGAGGGAGGTACACACTCCCCAAATCTCTCAAATTTCCCTACACAGACATATAGTGGCTGATGAAAATACCAAATCAAAAGGTAAATTCAACTGGGTATGAGACATTTGCTTTTGTCATTCCCATGACCTCCTATTCCGCACCATATCTATTCACCCTTCTCTAAATGTTCCACATATTCTGAATACATTGCTATCTTATCATTGGAAGTAAATGACTGGTCCACAGTAACTCAGCACATTTCTGAGATTCCCATATAAAATAGTTTCTCAGAAATAGTGTTCTTAACAGGTCCAAGTTTCAGATCGCTATAACACTTATTCACACACATATTTATTTTACATTATTTGCATTATCTATATATACATAGATATGTACACAGAGGGGAAGGGAGGGAGGGAGGGAGAGAGAGAAAGCTCTTAATGTAGGCTTATAATTTAGTTATCTACCTAAGTGTAGATATTAATTTGTAAATTAAGTACATATACTACTATCATTGGCAAATATACATGCAGGGCAAGGATCATTTTTAATGACCACAGATATCAAACTATTCTTAATAATGTCATTAATTGGATATCTGACTTTACATTTGATTTTATGAGCTTATTGTTTATTTTACTAATAAATAACTCAGTAGGAATAGGAGGAAGAAAATCAACTTTGACTTTTTTCTTATTCGTGTTCACATTTTGCGCTTGCATTTGCAGTATTTTCTTCAATCAATGATGTCTTTGAAGGAAATTTTTTTCATTTTATTTGTTCACTTGGTGAAGATTAGAGTTGCAGACATCATTGTTCTTTTCTGATATCTGGTTCCCCTCTACTTCTAGGTATGTTTGAGGATTTCTGTGTTACTTTGGGGTTAGGTGTTGTTATATGAGTATTTCCAGCTTATGATATTGGGCAAACGTGACATGTTGCCTCTGGGCCAGAGCATTTAAATGTTGATGTTAAACCTCTTCTCTTTTTTCTGTTGTTGTGAGCAGTGACTTTCCAAAGTGGAAAGCATAACTAGAAGCTGCAATAATTACTTTCTGTTATCCAAAAGCTGATCTTTCCAGGGTCTTAGAACCACCATGTAATCTTCACAGAACAGATCTAATAAGTAGTATAGGGTTATTAACATGACTGGATTTCCTATGGAAAACAGTAGAAGCAACCACATTCTGTGATCTGCTTCACATGGGCCAAATCCCATAGATGAGTGGTCACAATCAGCAAAGTTAAAGATACTTAAATTTACTTATTGATTGGTTTATTTATTCCTACTTTATAGTAAGCTAAATCAAAGAATCAGGACCTCTACAGTGACTCTGCAGTTTAATAAACAAGCTATGCTATTCTACAGTTAGAAAGATCATAAAATCTTTGCACTTTAATAAGTTCATAAACCATAACATTAAAAGGGGCCAGGCACGATGGCTCATGCCTGTAATCTCAGCACTTTGTAAGGCAGAGGCTGGCAGATCACCTGAGGCCAGGAGTTCAAGACCAGCATGGCCAACATGGCAAAGCCCTGTCTCTACTAACAACAAAAATTAGCTGGGCGTGGCGGCACGCTCTTGTAATCCCAGCTACTTGCTGAGGCAGGAGAATCACCTGAAGCCGGGAAGCAGAGCTTGCAGTGAGCCGAAATCATGCCATTGCACTCCAGCCTGGGCAACAAGAACAAAACTCTGTTTAAAACAAAACAAAACAAAACAAACAAATAAAATTAAAAAGATATAAATTATTCCAGGGAGTATTCACAAATCAGTGTTAAAACATAGATGTGGCCTCTTCCAATTTTGGAAGAGAAGATTTGTCTTGGGAAGCATATGCCAAATGAAAGGGCTTGTTTCAGTGAATTTAAAGAAAGCTTTGAGTCTCAGTTTAAGTGTGTTGACCTTTAGCTTAAGACAATTTATTGTAGGAAATTGATTTTCACAGGTCCCTCAACAGGTCCCAAATGGCAGACTTCAGTGCCTTGATTTTGAGACAAGAATAGCATCATATACTGGTAATGTGGCCAGTGTCTAAGAAGTGATTTAAAAAACTGTGTTAAAAGGCAATTTTCTAACAGAGTCAATATAACATTTACAGATAAATATTCAAATAGCTTGTTATAATCATCCATCTATCATTTACGTACAGTTCATTAAATGAGAATGTATTTTGTCTACTAAATGTTTAGGAGCTGGTTTGCAAAGACAAACAGGACATTGTTCTGGAAGGGCTCATAAACTGGTGGAGGAGAACAGAAAATCTATCCATTATAGAAGTCGGAAGAATGAAGTATGGCAACAGAAATAGCTTTGGGAGGTGGGGAAGGTTGTGGAGAAGCCTTTCTAGAGGGGACGACTGCTGCTCTGGGAATGGTTGGCCAGAAACGTCAAAGGGGAGTGCATTCCAAGATGATGCAATTAAACATGAAAACACCTGAGAGAACATGGGTCATTCAGACATTTACAGAAGCTTTGCTTCATTTACTACATATTCATTGTATTCATTAATTCAACACATATGTGTGGATACTATATGTCAGGTACTATGTTACAAATTTAGATTATAACTCTGAATGAGAGAGACATAGTCCCTACCCCAAAAGAGTTAACAATCTAGCAGAAGAGATTTATTTTTTGAAAAAAATTCCCCATATTGTGATAAAGAGCTAGAAAGATTAGGTAGACACCACTCTAGTGATAGGAAAAGAGGAGAACTTAACCTGGATTAGTGGGGTCTGCGAAAGAAGTGATTTCTAAGCTGATATCTGAGGATGAAGAGCATTTATTAAAGACCAGGAAGTAGAAGAACATTTGAGGTAGAGGAAATATCATACAAAAAAGATCTTCAAGTCAGCAGGAAAGTGTATTACCTTGAGAACCAGGGTTATTTCAGTGTGACTGGAAGAAAGGGTTTGAAGTGGGGATAACAAGCACTGAGTTGGAAGGACATGACTCCTATTGGGACCTGTGTGCCTCCACACTTCCTGCCTATAGCTCTGAAGTGAGAGACAGTGAAGCTAAAATATACAAAGGTGTAAAAGAAAAAATAATTAGAGAGTCACGGCAGTGTTTATGTTCCCCATTCTAGCCATACATGAAGTCCGTAGGCCACCCTGTTCTATTACATTGGTTATTTAAATCTTCCCTGAATTTCACCAGTCTTTTTGGCCTAACTAGATAGAGTTGACTTAATCTCACTAGCAGGCAAGAATACTAAGAAATGCTCTCATTAATAGAGCTCCTTATTCCCTTTCTCTAGTCTAACATTGTGTTGTGATTACTTGAGATATTCTTTCTTCCCAACTAAAGTATGAACAGAGGGGACCATGTGTCACCATCCTTGTTTCCCAAATACATGGAAGACACAGTGAGAAGACTAAATAAGGCACATCACCCTGCCAACCTGTGAGTCAGGAGGCCCTATTTCTAGACTGACTGGCTATTACTAGCTGTTTGGCCCCTGTCCCGCTTCTGTAGGAATCTGTGCTTTTGTTTCATGTCTGTGATAAACTTAGTAGATTAGATGCTGAGATCCTTGAGTTCTAAGTTTGAAAAAGCCTGTGAGTCCCCCCCCCTAATTAGGCCATACAGCTTCAGTGAGGTTCAGAATGAGTATTGCTTTATATCCTGTCAAGGCACTTAGCTTAGAGGTTTTTAATATTGGAATCCTAGCTCTGCTCAATATCCATCAATATTTACTTATTTCTTATTTTTTGAGACGGAGTCTTGCTCTGTTGCCCAGGCTGGAGTGCAGTGGTGCGATCTCAGCTCACTGCACCCTCCGCCTCCTGGGTTCAAGTGATTCTCGTGCCTCAGCTTCAGGAGTAGCTGGGATTACAGGCACCTGCCACCACGCCCAGCTAATTTTTTTGTATTTTTAGTAGAGAGGAGGTTTCACTAAGTTAGACAGTCTGGTCTTGAACTTCTGTCCTCAAGTGATCCATCCCGCTCAACCTCCCAAAGTGCTTGGATTACAGGCATGAGCCTGGCCAATCTCCATCAATCTTAGCTTTCTCTTCAGTTATATGACAAATATTAATTTTCATTTTGTAGAGTTATTTTGAAGATTAAATGGCATACAAAAAATGTCAAATAGATTGCCTAGCATTTAGGTGCTAGAAATGTGAGCTCTCCTCCCTAGCCCATAGAAACATCAATCAATATTTGTTGTTTGTTTTGCCTTAGGTGTTAGTATAAAGCAGAAGGAGATGATAAAGTTAGGCAGAAATTCTAACTTCACTTCCCTGAGAGGAGAAAACAGGAAGGGTTCAGATTTTTGTATTCATGAGCCTCTTCCTAGTTTCAAGTTTTTATTATCTATTTAACAAAACAAATGTACTGATTCTCTATTCTGAGTCACTGCATTAGATTTTCTAGTCTTAAAGAAGTCAGCCCAACACACCGAAAATGGAAATGAACCCAGTTTCAGACCAAATTACCTGGAACTCAAACCAGGAAATGTAACCTGACAAATACCTACGTGCTTTTGGGGGTGTCAGGATAGACTGTTTGAAATTGTCTTGATTGTCATAGAAATGAGAACAGTGTGTGTAAGAAGAACATTTTCTTCCCAGTTCCTGTCACATCCACTTCACCAACCAATTCTTTCTCATTGGTCAAATGTAAGTGCTTTTCCACATTCATTTCCTCTATCCACTGGGACATGAAATTGTCAGCCACACGTAAATACCTTCCATATCAAAGCTAAAGTGATACATGCCTGAGTAGAGGTGATAGACATATCTCCACAGGAATTCAGAGATGAAGACAGTATCTGCAGCTGGAACTTCTCTTTTCTCTCTATACCATTCCCCAAACCCTAGCTGCTTAGGGTTCAGCAACATCCACTTTCTCAAGAGCTGGACTGTAAGTTTCAGCAAGGTGAGTGAAAAATCAGTAAATTACACTGCAGAGCTCAAGTCACGTTGCCTTTATAATTTGTCACATTTTACAAGTGTTTGATTTAAAAACAAATGTAGTTAAAGAAGTTGGAACTGCAAATGCCCCTCTCCATTGTTTTCTGGTAAGGAGAAGTATTTCTTTAAGGCAAACATTTTCTGAATTGGATAGCCGCACACATGCCACAGCATCTCTCATTTTCAGTGAATCAAATTTTTAAAGGAACCTGCTTTTTCAGCTGCTCTGTATTGGATGCTCAAAGGATTTTTTTAAAAATAGGTTAAATTGAGGTAGTTTTTGGCAGGCCTGTAACATGCGCAGTAAATGCATGGCTTTAGGATTTTGTGAGTCAAAGACCAAATGGAGTAATTACTTGATGTCTGTTATGGACTGAATTATGTTTCTACAATATTCATATGTTGAAGGCTTAACCCCAATGCAGTGGTATTTGGAGATGGGGCCTTTGGGAGATAATTAGGTTTAGATGGGGTTATAAGGGTATGACCCTCATGGCAGGATTAGTGCCCTTATTAGAAGAGACAGCAAAGAGTTGGGACTCCCTTTCTCTGCTATGTGAGGACACAGAGAGAAGATGCCCATTTGCAAGAGAGAAAGCGTGCCGCTTCCAGACCCCAACTATGCTGGCACCCTGATCTTAGACTCCTAGTCTCCAGAACAGTGAGAAAATAAATTTCTGTTGTTTAAGCTCTTCAGTGTGAAGTATTTTGTTACGGTGGCCCAAGCAAATATAGTCCCAACTTTTCTTCATGTATATATGTCAAGTTTCATGTATGGGAAACAAGCATGGAACTCTGTGGTTGAGTTAGTTTCTAGGAAGATTCATGGCAAATAATGTCATTTTCATCTGAACAAATAGTGGCTCTGTGTGTCATGGCAGAAATGGATGGGAAAAGTGCATGATTTCCCCATGGTAGGAGTAAGATGGTTTTACTGAAGAGTGGCCTTGAGCCAATCCTGAGAAACTGTGTCCCAGGATGCAGCAGGACTCCACTGAAAGATGATGCTTGTTTCTCACAGCTCATGGACAGATCTAGGAGTTTGTCTCTCTCCTACCACCACCAAATTCAGCCTGTAAACTAAAACAAATGAGAGAGAAAGAAGCAAATAAATGCTGACTGAGGTCTATTCAGTGACTGTGTTTTCCAGGTATCCTGATGTAGGATTTCTGCAGATTATCTTAAATAATTATAATACTCTCTTTCTCAACCTAAACACATTTCCCCCCTACCAATTTAGAGCTGGTTAAAGTGAAGCTTACAGAGAGAGGTTGATTGAATATCTCAGTATCACATGGTGAGTAAAGATGGGGCTGAGACTTCAATCCAGGGGCATCTCATGTTTGTGTCATGTCTGACTGCTGTCAGTTGCAAAGACAGTCTCACAATCATTTTCCCTAAAGAAGTAAGAAGAAACTTTCATCCACTGAAAGGACCTACTCTAGCCACAGCACTGAAGGAAGAATCTCCACCTGAGAGTGGAGCAAAAATTCCAACTCTCAGCTTCAGCTGCTGTCTCTGCCTGGTCCATAATGAAAAGGAAAGGAACTCCACCAATATCAACCACCTAGAGGCAGGGCAGTGAGGGTTTTCTGCTTAATGGAATATCCTCCCTCTTATCCTGTATCCTTGGAAATGACTCCAAGTGCAAAGTTATAATAAGTTTAATTAACAAAAAATATTTTATGTGCTCAATTCAAATATTGAGTGGGCAGATGATACGCTGATTCTGAGATGCATAAAGCAAAGAATGACTGTACTACAGGGAGAAATTGTACAATTTCTCATTAGAGTGAGTGATTTTTAACATATCTCTCTCTCGGTAATTGATGAATATAGATGACTCTGACAACACAGTTAATGAGTCTTATTTAAAGGGTCCTGAGTTAAGGAATCAGAGAATACATATTCTTCACACAGAGTATTTACAACAATGAACCGTGTACTATATATTGCAAAGGAAATCTTAATACATTTCAGAAGCTTGAAAATATTCAGACCAGGTTGCATTGACTACAAAGCAATTGACTTTGAAATCAGTTATCTCATTCATTTAGAAAATTTTTTGAACAGCTTCTATATAATTGGTACAAAAAATCTTTTAGATATTTGATATTCTTTATTTAATTTTATTTTATTAATTTTATTGAGACAGAGTCTTGCTCTGTCACCCAGGCTGGAGTGCAGTGGCACAATCTCAGCTCACTGCAACCTCTGTCTCCCAGGTTCAAATGATTCTCCTGCCTCAGCCTCCTGAGTAGCTAGGATTACAGGCACATGCCACCACACCCGGCTGATTATTGTATTTTTGGTTGGCAGAGATGGGGTTTCACCATGTTGGCCAGGCTGGTCTCGAACTCCTGATCTCAGATGATCCACCAACCTTGGCCTCCCAAAGTGCTGCAATCACAGGTGTGAGCCACCAGGCCGGGCCTTGATATTCTTTGAAACTAAAAAATAAAGAAAATACTACACATTCATACTTGTAGGTATTTTGAGAATTACATATAGAGAAATATATAGCATGAAAAGAAAAAAACCTGAAAATTAATGAGCTAAACATTCAACTAAAGAAGTTAGGAAAAGACATACAGAATAAAACCAAAGAAAATAGAAAGAAGAAATTAATATAGATAGAAGAAGGTAATGAAAGAGGAATAATATCCAATAGTAAGAAATAAAGTCAAAAGTTCTTTCTTTGAAGTAACAAATAAAAATAAAACCTTCGCAGTAAGCAATCTAGAAAAAAAAAGGAACAAAGAAATATATCGAAGATAAAGGGGCTTGATTAGAAATAGATTCAAGATTTAAATAATACAAATATACCTAATTATTTTGTATTATGTGTTCTTTTTAATTTTTTGATTTTCTTATTAAAGTGCAAAAAATCTATCAAATAGCTAAGTGAAATAAGCACTGTTTGTTATCACATGCCTTAGGCAGAGTCAAGAAAGACGATTTGAGAATGAGAGCTTTAAGACTGGTACTGAAAGTAGGGGTAATTCCATAGGAGAATGCTTAGGAAGTTGGCAAAAGAAGGGGAGAAAAAGTGTGTGTGTGTGTGTGTGTGTGTGTGTGTGTGTGTGTTTCCAGAGTATACATTTTTACTAAACCTCTGTGTTTCTAATCTTCTTGGTCTAGATTTTGCCCATTACCACCCCTTCCTGCCAATGCTTTGATCAAGGTCACCATTGTCTTTCTAATTGTCCATTTAATGTCCTATTTTCTGTTTTCGATATTCTGATTTTTGTGTAGCATTTGCCACTTTTGACTTCCCCCTCTTCCTCCACTTCCTTCTTCAGGAATCCCTATTTATTTTCTTGAAGTTCAAAACATCAGCATTTACTCAGACTTAACATGTCCTAGTACTCTCCTTTTAACTGTCCTGTTTCTCTGATGTATTTACACACCTTTGATGAGGCTGTGACATTCTCTGAATCTTCTGCTACAAACTTCCAGTGTCCTACAACAGATCTTTCTTTATTACTCAACATGTCCTTTTAGCTTAAAAGTAATTCCCATATTTGTCTCCTCTTCTCTATTACCATTGCTTTTACCTTTGTTCCAGCTTCATTGACTCATACTTTTAAACCACCCCTTTGAGTATTTTCAATATGTTTATGGTCCTGAGGGGGAAAAATCCCCCAAGTTCCCAATAGTTTATTTTTATTCTGAAGATTGCTTCAGGATCCTCTCTCAGCTGTTCACTTTCCCTTCCCCAGGCTGCCATTTTGTGTGACTTTAAGCCTTGCCTTATTCTCATCTCTCTTCTCTTCATGTTGTTACGGGGAGTTGTATGTTCTGCCTCCATTGTGTTTGACTGAATAAAGCAACTTCCAATCCAAGCACTGACAGGAAGAAGGCTTCTCGCATAAGCTATGGGATACGTCCATTCTCCATTGGATTTTCTTGTTTGCCAGTTCTTTGGTGTGGTGATTTTCTTTCATCTGGAACTTCCTTGAAATTTCATGTTAATAACTCTTTCTTTCACTCTTGGGAAGTAAAGGTCAAAGTCTTTCCAGTGAACTACAAGGTTTCACCTGGTCTAGCCCCATTTAGCTCCTTAAGCCCTCTTAACATTCTGTTCTTCTGCTTACTCAGCCTGTCATACTGTCCTCCTCACTATTCTTCAGACTCAGCAGGCATAAACCACCAGGGGTGTTTGAGTGAGCTGGTCCCTCTCCCTAGATGTTCTTCCCCAAGTTGTCCACAGGAATCCTTACTTCTCTCTAGAGTCTTTGAGTATTTGTCCCTTTCACAAGGCGTCCTACCTGATTATCCAACTCACTACTCCATGCCTATTGTTTTGAAATATAGTATATTAAGAGGCCGGGTGTGGTGGCTTATGCCTGTAATCTCAGCACTTTGGGAGGCCGAGGCAGGCGGATCACGAAGTCAGGAGATTGACACCATCCTGGCTAACACAGTGAAACCCCGTCTCTACTAAAAATACAAAAAATTAGCCCGGCGTGGTGGCGGGCACCTGTAGCCCCAGCTACATGGGAGGCTGAGGCAGGAGAATGGCGTGAACCTGGGAGGCGGAGCTTGCAGTGAGCTGAGATCGCGCCACTACACTCCAGCCTGGGCGACAGAGCGAGACTCCATCTCAAAATAAATAAATAAAATATAGTGTATTAAATATAGCATAGAGCATATTAATATGCTTCCTGCCTGTTATACTAAAATATAGCGAAAATTTGACAGAAAGGCCAACAGAGTAGAAATTGATTGCCATTTTCCACTGAAAATATAGTTTCTTATTCATAGTTCCCAGAGCATCCACCATAGGGAAGCATTATGGCCAGTCACAAGGTAGAAGGAGTGAGGGGAACTAAGGACAAGAGCCTTTATTCTGGGTTCTGCAGGAAGGAATGGACAAAGCAGGGCAAACAGACTTCAGATTGGCAATTTGAAGAACTTCAGCAGGTTCTGGGACATAGGAGTTGTTTCTAGTGATCTGGCACCTGGCCCTGGGGTGATTAAGGCAGATATGTAGTACCCTGGAGAATGAGAGCCCAACAAGGAATGTGGTTAGGGGTGTGGACTCTCGGTTGGGTGGTTTATATTTGAAAAGCACACCCTCAGGAGTAGAGTTGGGGGACCATCAGGGAGGCAGGAGTCTCAGGCTAGGCAATTCAGGCATATCACTGGGTTGTCCAGAACAAGGTGTGTCCAGCATATGGATGTAGGGCAGATGGTAAAGCACCAAGTTTACAGAAGTTAGTAACATGGTTAATACATTCGTATTTCTAATTCTGTTTTCTTTTTTCCATAGTATTTTTTTTTTTTTTTTGAGACAAGTTCTTGCTCTGTTGCCCAGGCTGGATTGCAATGGATGATCTCATCTCACTGCAACTTCTGTGTCCCAGGCTCAAGCAATTATCCTGTCTCAGCCTCCCTAGTAGCTGGAACTACAGGCACATGCCACCACACCCAGCTAAGTTTCGTATTTTCAGTAGAGATGGGGTTTTGCCACATTGCCCAAGCTGGTCTCGAACTCCTGAGCTCAGGTGTTCCACCTGCCTTAGTGTCCCAAAGTGCTAGGATTACAGGCGTAAGCCACCGCACCCAGCCTCCACAACATTTTATCACCTTCTAACTTACCATACCATTTACCCATTATGTTTATTACCTGACTCCTCTCTTTAGAGTATAAGCTTCAAGGATAAGGAATTTAATTTCTATTTTATTAACTGATATCCCAGAACCTAGAAAAATATGTAGCATGTATGTTCAGTCACTGTTTATGGAATAAACACCTTTAGCTCTACAAGCTGTAAACTGTTGGCATTATATCCCATGTCCCATGCAAGATTCTGAGATGCTCTAACCTGGCTGAAGATCTGGTCCCTGATTGTTCATGGAGTTGGACAGGACAGTCTGGACTCTGGAAACAAAATCTAACTCCTTAAGAGGTCTTATTCTTAGTTCACTTAATTTTCATTTTGTTTTTATGTTGAAGGTTATCTGGATGGAATAATACAGCTTCTAGAACTCAAGGTCTCTCAAGCCAGCTTCTTTGTTAATAAATAACAAGATTCTTCACCTGTGATCTTTAGGTTATTGTGAATTGAAATCCAGAGGTGGATACACACACATAATGTATGTGGATGTGTGTATCACAGGTGAAAAGGGAAGAGGAGGAAAGTGTGTGTATACTTCTGCACACAGGCTGGAGAATAGAAAACTCAGGATGATATTCATGGAAGGTTTCTAGGCCTTCTTTTCTAGTAAATCTCAATGTCTCTTTACATATTTTACAGAGTTGTTACCATGGTAACTATTTTAAAAAGTCAAAAACATTGTAGCTTTATATTCTCCACTTAGAGCTTCTAAAAAGGGGGTGTCCCAGATACTTAACTTCCAAATCTTTTCTTTCCAATTACACACCACATTGACCTTTTATACAATAAAAAATAGGCATTTGTTTTGTCAATGAATAGTTGTGTACAGTCCATGTCAACTTGGCCTTATCACTCACACAGTGTTGTGGTTGAATTGCAAAGGAAATATACCAAATTTGATATCTCAATAAAATGATTATCTCCTGAATAAATTTTCTGAATTTAACCATATTTCTTATTTTATGCTTAAAAATTTTTTTCACATCTATGATGGAATGAGAATAATATTTTAAATATCTCATGTGATAGGAATTATACTTCTGACAAATGTTGTCAAAACACTATGGAGATTCAGTCTATGCTGGAGTTTTTTTCTACCACCTACTTTCTTTAAAAAAATTGAGAACTACACACTGAGACAAAAATTATGAAAACATACTTGGTATGCTTGGAACTAGAAGCTCTATCTTTTGTTGTTAAAATATACTACAAAGATCGAGTGTCTGGAGAACTGAAATCCATTTTGGGTTTTCACTGCCATGCATAATATGTTGAGATACAACAATTGCCAGTTGGATCTCTTCCTATGCTGTCTACATTCACACAATATGTTTTTCTGCTAGGCGTGATAATGAATGACAAAAAAATTATACCAGTTGGTGGCAATGTTGTTTTCATAGCAATGGTCACTTAGTTAAAACTGCAGGACTTTGCTGATTTTTCCCTTATAAACTCTGTTATTTTGACTTTTTAACTTGTGCTACAAGTTATTTCTGGCTTAAAAATGAGGCCAGGTTTTCTACAACTTCCAAGTATTCATCTTGTTATCTTTAAGCCTTTTTTCATTTCTGAGGGCAAACCAAATGTGAAATAATAAATAGGGTTGTGTGACCTGAAAAAGCAAATTCTGAAGACCGCAGGAAACTCTGTAAAACATTGCCTTGCCTCATCAAGAAATTACACATACATGTGGTAGAAAGCAATTTTGAATCCTGATTCCTGAATGCCTTTCATCTGGTATCTGTTTCAGAACTTATTACTTAATAGGCAGAGTATGTGATATTTAGTGAAAACTTCCCTGAACATCAATTTTCATCCAACTAAAATCAAAAAGCTTTCCAAGATAAGCAATTGATAAAGTTTAACTGTCTAAAATTATTTCATGTGTAGAATGGACATATGGGATACAAGAGTACATCTGGTGGTTGGAAATTGAGCATGTACATGCATTGGCCTAAAGTTGTGCTAGAATTCTTCACCCTCTTGCTCAGATTCCAACTCCTACAAGAAACCTTTCCAAATCACACACAGCTTTAAATTAGTATTTCTACATCAACTCTTATCAACTTCTAAAACACTTTATTCATATCTTTGGTGCTGTACTTATCACAACTTGCTTTACATTGATTATTTTTGCACCCATTACACTCAATAGGTATCAGTTTAATTCAACAAGTTAACTGGACACCAATCATGTGCTAGTCCCACTGCTGGACATCAGTAAGTAAATGAACTTTGCAGAGTCCATGGCTTAGTCTTACTGAATTGTGTATTCCTCTTTCTTCCTAGAATTGTGTGTTTGTTGACTTTGATGAAATCTGAGCCTTCATCTTTAAAGAATGATACTGTTCTACCTGTTTCTTGAATAAATGCAAGCAGCAAACCTAATGTCAAGAACTAAATACATGAATTGATGAATAGATAGTGGGCCAAGACTCAGAGACTCAAATACCAGGGATAAAGCAAGTGAGGGGACAGAATGATGAAGCAAGTGGGTTTAGATGCGGAGCTAGGAGGAAATGGAGAAAACAATATAGTCATCATAATAGAAACTACAACCACCACATATATTGAGCTAAGGACTGTGCTATGTGCTTCTTATAAATTAACTCACTTCTTCCTCCCAACAGTTTCCAAGGTGGGCATTATTTCCCTTTCATAAATGAGGAATCTTATAGGTGCTAATATCAGCTGCCTGTCTGGGTTCTGTTTCCTAATTTTTTCTTTCTCTCAGAACCCTGATTTGGTTCAGATAGTCACCTCCTCCCAACATAGACCAAACACCTACAGAACAGGAAACTGACGATTTTACCTGTAGGAGAGGTCCTAATTGGTTTAATAGTAACTCCATACCTTGCCAATGATTTGTTCAGGAACTTAGGCCTAAAATGTTCAGCTCATGGTACTGCCTGGTTCTAAGAATTTGTTGAGAAATAGGCATGTGATCCAATTCAGGCTGAAGGCTTGCTTGAGGGCTCCCAGGAAACATTTTCCTTTACTTGGAAGCAAATCTTTCATTTCTTCTCAATTAAATACTGCTCAGATATGAATGCAGAAATTGCTACAGACATTTTGCCTTCATGACACAACTAGGAAGGATTTCCAGTTAAATGAGCCAATGTCTATCTGAATTAGATTTTTTTTGTTTTTGTTAGTCAATCTGAATGAATTTTTTTGTTTTGTTACTGCTGAAAGCATCCTGAGTGACACAAACTTGAAGCATGCAAGAGGACTAAATAACTTCCAAAGTCACACATATTGCAAGTCAAGAGCCAGCTTCAAACTCAAGTCCCTGTGACCAGAGGTCGATGCTCTAAACACATTTCTGCATGACCTGCTTGTGGCAGCCTGGAGAAATTCTACATAAATCTTCTCAGAGTGAGTCTGTACTTTTGATGTGCTAGTTTGGTCTTCCTAAATAGGCTTCTGTTTCTGTCACTCTTACAATTTCTTCCCAATGTTGTGGTTCTTTTATCAGGGCCCTGACCCAATATTTTCATAGCCAAGTTCCACCTCTCTCCCACAATGACTGGAGACACTTTCTTAAACTGTTGGCTAGTGGCTGCAAGGCTGCTCCAACTCAGACGAGTCTCTCAGGAATCACAATTCACCCAATTGTGAAGCCATCTCTCTTTAGAGTGTGTCTGGAATTGGTGGGTTCTTGGTCTCGCTGACTTCAAGAATGAAGCCGCGGACTCTCGCGGTGAGTGTTACAGATCTTAAAGATGGTGTGTCCAGAATTCGTTCCTTCAGATGTTCAGATGTGTCCAGAGTTTCTTCCCTCTGGAGGGTTCATGGTCTTGCTAGCTTCAGCAGTGAAGCTGCAGACCTTCGCAGTGAGTGTTACGGCTCGTAAGGCGGTGCGTCTGGAGTTGTTCATCCCTCCTGGTGGGTTTGTAGTCTCGCTGGCTTCAGAAGTGAAGCTGTAGACCTTCGCGGTGAGTGTTACAGCTCATAAAGGTGGCACGCACCCAAAGAGTGAGCAGCAGCAAGATTTATTGCAAAGAGGGAAAGAACAAAGCTCGGGCACCAGAAGGGGACCCGGAGGGTTGCCGCTGCTGGCTCGGGCAGCCTGCTTTTATTCCCTTATCTGACCCCACCCACATCGTGCTGATTTGTCCATTTTACAGAGAGCTGATTGGCCCATTTTACAGAGAGCTGATTGCTCCATTTTGACAGGGTGTTGATTGGTGCATCTACGAACCTTGAGCTAGACACAGAGTGCTGATTGGTGCATTTATGATCCTTTGGCTAGACACAAAAGTTCTCCAAGTCCCCACCAGATTAGCTAGACACAGAGCGCTGATTGGTGCATTTACAAACCTTTAGCTAGACACAGAGTGCTGATTGGTGGGTTTACAATCCTTTAGCTAGACAGAAAAGTTCTCCAAGTCCCCACTAGATTAGCTAGACACACAGCACTGATTGGTGCATTTACAAACCTTGAGCTAGACACAGGGTGGTGATTGGTGCATTTCCAAACCTTGAGTTAGACATAAAGTGCTGACTGGTGCATTTACAAACCTTTAGCTAGACATAAAAGTTCTCCAAGTCCCCACCCAACTCAGGAGCCCAGCTGGCTTCCCCTAGTGGATCCTGCACCAGGGCCATTGGCGGAGCTGGCCGCCAGTCCTGCACTGCGCTGCACACCCGCACTTCTCAGCCCTTGGGTGGTGGATGGGACCCAGCACCACAGAGCAGGGGGCGGTGCCCGCTGGGGAGGCTCTGGCTGTGTGGGAGCCCACTGGGAGGGGGGCTCAGGCATGGAGGGCAGCAGGCCCCCAGCCCTGCCCTGCAGGGAGGTGGCCAAGGCCCAGCCAGAATTTGAGCACAGTGTGGGCAGGCAGACAGCGTTGGGGGACCCGGCGCACCCTCCGCAGCTGCTGGCCCAGGTGCCAAGCCCCTCACGGCCCAGGGCCGGTGGTGCTGGCTGGCCGCTCCGAGTGCAGGGCCCTCAGAGCCTGTGCCCACCCAGAACTCACGCTGGCCTGCGAGCGCAGGGTGCAGTCCCAGTTCCTGCCTGCACCTCTCCCTCCACACCTGCCCGCAAGCAGAGGGAGCTGGCTGTGGCCTCGGCCAGCTCAGAGTGGGGCTCCCACAGTGCAGTGGTGGGTTGAAGGGCTCCTCAAGCACAGCCAGAGTGGATTCCCAGGCTGAGGAGGCGCCAAGAGGCAGTGAGGGCTGCTAGCACATTGTCACCTCTCAAGACCACCCGTCTATCCATGTGGACTCAGCAGCTCAGTCTCCTAAGAAATTCTGTAGCAATCCTGACTTGATTAAGAGTTCATTTTGTCTCACAATACTGATTTGGGATGCTACTCTCATTTCTCTTAGTACTAAATGTGTTAGATTCCAGGGTATTTCTCTCTTGCCAACCCTGCCTTTCAGAATCTATGCTTTGCAATTGAAGTGGGACTTGGCTGTGATAGTATGCTGGTTATGGTCAAAGATGGGCCATGTATATACCACTGTCATACAAGGCATGATAAGAATTATAATTGACATCTAAAAAGTGCAGTTGGTGTAAAAGGGAGATTAATCCAAACTTTATCTACAGTAAGACGAAAAGACAGAACAAGAGAGAGAAGTTTATATAATGGATGGGAATATCATGTCTTATTTTTAACAAGCATCTCAGAACCTACAATAGTCAATGTTTTTCCTCTCTCCTGCCTTCTAACTCTGCCCCTTAAAGGTTTGTGCTGGCCTCTTTTAAGATTTGGAGTTCTTGCTTGGTGAATTTGAAAAATGGAGACTCAAATTGCTGGCATATTGAATTGCTCCAAGGACGTAATGAAGTTATCTTGGCAAATGAATCAAATGATAGTTGTTAAGCAAAAAATCAGGAAAATAATTTAATGTTTATACAGTGTTGCCAAGAGTCACATCTTTTTAGATTTCAAAGGAGCAACTAGCTGCCCAGAAATCTTGATAAATGTATGTTGACATCCCAGAAAAGAGTGGCCATTCAATTACTTCCATACTATATCAGCTGAACAAGGAGATGAAAAGCATATGGTTGGAAAATGCCCCCAAGTTCATGAGGCCTTTGACTGTTTCTAAAATATTTGATATTAATATCCTTTTCAAGCTGGTCTCAGAGAATTTCCTTTCAACCAAGAAAACTAAAAGGGAAAGATTAGCCCAAGTTAGATGTCAATTCAGATCAAATACACAAATTTATATGTATTCATCTATTCACTTATTCAGCCAGTTATTCATAAACCCTGAAAATATTTATTAGGCACCTACTTTGTGATAGGCTCTGTGTAAGGCTCCAAGCTTGTCAAAACTAATGTGAAAACAAGCTATTTTAAGAAACTCACAATAGGCTGGGCATGATGGCTCATGCCTGTAATACCAGCACTTTGGGAGGCCAAGGTGGGAGGATCACCTGAGCACAGGAGTTTGAGACTAACCCTGGCAACATAGCAAGATCTTGTATGTATAAAAAATTAAAAAAAATATAGATTCTGGCAAGATTGCAGAGAAAAGGGAACATTTAGACACTGTTGGTGGTAGTTTAAGTTGTTTCAACCATTGTGGAAAACAGTGTGGCAATTCCTCAAAGAGCTAAAAACAAAACTACCATTCAACTCAGCATTCCCGTTACTGGGTATGTACACAAAAGAATGTAAATTAGTCTGCCATAAAGACACAGACATGCATATGTTCATTGCAGCAATATTCACAATAACAAAGACATGGAATCAACCTAAAAGCCCATCAGTGGCAGATTGGATAAAGAAAATGTGGTACATACACACCATGGAATGCTGCATAAAAAAGAACAAAATCATGTCCTTTGCAGGGACATGGATGGAGCTGGAGGCCATTATCCTTAGCAAACTAATGCATGTTTGTTGCATGTTTTTACTTATAAGTGGGAGCTAAAGGATGGGAATACATGAACACAAAGAGGGAAACAACGGACACTGGGACCTACTTGAGGGAGGAGGTTGGGAGAACAGAGGTGGCAGAAAAAATATCTATTTGGTACTAGGCTTAGTATCTGTACAACAAACCCCCGTGATACGAGTTAACCTATATAACAAACCTGCACATGTACCCCTGAACCTAAAATAAAAGTTAAAACAGGCCTGGCGTGGTGGCTCATGCCTGTAATCCCAGCACTTTCGGAGGCTAAGGTGGGTGGATCACGAGGTCAAGAGATTGAGATCATCCCTGGCCAATATGGTGAAATCCCGTCTTTACTAAAAATGCAAAAATTAGCCGAGTGTGGTGGTGTGCAACTGTAGTCCCAGCTACTTGGGAGGCTGAGGCGGGAGAATCACTTTAAACGGGGAGGCAGAGGTTGCAGTGAGCCAAGATAGTGTCATTGCACTCCAGCCTGGTGACAGAGCAAGACTCCGTCTCAAAAACAAAACAAAAAAGTTAAAACAAATGAAATAAAAAGGATAATATTTTTTAAAGTAAAAATAAGAACAAAATAAATAATAAATAAATAATTAGTTGGGCATGGTGGCTCATGCCTGTAGTCCCAGCTATTCAGGGGGCTAAGGATCACTTAAGTTCAGGAGTTTCTGGTACACCATAGTTGCACCAAAGCACTCTAGCCTGGATGATAGATAGAGATCCTGTCTCAGAAAAAAACAAACCCCCCCAAAAAAATCATTTCACAGTGTAGTAGGATGTGGGCAAAGGGATTAGGATCCTGTAAATACTACTCATTACAATGCAATATGGTTGATACTTGCTCAATCGGAGGCTTAAAATGTGATGTGGGGGCAAAGATGAGCTAAACCCGCTAGGGAAGAAGACACCACTGAACGTCGCGACATGTAGACAGAGACAAAAAGGAAGAGTCTGTGTCCACCATACTGGCAAAAGGAGAGAGAATAATAAGAAAAAAGATATGGAGGCATGAAGCGGCTTGTAGGATGTTGGTGATATGGGTTCAGCAGGACTTAGAGGGAGAGAGAGCCTATGAGGCTGGAAAGATCTATGGGGCTGGAACAGAAGGGGCTGTGGGCTAAGACATTTTGATTTTATACTACAAGGATGCTAGTCCTGAAGGCTTTGTTTTGAAGATGCTTTAAGAAATTTACTTGACACTAGATGACAGGATGGGGAGGAGAAGAACAATATGTATTCATAACAACCAGGGTGAGCATGTGATGCTTTCTGACCAGATGTCTTCTTCAGGTCACTTTTTCCTTCTGAAGAGATACCCAGCCCTGGCAAACACTACACAGCCAGAGACCGAAATAGTCTGGGTGAACTGTAGCAAGTCATTTAATTACTGAGTCTGTTTCTTTCATTGAGAACGATCAATGGACTTTTCCATTTCTTACAATTTATTTAGAAAAGAAAATGTTTACGAGGGAATTCAATTAATATCTATGGCAGACCCACTATGTACTTATTGTTCTGCTGTTTTAACAGAAGAATTTAGCCTTTGTATTCTTCGTAAGAAGCAAATGAGGTGATATATATGGAATGGTTTTATGCATGTATATGCAGGGATATTTATATAGGCATACGGTCTGGTTATTTTTTTTCTGGGTAGAATTATAGTATCAAGTGAAGAAAAGTGAGTAAAAATGGTGGATAGAGATTATCTGGATCAACCTCAACTTTTTAGTTAGTGTATTCATTATACCTTAACCCATTCCAAAATAAGCCACATCACATACACATGAAGAAACTAAGTCCTGAGAGAAGATGGTCTCAGGGAAACATGGTTTTCTGGTCAGAGAGGAATATTAGAACTGCTTCCCCTTAGCCCACCCACTGCACTTTCTCCTTTACTTTTCTCTTTTAGGTGAAATTTATATGGTAATGTATTTTAAGAAAATAATTGGAATCTACCCTTAGAAACCAAGCAGTTAGTTCTTGTTTTTATTATTTTCTGATTGAAACATTTGGTGTGTATGTATGTCTGGGTGTATCTCCTCCACACAAAGACACACACACACACACACACTATAGTATTCTAATGTCTGAGGTTCCAACTGACTCTGGTACCTTCAACATTGCAGGTAGATTCAACTACCCCTAGTTAAAAACACTCTTGGTGTATGGAAAAATAAGGGTAAGAATTAATATTCATTGAGCAATTGCAATGAGTCACACATTTAATACCTATGAATTAAAGACTAATCATTCCCATTCTACAGATGAAAAGACTGAGGGACAGAGAGAGTCACATACTGGTTTAAGTTTACATAGCTGTTTAGTAATAAAGCTCAGGTTTAATTCCAAGTAGTCTGACTCCAGACTCCTGCTTCAGTTCTAATCTAAGGAAAACAAATCTGATCTAAAGAAAACACCATCAACCCATGAAACTCAGCCAGGATGTTGATAATTCTGGAGATAAATTCCATAGTCTCACCTGGAGCTTTCCCTGGTGACCCTTACAATGTTGAGATCCTACAGGGGACTGCACATGAATGTTTGTACCAGAAAGAGATGGGCAAGGGGAGTTGCCCTGCCTCTCTTATTAAGTTCATAGGAGACCTTCAGGCTGGAGCAGGCATGGCTGAAGAGTGATGCAAAGAGTAAAGCCCACCTCCTCATTTTTTTTTTCCTTGACTATTTTGCTTTCTCCCCACTCAAGCCTTATCTGCCCAGAGATTGGGTCTCTCAGACACACTGTCAGACAGAAAAAAGGCACGAGAAACTGCTTGGAGTGTGGTAGGGAAAAGAAAAATAAAAAAGCATTGGAAATGTTTAGCTAAAGTAAGAATCATGCTTGACTGGAATGAGGGAATCTTGCAGGAGATAAAAGCACAGATGGGGATGTAAGATGCTGTGATAAGCACAGATCCTCTTTCTTTTGTGTGTTGGAGGGGAGGGAGCAGACAGCTAAATTTCCTTTCTATGTGTTATCCACCCATATTTCTTCGTTCCATTTAAAGGGAACATGTTGATCATACGTAACAGAGAACCAAAGGCTGAAGATATCTTTTCTAAATGGCGGCTAGTCAGAACTCTGGCCATTCCAGATCCCTTGATTTGATAAGAAATTATCTCTAGAGTAGTTCTCTAGTAAGGGCACAGAGAAGGATTTTATATTTGATAGAAACCTGTATTAGACCAATTTAATTTAAAGCTAAATAATCACATGTATCCCTGTAATGTTATGGAAATACAGCCTCTAACTGTGTAGGATGCCACACTCCTGACATTTTTATAACAACATCAAAAATGCGTATTGAAATTTCTTTTATATTTCCTTGAAAAATAATGAATGTTCTTCTTTGTGCCTCCACCGGCTGTTTTGTCTAATCAGCTTTCTCGGACAAGTGGACAGAAAACATTTGTTGAATAACTCGTGATAAAAGCTGTCAGGAGTGGTTGAGAATGCTTTTCTTTCTTATTTTATGCAACCGTGGAAGAAATTAGATATGCATGTCATGCTGAGGGCATCTCATTTTGAGACTAAGCCAGTGCTTTTGAAACAATACTAATTTTCCAATTAGAGTGTGCGTAGCCCATGGAGCTCCTTATGAATGAAAATCAAGCATGGATTGCATTTAGACGAATTCCATGAAGCAGGATTAACAATACACAGGCTGGAGAAAATTGCCGCCGGCTGTAGTCTTTTATAAATGGTTAGAGCCAGAATTAACAATCAGCTAACCAAATTTCTCATTTTATAAAGAAAGGTGTTACGACAGAGAGAAGAAAATGTTTTTCCTATGGTTGGCAAAGGCTCCCAACACAGTGTCCATGCCCATTCCCAGGGAGATCTGTGTTTGGATTTTTATATATTCTTCCACTTTACAGTTGATGTCAATGTTTCATTTAATATCCAATATTTGTTGATTTACAATGATGGCACCGCTTTTATTTGATGTTTTGTCTTTGCAGTCACAATGGGGATGTTTATTAGCTTGTCATTTTCATTTCAAATTTATTGTCTTGCCACTTTACAAAATGGATTCATCACAAAATTGGAGAACTGGAGGATGCAGAAGTTTACTTTTATAGCGTTTGTATTTTCCTGATTGAGCCAGAGACTGGAACATTGCACTGAAATTGTAACATTTTTCTCTACCAGAATATGTCAAAATGGCCATGTTTTGCTTGTACCTCTAAATAATTCTGGAAACAAAAGGTCACTTTAGAATTCTCTGAGCACCCACTCACAGCATTTTACATTTAAGAAATTTAGACAGATTATTTAAATGAGTTATCACAAACTCAAATATTTACAGGATACAGGCAGGAATCCTGGCATGACAATAGGACTAAGCTACTTACATTTCATGAAACAGACTATTTCACATTCCAGTTCAAAAATTGAGTAGTCCAAGTACAGCATTGGAAGGCAATATCCACAAAAGTCTTCCCAGTTTTGACCTGGATTTAAATTCAGTGTCTGATACCTAAACCTCTCTATTTGGAAATGAGATTGAGGACCCTGCTCTCATGAATCTCAGTGCCAGGGTTTTTCCACTCCACTGTGTGGCTTTTCCTGTCTTCTAATTTATACGGCTACTCCTTTATTTGAATCCATCATCTATGCTGGTGAGGACAAATTCCAATGAAGAGTTTTCATTGGCAGCACCAGTCAGGCAATAATAAAAAGTATTTGGAGGAATTTTCTTGATTTTTCATCTCGTGTGTGTGTGTGTGTGTGGTGTGTGTGTGCATGTGTGTGTATGTGCCTATGTGTGTATGTGCATGTGTGTGTGTCTGTATGTGAGAGTATGTTATGTGGATGAATATAAATGTGTGTGTACATGTATCTTGGTGTGCATGTGTATCTGCATGTGCATGCATGTATGTATGTGTGTGTCTCTGGGTATGGGTTGGCAGCTTGGCACATGACCTGGATTTTTCCCTGTGTTACCCTGCTCAATTGTGTGAGCACACATTTATTTGCTACCATATTTTCAATGTCCATGAGCTTTGAAATGGTTTGTTCTCTAATTCATTATGGCATGTTTTCCTTATTTATCATGACCTGCCTAAATGAAGAATTAAATGCATGCTCTTACAGGCTTTCTTCAACACCATGGATTGGCCAAGGGATATTTGCAGAAGAGGCAGACTCTAGAAATTAATCAAAGCAGCTGCCATTTTCCCCCTTGACTTCTTACTGAGGCCTACTTTTAAATTTCCGCAGCTTTCTTTAGTAGACACCAGTGATTTTTGGACTGCTTATATTGTGCTGTTTTTGCCAAATAGGAAAGGGTTACAATTGATGTAATTTGATGCCTTTCACCCTAATTGTAGCGAAAGCTACTCTAATTGTAGCGAAAGCTACTCTAATTGTAGAGAAGCAGGAAGTACTAAAGACACATATACTTTTTTTTTTTTCTTGGCCGGAAAAGCTTTTCTAGCAGTTACTTGTCCCAGAAGCCAGTCTCTAATCTTCAAGTGTTTCTGGAGAAAGCATCAAAACCAAGGAGAAAAGTGTTTGTACACTGGGCACTTGCAGACGGAATTTGTGAGACCTTGAAACACAAAGGGAGACAAAAACAGCTTCATCTCTGCAGAAACTCACCATATTCTTGTGAGGATCCATTGGTCCATTAGTGGTTGAAGTGAAACCTGTATGTGTATGTTGTAATATTTAATTGAACTGCTTAGGAAAATCATATAATAGTTTTTTTAATGGCTTTAAACAAATAATTTTTATTCAAAGCCCAGTCAGGAAAAGTCTGAGTTATAGAAACTACCAGGCTATATAGGCTGCATCAAAAATACCTCAAGTGACCAAGAGATTTATTGGTGCCTAGACCAAAATGGACAATCCTTGGGTGTGGACATCTACCTACATCAGGCCTCACCTCTTTCGTAGGAAAGAAAGGAAGAGGAAGATGTTTTGTGAATGCACTATCTTACACTCGTATAATACATTTCCCACAGTAAAGTTACATTTTCAGACACTCAGCTGTTATTGCCTTTAATCTATACTGAGGATAAACAAGAACTTGTATTTCTATAGTGTTTTGCCCATTACAGAGCTCCTGCATATACTTCATAATGACCTTTCCTACTAGCCATCATGCAGGTGCAGTCATCCCCACCTTACAAATGAAAAGAAAAAGAAACTAATAATTCATGAAAATGGAAGTTGAAAACAAAGATTTATCCATGGTAGCTGAGGATCCTGAGGTCAAGAGTATGCAACAGTCATCACAATTTACTGAAAAATCAAAGCTTGTTAGCGGCAGAGCTAGAACAATATCACTGGTATTGTGATTCTAAAACCAGTGTCTATTCTGTGACTGATTCAATAAATCTTCATTGAATTCTTGTCACATGACAGTCAGTATCCCTGTTGCTGAGGCTACAACGGCAAATAAGACATGATTCTTCTTTTCAAGGATCTCAAATTCAGGTCAAGGAGACAGTGAAATATGCAATCAATTACAATATACAGTGTGGTGAGTGCTGAGAGAAATCCAAGTATAAGAAGCCACTGAAAGTGGGCACAGATCTGGGCAGTAGTGACCATTTTTGGAAGGAATCACTTTTGTCCAAGTTCTGAAGGACATATTGGTATTTTATAAATAAAGCAAGATTCTTAAAGGCGTTTGGAACAGTAGGGAGTGAATGTGCTAGGACCCAGAGGTAGGAGAGAAGGCAAACGAGAAACAAAAAAACTGAACATGTCAACCTTGGCGACCTGGATGAAATTCAATCTTACTAGTGTGTAGTGGCAGGAGACTAGGCTGGAGATATTAGCAGGGGGCCTTGTTAGCTGGATCTCCTCTCTCTCCAGCACATTTGGCTACATCCCTGAGCACACAAGTCAGACTGCGCCCTGTTTCTAATCAGAAAAACCCTGCTGTTCTTGGTATCCGAAGGCAGTCAGACCTGGTAATGGGCCTTGCTTTGACCTTTGGTCTTTGATGAAGAGAGTTAAGATCTTGAAGACTGTCCAGGGAGTCATTGACTTTCACTTATAGAGAATCAAGTTTGCAATTAGTGAGGCCTGGACACTTGGTATTGAGTTTGGCAAAGGAAAAATCCCTCTGCTGATAGGGGAATAGCTCTTCAGAAGGTGTTAGACCATCGGTAGCTTGCCAAGATTCTTTAAGCACCAGATACTGGAAGGTTAAACAGACCATCAGAGTACCTGGTAATTCAATATTTGGTACAGACATGCTAGTCTACTTGTAGGCTTGTTTTACTGAGACAAGCTTGTTTTATGAGAGCGATACACTTTCTAATATTTCTGTGATTTGACTTAAAACTCATGTTTGTTCATCTCAGCTAGACTCAATCAAACAGAACAAGTAATCTGGCTCATAAAATATAAACTCAAGCAGTATATATTACTTTAAATTGGCTATCTCTGGGTTCCCAAGAATTCCACATATAGCTGCAGAAATTACCTTTGGTGATTACAGAGTTCCTACTAAAGTGAAACCATAACTGTGTTAGAATATTTGAGACATATTTGTTGATACAATTCTGTAGGATAGTTCCCTGATTCACCATGGAAGATGAATGACACAAGACAATTTGATGGCATAAATTATTTATTTCAGGGAACATTTTTACCAAAGATCAGGGGAGACTTCCTTCTTGTCAGGCCATAAATAGTTAATTGTTTCCTTACAAACTGTAGTGAGTAAACATTGTAATTCTTTATGTCAGGTGTCAGATAAAAGTATATCTTAAATACATTTCATTTGTCCTCAATTTAAGAAAATGATAAGTAAAAATAAAAATTTTGCCTGCATTGTTTTCTCAGTCATTTTCTGGTGAGGTTCTCTTTTAGAATTGCTTAAATGGTGTTATGGGTTTAACCGTGACCTCCAAAAAGATACGTTGAAATCTTAACCTCTGGATCCTCAGAATGTGACCTTATTTGGAAACAAGGTTGTTACAGATGTAATTAGTTAAGATTAAGTCATGCTGGAGTAGAATGAGCCCCTAATACAATATTACTGGCATCTTTTTCAAGAAGAGGGGAGGGAGATACACAGGAAGGTCACGTAAAGACAGAGGTAGAGATCAAAGTGGCGCATCTACAAGTCAAAGAATGCCAATGGTTGCTGACTGTCTCCAGAAGCCAGGAGAGAAGCAGGAAACAGATTCACTCAGAGCCCATAGAGGGAACCAATCGTGCTGGTACCTTGTCTTTGGACTTACAGCCTCCAGAATTGTTGGACTATGTTGTGTAAGGCTTGTGCTACTTTTTAATGGCAGCCCTAGGAAACTAAAACAAGTGATGTAAGCAGACATGGAAACTCCTCCCTTCCCCACTTTCCAGCTTAGGATGTAAGAGAGAATGTGATCATGAGCTCCATGCTTATAACCTGGTTCCTCTTTGTTTTAAAATGAATTGCCTCCTTGCTTGACAGGAAGGACATCCAATTAAGAATTATCCTTTCCCATTGTAGCATTTCTATTCTTTTACAGAAATGTTGCAAAATAAAAAATACTTGAATATTCTCATGATTCTTAGTATAAGTGGCTGTAGCACATCTTTTATTGTCCTTCTTGATTATAATGTTTATGCATTAGCTATTGGGACACTGACACTCTAGGTCTTCTCTACCATGCTATCCTCATGAAAGTTTAGCTACCATGCTATCCTCGTGACAATTTAGCAACATTGTATGTTCACAGATGAGGAAAAAAATAATCCCAGGATAAGCATCCAGGACTGCAGCCTCCTGGGGTGGGGTTGTCCAAGGGTTCATGGCACATTCTATTCCTGAGTCTTCCCAATGATTGAGAACAGATGGGCACTAAACTCTAGGAGGCTTGGAAAAAAATCCTTGTATTTGACCATTTTCCAAGGAAAAATGAGAGAAGGTAGTCAGTGTTAGTTTGATTTGGCAATAGCACCAGACTAATAAAACAGTGACAGCCAGTAGATCCTTTTAAGGTTCAAGGATACCCGTCTTTGGTACTATTATCCCAGAAGCTCAGAGCCCACCAGTTTCATGTATTAATTTGGATTCTAATATGTGTCAAGTTTCCCTTGGTTGTTGGGTTAACTTAATTTCCAGATATGTAGCTGCTCCTTGGATTACCTTGTTACATGACACCAGGTAAAATTTTTCCATTTCAGTTTAATTTAGATTATGAAAATCTAAAATTGAGGTAAACCTTCATTCGCCACAGCTTGGTAATGCTTGTTTATTGTGAAAGAACAAATATCATGCAGTTCTCCCTAGGCATAACCTTGTCCTTCAGCCACTGAGGTGGTTTGAGTACCTGGCTTCTCCAAAACCATGGAGAACATAGCCCTCACGTGGCACTCTACATAACATTCATTGGTTCAATTAGTTTGTGACACCAAATTTATTGACCTGAGGTTGGATTGGTCCAGCCTTTCCATGCTGTCAAAGGGGTGTTTTAACGTGGCACCCACACTCCTTTAGAGCAAAACCAGCTGCCAGAAGAGCCCTAAATGAGCTGTAAATAGGGAACTAAAACAGACACTAAAACAGGATTATTCAGACCTGTTGGGTAATTAAGACTTTGGCAGGTAGACAGTTTATCCACAAAACAAGAGAAATCAAAGCAGAATGAGTTCCTTTTGGTACCATGAACCCAGGCAAGATGGCCATGGGGTAGTCTGAAGTATTGACAATGAGATGTAGTTTTCATAACTTTGGAAAAATTTGAGAACTATAATCAAAGGATATATTTTTCAACAGAGTCTGAGGCTATTTTTCAATTTAGTTGGAATGTAAAGCTGCTTGCATTAATGAATTTATAATTTTAGAGTTTTTGATTTTTGAACTTTATAGATGATGTATTCTCTCTCCTTGTTAACTAATCTTTGTGTTTGTTACATCTAGCTTGGAATACGGAGGTTAAGGAAAGAGTATCACTGAGTAGTTGTGGTGCTGCCTTCATGTGTCATACGAGAGGAAATTTGGAAATCAAAAATCATCAGGTCAGGCATGGTGGCTGATGCCTGTAATCCCAGCACTTTGGAAGGCTGAGGCAGGTGGATTACCTGAAGTCAGGAGTTTGAGACTAGCCTGGCCAATATGGTGAAACCCTGTCTCTACTAAAAATACAAAAATTAGCCAGGCATGCTGGTGGGCACCTGTAATCCCAGCTACTGGGGAGGCTGAGGCAAGAGAATCGCTTGAACTAGGGAGACGGAAGTTGCAGTGAGCTGAGATCGCACCACTGCACTCCAACCTGGGTGACAGAACGAGACTCCATCTCAAACAAAACAAAATGTGTCAATTTAAATCTGACTATGATATTTACTAGCCATGTGACCTTGAGAGAGACACCTAACTGCTGTGTGTGTGTGTGTGGTTGAGGGGGGGGCAGTTCTTTATGTGCAAGAAGTTTGCTAGAATAGAGCTGGAGTCCAAGTTCTTAGTGCTGGATGTAATTTATCAGTTGTGCTTGGAGCAAGCAGTGATAAACAGAAACAGGAGTACAAAGCACTGAACTTCATTACAGGTAAGAAGCATGAAACCTATCTTCCATTGCAGAGAAGGGCAGACTCCAGAAAGGGTCCATATAGTGACCTAATAACAGTAAAATATTGTTGGGCATAGAAAACAACTTCCTTTAAGACATAACATTTGTTCTCTAAAAAAGCAAGGGGCTATGCTGATACAGAAAGTAGAATATTTTTTCACATATTTTCAGTAGATCAGAGGCTATGTATGATTCTCACTGTTTTCTATACATAGTGTTTCCCTGTCTTGTACACTACTGCATTTTCATGAGGTCAGTCATGCCCTGTGAGTTTCTGCTGCTTTTCATTGTTTTCCCAAGTTTACTTTCCTTTAACTGGCCAGTATGTGTTAAAGTTCCTTAGGACTGGGCCTGATCCTTATTCTCACCCTGTAGGAAACCTCACACACAACCACAGTTTTAATCATCACCAGATGTCAAAAACTCCCAAATAAAAATCTCCAAGCCTAACCTTTCCTTAGAGTTTCAGATTTATGAAACCAAGTTGTCTGCTTCACATTTCCACTTGGATATAACAGAGTCACCTCAAATTCAACACGTCCAAAAACACATGCCTGGTTGCCATCTGCAAACCTGGCTTTTTTCCAGGTGTTCTAGTTTAATCAGTGATACTGCTTTTCATCAAACTGCATAAACAAAACATTGGAGTCCACCCTCGAAGCCTTTTTCCCCATCTTGAATTCACCAACTTCTCTATATTTCCACCGTTATTTTCCTATCCAAGCTAGTGTCATGTCTTGCTTGAACTACAAGTCTCCATCCATTCTTGTCCCTTCCAAACCAGTTTATATTTTGCAGCCAAACTGGTCATTTTAATGTGTGAATCGGAATAGTAACTTACCTTTTTACTTCCTGTAGATGTGGGTGCCTATGTGTACACAAACATGTGAGCTTGTACGCATGCATTTAAGAACTCTTATTCCACAGTTGTTAGGATGAAATACCAATTTTGAATATATGGTTTATAATGCTGTAACAGGCAAAGGCTTGGCAGAAAACAGATGACACACTCAAGTGAATAATTAAGAAGGATTTAATAAAAAGACTATTTTAAAAAATGTGGGCTAGGTTAAGGGAAAGCAGCAAAGGATGTAAGGCACCCTGTGGTTAGAAACAGTAGGGAGCTATCAACTCTTAGAAGTAAAGAGGCAAAGGAAGGAAGGAAGGGAACATTACTGAAAAGGAAAGAGGGGAGGAGAGAGAGAGAGAAAGAAAGAGAGAGAGAGAGAGAAGAGGGCCATCATGCATGATCTGCTTTAAGTAGAGAGGCACAGCCACTGCTAACACAGGGCACAGCAAAGAAAGAGGTAGAGGAATACATTATTTCCTCACTCTCATTTCAATATCCAGTTTCCTGACAGTGCCTCCCGTTGGCTAAGGCACCACACCTGGAAGCTGGAGGGCAGGGAAGCTATTGATAGAGTTCTTAAAGGTTGCCCTTGTTGGAGAAGAAAGTAGGGCCGATCTGGAGGACCACATCCAGCATAGAGATTTTCAGCCCCATGATCTACTAGTCAGTCATGTTATGCCATACCTTTCCCTAATACTCCGTTCCATCCACATAGGTCTTCTTCTTTCAGTTACTCAGATTTTACATATGCTGCTGTCTCCACCTAGAAATGCCCCCATGTCCAACATTTTTCTTGGAAAGTTTTATCACTTTCTTACACATTAGTTTAATTATCATTCCAAAATGGAAGCATTTCCCACACTCCCAGGCCCCTATTATATACTCCATCATTACCATTCAACTTCCTTATTAGTAGTGTTACAGGAAAGGGGTACCATCCAGACCCCAAGAGAGGGTTCCTGGATCTTGTGCAAGAAAGAATTCAAGGCGAGTCCACAGTGCAGAGCAAAAGCAAGTTTATTAAAAAAGTAAGGTAATGAAAGTCCAGCTACTCCATAGATAGAATAGGGCATTCCCGAAAGTAGGAGAAGGAATGTGTCCACCCGAGCTACAATGCTTGTTTATATATAGAACTGAAAAAGATCATGGGGACATGTGCTCTGTTACAGGGTTTGTGAGAAAGGGTTAATTTTCTTAATTACTCTATTTTGCAAGAATCGATATTATTATCTTTAAAGCAAAATTTGGAATGCTTCTGTTCTCAAGATATAGGGATATCAGGATTCTCCCAAGTCTGAGTATGTTTAGTAAATGTTATCAATCTGTTCCTTTAACTGTAAACATCTAGAGGCTAGGAATGCCTAACTTTCTGGGAATGCAGCCCAGCAAGTCCTAAGGTCATTTTTCTAGCCCTCACTCAAGATGGAGTCGCTCTGGTTCAAATGCCTTTGGCAGTACTTGTTAGAGATTTAAATTTATATGTATTTCCCTGATTTTTCATTAATGCAAACAGCCCCTGTGATACTCCCCAGTGATGTAGCTTCTTTGCATCTAACACAATGCTCTGGCACATGATAGCTGTGTGTACAACATTTGTCAAATGAATGAATGCATTTATTGTTCTACTATAGTCTATAAATGAAAAGGGAAAAAAAGTTTTGAATGGATGACTCCCACACCTTTATTTTAGGTGTCTAACATTGGGAGGAAAGGGCATACTCTTTAAATAGTACATATCAATTCAGAAGTTGAATGTTACAACTTAATGAATGCAATATATAGACATGCAAATAAGAAATTAATTTTCAGAGGAAAAGTTAGATAGAATTAAGTAAAGACTTTTCTTATTGCAAAAGCTGTTACAGGACACTTAAAAATCATAGCTCTGTCCCTTGGTTTAGATTTTCTGATAGGAAATCAGCCAAATAAATGCAGCTTTCTAGAGTTTTTTTCCCCACAAGTACTTTCTTTGATTTTTATTGTCAAAATATGCATACTTCTGTTACTAAAGGAAATCCTCGAAGGCAAAACTAGTGGCTTTCAGTCTGGGTCTGAAGTCGGGATATTTGTCTGAAGCAGTTTTAGACACCAAATGGAAGAATGTTTTCAGTAAAGGTTCATGAGAAATTCATCTTCCTCTGAGTCTCAGAGGGAACCTGAGATCTGGCATGATTTTTTTTCATTGTATTTCTTGGTAGAATGGAGAAAGCTGAGATCCAAGCAAAAGAGCACTCCAAGTGTTCAGGTATCAGGCACTTAAGTTATAAGGATTATTTTTGAGAATATTGAGTTGTGCAGAGGATTATATTAATGAAATATGAATCTGTCACCTGCCACTTGTGGTTCAGATTCCACTTGGTGGGAAATATATACAATATGTTTCACTAGCTGTTGTATTTTAAAGGGTGTATGTAAAACATATTGGGGGTCTGCACCCAAATCCCTGAAACTACATACCGCCCTACTAATGGGTATTGTTGTCTAAAATATCAGTATGAATTTATATTATCCCATAATGTGTTCATACTATTTTTTTAGCCCAATGGGTTAGTGAGCAGCATAATAATTAGGAGTCCTTGGAAAGACATTGACTCTGACCAGACAAGATTAAGAATCTCCAGTTGTCATCTTTCAATTTTTATTTAGTATTTTATTTCATAAACTTACGTTATTAATTGGCTTTCAAAACAAATCATGTAAAATAAAAGGAGTCTTTCCTGTGTTTTTTGTGTGCAAATCAAAATGCGAAATGATATATTATTATATTATTAAAGAACCAATATTTATCAAATAATAATTATGTGTCAGCTACAGTTTTGGACACTGTATTATTTAGCTCATGATGAAATATAGCTATATAACAAATTATCCCAACATGAAGTGGCTTGAAATAGTCATTTATTCTCATGGATCTGCTGGTCAGTTTTGGTGGTTCTGGTGATCTAGGCTGGGCTATACTGGGCAGCTGTACTTTAAGCTGCAGATCAGTGAGGTGGCAAGTGCAACTTACCTCCTTTTATGTCTCTCCTTTTCCTTTACCTCCTTACCTTCCTCCTCTTTACCTCAACTAGTAAGCTAGTTGAGGTAAGCTCTTCTCATGACAATGGCAGGAGTGCAAGGAAACAAAGATAAATTCACAAGATCTCTGAGGCTCTAGGTTCAGAACTGGCATATCTATCATGTTTACCCAAATGTCTCTTGACCAAAACCAATTGCAGACAAGCGCAAAGTCCACCTGCAGGGAAATACACTCTACCCATAATGAGGACATGGCAAATTGTAGATAGGAGAAGGGGATGAGAGACTGGCGCCAATTATTCCATCTACCACAGGGTACTTTAAATTCTTTACCTTACTTAAATCTCACAGTAACCCTATGACATAGGTATTATTATACTACTTGGCTTGAATATGTCCCACCAAAATTCATGTTGAAACTTAATCTGTAATGCAACAATATTAAGAGGTTGGGCCCTTAGGAGGTGATTTTTTTTTTTTTTTTTTGCTTTTCATTCCCTTTCTCCACATAAAGACTCAGCATTTGTTCCCTCCAGAAGATGCAGCAAGTAAATGCCATCTTGCAAGCAAAGAGCAGCCTTCATCAGACACCACATCTGTCAGTTACTTGGACTTCCCAGCCTCTAGAACTGTGAGAAATAAAGTTCATTTCTTTATGAAAAATTACCCAGTCTTAAGTATTCTACTATAGCAGCATAAATGGACTAAAACATGCATAATTTAGAGATAAGAAAACCAAAATAGCCTCAGAAGGGCAAATCAGTTATTGGCCTTAAAGATGAGGTTAAGAAATAGGGGTAAGAAGTTTACTCAAAGGGATAACAGAATACCCCAAACCAAGGAAAAATATGTATATCCAAGTACAAGAAGGATATAGAATACCAAGCAGAATTAACCCAAAGAAGACTACCTCAAGGCATTTAATAATCAACCTCCAAAAGGTCAATGGTAACAAAAGCATACAGCTACAAATAAAACAAAATATCTAGGAATTAACTAACCAAAGAAGTGAGAACAATCTCTACAATGCAAATTATAAAATATCTATGCAAGAAATTGAAGAGGGCATACAAAAAATTCAAACATATTTTATGTTTATGGATTGAAACTATTGAAACTATCAATATTGTTAAAATGTCCATACTACCTAAAGCAAGCTTGTTCAACCTGTGGCCCATGGGCTGCATACAGTCCAGGATGGCTTTGAATGTGGCCCAACACAATTTTGTAAACTTTCTTAAAATATTATGAGATTTTTTTGTGACTTTTTAAAAGCTCATCATCTGTTGTTAGTGCTAGTGTATTTTATGTGTGGCCCAAGACAATTCTTCTTCTTCCAGTGTAGCCCAGGGAAGCCAAAAGATTAAACAGCTCTGGCCTAAAACAATCAATAGATTCAATGCAACTTCTATCAAAATACCAACAACATTCCTCACAGAGAGTAAAAACAATTCTAAAATTTATATGAAACCACAGAAGAGCAAGAATGGCCAAAGCTATCCTGAGGAAAAAGAACAAAGCTGGAGGAATCACATTATCTGACTTCAAATTATATCATAGAGCTACAGTAATGAAAACAGTATGGTGCTGGCATAAAATCAGACGTATAGATGATGGACAGAATAGAGAACCCAGAAACAAATTCATACACCTACAGTGAACTCATTTTTCACAAAGGTGCTAAGAATATTCACTAAGGAAAAGATAGTCCCTTAGAAAATGGTACTAGAAAAACTGCATATCCATATGCAGAAGAATGAAACTAGATCCCTATCTCTTGCCATATACAAAAATCAAATCAAAGTGAATTAAATGCCTAAATCTAGGACCTCAAACTATGAAACTACTATTAAGAAACATTGGAGAAACTCTCCAGGACATCTGGATTGGGCAAAGATTTCCTGAGTAATACTCCACAAGCACAGTGAACCAAAGGAAAAATAGATAAATGGAATCACATCAAGTTAAAAAGCATCTGTGCAGAAAGAAAACAATCAACAAAGTGAAGAGACAACCCACAGAATGCAAGAAGATATCTGCAAGCTACTCATCTGACAAGGGATTAACAAGGCACTTGAACAACTCTATAGGAAAAAAAATCTAATAATCTGACTTTAAAAAGGACGAGTGATCTGAAGACAAGTTTCTAAAGAAGGCATACAAATGGCAAACAGGTATATAAAAAGGTATTCAACATCATTTATCATTAGAGAAATGCAAATCAAAACTACAATGAACTGTCATCTCCCTCCAATAAAGATGGCTTTTATGCAGAAGACCAGCAATGACAAATGCTGGTAAGGATGTGGAGAAAGGGGAACCCTTGTACATTGTTGATGGAAATGTAAATTAGCACAACCACTATGGAGACCAGTTTGGAGGTTTCTCAGAATATGATCAGCAATCCCACTGCTAAGTATATACCCCAAAGAAAAACAAATCAATATATCAAAGCAATATCTGCACTCTCATATTTATTGTAGCACTATTAGCAATAGCCAAAATTTGAAGCAACTTAATTATCCATAAATAGACTAATAGATAAAGAAAAAGTGGCACATATACACAGTGGAATACTATTCAGCCATAAAAAAGAATGAGATCTTGTTATTTGCAAGAACATGAATGGAACTGGAAGTTATTAGGTTAAATGAAATAAGCCAGGAACAGAAAGGGAACCTTTGCATTTTTCACTTATTTTAATGAACTGAAACTAAAACAATTGAACTCATGGAGATAGGGAGTAGAATGTTTATGAGAGGCTGGAAAGGGTAGTTGGTGATGGGAAATGAGGGGATAGTTGACAGGTACAAAAGTATAGTTAGATAGAATTAATAAGATCGAGTATTTGCTGGCACAACAGGATGACTATAGCCAACAATAATTTATTGTACATTTAAAAATAATTAAAAGATTATAATTGGATTGTTTGCAACACAAACAAAGGACAGTTGCTTAAGGTGATGGATACCTTATTTACCCTGGTGTGATTACATACCTTGTATATCTGTGTCAAAATATCTCATGTACCCCATAAATATATATACCTATGTACCCACAACAAATATTTTAAAAATATGAAAATAAATTTTAAAAATAAAACACCAATCTTAAAGATCCTCAAATATCAAAGTAAAGACATGGTATAAGTCAATAAAATGACATATGAACAAAATGAAAATATCAATAAGAAGATTTTTTAAAAAATGAAAAAAAAGACGAAAAGTAATTCTGGAGCTGAAAAGTGCAATAATTGAAATAAAAATTTCATTAAAGGGATTCAAGGGCAGATTTGAGTAGGCTGAAGAAAGGATTAACAAACTTGAAGATAGAACAATACAATGTATTCAATGGGAGGAACAGAAATAAAAAACTATTTAAGATGAGTGAGCAGAGCTTAAGGGATCTGTGGAACATCATCACACAAGTCAACATATGCATTTTAGGAATCCAAAAGGAGTCCCAAATATATGCATTTTTCTCAGAGGAGAAAAGGAGATAGAAATAATATTTTAAAAAATAATGGTGAAACTTTCCACATTCAATAAAATACATGAACATAAACAACCAAGAAGCTCAATAAATTCCAAGTAAGATGAACTAAAAGAGATCCACAATGAAATATTTTTCACTCAAACTATTGAAAGACAAAGAGGTAATTTGGAAAACAGCAAGAGAGAAGTGACTCATTTCATGCAAAAGATCCTAAGAAAATGAGTAGATGTCTCATCCAAAATTTTGAAAGTCAGAAGTCAGTGGCCCAATATATTCAAAATGCTAAGAGAAAAAAAAAAAGCCTGCCAAACACGAATTCTATGTTCAGCAAAACTGTCCTTCAAAAGTAATGGAGAAATTAAGACACTCACAGAAAAACAAAAGCTGAGCAAGTTCTTTACCAATCAATGTCCCTAATAGAATTTCTAAAAAGAATCTTGCAGGTTGAAATGAAAGGACACCAGATAGCATCTCAAAGCTGTATGAAGCAATAATGATCTCAGTAAAGGTAAATATATGGGCAATTACAAAATTTAGTATCTTTGTAACAATCATATATACATCTACTTTTTGTGTTCCACATGATTTAAGAGACTGATATATTAAAATATATTAATTTCAAAGCTAGTATTATTATAACTTTGGTTTACAGCTCTGTATTTTGTTTCTACATAATTTAAGAGATTAATGCATTAAAGGCATTAGTTTATGTTTTTGGATGCACAATTCATAGTGATGCAATTTTGTGACATCCACAACTGAAAGGGGTGAGGGCAAAGCTGTTAAAGAAGCAGAGATTTTATGTGTTATTGAAGTTAACCTGGCATAAATTCTGATTACTGTTATAACTTACGATGCTGAATATAATCTCCATAGTAACCATAAATAAAATAGCTAAAGAATAAACACAAAGGAAATGATAAAGAATTTCCATGTCTCACCTCAAAAAACTCACTCAGGACAAGATAGTGATGGAGGAAATTAGGAATAACAAAGCTATAAAGCATGTAGAAAATAATAGCAAAATTTCAGAAGTCCTTTCTGATTAGTAATTACTTCATATGTAAATGAATTAAATTCTCTAATCAAAAGTCAGAGATTGGAAGAATAGGTTAAAAATAAGCAAAGAAGCAATGCCCCCGTCACCCTGGAAACCATTATCCAACTATGTGTTGTCTATAAGTAACTCATTTTAGATCTAACGACACAAATAGGTTGAAAGTGAAAAGATGAGAAAGAATATTCTATGTAAGTAGTAATTAAAAGAGAGCAGGAGTATCTATACTAATATCAGACAAAATGAACTTTAAGTCAATGCCTATCAGAGACAGAATGACATAGTGGAAATTGCTCTAGGACCAGATCTCAGCTGTACAACCTACAAAGCTAAATTTAATATAATGCATAATCCTAGATTGAATCTTTGGCCAAAATAGTGTTATTGTAAAGGACATGAATAGGGAGATTGGCACAACCTAAATATGTGTTGTATGTTAGAGTGTTTTTAATATTAGATTTTTAAAATTTGGTAATTGTACTATAGTTAGGTCAAGAGAATATCCTTGTTCTTAGAAGATATATACTGAGTATTTAGAGGGCTAAGAGTCATTATACCTATAACTTACTCTCAATGGTTCAGAAGAAGAGGAACTAAAATAATGATAATATATGTGTGTGGAGAGAGAGAAACCAAATGCATAAAAATATTAAAAAGTGGTGAATCCACATGAAGTACATATAGTGTGTTTATCCTACTATTTTTCCAATTTTCTCTTGGTGTGAAATTCTTCAAAATAAAAAAGTTGAAGAAATAAAAATGAAAAAGAATTGAGGCAAAAAATGTGATTTATTATAATGTGGAATATACATATACAGTGTCTGTAATGGAGATATGTTATTGAGTGAATGCTTACAATTTCTGGTGAAATATATATTTTACATTATCTACCAGAACACCTAGACATATTCATGCATATGTACATATGAAATGGAAACAAGTTGCAAAAAACAATACTTATTCCTATTTGTTCTAACTTGTCTACTGTATTGTGTTGTGTTGTGTTGTATTGTATTGTACTACATTGCATTATATTAGGTTTCCTTTTTCAAAATCTTTTCTATGCCATCCACTGAATTGGTTCTGTAATCCACTCATAGATCACAAACCACGGTTTGAAAATCATGGTTTTGTGTATCACATGAAAATCCATGTGATACACTGTGAATATCTGGCAAGACATTAAGTATGAGAAGAATTTAGAGGCAGGTGGAATTACACAGACTATGGTAATCTGATATATTTTCACCAATGAGAGGGAATTAAGGTTGTTTTATCAAGGAAGATACAGTTTATAACAGGTGTACTCATATACAAGCTGAATAGTATATTGGTCCTCTTGAATTTGATGCTTTTTTTTTGGTAATCAGTATAGTTACACTATAGTGAATAGGAAGTAATAGTTTGGTAGAAAGTTGCATAAAAGTTTCATATATTGATTCCTAAATTAATAGATATGATTTAAATCTAATTACATGGATTTCAGTTAATGTAAGTTTTGCTGCATTAAGCATTTGTTTGTGTATCATGGCATACTAATAGAGATCAAATTATAGACACAGTTCCCAAGAACTCACCATTCTTCTTTATATGCGATAACTCTAAAAACTATATCCCTCATAATAAATATTGTGAATGTATTCTAAACTTACCATGGGCTAGCCTGTGTTTCAAGTGACATATAAGCATCACCTCATTTAAATCCACAAATGACTCTATGTGGTGATTTCTATTATTAAACTTAATTTACAGTCAAGAAACTGAAGCTCACAGAGGTGCAGCTCCTGCATAACTCTATGCAGCTAGTACATGATGAAGTCAGGATTGGAACCTAAGTCTCTTTCAATCCAATGTCTAACTGCAAAAATCTTAAACAATATAAAATAAGATGGAAGATGCCTGAATGGATTCCCTCCAAGCTTCTGTAGGAAGTGTGATCCTGCCAATACCTTGATTTCAGACTTCTAGCACCAGATCTATGAAAACATAAATTACCATTGTTTCAAGCCACCCAGTGTGTGATCGTTTCTTATGGCAGCCCTAGGAAACCACTATAAGCAGCGTGACAAAAATAGGGGCATTAATTCAATAATCAAGATTTTCTTACAAACTGAGTGAGGGGAAGTTGGAGTATTTAGGGAGAAAATGTGAGGTTTAGGAAGCACAACTTCCAAAAAAATTACTCATACCTGTATTACTGAATGGCTAGGTGCAAACTGAACATTCACTGTCCAATCCAATAAAATTTTCTACATAATACTGATAAAAAATATATGTCTCTTTGTTGAGCTAGTGCTTCGCGTCACATATAATTCAATAATAGCGTGGCTATTGATTCTTGAATAAGTTCTATAGCAGAGATTAATCGTAGCTTTGTTTCATGTGCACCTGGTGACCAAGGAAAAATAATTACAGCAGGCCAAGTCATCAGAGTCATTACTGTCAGGGTGCCAGCCCAGAAGCAGGGGGCAAGCTGACATTGAGCAATGAGCAGTGTAAGTAAGATGGAAAGCCTTGACTCTCTCCCTAGCTGCACTCAGCGGTCCAAATCCAATAACACAAGCACACCCAGCAAGGGGCATCACAATTCCAAAGCACTCACGGGTCAAATCAAAAGAAGGAGTTGGGATAGATGCTTATAATTCTGGGATCCCACGCAAGAATGGAGTCTTGGAGTCAACGGATATAATTTTTTACACACACAAAAAAATTGATTGTTAAATATTCACAAATAATTCAATGAAATAACACCGTGCAGGTTGTACAGAGAACATCCACAGGCTATATACAGCTTTGTGGAGCACAGAGAGTTCTCCTATTAAATATATTTCTCTTTCTGGTTGGGTCTGAGGGCAGCAGGACTCAGGGAATGAATATAGAAGGCAGAGTTAGGTTAAGAATCTTAACCTTTGTCATCTGCAGGTGGCATTCTGTTCTACAGAGCTGAGCTCCGCTAGGATACATTGGCATAGTTAGCAGGTTAAAGAAACCAAACCAAAAACCAAATACTCTTGGTATCAAAGAGAAGACAGGCAGGGAGGGACTAGCCTAACTGATTAGCCATCTACAGTCCATAAGATTAAGGGAGACTGAGAAAATTTCTTGTTCTCTTTCCTTAAAGTATGAGAATTTGCATGGTTAAAGTCTAGACTACTTTTTAATTCATTTATTATTATGGCTGGAAATTTTAATATTCTGCCAGAATTGTTTCTCACTTTTCTAGGGTTGAATGAGGCTGAATCTTACTTAGGTGGCTACTCTCATTGCTTATAATAGGAAAGGGGCTGAAATAAGTAGGGACTGGTAATTTGTGATAAATTAAATGAAAATTTAGTCCTTAGAGTTGTGTTGTCTAGTACAGGAACCACTGGCCATCTTTGTTAATGCTTGTGATGAAGCCAGGATTTAAAGTACTTGTGAGTCATATGGAATTATTAAGCCCTTGGATGTAGCTGGTCCAAATTGAGATGTGCTGTTAATAAATACATGCTGGATTTCAAAGACTTATTACAAAAGAAAAAAAGAAAAGGAAAAAAGTCAAATATCTTATGTTGAGATAAAAGTATTTTTGCACACATTGGGTTAAACAGAATATGTTATTAAAATTACTTTCACCTGTTTCCTTTTACTGTTTGTAATGTCACTACAAAATTTACAATTACATGCATGACCTGCATCTGGGCTCACATTTATTTCTGTTGGACAAGACTACTTTAGAGGATCGTGAGTTAGTTACCATTTGATATGGAAACTTAATTTGCTCATTAACGAGCAAATGTTTCTCTTGGTAGCTGGATAAAATAATGTGACGTAGAACAAAGTACTGTTTAGTTTGCTGGAATTAGGCAAACAATATGACCTCATGAACATGCCTTTTACAGGGTAGGTATTTCTTATAAATATTTGTTCCAAATACTGTGAGTCAAATGCCAGAACAGGAGGTAGCTGATGAATGCCTGTCAAAGCAATCTTCACTTAGATGAGAGAGCATAATTCTAAATCATAGCCCAAATTATAGCTGCATGCTGCATTAGCCATCCTAATCTGCATAGTATATTTTCTATAATGAATTTCCATGTGATAACACCAAGTCCAGATGTAGCATTAGGATGATCAGTAAGCTTTTTAGATCAATTTATTATGAATGAAAGAGGCATTTGTCTATTCCTCACACAATTTAATTTGCATTCTCTTTCTAGAAATCTTAAAAACCCAAGAAAAGGAACTGTAATAGACATTAAACCGATTCAAAGATGTAAGCCCTTAGTTTCCTCATGTATCATGGCTGTGTTTTGAATAGAAATGGAGGTATTAATTTGGAAAGAAAGTGTAAATTTTGCTTGATGATGAAGGAAATATTGGAGTTTATGCTCTTTGGGCTAATGGAGAATCATTTGTCAGAAAATTATTGTTTCTAACCAGAAATCCAAATATTGTCAATTTGAATTTAAATTATAGAAAGGATTGCTATATCCTAGGAATACAGGAATTTAAATAAGTGTCATTACTAAGACATGCATAATGTTCTTAGTCTTATCCTATAAATAGTGCTATTGGGGTGTGTGTGTGTAATTTTCATGATCCAATGGCATTTGTTAAATGTCCTTTATGTGCACACAATATTAAAATGATAGAATAACACACATTTTTTTGAATTATAAACTTTTAAGATTGGAAGGAAAAGAGCCTATAGTCCAGTCCTCTGCCCAGAAGTGTATAGTGCACTGACACCATCCCCAGAGTTTTATTATCAGGTACCTCTGCCTCAAACTTCTAGCCTTAAGTAATTCAGAATCTCATGTAGAACATTCGCATTTTACAACCTCTTGAAATTTTCAGACATTTCCAGTTGTCAGCCATGGTCATCTTTATACAATTCCAGATTCTACTTCCCTAAAATATAGATGTGTAGGGAAGTATCTCGTGCTGTCAGACATGCTTCATTCCTGGTAGTTCAGAGCAACACTCAATACTTACTTTTGAATGAGTAGTATGAAAATTATAAAAAGTCATCCTCTTACCTATCATCTTACCTAATCAGGTGATGCAATATTCTACTCTGAAGTCTCAAGGCTAATAGCTTGAGAAGGTTTTGTAGTATGAGGTTGTGTAGTAGGTAAGGATTTGGACTATGGTGTAGAGAGACTTAGATGAATATTTCTTAGCATTTTTACTGGTTCTTTGACCTGAGACAATTTATTTAACTTCCCTTAGAGAAGCCCTGCTTTTATATATTCCATGCATTGGCATATGGAATCAGATTTCATTTGCTAAGTGAGTTATTCTTTTTTAAAAAATTCAGAGTGTACTAAGCAAAATCCTTACTTCACCAAAATGACCAGCTCTACAGAATCTGTAAAAGATAAACAGAGGAAAAGGAAAACTCTGCTTATCCTTAGGGATATTGTCATTAAGTTTAGAAAATAAAATATATTCACATGGAAGGATAGCTGATTGATGTGTACCAGAGGAATGATATTAAAGAGCTGGGGAGTGTGGTGGTTAAGAACATGGGCCCTGGAGCCAGGCTGACTGGTTCATGTGCCCACTTTATAACTTATAGCTTAGGTCTTGGGCAAGCTACTTAATCTTCCTGAGCCTCATCTATAAACCAGGGATAATAACAGTACTAGACAGTATTATGAGAATTAAATGACGTAATATGTATGAAGTTTTTGATCAGTGCTGGTTGTATAGTAGGCATTAATTAATTATACTTTCATACCTATATTAATGCAGAAAGGAAAGAATATTTTTATGCAGTGAAGAGCATGGATAAAGGAGGTCCAAGTGTGGTTAGTAATTGTTCAGATCCACGTGGGTAGCCTGTGTGCTTATGCCAATCTTGAAGCACAACTCTAGTCTTTGATACAGCTCAGAGCCACTTGATCCCCCACAAGACATACACAAGAAATTGATATTTTCCTAAAACAATGTGAGGAGATTCAAAAGAAGGTTCAGGACACTTTACATAACCGAACATCATGGATCGCTCTTTGATCCACTCCTTTCTTCAAATCTCTTTCTGATGTTAATCACCTTATCCATGGCTTCTCTGGCAGCATTGGTTCTACCATCCTTCTCCTGGTAGACCCGAACATATTACCTCAACTCAGAGTCTCAAGATGCTTCTAGTTCACAGCCTCACATTCACAATTCTGCTCAGCAACAAAAGAATCTACTTCAGAAATTCTACTCATTAGATGGAGAAGAGGCTGCTAGAAAGTATTTCCCCTCTGAAAAATCAAAAAGAAGCCAATGGAGGAAAGTGTGATCTCACTACCAAGCAATGTCAGAGGACTAACGTTGGATAAGAATGCCTGATAAAAACTGTTGGACTTTTTTCAGTAGGTGCAAGAAACCATTACAAACCTTTTGGGTAAGGGAAATAAAGAATAAACACAATCTTTCTAAAGAGAACCTACTTGTGTTGGTCAAAAAAAAAATCAGAACTGGAATCAGAACATCTAAGTTTCTGTGATTTGACCTTTAGAAAATCACTTTGTCTTTGAGATTTATTTCTCCATCTTCACACAATGTGGAGAAAGGCTTGAGTTAAAAGACAATTTATTTTTCTTTTTGAATCAGAAATCCCAAATCCTAAAGTAGTTCACCAGATGTCACACCATCCATTAGAGTCAAAGCTGAGATTTTAAAAAGACTTGAGTTCTGGAGGCTGCAGACTCTATAGTGCTTAAGAGTGAAAGTGTTTCATTTCTGAATTGACATTTTCATGACTAGCTAGAGTGATTAGATCCCCCTTTATAGATTTTCTTTCATAGTATGCCAATCAAGGTTGAATTCATTGTGTTACTCTTTTATGCAAACTTTCATGGGATCTTCCCCTTCTTTTGGGGTCCGACCTTTGTCCCTGCTGTCTTCTCTGCAAACCATCTTGTCTTTCTAGGTAAAGGTTTAAGAATAAAGAAACGTATGGATGAGCACCTTGTCTGTGCTGAGCTAGGTCCACACAGAGATAACCACATCTGAAAGTGAAAGGAACTGAGTTTTATAGATTTCTGAATTAGAATTTGGAAAAATGAAGTGACTTATTGAATTACTGGAGAAATGGCTTAATCAAAGTCTAGGGAATACTCATTTGGATGATTTAACTATTTTTTAAAGTACAGAAAAGTGATCACTATGAAATTTAGGATAATGGTTACTTAGGGGAGGATGAGAGATGAAAAGGATATGACAGGAATGTAGCTCTTGAAAGTGGCTTTTCTAATAATCAGCAAAAGACTATTTCTTGCCTTTGTTAGTTTCTATTAATAGTAATTAATTAAGCTATACATTTGCCTTTTGTGGTTATCCGCATTTATGTTTTAGTTTACAGTAGAAAGAGTGTGACAGTTATCCAAAACTCATCAGGAATTTTGGTGTTCGTGGTATAGGTAGAATTTGAAACCAATGATGAGTCTACAAAGACTCAGAAGCATTCTGCCACTCCAGGCAGTAAAAAGGTGCAGCTAAAAGTATTAAAAACCTTGGTCATCAAAACTTTAAAAAACCCCACAGATGTTCTCTATCATCATTCTTCAATTTCTAATTTGATTTCAGGGAGGCAATATAAAAAATAATCTTACTTTTAAAGATACAATTAAATATACTCGGGAGGCTGAGGCAGGAGAATGGCGTGAACCCGGGAGGCGGAGCTTGCAGTGAGCCGAGATCGCGCCACTGCACTCCAGCCCGGGCGACAGAGCGAGACTCCGTCTCAAAAAAAAAAAAAAAAAAAAAAAAAAAGATACAATTAAATAATGAGTAGTAATTCCACTAAATTAGTCACTGCTTACTATTAAAAAAAATAAAATGCCATTTGCCAGAAACTGCTTTTTGAGTAAAATAACTCAAATGATATTCATTCACAATGCCATACCAGATACCCATTGGTCCACTATGTTTAACTTTTTATTTGTGTTCTCCTGGGTATTCAGTAACTACATGATAAAGAGGTCTAAGTGGCTTAGGCAGCTTTGTTCTGAGCTGTCAGCTCTTTCACAGTAAACTTGTGCAAAGACCTTTATTTCATTTCTACACCCTGTAGTGCTTGAGAGAGACCTAAAAGTGAAGAATAGATTTTACATTCTCTTGAAGTTCATGATTACCCTGCTGTTTAAAAAACATTTTTAATATAGGAGACCATTAATTACTAGGATTCTGATTATAACTGCCTAGTCTCAGAATTGATGAACAAAGCCATTTTAGAAAGCAATCAATTTGAAATCTAATTTGTTGGCGAAATGAACCATATAAACAAAATGCCACTCGCAGTTTGTCTAAAATGAGATGTGCTTAACGAGCCCATCGTCTTCTGCGATCCTCATCACTATGGGTCGCAGCTACCTCAAATGTCATCAGTCGGATCCAGCCCACAGAAAGCTGGAACAGAACACTGCACTATGAGCAGACTGAAATGGGAAACAGATGGCTTTGCAATCCCTGCAGGGTGACTTTTGGGGGCAGCTCTGGGGTGAAAGCAGAGTGGCTACTAAGATCAACAAAGTGCTGTAACACACTCATCTGCCCTGTGTCATCCACCAGAAGTAGCTGGGATGGTTTAAGGTAACTCATTCCATTCACATGTGTTCAGAATACAAAAGATAAAAATGCAAATAATTATATTTAGAAAAGAGGATCTGAATTCTTTCTTATGAAATACACACACACTCACACACATATATGTGTAAAACATACATATATAAAATGTATAATGTTTATGTGTGTGTAAATATATACATTTATATGTATGTAGAGAGAGAGAGAGAAATACATCAAAAGGCAACTGATAGGCTCTATTGTAGAAACTGTGCTTTGCACAAAGTTTGGTATAGCACTCCCTTCTTTTTCATTGTTTAAAGAAATGCGTATAAGTCTTACTGGGTCATCTTTGATGGAATTACTTCATGGTCCTAAGACATTGTAAATTCTTAAATGGATCATAAGAGAACTATCAGTGTGTATGAGTTAAAGTCTTAGAGTTAAACTTGTTTTCTTTTTTTTTATTTTTTATTTTTTCTATTTTTTTTTTAGATAGAGTCTGGCTCTGTCGCCCAGGCTGGAGTGCAGTGGCGCTATCTCGGCTCACTGCAAGCTCTGCCTCCCGGGTTCATGCCATTCTTCTGCCTCAGCCTCCCCAGTAGCTGGGACCACAGGCCCCCGCCACCACACCCGGCTAATTTTTTTTGTATTTTTAGTAGAGATGGGGTTTCACCGTGTTAGCTAGGATGGTCTTGATCTCCTAACTTCGTGATCTGCCCACCTCGGCCTCCCAAAGTGCTAAGATTACAGGCGTGAACTTGTTTTCAAATTATTTTAAATTTGATAGGCCATGTGTATCTTGAAGCTTATTTTTAAAATTTTACTCAGTTGGCATACAGAAACTAGCAATTACTTGAAAATAGAGTGATCTCAGAGCTTTGTAAAATTAAAATGATAAAAACTGAAATAAACATGAAAATGAATAGTTTTATCATGAGATTGTGGGAATTATTATACTTGAGAACTGGAGGAAGGTGGGCTACTTAATTCTACAGCAAAAATCCCTTCTGATTCAAACGCTCTACGTTTATCTAACATCAAGCAGGGGCTTTACAGAGACCTTTTGGCTGTTGGCAAATTTATTTTCCAATGGATCACTATTGAGAATATTGTATCCTATAGAAATTACTATGAGTCTGCCGGGCGCAGTGGCTCACGCCTGTAATCCCAGCACTTTGGGAGGCCGAGGCGGGCGGATCACGAGGTCAGGAGATCAACACCATCCTGGCTAACACAGAGAAACCCCGTCTCTACTAAAAATACAAAAAATTAGCCAGGCGTGGTGGCAGGCGCCTGTAGTCCCAGCTACTTGGGAGGCTGAGGAGGGAGAATGGCGTGAACCCAGGAGGCGGAACTTGTAGTGACCAGAGATCGCACCACTGCACTCCAGCCTGGGCGACAGAGAGAGACTCCGTCTCAAAAAAAAAAAAAAAAAAAAAAAAAAAAAAAAAAAAAAAAAAAAAAATTACTGAGTCAATACAGCTTTGTTGCTCAAAGTCATGGACTGGTAGTATGTAAAGAGAGTTCATAGTAAATGCAGCATCTCTGGGGAAATAAACAGCATTTTAGGAACACTGGACTGGAGAAGCCCTTATTTATAGAACTCTTTAAAATTATTCCTTCAGAGAGCTGCCAATCCTCTTTGGTAACATGTAACTCTACATTAACCAGAATCCTTCATTATTCAAAGGATTAATTTCCCTTCACTTTTTAAGATAACACTGGAAATTTATTTTATTTTCCTAAAATAGCATCTAATTTCTGAGAATTAATGCTAATTGGATGGCAAATGGATGCCAGAAAGAACAAATGTATATGTTCTTTGGTTAAATATAGACATGTCCATTGTTACCTGAGAAGAATACTCTCTAGTGAAAAATGAAAAGTGAGTATGAAATAAATTAGTGACAATAATAATGTCAGTGCTGAATACTCACACACGCAAGCCACATACATACCTACATGCCCACACACAAACATATGTGCATACACACACATCACATCCAGATCTAGATCCAGGAGTATATTTTATAAGGGTAATATGAATTCTCCTTCTTGTTTTCTATAATGTTATGTGGCCTTCATTTTTTAACATTTTAAACATCAACAGAGTAAAGAGACGACCTCCAAAATGAAAAAAAAATTGCAAAATATTTGCAAATTATTCATCTGACAAGGTAATAATATCGAGAATATACAAGGAACTCAAACAACAGGACAAGAACAAATAATCTGATTGAAAATGGGCAAGTGATCTAAATGGACATTTTTCAAAACAAGACATACAAATAACCAACAAGTATATGAAAAAAATGCTCAACAACACTAATCATAGGGAAATGAAAATCAAAACCATAGTGAGATAGCATCTCACCCCAGTTAGACTGGTTATTATAAGAAAACGTAAAAGAGAGTAATAACAACAAACACTGGTGTGGGTGTGGAGAAAAGGGAACTTTTATACACTATTGATGGGAGCCAGGGGATGAATGGTCCAGGACATGCCATCTGATGATCAGGACATGCAGACTTAGAAAAGCTGTCACTACTTCTCTCTTCCTTATCAGAGTAGCACCTCTGCCCATGGCATGCTGTTCCTTGCATGGCTGGTTCTTCCCTTCATTCTTTGCCTACTTAATGCCATCCTGTTCTCAGATCTAGGCTCAGACATCACTTTCCAGGGAAGTTTCCCATGACACCCTGGGAAGATCAGAGTCCTTGTAATACACTCCTAAGACTATGCACCTCTCATTCACAGAACCTAACAGAATTGCGATTTTAGGTATGTTTCTATCATTAACCTTGTCTTCTGTTCTAGAGTGTGTAGTCTAAGAGAAGAGAGATAATGTCTGATTTTTGCTTACCATTGAATCTCTAGCGCCTGTATTGCACTTGGAAAATATTTGATCCTCAATATGTATTTTTGAATGATTTAATGAGTCATTCCGATTTTGTATCATTTACTGGTCATATCAGCCTTTTCCATCTGGCTCTATCTAGTTAAATACTTAGCATATTGACTAGCAAACAGATAGTCTATTGTAATGACAGAAGACAGCCTCACTGGCCCCATTTCTGGCAGCTGCAGCATCTGAATAACCAAAATTCAGGCAACTTCGGTGGCTCCAAGATTTATGATGTTGGAATAGTGAAGAGCTTTGTGCCCTCCCTAGCCTGCGTTAATCCATGGTTCTTACCTCTACCTTGGTTAAACTCAGAGACTAAAAAAAGCCACAGAAGATAATAGAAGAAATTTTAGAATAAAATAGTCGAAATAGAATAAAACAACAACAACAACAACAAATCATTAACCTGTTTTGGACTATTTAAGAACTTCTTGGAAAACTCAGAAAATAGTTCCTGGATTCTACCACAAGGGCCTTATATCAGGTTTTATCATATTAACACATTCATCAGCTGCAGATACAGACAGAATACTTTCGTGACAAAATGGAAAGTCAAAATAAACTAAAATAGATCAAAATTTAGACATGATGAATAAAACTACAGAAGTAGGTTGTGAAATGGAAGAGATTACAAGGAGTGGGTTAATTTTTATAGTTTCTCAGTTCAGTTATATAGAAGGAGAAAAATGGGCCGGACGAGGTGGCCCATGCCTGTAATCCCAGCACTTTGGGAGGCCAAGGTGGGTGGATCACAAAGTCAGGAGTTCGAGACCAGCCTGACCAAAATGGTGAAACCCTGTCTCTACTAAAAATACAAAAATTCGCTAGGCATGGTGGTGCGCACCTGTCATCCCAGCTACTCAGGAGGCTGAGGCAGGACAATCGCTTGAGCCTGGGAGGTGGAGGCCGCAGTGAGCCAAGATTGTGCCATTGCACAGCAGCTTGGGTGACAGAGTGAGACTGTCTCAAAAAGAAATGGAAAAAAAAAAAAAAAAGAAGAAGGAGAAAAACCTAGTGGGGGAAAGAAGAAATAGGTTTTCCTAGGCTTGTGAGGCACCTTGTTAGGTCATGAGAATCTTCGAGGCTTGCCGGGGCATGATCTGGCCATTAAGAGGATAGCATTAGAAGTCTCCATTTCCTGTAGGAAGAGACAGTGGAACCACCGGGGAGCTGTAGCCATTGAAGTGATATGTTAAAAATGGCAGCCAGGAGAGCAATTCTGCAAGTATTAGACTGAGCTTTTGTCTCCAGAATAAGGGTCTTCCTGATTCTCCTGGATCATCCACAAAGCCGTCTATTGACTTCCGACTGCAGCCAAGGCCACTGAAGACAGTGTCTGGGGAGGGAGTCTGAATATGAGGCAGTTATGACAAACACAGAGCTCTCCCTCCTGATGGGGCTGACTGTGCCAGGCTCTCAGAGGACATAACGCGCTTGTTAACGTTTGTTGAATAGCACCAGTCTCCACAGAGGACGACTTGGGTTCCCATAGAGAAGTCATCAACACAGGGGAAGAATTCAGCCAATTACGCCTCACCTCATCGATCCTATTTAGATGGTAACCCCATGGGGCATGGACCATGTCTTTCTCTGTGTATTATACAGTGTTGAGGAAACACTTGGCCCTCAATAAATACTAATCAAGAGCTTGTTTCTTGTCCCTCTCAGCCTCCCACTGAGCTGATCTGAGGAAGGAATTCCCTTTGAAGTTCCTTGTCCCCCTGCTTTTTGATAAACAATATGGAGACTCGGAGAGAGATGAGAAATATATACAGTCCTGGAGCTGTTTCTGGTGTCTGTAGATGACAAATGCTATCTCTGTAGTGATATACTTGGGGGTTAAGGGGCATACTTAGTGGGAACAAGCAGTGGGAAAGGCCCCTCTTTCCCCTTCCATAAACATTGTCTTACTTTTTGTTTCTCACAGATTCATGATTTGTGCTTTCAAACATTCATTAATGCTCCTACCAAGTGGCCTGGCTGAGCTGAGAACAGTCTTCATATGTTTTAGTTCACTTTAGTTATTCATGCACTTTACCATGTACATAGAGAAAAGTAAAGTATAGCTGGGTAACAAATTAGAGGAGAGAATATAAAAATAAAAATTATGAAAATTAAAGTATATTTAAAAGACACCCTGTGATAACTTTAATAGGGCCTTGTTAGGGGGTCTCATACAGCTCTGAAATGTCTCTATCCAAAAATGACTTTGTTTATTACATTGTAAAAATTATAATTTTTGCATCAGGAAAAAAATACAATTTTTATAGGCATTAAGATTTAGGAAAAATGCAGTAAATACTATCAGTGAAATAAGGCATTTTGTGCATAAAATATGCATTATATATGCATATTATGTATGCATACTATCAAAGGAATATACAATTTGCTTTACCTACTAGGGAAAGTCTCAAAGTTTTGTCTCTGACTAATGAGACCAACACATCTAACATCTTTAGACAGGTACTAACAAGGTTAAATAATCTTTAGAAAATGTTACCATAAGTTGAAATGATGGCAGTTCTAACATTTTTATATACTCAGTTCCACCTTTCTCTCTCTCTCTTTCCCTCTTTCTCCCTTTCTTTAATCTCCATTTCAATACTTTATTTATAAAAACTATTCCATCTGACAACTTACAGAGATGAAGGTGTACCTAAGACTTTGATTCCATATGCCACTGGCATCTCTTACTTTGCATAATGTACAGAAAGAGAATGCGGCATGATGCAGCAGGACTTTAAAGAGAAGTGTAGGCTGGGCGCGTTGGCCCACGTCTGTAATCCCAGCACTTTGGAAGGCTGAGGCAGGTGGATCCCCTGAGGTCAGGAGTTCAAGACCAGCCTGGCCAACATGGTGAAACCCCACCTCTACCAAAAATACAAAAATCAGCCAGATGAGGTGGCACATCTGTAATCGTAGCTACTTGGGAGTCTGAGGTAGGAGAATCATTTGAACACAGGAGGTGGAGGTTGCAGTGAGCCGAGATCATGCCACTGCATGCCAGCCTGGTTGACAGAGTGAGAAGCTGTCTCGGGAAAAAAAAAAAAGAAAAGAAAAAGAGAGAGAGAAGTGTAATGCCTACTCAGATTTCTTTTAAATATAAAGTCAAATAGCTAAAATTTTCCCTGACAGGTGTTGCAGTTCTAAAAAGGAAAGTAGGAAGTAGAAATATCTTTGCCTAAAGGTAATATGAACTGGAAACTTTTGTTTTTGCAAATTTCCCATTTTGGTGTTGTTTTCTTAAACTTAATCTGTCCCTAAATTAAGGCCAAAGAATATGATGTTAAAACTGTAATAACTAAAATATGTGGGAGTTTACTCAATGCACTGAGTATTTTGTCACCTTTGGTCATAATGAGTCCTCAGGTAGAATTCATAGAGTTATGGAATATCAAATGAAGGCGAAGTTAGCTCTGTTCTGTGTAGGAGAATCACATCTTGTTTAGTGTTATGTTCGGTTTTGGAGACTAACATATTGGAGAGAATTGAAACCCAATATATTAATGAAAGTTTTAGGAAGTGGAGAAGTATTTCGCTCAGAACAAAGAAGGATGAGAGGGTAGGTGAGTTGGAAAAGTTACATTGATACCAGTTATCTTTGATTTTACGCCAAATTTTAAAAACAATGGTGTGGGCCTGGGAGATAGTTAAGTTAGCAATTTGGATGATGATCTTTTCTGTCATAGTTGCTGAGACTGGGTAATTTTTAAGGAACATAAATTCATTTCTCACAATTCTAGTCACCGGAAGTCCAACATCAAGGTACCAGCAGTTGCGATGTCTGTGGAAGTCCTGGTCTTTGCTTCCAGTATGGTGCCTTGTTGCCATGTCCTCTGGAGGGGATTAATGCTGTGTCCTCACATGGTGAAGGAGCAGAAGGAAAGAAGGTCCTAAGCCAGTTCCCTCCAGTCCTTTTATTAAGGTTGGTGCAAAAGTAATTGTGGCCTTTGGCATTAAAAGTACTAGCAAAAACTGCAATTACTTTTGCACCAACTTAATATAAGTTACTAAACCATTCATGAAGGCGAAGCCCTCATGACTTAATCACTTCCCTAAAGGACCCCCTCTTAGTGCAACCACAATGGGGTTAAAGTTTCAACACACAAATTTTGGAGTACATTCAGGTCATAGCAGTAAGGCATAAGTGATGGTGATGACCAGGGTGTTCAAATGTGAACAGTGATGTTTAGCTCAAGATCAAATAGCAGTTAATGCCCACAATCAGATCTATTCATTCAGATAATCTTTCAATGAATAATGATTGAGCTCATACACTGTAAGAAATGGCTTCTAGGCAATGTGTGGTGGAATGAGAATGCTATACTATCTGAACCCATGGGTTTTAGTTTTTAGAAAGACAGGCTTTAATCAAGGAACTATAAATTTGATCTTTAATTATATTTGCTAAGTACTAATGTATAAAGTGCTGAGAGGATATGCCAGAGGGAATCTGATCTTTCCTGACGGTGGGCTGGGTTGGTCATGAACGACTTCACAGAAGAAGTGATATTATTCTGAGATGTAGATATCAAGAGAGCACCAAAGAGAACTTTAAAAGAAAAGCTTTAGCTGAATTAAATTTAAAATAGTTTAACTGAGTAAAGAATGGTTTGTGAATCGGGCAGCCTCCTGGGCCAGAATAGGCTCAAACACTTCAGCTCAGCCACGTGATGGAAGATTTATGGACGGGAAAAGTAAAGTGACATACAGAAAATGGAAGTGAGGTACAGAAACAGCTGGGTTGGTTACAGCTTGGTGTTTGCCTTATTTGAATACAGTTTGAACAGTTGGCCACCTTTGATTGTTCAAAACTCAGTGATTGACACAAGAGTAGACTGCAATCTGTATACAACTCCATTTAGGTTACAGTTCACGATGTACAGAGAAACCTTTAGGTCAAACTTAAAATATGTAAGGAGGCAGCTTTAGGCTAAATTTGATTTAACAGAATGGACCAGGTAGAGCGAAGAGCAAGTGTGAATAAAGAGGTGGGAATAACGTTCTAGGGAAGAAACAGCAGGGTGCATTTCAAGGAGTGATAAGACACCCTGCATGATTAGGACATGGAAAATGAGAGGGAAAGTGCTGTGTGATGAGAAAGGGGAGGACTTGTATACTTTGCATACAAAGGGGAGGCTTTGATACAGATTTTGGATTTTATTCTAAGAACAAGGAGAAGCTCTAAGTGGGATATTGGTGTCATGAGATTCACCTTTTGGCAAGATCACATTGACAGTAGTGTAGAGAATGGTGTGGAAGCTGTTGTGGTCATCGGTGGAGAGATGTTTTCAAAAGCTGTTGAATAGTTTTCCATCCACAATAGCCAGAGTCATCTTTTCAAGGTCCCTAAGGAAGGTGTAGGTACAGAAGACAAAATCAGGTAGTTACTTATACTCCCTACGGGGTTCCTTTTTCACACTCTGGTCTATTCTGTGATCCTGAAATAGATGGACGCCATGGAAACCACAAGAATTCCCTCTTTTTCACCTTTCAAGGCAGAGCCAGGTTGAAGTGAGTAGTTCCAAACTCTCAACCTTAAACCCTGTCTCAAGTGTTAGGTAGCCCCCCGCACACCACCCTTTCCCCCAGGCATGTGTTTTTATTAGAGTCTAATAAAGAACAGAGAGACAATCTATTCAAGGGGGGAAATCCAAAGGAAGCTGCTACTGGCAGCAAGAGCTTTTATTCCTTTCTTATCAGGGTGAAATAACCAGGTTCCTCCTGTATAACCCAGGGTCTCCAAATACAGCTTTGTCCCCTGTGGTGGAGCTCCTCTTCCCTGAGGTGGAATGAAAGGACAACCGTGCCTGAATGAAACTTACAGATGGGTATATGCCTCTCACGAAACATTGCATATACATAGTGAGACATGATTATCTTCCCAGATTCTACGGGGAAACATTCGGCAAATGGCCCAGATTTTCAAAAAATGGAATTTTCAGTTTTCCCCTTGGGAATGCATTGATGTCTTCTGATCTTAAGTAGAATGCTGTTTAGAGTTCCTTGTTCTATTTATTCGCTTGTTTTGCAACTATTAGCATTTTCTATATACCAGGTGTAGGAGCATGTGTGGCGGAGGCAGTGGTGAAGGAAGTCAACATCGTGTCTGTCTGCATGCAGTGTACAGGGACTAAACAAGCACACTTCATATTCAAGATATTTGTTGACTGCACACTATGCACAAACATTGCATTAAGGACTTTGTATATAGAGCTAAACTGAAAAGATATTATCTCTGCACCTAATCGAACTTATATGGACCAGTGGTGGAGAGAGATAAATAGCAAAGCAAATAAAAATACAATTACAAGTTCAGTTAATGCTTAAAGGGAATGTCAGGGGACCATGAGAGAGAATGATGGTGAATTGAAGAAGCCAGTCTGAGAAATCATGCTCAGCTGACAGTTGAATAATAATAAGGATTAGCCAGGTTGAGATTAACTGGGAACATTATTCTTGCAGAGGTAATAACATTCATGTGAAGGCTTACCTAGGGCCTTGTAGAAAGTGGATATTTAAAGATGAGGAAGGTGACACGTGTAAACAGATGTGTCTCTCAGTAGGGCTATTGAGGAAGAGCAGGGCCAGCCCATGAAATACCTGTAAGGCCAGACTCAATATTTTGTATTTTATGAAAAATGGAAAGCCACTGAAATGTTTTAAATAGGGGAGTGTATAAACTCTGTTACATGTTGCATAATCACTCTGGATGTGGGTGGGGAGCCAACTGATGGGGAATACTGAGAACACCACTGTATAAGGAGGCAATTCTAGAGGAACTGGGGCTGCTTGAGTCAGAAAGTGGCAGTGGAGCTGAAGAGATGTGGAAGGTTTGCTATGGGTTTGGATGCAGAATTGTGAGATGAGTAACTATTTCTTAGCAGAAGTGACACTATTCTTCTAAGACATTCCATAAAATATCTAGTGTAAAGGGCTTCCTGCTGGAGAACACAGGATACTTGGAATTTCATGTACATAAAACATTCAAGAATTTTCTCAGACTATACTTATGTCAATAATTTTAAAACTTTAGATTTATATAATTTGTATCATTTTAGTTGACTGTGAAAACTGTAACCTTACAGTCACCAACATGTTTTTTCCATATTTTGTCATTCATGGAATTTATATACATTGAGTACTAAGTGTCAGGTGGTTTACATACATTATTTTAGCACATACAGACATTCCCCCATAGTATATAGAATAGGGGACACCAAAAGATATCCATATCTTAATCTCAAAAACCTGTGAATAGTTACTTTACATGACAAAAGGGACTTTGCATGTGTGATTTCATTAAGGATCTTAAATTGAGAGGATTATCTTGGATTAGCCAGTTTGGCTCAGTATATTCACAAGGGTTTTTATAAATGAGAGGCCAGAGAGCCAAAGTCAGCAAAAAGGAGTGTGATGGTGGAAGCAGAGTTTAGAGGGACATGGCGTGAGGAGAGAGGAAGGGACCATGAGCCAAGGAATGCAGGTCCCCACTCCCAACTGGAGAAGACAAGAAAATGAGATCTCCCCTGGAGCCTCCGGAAGGAGCACAGCCCTGATCACACCTTGATATTTATCCTTGTAAGACTCACTTTGCACTTCCTAGCTACAGAACTATAAGATAATCAATTTGTGCTATTTTAAGACACTAAGTTTGCGGTAATTTGTGTGTGTGTGTGTGTTTAATTCCTTTTTTTATTGTTTTTTGTTTATTTGTTTAGCTTTTATTAAAAAGTTCAGGAGTGTATGTGTAGCTTTGTTACATTGCTAAACTTGTCATGGGGGTTTGTTGTTCAGATTATTTTGTCACCTAAGTATTAAGCCTAGTACCCACTAGTGATTTTTCCTGATCTTCTCCCTTGTCCCACTTTCCACCCTCTGATAGGCCCCAGTGTATGTTGTTACCTTCTATGTGTCCACGTGTTCTCATCATTTAGCTCCCACTTATAAGTGAGAGCATGTGGTATTTGGTTTTTCTGTTTCTGCCTTAGTTTGCTAAGGATAATGGCCTCCAGCTCCATGCATGTCCCTGCAAAGGACATGATCTCATTCTTTCTATGGCTGCATAGTCATAATATTCCATGGTGTATGTGTACCACATTTTCTTTATCCAGTCTATCATTGATGTGCATTTAGGTTGATTCCATGTCTTTGCTATGGTGAATAATGACACAGTAAACATACACATGCATGTGTCTTTAGAACAGAATGATTTATATTCCTTTGTGTATATACCCAGTAATGGGATTACTGGGTCAAATGGTGTTTCTCTCTTTAGGTCTTTGAGGTATCACTACACTATTTTCCACAACGGTTGAACTAATTTGCACTCCAAACATGAGTGTATAAGCGTTCCTTTTCCCCACAATCTCATAAGCATCTGTTATTTTTTAATAATAGCCATTCTGACTGGTGTGAGATGGTATCTCATTGTGGTTTTGATTTGCATTTCTCTAACGATCAGTGATGTTAAACTTTTTTCATATGATTGTTGGCCACATGTGTGTCTTCTCTTGAAATGTGTCTGTTCATATTTTTTTTGGGGGGGATGGGGGTGTTGTTTTTTTCTTGTAAATTTGTTTAAGTTCTTTATAGATGCTGGACATAAGACTTTTGTCAGATGCATAATTTGCAAAACTTTTCTCCCACTCTGTAGGTTGTCAGTTTACTTTGTTGATAGTTTCTTTTGCTGTGCAGAAACTCTTTAGTATAATTAGATTTCATTTATCAATTTTTGTATTTGTTGCAATTGCTTTTGGTGTCTTCGTCATGAAATCTTTGCCCATGCCTTTGTCCTGAATGGTATGTCCTAGGTTGTCTTCCAGTGTTTTTATAGTTTTGGGTTTTACCTTTAAGTCTTTAATCCATCTTGAGTTAATTTTTGTATATGGTATAAGGAAGAGGTGTGGTAATTTGTTATAATGGCAATAGGAAACAGATCCTTCAGTAGGTTTGGTGTTGAAAGATAGGAATGGGATGGTACACTGAGGTAGAAAATTTAAAAGTAAGTGCTTTTTAGTATATTATGTGAAAAATTATGACATTTTATAGACTGAAGGTAAGGATTCAGTGGACAGGAAGAGATAAATCATGAAAGGTAGAGAAGAGAAAACTGATGAAAATACAAAGAAGATGGAAATGGCAGCGGAAGAAGGGGAACTGGTGATCTAGAGGAAGAAGTAGACTCTTTTTAGTTTCTGAGACCATACAGAAGATACAACAAAATCTTGAAAGACATAATAGGGAAGTTGAAGAGATTTGTTATGGTGTTGACATTGATGTTGGAAATGTAGAAAGAAACTTCATCTTCTATTTTTTTTTTTTTTTGAGATATCCCCCAGGCTGGAGTGCAGTGGTGCGATCTTGGCTCACTGCAACCTCTGCCTCCTGAGTTCAAGCGATTCTCCTGCCTCAGCCTCCCGAGGAGCTGGGATTACAGGCACCCACCACCATACCGGGCTAATTTTTGTGTTTTTAGTAGAGATGGGGTTTCACCATGTTGGCCAAGATGGTTTCGAACTCGTGTCCTTGTGATCCGCCCTCCTCGGCCTTCCGAAGTGCTGGGATTACAGGCGGGAGCTACCGCGCCCGGCCTGAAACATCATTTTCAATACTGTAGGGCTTAATGGTTGATGAAGTAAAAAAAGTTGTGGTTTCAATTAATCAAATTGAATGGTTTTCAGATTTAACCAAACCAGGCCAGACTTGAGTCAAAGCAAGCGATAACAACAACAACAAAATAGCTTGTGTGAGTTGTAATACAAGGGCATTCAGAATAGACTTGGCAAAAGTACTTTCTAGGGGAGTTAGACACTTACCAATGTCATGGCCAAAATAAAAATACAAAAGAGGGCCTGTCCAGCCACACAAAGGAATGAACCACCTTAGAAAACACATCCAAAGCTCTTGTTCCCAGTCTCAGTCCCTATTGGTAACCTCGGATGATTTGAGGCAGTCATTTGTCTCACTAGATTAGGAAGAAAACTTCCTAGGAATAAACACAAATCTGAGTTAAAATTGGAATACTAAAAAAAAAAAATTAAAACCCATTGTTATAGCATAAATACGTTGATTAGTTTATATTTACTGTATATTTTTCTGTTTGCTTTTTAAGGTTTTTAAAGTATTTATGAGAATTTCAGTGTGGATTTGAGAAATGTGTAATCAATTTGAAAATTTGGGGATATTTAATTTGTTAAATCCTCACATTTTTGGGTTATGAGTTAAGTGAGTAATGTGTGAATATTTAGAGAATATTTACTATCTAATTTTCTAAACTGAACTTAGAAGAGAATAGGATCTAGGTAGTTCTCTTAACACTCCAATGTCCCTGGTAAACTACAATGAGTCATCCCCAAAGAGTTAAGCCAGAGAAACATCTTCCTTCTGGGAATTTGTATTCTCCTTTGCATGCCTGAATTTAATAATATATACTATACTGCTTTGTATAGCTGTTGCATTCAGTATATCTATACATTAATTTATCAACTGCCTTTTATGCATTTGTCTATTCATACAACTCATTCATACGTTCATTAAACATTCATCAAGTGCATACTTTTGGTGAAGAACAATGGTGGCACTGGATATAGAAAATCAAATAAGGCAGAGGCCCTGCTGTCAAGGAGCATTCAGACCAAAGGAACCTGGAGATAATGTTATCACAGAAAATGAAGCAATTTCTGTAACAGAGCTAACTGGAGGGTATGGAAGCAAAGGGAGAGGAATCTTAACCAGCCAAGAGGAACAGCAAAGGTCTTTAGGAGGAAAGTGTCCTTGGATTGAGTCTGTCCTTAAGAAAAACATTACTGGAAGAGGCAAAAGCATGGCCAAAGACTCTTTGAGACAGCACCAGCATGGGCCATTCATGAAACAATAAATAGGTTAGTTTGTTGGAGCAAGGGGTTTATTTATTCAAAGTCATCAGCACTAATTGTTGCAACATCCTCTGGTAGGCCTTGAAGGATACAGTGGTGCATAAGAAAGATGTTGACCTAGTCTTTTTGGAGTGCATATATTATTATGAAATGACAAAATAACTAGAAAATTAGGCAGAAATAAAATTACAAAAGACCTTATGTATGAAGCTAAATTATTTACATTTTGTCCTGTACAAGTAAGGGAATTACAATGTCAATTAAGCTTCATTTAAGAAAGATCAACTTGGTTGCAGTGTGGAGAATGGATTAGAGAGGTGGAGGTATTTGAGAGTTGACATAAAAAGACTGCTTAGGAGGCTATTCTGGGAATTAAGGCAAGATGGAATTCTGAACGAAGGCAGGAGGATGTTGTAGATGAAATTTATTTAGAGCTATTAAGGAGGTAGAATCTGTAGATCTTTGGGACTAGCAGCTAGCCAGGGGGTAATGAGAGACAAAGGAGTCAATGGTGACTCCTGGTATTCTGACATGGGTTGCTGTGTGAATGTGTTGCAACTTCTTAGGGCTGGGAATGCCAGATGCACAGGTGTTTGAATAAATCCATAAGCTTATACATTTATGTATTCTGTTCTCATGAAATTATGAACTCCCTGCAAACAGGAAGCACTTCTTAAACCTTCCTTATAACTTTACACGTCTCTAAGCAGTCATCCCCATCTATATTAGAAGCTCAATAAGTAACCATTGAATGATTTGAGGATTAGATTTGTCTTCTCCTATAGAGATTACTGAAGAGGAATTTCAGCATTTCCTTATACATTATGTGTGAAACGGGGTGACAATTTTTCCCAATTGGAAGCTTTCCCATTGTTACTGAGAAAAGACAATCTAGCATATTAGCTAGAAGCAAATAAAGTTCTCTATCTCTGAATTACATATCATAGAAAAATCTAAAAAATCTTTGATATCTCTAAAGAAATACTGATTTATTCTTTTCTGAAATACAAGTCTCAAATACAAAAGGTTCCTGATGACTTAAATAAAAATGTAACACTATTCTAAATCACAAAGCATAATCTATCCCTATATTTTGGAGATCTGTGGACTAAAGAGATAATTTCTTACAGCCTCACAGCCTTCCCTCTCAGAAAACTAAGTCTTAATGGAAGAAGCAAAGGTGTTCTAGTGTCAAGGCCATGCAATATCCACATAATTCACAGAGGATGCTACTGGAAGGGTTGCACAGGGAAGGGGCAAGGGAATATTGCAGCAGCTTCCCAGTGGAAAGTCAATGTGAGCGATGAATGTTTCACTGATTCCCAGTGTCCTTAATGGATTGCTTATGCTGATTCTCCCCACCTCCTCAACACACACCTCTACTTTAGTTGAATCTCTTCATATCTGTCCTGTCTCTTTTCTCTGTTTAGGCCAGTGGAGTAGGTTCACACTCACATCGGGAAGAGCCTGAGGATAAAGGGGAGCACAACATGTGTTTTGCAAATCAGTAAATCAATCAACTAATATTTATGGACTATTAAATTTGAGTGGAGCTATACATTTGCAAAGACAAAGGAAACAGGTATGATATAGAGGGGTTACCTTCAAGTCACTTACATTTTACATGCTGAGCCCTAACCAATGAAAAGATAGCTAGTAAACATATCTTTGGAATGGTTCTTATGAAACTATGGTGTGGTAATCTTCTCTTCCATAGAGCTTAGTTGCCTATCCCAATGAAGATGATTATTTTTATTTCTTTTTTTTATTTTTGTAAGTGCTGGGGATGGACAAGTCTAAACATAATATCATCTCTAAATTATACTGAAGACACTGAATATTGAAATAGAGTTTCTTGTAGCCTTCATGTAACATGACATGATAATGGTATAGCGTATTTGATATCACAGGGGAATTAAGTTTGCTCTTTTTAATCATCTGGAAGAGAGCAATTTGGCATATGTTGCAATTACAGGGATGCCTTTCTCTGAGACTATTTACAGAGATAGCCACAGCTTAAGACAGAAGAGCATTGTTTGATTTGAGAGCTGTAAGGAAGGGGACGACATCAAAGGCTCCCAAATGTAGCCGGACACTTCCACTTCTCTGTACAGAAAGTTGATTATAGTCTGCAAAAGTGCACCAAGGGCATTGCTACACACAAGTTCAGTCTTTCCTCATTGAAGGTTTATGGGGCTTGTAATGTCAAGATCCATGAATTTCAGGGACTGTTCTTGTCCTTGGATCAGATTTGGAAGCAGCTTTTGATCAGTGAAGTGAAACAATTAATTATAATAAATAATGCTACTAGAAATCCTCACACAGTCAGTTAAAGGAGGAGGGGAGCCAAAGAAATAAAGCTTGTCTCTGGCAGAATCTCATCATCTGGTCTGCCTGGACCCTATCCTGTTTGGCTACAGCAACCACAGCTCACTAAGCCTCTGGTGAAAGACACAGTTGCGCCATATTCTCAGCCAGTGGTGGTGTTGGGTTTTGGAAGGGTGGAGGGGGTGATAAAAGAAGCTCAAAAGGATCAGAGAGGAATGCAAAATTGTTTTCCATTCATCTGTATTTGATTGCTTTGTGCCCTGAAGCACATGATTTAATTATTTTCATCATTGCCTCAGCTTCCTCAGCTACCAATCTCATTGATGGCAATAAAATTATTCAGCCTTTACAAAAAATGCAGCCATAATAATTCTTGACTCAATGAATACTTAAGGCTATAAAATCAGCTCCTTGAATGACTGCATCCAATTGAAAACACCAACCCAGGGCTTTCTCAGCAATTAAAGTGGAATATAAACTTACATGAGATAGAAGTGTCCTGCTTCTATATTCAAAATAGCTACCTGTTATTCGTTGCCTACAACTTATATTCGCTATCTCTAGTCCACACAAGAGCCCTCTGTGAAGACGTTTTTTTTCCCCTAAGGGAGCTCAAAAAAGCCCTGAGTCAGTGTTTTGAGTTGATTATTGTTAGGTGTGTGGGAAGGGGCAGGAGTGGAGCTGGAGAATGGCCAGAAATGAATGCTTGAAATACAGACAAAAGCAAATCAAAAGATGAATGTGTAGCAGAAAATGCTGCAAGTGGAGAGAAATAGGAAGTTTCAAGCCCAGTCCAAAAATCATGTCAGAAACCTGGGGGAGATGTCAGAAATGAACTACATGGCCCAGGACTTTCTCTAAAAGTGTAATTTTCTTGAAAGGCCCCAGCAAGAGGTAGTGGCTCTGTCTGGTACTCTCACAGCCTTCCCTTGCCATGTGTATGTGTTTTTTAAATGTGTGTGTGCACACAAGCATGTGTGTGCCTATGTGTGTGTATTTTAATTTAACCTCCTTTATTTTTGTAATCTCTTTATTAAAAGTGCTTATAGAATCCAAATCTTGGCTCATTGTAAACTTAGATGAGTTAACTCTAAAGCTTGCTTTTTTCATCTGAAATTGGGGACAATAAAAATGCTATTTCACAAAGTTGTATGGCATAAATTGATGTGTAGCACTTAGCATAATGAGTGTTTAAAATAAGTATACAATGATTGTCAATAATTACTTATTTTCTAATTTATTTACCTCTCCTCTTTCTTTCTTATATACTTGCTCACTTATTCACTTCCTTAAACTCACCATGCTGCAAGTTTTCAGGTGATGTGTTATTTAGCGCTGCATAAGTCCCCTCAGGTAGAAAGGATTGTGTTGGAGTGGCAAAGCTAGCAGTGTATGTGTGTTTCTATGTGTGTGCTAGTGGGCTGGGGGAAGTCATCTTGAGGATATGCTTAGTTAAAATGTGGTATCTATTCAATGACATTTTCCAACTCATATAAAGGTATATAAGGTGGGCATATAGTGCTAAGGTGGTACTCAGCAGAGACCTGGAAAGTATTAGTGTCCTTGCCCTGTGGCTGGTTGGTTTTGTTCAAAGTCATGGATAGAGTGGTTTTTCCATTAAACATCTGGCCAGAGAGACATGGTTGACCACTTATTTCTAATCAACTGGTGGCTGAGAGATTTTAAGCTCTTTTATAACTTTCATGTTACTAGTGCTTCCTAAGTGCATATTTAACTTTATAAAAAATATATTTACTGCCACCCACTAGGAAAACTGTGAACTATAGTCACTCCTATGATTCCACTATTTCTCAGAGTTTACAAAGGGCATTACTGGGCTGTCCATAAATACCTCAGGGTAATAGGTTGCTGATGGGGATTGTGACAAAGAGGACAGGTGGGTTTTAGTGTTGGGCTGTGTGGCTCTCAATCTTAATTTCACCACTTATCAGTTATGTGACCTTGGGCAAACGACTTTATCTTACTGATCCTGAGTTTCCTTATTGTCTGTAATTAATTCCTATTTCCCAGAGGTGCTGTGAAGATTAAATGGGGTGAAGCATATTAAACGTCTATCACAGTATCTGGACCAGACTAAGTGTGCCATTAATGTGAACCCAATTGCTACTGCCCAAAAATACTAAGGACGAATCCAAGCCTTGGTTAGGGGGTTAGATAAAATGATCTTTGAGAAACTGTCCAAGCCTAAGATGCTATGACACTGAGGTTACAAACCAGGCAGGTATACTGAGAAGTGATGCCTTAAATTGTGGGTATTGCTACCTGTCCCTGCCTTCTCTTGTAAATTACTGCATGGCTGGGTGCACACATCACCCGACCTCTTAGGGCTTGACATTTTCTAAGTATTAATGAGATGTTCCCGTTTATATGATAATGATGGGAAATGATTGCTGATATTTTAAAATAAAGGGTACTATATGTTCCTAAGCAATTAATCAGTGTGTTTTTGCCACATGAGAATGAATTTAAGCTATAGAGGGAAAATAGAATTTAGAGTTTAGAGTCCAAGACAGCTGTATTCAAGTTCTAATTCCTCCACTTAGACAAGTGGAGGTTAACCCTTTGACTTCTGCTTCCGTTGCTGATGAAATGAGAATACTCACTACCCATTGGATCATATGAGGATTAAATGAAATGAAGCACATAAAGTACCCACACATCATTTCTACCAATGAAAACAATTATGATGCTCAAAGAATGGATTAACAAAATAATCACGGGCAATAAAAATATCCAAATTAGATGCTAGAATTTCAAATTTAAAAAAGTTTCCTAATATTACAAGGGATGAGAAGCACTTATCAGAGTTTCAATTTCTTTCCTTTCTTTCCATTACAATAGGTCTCTATAGACTTTGTCTAGAAAGGGCCAAATAGTAAATATTTTAGGTTTTACTAGCCATATGGTTTCTGTTGCAACTATGAAATTCTGCTGTTTTGTGATGACAGCAATAGACAATAGGTAAGTAAGTGAGAGTGGCTGGGCTCTGATAAAACCACTCACAAAAGCAGGCATCAAGCTGGATTTGGCTTGTAGGGGCATAGATTATCAACCCTTGCTTTGGAATTTATCCAACAATTTCACTAAACATCTACGATGTTGAAAATACTGCCTTTGAATGTTCAAGATGCAAAGATGCATCAATATCTAGTGTAGAGAAATAAAACAAACACTTAAAACCAAAACAAAAAAAAATTCTAATACTAGAAAGTGATTGGCCAGTGTAGGCAAAAAAAAAAAAGTTGATAAGGTAATGACTAAAAGTCCATATCCTGGGTTGAATCTTGCTTTTTTGTCAATTTATCATTATGTGACTTTGAGCAAGTTTCTAAACATCAGTTTGCTCTAGATCTATTACATAGTGATAATAGCTTCTAACTCACAGAGTTTTGAGGAGAATTGAACAAGATAATACACACAAAGTGCATAATAAGCAGTGAATACAGTTAGTTATTATCATTCAGAAGATTGAAGGAACACAGCTAATCACTGTTACTGTGCAATCCCTACTCAAGCCACAGTGGACTAAAACCATTGTCTATGTTGCTTCCTCTTCCTGGTTTAACTTTTAAAATCCTACTCATCTTCAATGACAGTGAGAAGATATCTTTTCCTCTGGGAAGATTTCCCCACAATAACAGAGTTGATATACTATGGAGTCAGTACCTGCATTTATAACTCAAGTTTTAGACGTCTTGATCAGGAGCTTCCCTTCACAGAATTAATCCCTGCCTCCTATCCTTCTCTTAGCAAGTTTTGTTCACAGCTATAGCGTAACATGTGGTTCTCAACAGACTAATACTATGTTGAGCCACGATGATATAAGAGGTGTTGCACACCAAGAATTCCCACTTTGTCATTATAATCACCTGCCTACCAACTTCTTTACATTCTCTGTTGTTACTGCCTTGTCAGGGATAGTCAAATACACTGTATGAATTTTAAATATTTTCTGTCTATAATATCTTCATCAATTTAGGACTGAAAGGGTTTACACCCTACAATAAAGTTCTGCAAGGGACCTGCTCCTTATTTCACTCAGTCATTCATTCCTGCTGCCCAAAATAAACACTGCCTTGTTTTCTCAGGCTCACTGATAGTGGGAAAAGAAGGGCATTGCTTAATCGTTATTAGGTTGAAGCATAAAAATGGCGATGTTTTTGTAGGTTGGATGGTTGAATATTAGCAATTTCACATGGATCAACCAAGTGATATTGTTATCATTATTATTGTGGTAGTGATTTGTGCTTTTTGATTAGAGTTTGAGCTGAAAATGAATTTCCACAATGGGCAGAAATATGGATGTCATGATTCTTATTTGTGTATGCAATTAAATATCTATCTCTTTCGGTCCTAGCTGCAACAACTTAATCAATGTTTAATCATTTTACCAACAAATATATATAAATATATGCTTTATATATTGCCATTAGTTTATTAATTCAGCAGGTGCTTTATAATGTTTCCAATACACATTCATGCATTTTTTCAAACTAAATAAAGAAGAATTGTATGTCCTTGGAAACTCTCCAATTTGGGATGGGAAAAAGAATTGGAGGAGAAGAGAGCAAGCTATCAGTCATGGAGGGACTACTGCATGCTGAGCACTCTGTTGAGTGTTTTCTACAACCAGTATTCTTTACAGTCCTTCAATCGCTTTGGGAGATATTGTGCTAACTTGTGGAAAAGGAAACAGAGGTGGAGAGACTGTATGTTCAAGTTTGTCAGGATAGTCTTGACTTACACCTATTGTCTGGGCAGAAAAGCATGCCCTCCTTAGAGCTAAATTTTTTTTTCCTTGGCAGAGGTGGATGGAATCTCACTCTGTTACCCAGGCTATACTGCAGTGGTGTGATCTTGGCTTACTGCAAACTCCACCTCCTGGGCTCAAGCGATTCTCCTGCCTCAACTGCCCTAGTAGCTGGGATTACAGGCATGCACCACCATGTCCGGCTAATTTTTGTATTTTTAGTAGAGACGGGGTTTCACCATGTTGGCCAGGCTGGTCTCAAACTCTTGACCTCAAGTGATCCACCCACCTCACCCTCCCAAAGTGCTGGGATTACAGGCATGAGCCACGGCATACTTGAGCTTTGAACCCCCAAGTTACATTAATATCTATATGACTATGCCTCTCACATTGTCTGGTACATACAGTTGTGTTAAATATTTGTTTAGTATTTTGTTTTTATAATGATTTGAGGAATGAACTTTTTATCCTGTGGGATATATCTCGGGCATGATCATTTGATTTGGGGGAAAACTTGCTCCAATTGATAGAAAATCAAATGACCGTAATAACACATCTTTGATACCAATTTAGATTCACCTTCACTAACAAAAAAGAAGAAACTTTTCAAAAAGCTAGATATGGATCACAAAAATTGTTTACAGACATGTGTGTGGCACAGATGAAGGGGCAGAAAGGGCAACCATTTTCACTCAGCTCCTAATCACAGTTTGACTTAAGTCAGTAGATTTGGCCTTGGCTTTGTGCTTGAAAAGGAATCATACCTGTCTCTGCCTGCCAACTACCATGATTACTGAGTATATTTCCTTTCCTTAAGCCAATCAAAGCACAATTCTAACTCTAAAAATTCAGAGAGGTGATGTGGTTCCTGATGCAAGTATTGAAAATAGATCCCATTCGCCGCATGGCCCCCCAGGGTACGTACCTCTCAGCAAACTTGATATTAATTGCTTTGTTTTAGGGTAGGTCAAGTGTACTGTCACTTCTCTCTGATTATATTTTTCCTGGAGCTTTTTAGTATCCAAACTTGTCTTGCTCTATCACACACAATTGATGTTCTACATGATCAGCAGATTAACACACAGCCCAAACAATTTCCTGTGGTTATTAGGCAGTCTGATCAGAACTGCCCTAAGCTTGACCACAAATGAGCAAGTCTAATTCGAAAAATATTAAAAGAAATAGATGAAGCAAGACATTTAACTCTACAGGGTGGACGAGAATGCTCCCTTATAGTGAAGACTTGCTGGACATGGCATAGGTGTGTTTACACAAAGGATTATCATTCTGGGAGCTGTGACCCTATGCCACATTGTTTAGAAGGACTTCTGGATTGGGGTTTACAAATATTCACTGAGTACCTGCTGTGCTGTCCCTGTGCAGGTACAACAGTCAGACATAATTCTTGCCTGTGTGCTGGTGAAACCACCACCAAGATAAACCAAACTGAGTCTAAATCCTACATCCTAAAATTATTATGATTTAATGATTGATTTTCAAATTTTCAAATAACAAATTTTTATTTTCTGTTTTTATGATTATAAAAGGAAGGCAGTTATAAATTAGAAAATTTTGTAAAATTCATAAAAGAATTGAGAAAAAAATCACCATACAGACTTGGCAAATGTTAAAAGATTAGTTATTTTCTTAAAATCTTTTTCTCTTTGTTTATACATATATGTATAATTATATCATACTTGGGTTTATGTTAGATCTATATAATTTATACCTTGTTTTTTTCCTACTGTATAACATTAACAAAATATGTACTTTCCTAACCATTTAATATGCTATAGAAATATTTTACTGGCTTCGTGTTTTTCAAAGTTATGGATATGCCATCATTTTCTTAATCCTTCCCTTGTTTATGAATATTTAGATTAATTATAATCTTTCCACATTATTACTAACTCTGTTAGGAGCATCTTTATGCGTTTATATTTTTCTCTGTCTTGGATTGTTTCTTTAGTCTAAGTTGTAGAATTGCCATTCCTGGATTCAAAGGTATGATATTAAATAATTATTTTTATATTTACGTAGTGATACTTGTTTATAATTTTAAAAGCTCAATAATCCTAATGAGTTTATGAGTAACTAGTACTAGAAGTAAATCAAAAGTACCCTGTTTTTCTCCTGCACAGAGGCAATAATCTTCAGAAGTTTCTGTTTTTTCTTTTTATGGTATTTATCACCCTATCACTTAACATGTTTAATTGCTAGATCCTAACTTTTTAAAATTAGATAATATTATTATATTTCTGCCATGGATGACAAATATTCAGATCTTATACAACTTTTCTCTTTCTCCTCATCATTTCCCAAAGTATTTCTCTTCTCTTATTACTTAATATAACTTAAAAGTATAGGTTGCATCAATATTCAGTGTTTATTATATTATGCAAGTAAACTATGAGCTATATATAAACACCATAAAATTTATTATGTAAATATTATTTACAGGTGGGCCTAAGTGTATATGTTAGAGCTTATTTCTTATAAAACTTTTCACTTTTCTCAGAATTTGTAATTGCCTTTACTTTTAACTGATGTGTATCCTATCTAAATGTGACTAATTCATCTCCGTATTCTCCAGCAAATCTATAAAGCAAGCATGTAATTAAACATATAAGATAATCTATAGCTTTTTTATATCAATATCCTTCCTGGATTCTTCTGCCCACCTATTTTAAATAGAACAGATTGTTTCACTGCAACCTCAGTCCCTGAAACCACTAATCCATAATTATGTGATTTTAAGTATGCTATGTAAATGTAATCAGAGAGTATATCACCTTTGGAGATTACCTTTTTTCACTTAGCGTAATTCCATTGAGATCCATCTATGTTGTGTGAAACAGTGGTTGGTTGCTTGTTATTGCTGAGTAGTATACATGGTATTGATAAACCATAATCGCTTAACCATTTATCCACTGAAGAACATCTGGTTGCTTCCAGTTTTTGGCTCTCTGAGCACTTATGTTGCAGAAAAGTTGTCCCAATTTTAATTTCCAAAAGCAGTATCACAGGAAAATATGTCCACTCCCTCACTTGAGAGCAGAAGGGTTTTACAGCTTAACAATGTGTGTCCCCAGAACTTAGCATCATTTGACCATGTCATAAATAGAATAAATTTGATTTCTGAATGACTGAGATGTTCCAAGGCAGAAGAGTAAGTAACTACTGTAGAACATCAGAGATCACGGTGTTTGAGGATTCAATAGAAGAGGCTTGTTTTGTCCTTTGAAGAGTGGATATGATATGATCAGGCAGCAGGCTACGAGGGACATGGTCACATTGTTAACAAAAGACATTGTCCTTTAGTTAAAGGGATCGAGCAACTAAAGTATGTTAAAAATGATTGAGTAGATCATGTTCGATAAAGAGTAGAATTTGTGTAGATGAGTCAAGAAAAACAGTATGAAAGGATAGATTTGAGAGCAGATTGTGGATGGCCTGGAAAGTACAGCTGAAAACTGACGTTTTTCTGATAGGCTTTTGAAAGCCATGCCAGGTTTGTGTTTGGAGAAGGATTGTTGAAAGGTGCATTATAATAAGTAATTTGGTGGCCTTTGTTGCAATACTGCAGTTGCTTGGTGGCCTTTGTTGCAATACTACAGTTGCTTATATCCAAATAATATGTACATCTTTGCCTGTGGTCAACAAAATCTCAAGCGCGATATCATTTTCAGATAAGCAATCATCACATCAGAAGTCAGAGTCTATGAAGAGTTTCTTTTACCAACTAGAGGAGGGGGTCGCAAAGTGAGAAGGAGCTCTGAAGACAGTCACCGGAATCCTTATCATGCAGAGAAGGATGAGGACTGGGATATTTCAGGTCCCTCAATCTAGAGCCGTTTTTTGCCTTGCTTTCTGTCCTGACTATCAAAGCCTCCTAATGACAGTAAAATAGTGCCAATAGTGCCAGCCCTCAAGACTTCTGCACCTTCCATGTATTTTACAGGCAATGTACCATTTACCCCTTACTCCAAGCTTGCATGGAAGTTATTTTTACTCTCATCCTAGAGATTCAGTGCCTTGGGCCTATGGACATATCCTGAGAGGGCACAAATAGGGTAAGAAAATGCTATTTGTCACAAAAAAAGCAGAGGCCACACAAGAGAGAGAGAGAGATCGGAGGATTTTCAAAAGTCAAATCAGAGAAATTCTGCTACCATCACTAACTCAAAAGTGCTGCAAAAGGGCAATAACGAGGCCACACGTGGAAGGAAATAAAGTTTGAAGAGCAGAAAGGAAACTGGAGTGAAATAGGAGTGGGTGACTCAAAGGAAGTCCTGGGGAGGGGCCTCTGCAAACACTGCAGTGATGATGGTTACTTGCCTTTTGATCCCTGGAATATGAGTAGATTCACTCAACTTAAAGGAATGGAATAGTTTCAAACAGGGTCTTAAAGTGTGAGGGAGATTTTCCCATGGGAGAAGAGGCCTGAAGACCAGAAGCTGCCCAAAGGCACTATGGCAGATGGCAACAGGAGGAACAGCTCCTAATGCTGAGCTTAATATAGTGACACGTTTTTTTCTTGCAAGTAATACAAGTAGCATTACTAATGCTACTAATACAGAGGGCATACCTCTGTATCAGTCAGGGTTCTCCAGAGAAACTGAATCAACAGGATGTGTATGTATATAGGGAGATTTATTTTAAGGAATTGGCTCATACGATTGTGGGGGCTGGCAAGTCTGAAATCTGCAGGCCAGGCTGGGAGTCTGGAGACCCAGGGAACAGTTAAGGTTGCAGTCCGGGTCTAAAGGAAGTCTGGACACAGAATTTCTTCTTCCCTGGGGACCTCAGTCTTTCCTCTTAAGGCCTTCCACTGATTGGATGAGGTCTACCATATAAAGGATGAGGTCTACCATATAAAGAAAGGTCATCTGCTTCTCTCAAATTGCACTGATTTAAATCCTTATCCCATCTAAAGAATATATTCAAATTAAGATTTAGATTGGTGTTTGACCAAATGTCTGGACATCATAGCTCAGAGAAGTGAACACACGTGACATCAACCATCATGGCCTTGAGCTTCTGGGTCATTTCAGGTTCCTGTCCAAGGTGAGAATGAAATCGTCCCTACTACACGGTGGCCACTTCTTCTCCTACTGCACACCAGCTCTCACCATACTGTTGGAACTTTCCTCATGTGGGGCTCAGAAAATGAAGAGGAAAATTTCTTCCTCCTCAGGGCTGTGCATAGTGAATCTGAGCAATAAGCTGCAGACAGCCAGTTCTCTGCACTCTTGACAACAAACCTGAAAGTGGGTTTATGGAATAAACTTTCTAAACCTACTCCCTCCCTGGAGGATCACAGCTCTATTCAGGATTGGCAGCACATTCTCCTGCTCAGAACAGATGAGGGCTCTTAGAAGGATAAGTTGAAAAGCTAGGTGCAGAGGGCTGACCCTGGCAGGGGCCCAACCAGACCTCATCAGTCACACGAGACTTCCTCATGAGATCACCATGGGACTGAGCCACAGGCTTAACCTGGACATGCAGAAACCCAAGAAGATGGTTTATGTGCTTCAAAAATGAACCCAAAAAATCATCAATAAATGACTTTTCTGGAGATCGGAAACATTAGCTCCCTTCCTGTGCTAGGGAGAAGAGAGTGATTCTATTTTCAATGCTTTGTTGATTTAGAAATCATGCCAGGTTCAGATGTGGTCAGCAAACTGTGGACTAGATATTGCTGGAGGCCTGATTTTGTGTGACTGAAGAGCCAAGAGTGGTGTTTACATTGTTAGAGGTATAAGGAAGAAGAAAGAGGAGGGGGAGAAGGAGAGAAGGAGGAGGAGGAGGAAGAGGAGAAACAGAGATCAGATATGACCTGCAAAACTTAACATACTTATTATTTGGCTCTTTACAAACAAATTTGCCAACTCCAGGACTAGAAGAAAGAATATATGCACTAAAATCAAACTCTTTAACAACGCTGGTGCTGCTCACCGTCTGTACAACTCAGGGATGATTACATTGACTTTGAACCTAGGTGTTGTCACCTGGGGAGCACTGCACACCCAGCTTCTCCTCCAAAGAGAATGCTTGCAGGAAAGAAACGTGTGTGACTATATTAAGTTCAGCATTTAAAAAGGGCATCAACATAACAACGAACATACTTTAAAGATTCTATTAATAGAAACTTTAAAAATAAGCAAAACTCTGGTAGGTGTGTGGAGTATAGTTACTGTTTTGTTGATGAGTGCTGGTTACATGGGTATCCCTGCTTATGAAAATTCATCAAAATTTGTGTTCCCTTAGGAACACTTTTTGAAATGTGAATTACACTATATTAAAACATATTTTAAATGACGTCTAACTGAGAAAACTTTTGAAACTTCAAGAAAAACCTTTTGTTTTTCTTGAAGTCTACCAATAAAATAATATCTGAGGGGAAGTTTGTGTTCAACAAAAAAAGGGAACAGGATGAGATGCGCTAGTTTGGCTTAATCAAACCAAACCATTCTTTACATTGACTTGCAGCCCAGTGTTTTTTCCACTTCACCATGATATTTCATCTCTTCTGGACCTGGAGAAGTAAACACCTGTGGGATGGTGGTGACCAACAGGGCATTTAACTGAAGCTTTGTCTATCTGATGTCCCAGTAAGGACCAGCTCCTAACAATCTGCCCCTACTCACTCCCTCCTCATATCTGGTTCTGTCCACATGTAAACACATACTCTGGTCACATTAAACTATTCCTTTTCCTGATCATATCAAGATGCCTCACAATTCTGACCTTCATACATTCCGTTCCTGCTCCTCAAAATACCATCAGCTTTTTAAAAAACTGCTTAATTTACTTTATCATAACTAGTAATACAGAAGAATTTTATACATAGTTTATTAAAAATAACTTTGGGAAGCTGTACTTTTGACTGATCAGCAATAAAACTATTGAAAAGATAAGGTTATCAAATAATTACCCCATGTTAATCCTGAAAATAATTGTTATAAGCCAATCTTGTGAATTCAAGACCAGGCACATCATAAATAATCACAAAAATTAGAAACATACTCAAAATATCCGTATGTTTAGTATACATAGAAAATTCACTGACTGAAATAAATCATGAAACATGGACTGGAATTTTGTGGGCTCTTAAACTTCATTTTGTCCCTATTGTTTTAAAATGTCAATGGTTTGGACCATTTCTGCATTTGTTAAAACTGTAACCTTAGAATTTTTTTTAAAAATAACTTTACAAACACATAAATATGCTTAATCACTAACTTGGGAAACTTCTGTTGCTCCAAATCAAGTATTTCTCTTTGTCTATGAAACTTTCTCTAGCCAGCATCATGACTGCTGACCGATTTCCACTGTGTATGTTATGCGTGCTTCTATGAGGGAGTCCATGACACATACATAATTATTTATTTGTATTGTAGCAGGACAAACCACAGACAAAACCCCTCAGACACCGAGTTAAAGAAGGAAGGGTTTTATTCAGCCGGGAGCTTCGGCAAGACTCACGTCTCCAACTGAGTTCCCCGAGTGAGCAATTCCTGTCCCTTTTAAGGGCTCACAACTCTAAGAGGCTCTGCGTGAGAGGGTCGTGATCTATTGAGCAAGCAGGGGATACAGGACTAGGGGCTGCATGCACCAGTAATCAGAACGGAATAGAACAGGACAGGGATTTTCACAATGCTTTTCCATACAATGTCTGGAATCTGTAGATAACATAACCGGTTAGGTCAGGCGTCGATCTTTAACCAGGCCCAGGGCATGGCGCTGGGCTGTCTGCCTGTGGAATTCATTTCTGTCTTTTAGTTTTTACTTCTTCTTTCTTTGGAGGCAGAAATTGGGCATAAGACAATATGACGGGTGGTCTCCTCCCTTAGTATGTTTGCCTATCCTAGTACCTCAGACTTCCTGAAGAGAAGAAATGCCCTATCTCCCAGTGACTGATATCTAGTAGAGACTCAACATGCATTTGTTAAATAAATGACTTGAGAATCCTTATGACTTGAAGATAATGTTTTAAAATGACAGAAAATTATTTTTTCCATTTGTGTGATTCTTCCTAGTGAAGTAATACTCCTTCACGAATTGGTTAAAGCTTTCTTTTTAAAACATGTATTTATGTCAATGAATTTTAACACACACAGTGATATGATTTTCAAGACCAGTCAATTTTATTTAAGAAACTCAATAGAAAAGTTAAAGACTCGATGAATTATACAAATATTTCAGATTATTATTATCTGACTATGCATTATTTTTTTCATGAAAGAAAGCCAAAAGCAAAAATGAAGCCAAAAGCAAATCATTTTTTAATGAACCATTGAAATTTAACCCCTGGAATAATTAACTAAAAAATAATATAGAATTTGTTTCATAGATTAACTGTGAATAGTTAAGAAGGTCTTCACTGAATAACCAGTGGTTTATATAGCAAAAATGTTGTTAGATAAAAGGAAAGAGTTAATCTTGTGCCTATTGAATAGTACATTTTTGTGTTTGAGAACCCAGTTATTTTGATATTATTTAAAACACTGCCATTAGACTAATGTGAGCCTTTTTGAAAAAATCTTTCAACCCTCTTCCTTCAATTTCTCCGTCTATAAATAGTTATAATATACTGCAACTCTAAAATAACTCAAGATTTAATTTAACCTATTTGTGTTGAAGAATGATCTGAGATGCGATACCCAAAATGCTCACTAGATGGCAGGGTTCCCATTTCAAAGGGAGCGCTACCTTGTTACAAAACAGTAAAGGCTTCCAACAAACAGAATTCGAAATGTGTTTATTTGCGTGGCTATAAATATAGCACATCTGATCCAATTTTCCACTGGGTTCCATGCTTTTCAGTGATTTTTCAGCCAGTTTTTTAAAAAGTCAGATTAAAGACGTTATTTGATATGCAGCCACATTCTTTCCAAATAATCAAAATTAATCCCTATTCCTTATTTTTAATCAGACATTGCATATCCATCCACAGTGTCATTAGCTGAAAGAAATTATTAACCCATTTATTAAATGGTGTGTGATTTTTGAACACAGTTTCGCCAAGCCCTCAGCATGTGTAAGTATGAATATCTCTGGAATTTATTTACAGTTCCAGAAAACCAAAGCAACACCTGCTAAACTTTGTTATATTCCTGACAGGGTGCTCACTGCTGTTTAAAAGCCATTCCTACTGTGGCCAGTTGTGACTGCCTGAGACCAAATATTCTCAAGGTAAATTGAACCGAATTTTCAGGCAAGTGAAGGTGCTTTGATCAACTAAGTAAATGTATGTGGTTAATCTTTGAAAAACAAATGGCATGCATACAGGCAAAGCTATTATTATTACCAGTTATCATGATTATTATTGTTGCTGACTATTTTATTTCTAAAACTTTCAGAGGAGTACTTTCCAAGAAATTTAAGATCAAGGAAAAGAAATGTATTTCTTCTAAATCTAACATAGCAGATTTGGTGTTTCAACCAAAAGAAATTTTTCCACTTGCATGGTTCATACTGAGCAACCTTTTATTAATATGAAAAAGGAATCTTCCAGACTTCCCTGAAAATTGCAAATTTGCTTATTCTCAATATTTGTCATAAATTGCTAAACTTTCTGGCCTAAATTTAAATTATTTCAAGGCAGAGTCATTGGAAGCATAGCCCTGCCTTTCCATTTGCAAAGCAACACAACACTCTAAGAAGAATCCCTCTTAACATAAAACAAAGTGATATGTCATGTGGTCTTCAGGGTAAAATGTGAAACAAATATACCAAAATCTATCTTCCTTCCATTACAACAACAACAACAACAACAACAACAAAACTAGGTCACGCTTGAAATCCCCCCGCCCTTGTCATGGACAGTAGCGTTTTTTAAATCCCTCTTCAGTCTCTGGGCAGTGTTTAGACACAAAGTATTTTAATATGTCATGAAGTCCCTGTCTTTCTGCCTAATCCTACTCTATCATAATGCATCTAGCACAATGGAGATGCATGCATGCTTAATTTCCATAAATTACACAGCCCGGCATTTTCATAAAGACAAATTCCAATTGTAAACTATTAAACCTAAGTCAACGTCCTTTGATGTCTCTGAGAAAGATTGTGGGGGAAGTTTAAGCATTCCCACATGGGGATGTGTTCCCTAGAGTAGGTGAGGAGGGAGGTAATATTTTTTTTGCCCCTCATATCTCTTTATTAACTTGGATGTGTTCTTCTGAGGCTGAAGTGAGTTCCTTTACAGAAACTTAAAAAAAAAAAAAAACACACACAACAAAACAAAACAAAAACACTGTGAGAAAACCAGCACCACACATCACTTCTCCCAAAAGCTAAACTCTTAATCAGAATCAAAAGAAACTCTGTTTCTCTGAAGCCATGGCTTGGTTTCAGCCTCTAAAGTGGGAACCAAATCTAGCTGTCCCTAACCAATAGCCTTACTCTTTGGATTATCGAATGTTACTTTTTTTCTTTGTTTCGAAACTCTCTCCTTCAAGCTCTCTTATAACTATGTAGTTAGATCAAAGGGAATACCATCCAGACCTCTCCATTCAGGTACCATGGAGCTTTCATTATTTAGTTGCGGAATTTCCTCAACAGATCCTGTTCTCAGCATCCTGTTGACATAATTTAACATACAGGTTATAAAGACTTCTGTGAGCCTTCTCTCTTCCTGTTTACTTTCACTCCTCGGTGGAACCCAGGGCTCAGAAGCCGGCTCTTTTACATCTAAAAGCCGGATCACCTCCCCCCAAAGCAGGAAAGGTGTGAAAAGTAAGCAAGGGAAAGCAAGAAAGCAAATACAGTGGCTTTTTAACAGCGCTGCAGACCTGGCTGGGTCTGAGAGGTGATTCAGGGAGTGAGAATTCTGAGCAGGGGGCAGGATGGGGACCATGGATACATTTCTAGGTCCTGCTGGGTTGGTCCTTCACAGGGTGGCTTTGTTGTGAGATGTGACATGTTATGAATTCCTGGAACCCCACACACACTCGCATGCAAATGTAAGTTGATTTAAACACAAGAGGGGGCTCTCAGATTCAAGGCCACTAACCAGAACTAGTGAGATGGAAGATTTCTTAGTTCTGTAATTATTCCTGATGCACACCTCTGGGAAGAGGATGTCTTCCTAACTATATTTGCAAATGTTGGCTGGAAACCATGGGGGCCTGGCCAGAAATCGCCACATGAGCCATCTCAGGTCCAGACAAGTCAAAATGTTGTAACAGAGGAATAGCGCCAAAGGGTATTTTAGCAGCAATTTGAACTTTGTAAGCACAACACAATGCAGCTGTTGAAGGTTCAGGGCTTGTGGCATGCAGTGGGGGTGAGCGCAAGGTGTTGGTGCAGGGGCAGTGTCAATGTGTCCACTGCCAAGTGATTTTGAAACAGACATAGAGAGACCACAGATGATGGACAGAGCAGATGAGGAAATCCTTTGTTTGCATGAAACTGCTGAAGGATGCAAATTTCAGAGCAGGTAGCACAACCTTTTCAGTTCCAGATGCCCCAGGAAAAAGATTTTCTTAAATCCATTTTGGCAAGCCAGCCACAAAAGGCCAGGCATGTGGACCCAGAAAGTATAGGGGTGAATCAGTGGTCAGTGTGGATTCCGGGTATCTGAATACCAGCTTAGGCAAACTACAGCCCCATCAATTGAATGCACACCTTTCTTTGTGAATTTACCTTGGGTATTTAGGTATAGTTTATGTGACATTTTTTGAAATTATCATCATTAAGAAAAAAACATATGTATATGTTTCTATACCTATACTCTTCCCGAATACATTGGAAACTAACATGGTTTTATTTTGCTACTTTCAAACCAAATCCCAATTTTTGTTGATAAAATCTGAAATTTAAAACCCATATTAATAGTAAATGTGTACTTTATATTGTGATTATGTTACCATTATAAATATATGAATATTTATATATTATGTTTTAGTTATAATTCTTTGCAAAAAGTATTGTCTCGTGCTTTAAAGTGTATAAACTTTAATAATTCTTCAAACATAGTATATTTAGTTTTATTTCTCATTACTATATGTTTTTAATACCATAATGTCTCCATAGTTGATGTCTATATTTTGGTACCAATTAGAAGTGGGCTCTTTGAAAAATTTATTTTATTTTCTAAAAAATTTCACTTAAGGGCATGATTTTGGCTGGAGTGATCCCAATTTCCATTTCATCAATTATATAAGGAGTTATATGTAGAAACTTAAGGTAATTAGTATAGTATTTTCAATTTATTCCAGTGATATTTTAGTACCCTTAAAAGATTGATGCTTACAAAATTATCTTTTAAATTTCTTGTGTGTGTGTGTGTGTGTGTGTGTGTGTGCATGTACGTGGTTAGGTACCATTGTAAAAGTACTTGAAGGCTATACTTTTATTCATTTCTCAGCTGACTGTGATGCAAATTGACTATTCTTTTTTTTTTTTTTTACAAAGGGTATGGAAGGAAAGTGTACTTTGTAAATCTCCTATAAAGTTATGTTTCCTTTGTCCTGATACCAGGCAGCAACATAGCTTGTTGTAGAAATTTTGGGTCAAATGTTTGTTTACGCACAACACTAAAATCTCATTTATTTGACATATTTGCTGAATACCCACTGTCTGCTGGGCACCCTCCTAGGTTTTGCAGACCAGCGAACAAGACTGCAGATTCCTTATGTAGTTGAACTTGCATTATTATAATTTAAAAGACAACTTTTACTTTCTTCCCCCTCCCTTCTTTCTCTTCCTTTTTATTTTGAGTGGGTGCATATAGAGATATTTTTCTCCTTTAGTTTTTTTTTTTTTAATTATACTTTAAGTTTTAGGGTACATGTGCACAACGTGCAGGTTAGTTACATATGTATACATGTGCCATGTTGGTGTGCTGTACCCCATTAACGCGTCATTTAGTTTTGAATGTGAAAAATACTATTGAGTACATATGTGAGGATACTTCATTTTTTACTAATTGTTCTTGTTTTGAGGAGGACCTTTCAAGATGGGAGGTGTTATATTAAATACATGTTACACACACCTCTTCATGCTTTATTTTAATCTTTTCTCTCATATATCATCCTTTATCCTTTCATTCTGACGTATAGAATAATTTATTAGGCTACTCTCTCCTTTACTGTTTTTTCTTCCATTCTATTCAATTACTATCTACATTGCAGTTTTTAGTTCATCAATGATATGCTTAATTGCTAGGTATTGTTTCCTGATCTTAGATAGTTATCTCTTCATGATTGCCTATTCCAGTCATTCTGTGCTGTGTGCCTTCTCTAATTTGTTAGAAATAAAATTTAGATATTTTTCAAAAATATGATTTCTTGCTGCAGCAGTGAGAAACACGTGCACATTCCTCTGACTACTTTCTCTCTTTTAGAGAACACCTTTTTTTTTGAGGCAGAGTCTTGCTCTATCGCCCAGGCTGTAGTGCAGTGGCATGATCTCGGCTCACTACAACCTCCGCCTCCCGGGTTCAAGGGATTCTTCTGCCTCAGCCTCCCGAGTAGCCGGGACTACAGGCGTGCACCACCACACCCGGCTATTTTTTTTATTTTTAGTAGAGACAGGGTTTCACCATGTTAGCCAGGATGGGCTCGATCTCCTGACCTCATGATCCGCCTGCCTTGGCCTCCCAAAGTGCTGGGATTACAGGCCTGAGCCACTGTGCCCAGTGGAGAACAGCATCTTTTATGTGTCTGAAAATTTCTCTCATTTTGCTCATGTTTACAAAGAGAGATTTCAGCTGGTTTTGTGTCGATTGTGTCGGTTAAAATGAATCCTGTCAGTGAGGCTTCCTGTCTGATTTTTACAGATCCAAATGAAGGGATAAAGAAAAAGTTTTAATTTACTCTAGATCCACTTAACTATTTCTGAGATTCAGCAAGTATATGGTGGGGACTAAAAAGTGAGCTAATCCTATAATTTCCTCTAGGCCAAGTCATTTCTTTGCCATTTTGTTGAGCCTCTCAGGGGTCCTCCTACATAATTCTCTATTCCTGACTATTGTTGTAGAGTTTTTATCTTTGTGGCCTCTGGGATCAGAAGTGCCAACACATCCACAGGGGTCCTTGACAGTGACACAGTCCTGCTCAACTTCTCTACTTGACTTTCTGACTTGGTAGGAGAGGTTCTGTTAAGTTCTTTCGCATTTTTCGCAGAACACAATGCTATCCCATCATATAAAAGGAGTTTCTACCCACTTTTCTGTTTAAGTGAGTTTATGCAAACTCTACTATGGCATAGACCATTAGTTCTTCCCTCAGTAACTTTCTGTATTTCTTCTATACAATTAGAAGCTTCAAATGCCACATAGATAACCAGCTAAAGACCTTATTCACCAGCTTCCCTTCCAGTAAATTTTCATCATGTAATTGGATTTAGGCAAGTGGTTGGAGAAAAAATGTGGTATATGCAATATCGTGCCTTTAAAAGAAAAGGGATGTGTGTGTGTGTGTGTGTGCATGCACACACACACGTAGAGAAAACATTCTTTCTCTGTGTGTGTGTGTGTATATATATACACACACACACACACGCACGATAAAAGATATATATATATATATATATATATATATATATATATATATATATAGTCCTATAAGATTAGGTGACTTAACTTCTGTGAACCCCCAGAACTTATTTAGAAACTGAGGCTGATCACAGTAACACACACCTCTACAGTTCATGGGTTTTTGTAAGAACTAATTGGGTAACTATATTCGATTTTATTTGATAAACTGTAAAATCTTATAAAAAGCCATTTGTTACAATTGGCTCTCACTATGTAACAGACTACCCATATTATTAATTATTATTAAGTAAATTTGTAACTTATGAAATGAAAATTTAAATTGTGCTTTTGCTTTTGTGTGTAATCCTGTCTTTATATTTTTGGATATATATATATATATATATATATTTTAATAACTTTTGGGGTACAAGTGGTTTTTGGTTTTATGAATGACTTGTATAGTGGGTACGTGGATGAATTGCATATGTATTCATATATATATATATGAAACAGGAAAAGTTCCCTTGTCCCCCTCACAGGGTGTGTGATGGGGTGTTGCTGGCTTCTTTGGTGCCCTCCTGCTCAAACCTCTAGGGGGAGCATGCAGATGGACAGGCTGTGGGACTCCAACCCCATGGCAGCATCTAGGGTTGAGTGTTTAGAGCTTCTGAAGCCCCAGTGGGCGTGTGTTACCGTGCGCTCTTTCAGTTTAGCCATCCGTAGGCAGCTTGTGTTAATCAGCTCAATTAGACTCCCTGACTTATTGCAAGGACAGAGCGCTTTCTGAATCCTGGGGTTTCTTCCTTTGCTGTATTGGAAGGGATCAGAGGGCATGTGGGCTTAGAGAATGAGTGCAAGGTTTTATCGAGTGGAAGTAGCTCTCAGCAGATGGAGGAGCCAGAAGGGAGATGGAGTGGGAAGGTGGTTTTCCCCTGGAGTCAGGCTGCTTAGCAGCTGGGCTCTCCTCCAACCGCCCCAGCCAAACACCACATCGTTCCGCCAGTCGATGGCCTTCCAGTGCCTCTCTCTCCATGTCCAGCCGCTTGTCTTCTTCCGCTGGTGTGTTCCTCTTGACGTCCAGCTGCTTGTGTGTGTGCCTGCTAGGGTCTCCGGGTTTTTTATTGGCACAGGATGGGGGTGTGGCGGGCCAGGGTGGTCTTGGGAAATGCAACATTTGGGCAGGAAAACAGAAATGCCTGTTGGCACCTAGGTCCACGGGCACAGGCCCTGGCCAGAGCCCTAACCAGGAACCACACCCTCCTCTACCCAACACTTCCCTGAATCCTTTCCATATCAATATGTATATATGTGTGTGTGTGTGTGTCTATATATATATATATAGAGAGAGAGAGAGAGAGAGAGAAAGAATATATATACATACTCCTTTTCTCTCCTTTTTCTGTTCAGTGGAATTTGCATGTGGTGGAAGGAACTAAAATAGTGTCAGAGCCAAGAGAAAAGTTCCCCTTTGCCTGCTGAAGGTTCACTGAAAAATCAACTCACAGAATGACATACAAGTTTATTTAACATGTACACACAGGAGTCTTTAGAAGGAAAAGCCAAAGATACAGGGGAAATCGTCTATTTTATGCTTAGATTCAACAAACTATGGACAGCTGTGTAGACATATCACTGGACAAAAAGGGTGTGATCCAATTCTAATAGACTGAGTTGGGAAGCCCAGCGAGGCCTGTGTGTCCAGATTCTTCTTGGCCCCTCTGAGCGTGCATTTCTTTCTTCTGGGTGTGGGCCAGGACCCTCTCTAGAATGGGGGTCTTATGACCTACAGCCAAATAAAGTGAGTTAGGTCATTTCCTTGTAGACGGTTTTTACACAGAAAGTTATAGAAGAACTTACACCAGTATTATTCGGTTTTATGGCTGGTTTGGGGGGAAACGCGGTTCTAGTTTCAGTGATCTGCCTTGGGGAAGAAGGATTCTAGGTTTTATGGGTAGCCTTTGGGGAGAATGGGACTGAGAGACTGGAGGGCAGGAGAATGTCAGAGAAAAACTTTGGTTTTTGAGGCTGCTTCTGAGGGCTTCATTTTAAGATATTGTTTTGGGGTATTTTTTGGGTATTGTTTTCCGAGTCCCATCATTAGTCATTTTAAACCACCAGATGGGGAGCTGCATATTAAAGATGACAGAACAATACGACAGAATAAGCCTGGGTTCCACAGGGGAGAAAAGATTCCTTTTCTTACCCATCACAAGTTTTATAGCTGAGATCCCCCATAACCAAAGGCAGATAGACAAGAGTAAAACATTCAGATTTACTTGATATAACTTTTATGTGACATGGGAGGCTTTAGTATAAAGATCTATGTAAGAGAGGAAAACTATTTTTATGAACACATGTGCAGAAGTCAGAGTGGAGGGCTTGAAAAGGGGTATAGTCTAATGGTAATACACGGCGGGGGTGGGCGAGGAACTTAGCAATGTCTGTTTGTTCAGATTCTTCTTGGTGTCTCTGTGTTGCATTCCTTCCCTCTGGGTACAGGGCAGGACACTTGTCATGTGAGAGTCTTCAGGGAAGAAGAGAGAGAAAGGCCAGAGAGTGACCTTCATAGGTTTTATAACTTGCTTCAGGAGAGAATGGTGAGAGAAGGCTGGAGAGACCTTTCTGCTTCTGTTTTTTTTTTTTTTTTTTTAAATGCCAAGGTGGGATATTGTGGGTAGCATACCCTGACCTATTTCAAAAGTGTGCAACTGTATATCACAACTGTGTAGGGCCCCAAAACATTTTCCTCCCCTATCTGAATGAAGATTCTATAATCGAGTCTGCTGAAATGAACTGACAATAGACAAAGCTGGGGTAAAGGCATACAAATGTATTGTGCGCATAAACACCAGAGTCACACAAAATATGAGGTTCAAAGAGGGGACCAAGTGGCAGAAACTTAAGTAGAAAGAAACGGGGGCCTCTGAGAGGGAGGGGAGGTGGTGACACAGACCATGGAAGGATAAGGAGCGAAACAGTGGTGCGCAAAGGCTGTCTTATTATGCAGATCAAGTTTCTCAGGTAACAACCCTTAGAAAAGTAGCTGAAAGAAGTGAAAAGTCTGTCCTGGCGTGTTGTCCTGGGCCTGGCGACTTTTAGTTTCCTTCCCTGCAATACAAATTAATCTTCCCTGGTCAATAAGATTTCAGACAGGACATTGAAGGCAATCGTGTTTCTTTTGGAAGAATTTCTCTCAGTCAGATAAGGAAATTTCAGGGACAGCTCCTCCCTGCACTTGGTAGGAGAAACTAGGGAGGGTCAGAGAGTCCTTGATTCCAAAGCAGCTTCGAAAGCTCTCGTTTCCTTTAGTTCTTCGTGCTGAGTGTGCCAAAGCACCAAACGTTGGGGTATCATTTTCTGAGCCCAACACCTGGCCTGCTTACCTCTGGACTGCTGTGTGAGTGAGAAACAAACCTTCCCATTGTGTATGTGCTCTTATACTGGTCTTTATCACCTTGACTGGAAATCTCTTTGCATGGCACCCTGCCCTGGTTTCTGGTAGTGAGGTAGGTAATTATGTCTATCATTTCTTGTGGAATCTGGACGACATCACCACCTCCTCTCACTCCTGAAATGATTTCACAGCTAAGACAATGTCACTTTACCAGCGACTGGTTTCTCCTCTCCCTTCCTGATTTTTGCATACTACTATAGTACGATCAAGAGGTAGTGCTTTTATTCATTGATGAAACACACATTATTTAGAATTTGCTACTATCCAGGCTTCACTAAGCACCAAGTTAATTCAGGATTCCTTAAATAATTTATCATTTAACAGAGGGAGATGGAAGTATTAAGTAAGCACACTAAAGCCAAAGAGAGGCATGTCCAGGTGACAGTGAGAACATAGAGGAAGGGTGTTGACTCAACATAGCTCATACTGCTCTTATATACTTTTAAGGAATTCATATCATTTTAATATCCCATTTCTATGATGCTTCCATCACATAAGCTGATTTTTGCCCTCTCTTTGTTGTGAGGAATGGATAAAGGGCAATTGGTTAATAAGTTTGAGATCATCGTTCATGAAGTTGTAAGCACTGGTCATATTGGGAAGTGATCTTAACAAGTTCTACAACTCAACTTAAATGCTTACGTACTAACATGCAGAATTATTTCCTGTCTGAACTCCTACAACAGACGCTTTTCTTGCTACAAAGTTTGCTATAAATTATATGGTAAGATAGGGCACAGACCCCCCCCTGCCCATTGCAGTGCAAAGTGCTGGACAAGCAATACGATCAATAATCACTTGTTGAGTTTGGCAGGGAGGGAATGAAGAAGGGAAGGAAAGATGATAGGAAGGAAAGAAGGATATAGGAAGGAAAGAAGGAAGGGAGGGAGAGAGGAAGGAAGGAAGGGAGGCAGGCAGGCAGGCAGGCAGGCAGGAAGGAAGGAATCATGGCATAGCCTATGTTACTTTCTAGATCACAAGAAACCAAAAACAAATTGATTCTTAGTATGTCTGATGCATTGTTACAATTGTTATTATTGAAGCAAAAATAGAAAAACAGGTAGCTTATCATTCAAGTTACTGTTAGGAGACCTAAGTTAGACTCCTAGCTTAGCGATTTACTAGCTAGGTGGTCCTTGGCATAATAATTAACCTCAGTGAGTCTCAAATTACACATCTGTTGTTTGGGCATCATCCCTGTCATGCAATGTTTTTGTGAAAATGAAATGGAGTATCTATGGAACTTCTTAGCAAAGATCCAAGTTCATAGTAAATACTCAATAAATGTTAATGGCATATGCATTTTAATAATACACTTTTTATTTGCAGTATATTAACTATGTTGAAAAGTACATATTTCAAATAATAAATATCCATTTACCAATCTCTCAAGATTTATTGGATGTTAAAGATATACACAAACTTCTTGGTAGGAGGTAGGCATTCTGCATCATTTTTTAGTCTTCGAAATCATTTTTCCATTACAATTTCCCCATATGTTATCCCAATATATTTTTGCTCTTCAAAAATTCTTTATTGATTCACCAATGTATATAATAAAATAATTTATTTTGAAATTTGAAATGAAAATAATTTGACATTAAAATTATTATTTATTTATTGTGGCCATAAAGGTGTATGTGTTTTGTAGCTTTTCCTGGATTAGATTCTGAAGTCAAAAGTTAATATATAATTGATAAGAGCTTAAACATTAAAATATTGTTAATAGATATTAAATGCAAAATGTATATTTTGCTGGAAATCCTTGTATTGTTGAGATAGGCAGGGCTGGATTATCTAGTTATGTAGGAGCCTTTGCAGATATTTCTATTTTGAACTGTACCTTTGTTAAATACACCAGAAGTTTTTCCTCTTTAAAGCAATTCGTCATAGTTGTATTAGGGATGAGGGCATCTTCTTCTTTTGAGAAATAAAGGACTAGTGATTGTGAAACAGGATGTGAAGAAGGAGATCCTATTGTCACTTTCTCAGTTTAGGATATATGGCATATATTGAGGACATGAAAATTGCTTCCCTTAAATTATCTATGAATATTTAGCTTTATGATGAGGAGCATTGTGAAGAGGAAGCAAAGATAATACAAATAGGAGTTAAAACATAGCACATTGCCTTTGTGCATTTTTTAAAGCATTTGTGTTCCTTTTTCTAAGCATAAAATACACACATTAGTAGTAAAAATTTCTACCAGTTGAGGGCAAGCATATACATACAAACCCAAGATTCTATGATAAATACTATGAACACTTTGTATATTATACTTTCTGATTTTTTTTCCTTTTATTATTATACATTAAGTTCTGGGATACATGTGGAGAACGTGCAGGTTTGTTACGTAGGTTTACACATGCCATGGTGGTTTGCTGCACCCATCAAACCAGGTGTGTGATGGTTTGTGATGTTCCCCTCCCTGTGCCCACGTGTTCTCATTGTTCAACTCCCACTTATGAGTGAGAACATGCGGTGTTTGGTTTTCTGTTCCTGTGTTTCCTGAGAATGATGATTTCCAGCTTCATCCATGTCCGTGCAAAGGACATGAACTCATCCTTTTTTATGGCTGCATAGTATTGTGTGGTATATATGTACCACATTTTCTTTATCCAATCTATAATTGATGGCCATTTGGATTGGTTCCAAGTCTTTGCTATTGTGAACAGAGCTGCAATAAACATACGTGTTCTTGCAATAAACATAAGTGTTCTTGCATTCTTTAAAGTAGAATGACTTGGAATCCTTGGGCATATACTCAGTTATGGGATTGCTTGGTCAAATGGTATTTCTGATTCTAGATCCTTGAGGAATTGCCACGCTGTCTTCCACAATGGTTGAACTAATTTATACTCCCACCAACAGTGTCAAAGCATTCCTATTTCTCCACATCCTATCCAGCATCTGTTCTTTCATGACTCTTTAATGATCGCCATCCTAACTGGCGTGAGATGGTATCTCATTGTGGTTTTGATTTGCATTTCTCTAGTGACCAGTGACAATGAGCTTTTTTTCACGTTTATTGGCCACACAAATGTCTTCTTTTGAGAAGTGTCTGTTCATATCCTTCGCCCACTTTTCAATGGAGTTGTCTTTTTCTTGTAAATTTGTTTAAGTTCTTTGTAGATTCTGGATATTAGCCGTTTTTCAGATGGGTAGATTGCAAAAATTTTCTCCCATTCTGTAGGTTGCCTGTTCACTCTGATGATAGTTTCTTTTGCTGCGCAGAAAAGCTCCTTAGTTTAATTAGATCCCATTTGCCAATTTTGGCTTTTGTTGCCATTGCTTTTGGTGTTTTAGTCAGGAAGTCTTTGCCCATGCCTATGTCTTCAATGGTATTGCCTAGGTTTTCTTCTAGGGTTTTTATGCTTTTATGTCTTACATTTAAGTCTTTAATCCATCTTGAGTTAATTTTTGTATAAGATATAAGCAAGGGGTCCAGTTTCAGTTTTCTGCATTTGGCTAGCCAGTTTTCCCAACACCATTTATTAAATAGGGAATCCTTTCCCCATTTCTTGTTTTTGTCAGGTTTGTCAAAGATCAGATGGTTGTAGATGTACAACCATCTGATGTTTTTTTCCTAAGAATCTATTTACATTTTAAACTTTTAAAATTATATATGATATTTTCTTAGATTTTCTCTGCATAAAAGTATTTAAATAAATATATATATTTCCATCAGAATACAACATTTTATATTTTTATTCATTATAATTCAGTTCAAAATATTTTTTAATTTTTCATGTGATTTCTTCTTTAACTCTTGACATTTTTATAAATGTGTTATTTAATTTCCAAATAATTTGAGTTGGTTTTTAGGCAGCCATTTGTATCCTTTGGTCTTTTTTTAAGCAGCAGCCAGAGATTTCATTCATTTGTAAGTTGGCTTACTACAGTTCTTCAAAATAAGATAACAAAGATTTTATAATACACTATTATTTTATATATGACGAAGAGAAAAAAGTTACCAATCATACCATGTATTACACCATTAGATATAAGACATAGCTCTATTTTAGTGCTGTTAATATGTGAAAACCAAAGCAAAATCTATGCCTTTGAATTGACAGACTGTATTATTGACTTCTCAGCTCACAACTCATGACCTTCAATTTCTTAGGAAAATCCATAGTTATTACAATAACCTCCAAAGTCCTTATGTAGTCTACCAATTTCTCTCCCTGACTTCTAATCTCTCTCTCCTTATACCCTGCTACACTCACCCTTACCATGCTCGCCATTCTGAACTTACTGAGCTCAAGGACTCCAGATGTACTTCTACCTCGGAACCTTCATTACAACTTTCTCTCCTCCCAGTCGCCCACAGCTTACTCTCTCACTTCTCTCAAGTCATTGCTCAACTTTCTTCTTTACAGCAAGACCCTTCTCAGCCACCCAATTCAAACATGAAATATTTGCTTTCTTTATCACCTTCCTGATCGATATTCCTTCCCCATTTTCTTTCTCTTCATTGCCCTTATCCGAATTTGACCTACTACAGAACATTCTATGGAATTACTCCCACTTAGTATTTTCCCAGTTGCATAGTACTATGTTATTAATATACATTGGATTTATATTTGAATGCAACATCTTTTGGGCATGTTTATACAGGAAAAAAAATTATTATGCCCACAAGTCTAAAAGCAACATTTTTAAATGAAACAATATTCATGAACAGTCTTTAGTTATATTGCAAACATCATCGATAGAGCGTACAAATCTCAGGAAGTTAGAGTAGAATGTCAACTAAGGTGATGCACAACATGCTACTATGTTGATGTTAACTATTTATTAACATCAGTTGTTGGGTGAGCAAAATCAGTGTTTTATGTATTTTACTTCCCAATATAACCATTTGTTATTAATATTTATATATTTGATATTTTTATTATATTGTAGGATATTGGTTGGGTTGGAGGTTAATGTGTCATATATTATTTTTCTGATCTAGAACAATGGGGAATATATTTCTGTAATATGTTTTACATTTTTCATAGAAGTTACAATTTTTGTGCAAAAACATTTTGCTTTCAAGAATGGATGAGAGAATTAGTGATGGGAGAATTAGTGATGGGAGATGCCTATGTGTATCTTACTTGTTGCTTTATTATTATTATTGCTATTAATAGTGCCTTTCTCCTAAAGAAAAATTCAGTGAAGGAAAGGCTTTATGTCTGTTTTGTTCACTAGAGCTAGGATGGAGCCTAACACATTGTAAGTGACTAATAAATATTTGCCAAATGAATGAGCATTGCTGGCCTCTTTGATATTTTTTAAATATCACTGTAGCCAATTAACTGAATTAATTTTTCTATTGCTTCTAATAGTTTTTCAGTTGATTTTTGTATGTTTTCTCAGTAGAATATAGAATTATTTGTGAATGGTAATTTTGTCTTTCCTTTTTCAAAAATGTTTCATGTCTTATTGCATTAAAACTTTGAGAAGACATTCAGTTTTGTTTTTTGTAGCAGGCTGTCTTAGTCCATTTGGGTTGCTATAAAAAAATACCTTAGACTGGGTAATTTATGCACAACATAAATTTTTGCTCACAGCTCTGGAGGCTGGGAAGTCCAAGATCAAGGCACTGGCAGATTCAGTATCTGGTGGGGGCCTGTTCCTCATAGAAGGTATCTTCTTGCTGTGTCCTAACAGGGCAGAAAGTGTTAACTAACTCCTTCAGGCTTCTTTTAATACGGGACTAATCCCATTCATGATGGCAGATCCATCATGACTGAATCACTTCCAAAAGCCTCAGCTCTTACTACTATCACAATAGGGATTCGTTTTTCCTCTCTCTTCCTCCCTCCCTTCCTCCCTCCCTCCCTCCTTCCCTCTTTCTTTTCTTTTCTTTCTTCTTTCTTTCTTTCTTTCTTTTCTTTCTCTTTCTTGCTTTCTTGCTTTTCTTCTTTTTCTTTCTTTTTTCAATGATGTCTCACTCTGTCATCCAGGCTGAAGTGCAGTGGCATGATCACAGCTCACTGTAGCCTTGATCTCCTAGACTCAATTGATCCTCCTACCTCGGCCTCCTGAGTAGCTGGGACTACAAGCATGCCACTACACCCAGCTCATTTTTCTTTTGTAGAGATTGGGTTTCACCATGTTGCCCAGGCTGGTCTCAAACTCCTGGGTTCAAGCTATCCTCCTGCCTCTGCCTCCCAAAGTGCTGGGATTACAAATGTGAGGCACCACACCCAGCTGGATTAGTTTTCAACATATGAATTTTGGGATAACACAAATATTCAAACCATAGCACAAGTATAACTACCTTAGTCCTAATTTTAATGGTTTATGTTTTAATATCTCTTTGTTCACCAATAGATATGATATCAATTGGTGTTGATTAATATTTATTATATAAAGAAAGAACTCTTACTATATAGAATGTTTTCATTTTTAAATGGAGTGATTAATTTTTATCAGAATTTTTACAAAGTTTTTCCTCAGTGATGTGAAGCTGGTACATTTCATGATCTTGATCTACCCTTTCTTTCCCTGTATAAACCCTAACTGGCTCTTACATATTACATTTTTAGTGTTCTATTGAAATTGATTGGTATGTCTGTCAGGATAGCCTAGATGATGTCATGGTTAAAAGCAATCTCAAATATCAGCGACTTAAAATAACAAAGACTATTTCTTGCCCCCATACAGTCGGCTTGGGCTTGGGTAAATCTCTGGAGCAACTGTTTTCCATGTGCTAGATCATTACTAAACCTATATATGGACACAGCTGCCACAGTCGCCAGAGAAAGGGAAGAAAGTGGTGAAGAACTAAGCGCTGGTAATTAGTTCCTACTGCCCAGGAAACATGGAAGTTCTGGCTCACCTTTTATTGGCTATGGAAAAATCACATGGCCATGGTTAAGTTCAAGAAGACATGGAAATCAAATCCTTCCATATGCCATGAAAGAGGTGGAAGATGAATACTGGTGAATACTAAAAAGGCTGCCAGACTAGGCTAGTATTTTATTGAGGATGTTTACACATTGATTTTTAAGTAAATTTTGTATGTAACTTTTTTCTTGTTCTATTTTTGTCAAATTTAATTACTAAGGTTATAAAATGTATGTGACAATATAACTGGATTTCTATTTTTTCTTTAAAGTTTGATATGTTTGCTAAAAAGGCTTTCTTATACACCCAGGCTTTTTTGGGATTACAGTTTGGCATTTTGAAAAAGAAATATATAATCAGATCTTTAATGTCCTTTTGATCTGATTATTTCATTTGTATTTTTATAGAAAACTGTATATTTCATTGAGATTTTCAGAAACTTACAAAGAACCTTAAATGTTTATTTTTTATTGTTATACTTTTAGTCACTTCTGTTTTGATAGCATAATTTTAATTTTTAATTTTGTGTATTTATGTTTTTCTCCATTTCTCATGTTAAACAATCTGGAGACTTATCTATTGCAGTTTTTCCTTAAAAAATTATTTCTGAATCTTCTATATGTATTTTGTTGTATCATCTCATTTGTTGTGGTTTCTATTTTTCTCTTATTGTTAATTTTGTTGAATAGGCCATACAAACACAAGGATATGCAAGGAAAAATAAAACTTTCTCTAACCTCTGTCCCTCAGCCACACATTTTTCTTATTCAGAGGCAAAATCAACGTCTTGTGAATTTATTCAGATATACTCTAAATTATATACATGTATTTATAGTAATATGTACATATTTTCTACTAATCTTCTGTTTCACAGATGAGATTGTACTCTACACTGCATTTTGGAATTATCTTTTTGAATATAAAGTATATCTTCAAATTATCACATGCCTGTACCTATGGAGTTATTTTATTCATTTCTGTTGCTACACAGTGCTGGTTTATATTATGGAACCATTATTGGTTTATCCAGTTTTCCATTGTTAGACCTTTGAGCATTCTCTGACCCTCATACCTTGATGCTACAAAATGTAGTAATGAATATCCTTGTACATCTGTCATTTTACACACGTGCCAATGTACATGTAGAGGAGATACACAGGACTATAACCTGGACCAACGGGGAGATGCAATTTTAACTCTGATAGAAACAAATTGCTCTCCATGGAAGTTTCAATTTACTCTCCCAGGAGTTGTGTATGAGAATACATATTTCCTGAGATAATACATTGCTATTAAATTATTTGATCTTTCCTAACCTGGCCAGTTAAAAAATATCAGATCTTACTGTAAATGTAATTTGCATTTTCTCTTATTATGAATGAGGTCTATATATATTTGTTTAAGAGCCATTTGGAATTCCTTTTCAGTGAATGGAGTGAGTTTGTAGCCTCTGGCCATATTTTCTATCAGAATGTCATTCCTTTTTTGTCTTAATTGAAAAGCACATTAGCACTTCACCCACGACACGAGTTGCAAATATTAATTCACAATTTTATCACTTTTCTTTTGATACTACATATAGTAGCTTTTTTCCAAGCAGATTATTTTTATGCCTTCAAAGTTACTAGATTTTTATGGCTTCTGTATTTTGGACACTCCTGAAAAGGTTTTTGCTACACTGAAAATTTTTAAAAGCTCTATCACAGTTTGTTCTATGTCTTTTATGTTTCTTTTTTATGTGTTAAAATCTTTGATTCATGAGGTATTTATTTTGATGTGAAGTGTGAGGTAAGCATTTTACTTTATTTTCTTACATATGGCTATTTAATTTGTTGAACAAAATATATTAAATAATACATATTTTCCCTCAGACTTGAAATGCCAAATTCATCATATATTAAAATTCCATATATATTTGGTTCTATATGTAGACATATTTTCTGATATCTGCATATTAATACACCAATACTATTCTTTTACTTTTTAGCATACCTTATTATCTACTATAACTAATTTCTCTTTATTCCCCTTCTTCAGAACTTTACAAGTTATTTCAAATTTATTTTTTCACTTAAACTGTAGAATCTTCTTTCATAGTTCCAGAAAAAGAAATCTATTTGTATTTTTACTGAGATCATAATAAATTTATAGATTAATTTAACCTACAGCATGGTATAGCTTCCCATTTTCTAAGGTCAGCTTCTGTTTATTCTTAACTTGTGTGCTCAGACCACTTCATCCCACCTTTATATATATAGGCCTCTTTGGATTGGGGGCGAACTGGTCCGCTCAGGCTGTCAAAACAAAATACCACAGGCTTAAACATTAAAAATTTAAATTTAAATTAGACATTTATTTATCTTGGCTGGGAAGTCCAAGATTAAGGTGCCAGCCCTGCTGATTTCTAAATCACTTTTAGGGTCATTCTTCCCTTATCCTGAGGGATAATTCATGTTTGCAGTTGAATAGCTCTACAGGCCCATTCTACAGGATCGCGGAAGTCCAGCTTCCTCCATTCCATCTAGTTTTTTATGTCCTTTAGTCCCAGCTGGCAGTATTTCTGCTGGTGTAGTCCCATATCTATTCCTGGTTCCTGCTGATATATCAGATTACATCTGTTGTTCACACCCATACCAATCTTCCTATCAAATGGTTGTCCAGCCACATCCCTAGCACTCTCTTCAGAATATACTTCCTCATATTTTTGAAATATGAACAGGCAGGTAATGTTTCGAATCTTTAAGTTCCTGTTACTTTTTGATTAACAATTCCTTTGTCAATTCAACTCTCACCTCTTGCATTTTATTATAAGTAGTCAGGAGGATCCAGGCTATACCTTGAATATTTTACTTGGAAATCTCCTCACATAAATATGCAATTCTACCTTTCACAAGTGCTATCTCCCCTAAAGCACTAGATCACAATTTAGGCAAGTCCTCTAGCACTTTGTAACAGTGATCACCTTTTCTCCATTTTCCAATAACAACTTCCTCATTTCTGTCTGATACCACACCAGAATGACTTTAACATTCATATTTTTACCAACATTCTATTCAGGATTATTCTCTACATATTCTCTAAGAACATGGAGGATTTTTCTTTAGCTCTCTTCTTTTCTTCAAAGCCCTCAACAGAATTGCCTTTAGTATTTATATTTCTTCATGACAATCTTAGTTTTATTTTTAGCAAGCACCACAAAACTCATCTAGCCTCTACCCATCACCCAGTTCCAAAGCCACCTCCACATTTTTAGGCATTTGTTACAGCAGCACCTTACTTCTGGTACCCAAAACTTTATCAATCTGCTCAGCTACCATAACAAAATACCACATGCTATGTTGCTCAAACTAGAGAAATTTATTTTTCACAGCTCTGGAAACTGTCCAGGATCAAGACGGTAGCGAGGTAGGTTTCATTTTGAGTTCTCTTCTCTTGGCTTTTGGCAGCCACCATCTTGCTGTGCTCACATGACTTCTCTCTCCATGTACATGCCCCAAGGAAAGGCCATAGGAGGACACAGTGAGAAGATGGCTATCTACAAGCCAGGAAAAATACATGACTGGAGGGTCATGGAGGCAGAGATGGAGGCTACCTATGGGCCCAACAGCATGGACAATCCATTACTAAGGCTGATCCTGCTATTGCTTCCTCTGAGTGTCCAACTTTTCAGTGAGAGAAATGAACACTGAGTTCCCTCCTCCCCAAACTCCTTTATGGCACTATTCCTCAGGGAGACCACCTGGCCACATGGTGGCAATTTGATATCAGGTCTCTTCCATCCACAAAGGGTCAGTCATTCCTCTATTTCAGGTATAGATTTGTTCTTGCTAGTAGAGTCTTAGCCACTACCACTATCCAGGTGCTTAAAGAATGCCTGGTACATAGGCCTGGAATCCCATGCAACATAACATCCAACCTGGGGACCTACCTTATAGTGAAGGGGATGCAGAAGTAGGCCATGGTCCCTGGGCCCACTGGTCATGTCATGTACTTTATCATCCAAAGGCCAATGGCCATGATCATAGAATACTTCTAGCTGTACAACTGAAGTACTAGTTTAGAGAAAACACTCTAAAAATATGAAGTACCATCCTGTAGAAGGCAGTATGTCTATTAAATGAGATATTTTGATATGGCTCTGTGTTTGCACAAAGACAGATGAATGGTTCCAAGACCCAAGGCATGGAAGCAAGAGTGGCCTCATTTACCATTCCTCTCGAAGATCTCCAGAGGACATTCTCCATCCTGTCTCCTCAGCTCTGGGCTTCCCTGGGTTGGGGTTCTTGGTCTCAAAATGTACCAATAAACACAGCAAAGGTCCTGTTGAATTATAATTTATAGCTACCACCTGGGCATTTTGAAGTATTTGAGCCCAGAAACCATCAGACAATAAGAGGACTTCCTATATTGGGAGGGGGAATTGACCTTGATCAGCAGGAACAGATAGGGCTGCTTATACCAATGGTGGTAGAGGAGAATACATGGTGAACCCAGGTGATCTACTTGGGTGCCTCTGGTACTCCCTTGTCCCATTGTAACTGCTAATGGATATGTGGACAAACCCTGCACTGAGGAGGGTATGGCTATCAAGTGTTCAGACCCTTCAGGTATGAAGGTTTAGGTCACACTATCAAAGTAATCCAGCAAACTTTGCCAAGATGACAGCTGAGGGTGAGCGGAATTTAGAACGGGCTAGTGAAGGTAGGAGAAGATGAGCACACATCTCTCATGATCTGAGATCATGAGCAGTTGGTCTCAAGTCAACTGCATCCATAGGGGCTACACATCATCCTATTAATCTTTTTCTGAGTTTTCCCTCATGCCAACACCCCCCGTAGGCCATAATAAGAGCTGTGTATCAGTGTAGGATACAGTCTGTTTTAATTTGAGCTGATGTTTCTGAAGGAGGCTTCTTCCAAAAGTCAACATTTTGCAGGAAGGAATAACTAATCATTACTACCCAGTCTGATAGAAGCTGTGAATAGCATTTTAATAGTTAAAATAATATAAACATATTTAACCATGTTGTGAGGTGGGGAGAATAAAAATATATGAGTACATTTGAGTATGTGTGTTGGAGGCTGACACTGGAAATAGAAGCAAATATTTATCTTTCATGGAAAATGTCAACAGATAAAGCTAAAATTGAAAAAGAAAGCAATAGAGTGTTAGCAGACAAAACGAAAGATAAATAAGAATATTCAACTCAAAGAATTGAGAGTGATTGCTTCTGGGAAAAGAGAAATAAGGTAGAGATTACTCTGTTTTAAAAGGAAAAGTAGTCTCCTTCTTGAATATGTGCATGCCTATCTATGATTGAAACGTAGAAAGAACACAAGCAAATAATGCAATCTACTGAGTAATAAGAATAGTTTAGGAGGATTTTACCTTTTCTTAGTTCTTTCCCCATCATCTCTTTATAATAATATAGTTTAGAATTTTCAATTCATTGTTTTTAGTATTAAATTATAAATGTTAACATAAGGCCGGCTGTGGTGGCTCACACCTGTAATCCCAGCACTTTGGGAGGCCGAGGCGGGTGGATCACCTGAGGTCAGGAGTTCGAGACCAGCCTGACCAACATGGTGAAACCCTGTCTCTACTAAAAATACAAAAATTAGCCAGGCTTGGTGGTGGGCACCTGTATCTTCTGTTTCATGTTTAATTATATATTTTTAATAATAATCATATTAAATAGCATTTTTGATGTAGCCACATTTAACTAGTTTTCCTTTCTTCCTCTCTCCTTTTCTTCTTTCCTGTCCTTTCTTCCTTCTTTTCCCCTTCCTTTATTTTGTTTTGTTTTGTTTTTTTGAGACAAAGTCTTGCTATGTCACCCAGGCTGCAGTGCAATGATGTGATCTCGGCTTACTGCAACCTCTGCCTCCTCCTGGGTTCAAGTGATTCTCCTGCTACAGCCTCCAAAGTAGCTGAGATTACAGACACCTGCCACTAAGTCCACTAATTTGTGTATGCTTAATAGAGACAGGGTTTCACCATGTTGGCTAGGGTGGTCTTGAACTCCTGACCTTCAGTGATCTGCCTGCCTTGGCCTCCCAAAATGCTGGGATTACAGATGTGAGCCACCACTCCTGGCCTCATTTTCTCTTTTCTTCCACCCTCTTTCCTGGTCTCTTTTCCCTTTGTCCTTCCCTTCCTTCCTTTCTTCCTGTGTTTTCTTCCTTCCTTTTTTCTCTTCCTTCCTTTTTCCCTCCCTCTCTTGATTTCTCTCTCCCTCCTTCTCTTCCCTCTCTTTCTCTTCCTTCTTTCCTTCCTTCCTCCCTCCCTCTCTTACTTTCTTTCTCCCTTCCTGTTTTTTTTTTTTAATTTTCCCTTCTTTCTTTCTTTGTTTCATTTCTAAACTTAATTTTGTCATTCTCAAGTTTCTTACTTTGATTTATTTCTGCACAGCTGGACTAAACCTTGAATATTTTCAATAGCACAGTCAGAAAAAGCAAATGGCCACTTGTACCCAGTGATAAAATTCCAGAGACAGCATTATACAAGGAGTCAAACAGTGTTATAGCATAAAAAGTGCCATATTTCAAGAAAGTGACAATAGTGTGCTCTGGAAATTGGTTTTGGATGACTTTAATCTTGTCTTCAGTGATGATAAAAGCAATGATGTTGACTATAAATTTGAACAATTGCAATAAAATAGATTCACAAAATATGAGTGGAAATAACAATTTTTAAAATTCAAATACTACTTTACATAAAACATTATCTTACACAAGAGTTCATATCATATTATTACGAGAATACATTTGCATATTTTAAACATACCTATTAAAATATAAAATAACAGATTTGCAAAAATTTATTTTTGTATATTCTTATTGAATAAAATGGTGTCAGTCTTTATTTAGGGAAATAAGTTATTGACTATTCAATTTCAATGACCCAGTGAGTTACAGTCTTACCTATACAGATGAAAAAACTAAAGCTTAGAAAGTTTAAGCTCAGTGTCACACAGCTAGGACAGAGGAAAGGAGGGATTTGAATCCATTTATAACTTATGCCCAAGACACTCTTAAGACACCTTAGACTTAGCTATACCAATGCCTCCCTTTAGGGAACTAGTGTTAAAATCTGAGCTAAGGATGGGAATGGCCAGGTAAACAGGAGTTCATGTTTACCTAACAGTAATGTACAACCTAATAGTACATTCTTAGGTTGAAGGTTATTGTAGAGATTCTGGAAAACAAGGGAAATACTCTAAAGCACTAAAGTAAGAGATAAAAGGTTGCAATGAACTGAATGCTTATTTCCCCCCCAGTATCAGCTATAGCAATTCTAACCCCCAGTGTGATGGTATTTTGCTGCAGGGCCTTTAGGAGGTAACAGATCATGAGGGTAGACCCCTCATGGATGGAATTAGAGGGAATGGGAAGTCGGCACTCTACACCCCAGAAGGTGGTTCTCACCAAAAGCTGACCATGCTGGTACTCTGATCTCAGGCTTTCAGCCTCCAGAACTGTGAGAAGAAATTTCTGTTGTTTATAAGCCACCAATCTATGGCAGTTTGTTATAGCATCCTGGACTGAATAAGGCAATGATGAAATACAACAAGTCTGTGGACAGACAGTACCTACCTTAAAATTTTGTTGTAAAGTATTCCTTGCCAAGGCTGCCATCTATGTAAAAGACCATCTCTCCTGAAATTGCTTATAAATCTCCTGCTCCTCCATTGAGGCTCTCTAACATTTCTACCCTCTGGAATACCTTCCCTGATCTACTCATTCCTTCCTCTGAGCTCCCTTGCACACAAGTCTATCCTCCTGCTCCTTTTCCACCGCCACCTCCTCCTCCTCTTCATTCAGTAATTTAAATGACAATTCTTTATTTGAATGTCTGGGTCCACATTGTACTGCTAAATCCTTGAGGGCAGTGTTTATGTTTTTTAAAGGTATTTCTCTGCACAGCCTGGTGAAGTATCTGGAACATAACATGTAACCAGTAGTGAAGCTGTGATTTGAACCTAGCTCTGATTATTACATGAATGAATAATGAATGAAGGACAGACTCCTTTGCAAGTCTACATGGGCAATGGGGTTTGGGAGTACATTTGACATGAGTTTTTCTGTTTTTATTTTTTATCCTGGAGAAAATGTTGTGATATTACACAAAACAGTAGATTATGTTTTAAAACTCAAAACATAATTTAATAAGTGATTATCTATCACTTTCTGATTAGTTTTCCAGAGAGAGTTGTTTCTTATCATCTCAGATATTTGAACCTTGCATTGAGAACATTAGGTGTTGAGATACACTATTAAGTTGTGTCATAAAGGATGAGAAGTGTATGGTTATGTGAGGGGAGTGGTGGGAGCACACCCTTCTGTTACTCACCCCATGATACACTTACAAAAATTTCTACGGCCTTTAATTTGAAAGTTTTTAAAATTATAGAACCAACTTTGCTATTAGACATCTTGACATGTTTGAATAAAAAAAGTAATTGTGTTAAATAATTTTAGAAAATGAGTCCCAGTCTTTGACTCTATGGGGGTGGATATTCTGAATTGTCAGGGCATTGTAAATGCTATCTGTTGTACTTTGATCAATCAATCTGAAGGAGAAGACACAGGGTTTACTTTGGAGACCGCATTTTAGAAGAGCTGCCTGCTTAGATATTTGCTAACCCATGGAGGGGTAACCTGATATTCCCCTCAGAACTGCTGTTCTTCTCATGAGTAGTCATTTCTCTTCATGTTACAGACACAGAACCACAGACTCTCAAGAGTTTGTTCTAGTAAGTTATTCAGCTCTGCAGCAAACTAATATTTCTCTGCTGTCCTATGGAGACATTTCAGATATGCGTTTCATCCCTCACACCTAATTTATGCAAAGAATCTCTTGCCCTGGGGGCTGTTCTGCTTTTTAATGAATTCACTTTGATGACAACTAAATGTGGCAGGTGTTTCAAGAAGCAGTTCAACCAGGGATAGTTTAACTTTAAAATTCTCTCACATGTGTAATATCTCTGAACCTAATATTTTGGTTGAGATGTGTGGATTCGGTTTGCTTTTTCATTTCTTTCCTTATGAAGCATTGTGTCTGAACTTATTATGGACTTCATTGTTGGGCTGGGAGTGAAGAAATCTTTAGGTTGACTCTGCCTAAAAATAGCCATTTGCCCTAGCATATGTCACTGAGTAAACTTTTCTAAGCAACAGATTTCAAATCTGTAAAATGAGTTGGTGGCAGTGAGGAGAGTTGGATGAGATCATCTCTCCAGGGCTTCATATACCTCATCCCTCCTCAGTGCTAAGGATTCACATATACGGATCCTCAGTGCAGATTGTGAAACATAGACGGACATCTTCATTCAAAGATTCCTCAGATATCTCAAGGCCAACATGCAAATGTGAGCCAGGCAGGCATCTTAACAGTTTGCGTGTGTTCTCTGTGGCCGTGAATAATGTCATCATCTCAATTAATGAGAAAGATACCTAGACATTACCCCTGGTGTGATAACTACGTTACCTACCAGGTAGAAGTCTGTGTAGGCATTTGCCCTGAAGTTCTCATTCATGGCTCGTGTTTGATTTGCCCTCATGAATTTAAAACTGGATCATTGTTTAATAAAGACAATATATTTATATTTATGGCTATATTTTACCTTGGAATAACTAAACTTTTTGCTGTTAAGAGATCATGAGATTGAAGTAAGATACAAGAAGGACCTAATATAAAGAAACAAGAGAGGCAAAAAGGAAGTAGAAAGCTCTCTTCTGAGTTAGATGGCATACAGGGAAAGGGGAATTGAAAGACAAGGGGTTGGATGCCTACATACTGCTCCCCACTTCTCTCATTTCAGAGAAGGCTCATTATCCACTCATTGTGGCATAGTCTGGGGACATTCTATCCCTGCATTTACCAAAATGACAACGTATTCCTATGATGCATGGGATGTAGCTTACACCCAGCTGAAGAAAGTATCTAGATGGGTTTAATGGCCTTCCAGAACCTTCAAACCCAAAGTGATATAGAAAAGCACAGAAATGCTGAAGGAACTGGTATACAAATAGAGAGCTGGGGTTGGGATAAGGAGCTCACAGGGCAGGGACTTTGGGGATCTAGGACTAGAAGCTACAGCAGAGATGTTAGCAGTAAGTGGAATATGAACACAATCAAGCAGGGATTTTTTTTTTCTTTTTGGCTGGTTACTGTATATTTCCAGAACCTAGAACACTGTCTAGTATATACTTGGTACCCAGTAAATATTTATTGAATAAATAGGTGGGCAAGATACCTAAGAAAATCAGAGTTGATCAACTGTACTTCAGTCGACATTATCACAGGATGTTCAGAAACAAGGCAGGGTGAGGGACATCCCCAGGAGATAAGAGAAGTTTCTGATAACACAAGAGCCCAAAAGCTGATGCCAGTTTGGTATGTAAATTCTCTCCCTCCATCTTAAAATGTAGTTCTTAAGTTAAGGCAAGAGAAGGGAAAACAAATCCAGAATTATCTGTGCTTGAACTGATAGAAGAGCTTTAAACAAATAGAAGGGCACAAGTTATCTTTTATTATTTTAATTATTTTTTCTCCTATCAGTTTTTTCTCCTATCTCCATTTTTTCTCAATGTAGACTTGGGAGAATGTGAAATCAGTTACAGAAAATAAAGTAACGTCAACTTTGACTTCACTACAATTGCTGTCATCGTCTGCCTTTTCTTTGCTTCCAGTTTTTCTCCTTTGTAAAATTCCTTAGTGGATTCATGTTATATGGCAGAAAGTTTAACATCCAAACCCCACATGGCTTTACCTATCTTCAATTTTATCTCTTGTCTCCTCTGTATCTCTTTTGCGTTCTGCATTTTGAGGTCACCACATTAGGCACATGACCTAGTAGTGACTGCCAATATCTGGTCCAGTTAGGGGCACCCTATCCTGATTTACACCAGAGTGTTCTATGGGCTTGTGATGGTCAGCTCCCCATTGCCAGAACCTACACGTCACACACACGCACACGTGCACACTCACACACACACACACACACACACTCTCTCTCTAATTCATGCACACACTCAATGTCAAGTCACGTGTTACTATTTGTAGTTACCCCCAAACCACCAAGCCTTTGGTTATAACAGTTCTCTATTCATCCCCCACCTCTTTATCCAATCCCTCCACTTCGGTGAACATCAATACGTTAAAAAAATTCCAACTAAAGTGTCACCTCCTCTGTGAATCTTTCCTTTTCATATGCCCAGCGACAAAATTAAGTATTCTCTTCTTTAAAGTGTCACCTCCTCTGTGAATCCTTTCTTTTCATGTGCCCAGTGGCAAAATTAAGCATTCTCTTCTTTGCTCCCACTTCTATCTTGCACGTACTTCTAGCTCCGCAGCTATAATACTTTTTATCTTCTTGTGTGCAAATAATTTGCATTATAGTCATTACTTCAGCTATTTAGAGTCGTGGATTATGTCTTACTCATCTTTGTATCTCTGGAAACTCGTATGTCCTCTGGATGCTAAAAGGACAAAATAATGTTTGTTCAGTGAATATTGTCTATAGTTCTTCGTGTTCTAATGAGCTGAGATTAAAAGAATAAATGGATCCTAAAATTAGAAACACAATTAGATTGAGTTCCAAATTGCCTCTAGGACATCATGGCTACCTGATACTGATGAAACTTCTCAATATTTTCTAGACCTGAGATAAGTTGAATTAAGTTCCAATATAAAGAGGAGATACAGTAGACGGGCCATGACTACATTTTGGTTCTAACTCTTATTTCAGCCACACACTAGCTATGCAAACTTGGGAAAGTCACTAGATACACTTGACTTCAATTTCCTCTTTTATTTAAAGGAAAATAATGCCTACCTTTAATCTTTAAATAGTGGTTATAAGTTAAAAAAGTGTTGGCTGGGCACGGTGGCTCACGCCTGTAATCCCAACACTTTGGGAGGCCCTGGCGGGCAGATCACAAGATCAAGAGATTGAGACTATCCTGGTTAACATAAGGAAACCCTGTCTCTACTGAAAATACAAAAATTATCTGGGCATGGTGGCGCGTGCCTGTAGTCCCAGCTACTCTGGAGGCAGAGGCAGGAGACTCGCTTTAACTCGGGAGGCGGAGGTTGCAGTGAGCCGAGATTGCGCCACTGCACTGCAGCCTAGTGACAGAGACTCCATGTCAAAAACAAAAACAAAAACAAAACAACAACAAAACAACAACAAAAAACCAAACAACAAAAGGGTGCTAATATATGTGGTTCTTTTTTGGAGATTGTAAAGCAATATGGTTTCTTGGGATAATGTCTTCTGGGAAGTTCCTTGGCCCTCTTTCATTCCTCTTTCAATTCAGAAGCAGAAAAAGAAATCCTAGTATAAAATTTGGAGGATATCGATTGGGAGAATAAAATGAGAAATATTTCTATAATAGCTAGTGTTGTAATCATTGCTAAGATTGGCTCTCATTTTGTAATGAAACATGATTCTGTGAAGTCGTAGTTAACTAAATGTCAAATGAAAGTTCTTTCATTAAAATGCTGTTTTAGTCCAATCAAGCAAAGACACACTTATACTTCTATTACTATTACTGAGTACAGCTATTAGTGTTTTTTGTATTTATGCAATTTTCTTTTGCTGGAGGAGTTTCTGCTATTCTTTATTCAGGCTTCCTACATTAGAAGAATTTGGCCGGCATTGTTTGTGCTAATGAAAAATTACACATTTCATATATAATGTATATTACAAATAATTCTGCAGTGTAATATGTGCGTTTGTATGCGCATAATTATAATATGTTTTTTCAAATAGGACAATGTGTTAAAGGAATAAAAAAAGCATATATGATGCTTTGTCTTGATGCTGAGTTTGGTGAAACACATAACGCTCTACTGCAAGAAGAGCAGACTTTTGAACCAGGGCTGAATAAATGTCTTAGGCATTACAACATCAAGTGAGTCTGGGCAAATAACTTAAACTTCCTGATGCTCAGTTTGCCTATCTATGATATTAATGTTAAAATGCCTCAACTTTCTTATCTCTTACTTGTAGCAATATTAAAAATAATCAGATATGTAAAAACAAAGCACTTTGATACTGGAATGTACAGTAACAGATTAAACAAAGATTATTATGGAGCCCAGAACTTTGGGGCAGCCTACTGGGCTCATATTTTGTGTCTAATTACTAACTGGATAGCTTTAGGCTGATTAGAGCACTCAAATTTCCTTCTTTTTTTTTTAAATCATGCTTACAGTGTATTTTATTGAAGTAAAACTCATGTAACATAAAATTAACCATTTTAAAGTGTATAGTTCTATAGCCTCATTTGTGTAAGGGGGGGGAAAAGAATGTGCCTTACAAAATTGCTTTGAAGAATCCACGGGGAGGGCATTTCTAATACTCATATGCCAGACACTCAAATATTAGCAATCCCAGGGCTCTCCCCTCTAACCATGCCTCTGAATCCAAACAAATCAAGTTTTTTTTTTGTTTTTTTTAAAATTTTTTATTATACTTTAAGTTTTAGGGTACATGTGCACACTGTGCAGGTTAGTTACATATGTATACATGTGCCATGCTGGTGCACTGCACCCACTAACTCGTCATCTAGCATTAGATATATCTCCCAATGCTATCCCTCCTCCCTCCCCCCTCCCCACCACAGTCCCCAGAGTGTGATATTCCCCTTCCTGTGTCCATGTGATCTCATTGTTCAATTCCCACCTATGAGTGAGAATATGCGGTGTTTGGTTTTTTGTTCTTGTGATAGTTTACTGAGAATGATGGTTTCCAGTTTCATCCATGTCCCTACAAAGGACATGAACTCATCATTTTTTATGGCTGCATAGTATTCCATGGTGTATATGTGCCACATTTTCTTAATCCAGTCTATCATTGTTGGACATTTGGGTTGGTTCCAAGTCTTTGCTATTGTGAATAATGCCGCAATAAACATACGTGTGCATGTGTCTTTATAGCAGCATGATTTATAGTCCTTTGGGTATATACCCAGTAATGGGATGGCTGGGTCAAATGGTATTTCTAGTTCTAGATCCCTGAGGAATCGCCACACTGACTTCCACAATGGTTGAACTAGTTTACAGTCCCACCAACAGTGTAAAAGTGTTCCTATTTCTCCACATCCTCTCCAGCACCTGTTGTTTCCTGACTTTTTAATGATTGCCATTCTAACTGGTGTGAGATGATATCTCATAGTGGTTTTCATTTGCATTTCTCTGATGGCCAGTGATGATGAGCATTTTTTCATGTGTTTTTTGGCTGCATAAATGTCTTCTTTTGAGAAGTGTCTGTTCATGTCCTTCGCCCACTTTTTGATGGGGTTGTTTGTTTTTTTCTTGTAAATTTGTTTGAGTTCATTGTAGATTCTGGATATTAGTCCTTTGTCAGATGAGTAGGTTGCGAAAATTTTCTCCCATTCTGTAGGTTGCCTGTTCACTCTGATGGTAGTTTCTTTTGCTGTGCAGAAGCTCCTTAGTTTAATTAGATCCCATTTGTCAATTTTGGCTTTTGTTGCCATTGCTTTTGGTGTTTTGGACATGAAGTCCTTGCCCACGCCTATGTCCTGAATGGTAATGCCTAGGTTTTCTTCTAGGGTTTTTATGGTTTTAGGTCTAACGTTTAAATCTTTAATCCATCTTGAATTGATTTTTGTATAAGGTGTAAGGAAGGGATCCAGTTTCAGCTTTCTACATATGGCTAGCCAGTTTTCCCAGCACCATTTATTAAATAGGGAGTCCTTTCCCCATTGCTTGTTTTTCTCAGGTTTGTCAAAGATCAGATAGTTGTAGGTAAGTGGCGTTATTTCTGAGGGCTCTGTTCTGTTCCATTGATCTATACCTCTGTTTTGGTACCAGTACCATGCTGTTTTGGTTACTGTAGCCTTGTAGTATAGTTTGAAGTCAGGTAGTGTGATGCCTCCAGCTTTGTTCTTTTGGCTTAGGATTGACTTGTCGATGCGGGCTCTTTTTTGGTTGCATATGAACTTTAAAGTAGTTTTTTCCAATTCTGTGAAGAAAGTCATTGGTAGCTTGATGGGGATGGCATTGAATCTGTAAATTACCTTGGACAGTATGGCCATTTTAACGATATTGATTCTTCCTACCCATGAGCATGGAATGTTCTTCCATTTGTTTGTATCCTCTTTTATTTCGTTGAGCAGTGGTTTGTAGTTCTCCTTGAAGAGGTCCTTCACATCCCTTGTAAGTTGGATTCCTAGGTATTTTATTCTCTTTGAAGCAATTGTGAATGGGAGTTCACTCACGATTTGGCTCTCTGTTTGTCTGTTGTTGGTGTATAAGAATGCTTGTGATTTTTGTACATTGATTTTGTATCCTGAGACTTTGCTGAAGTTGCTTATCAGCTTAAGGAGATTTTGGGCTGAGACGATGGGGTTTTCTAGATAAACAATCATGTCGTCTGCAAACAGGGACAATTTGACTTCCTCTTTTCCTAATTGAATACCCTTTATTTCCTTCTCCTGCCTGATTGCCCTGGCCAGAACTTCCAACACTATGTTGAATAGGAGTGGTGAGAGAGGGCATCCCTGTCTTGTGCCAGTTTTCAAAGGGAATGCTTCCAGTTTTTGCCCATTCAGTATGATATTGGCTGTGGGTTTGTTATAGATAGCTCTTATTATTTTGAAATACGTCCCATCAATACCTAATTTATTGAGAGTTTTTAGCATGAAGGGTTGTTGAATTTTGTCAAAGGCTTTTTCTGCATCTATTGAGATAATCATGTGGTTTTTGTCTTTGGCTCTCTTTATATGCTGGATTACATTTATTGATTTGCGTATATTGAACCAGCCTTGCATCCCAGGGATGAAGCCCACTTGATCATGGTGGATAAGCTTTTTGATGTGCTGCTGGATTCGGTTTGCCAGTATTTTATTGAGGATTTTTGCATCAATGTTCATCAAGGATATTGGTCTAAAATTCTCTTTTTTGGTTGTGTCTCTGCCCGGCTTTGGTATCAGAATGATGCTGGCCTCATAAAATGAGTTAGGGAGGATTCCCTCTTTTTCTGTTGATTGGAATAGTTTCAGAAGGAATGGCACCAGTTCCTCCTTGTACCTCTGGTAGAATTTGGCTGTGAATCCATCTGGTCCTGGACTCTTTTTGGTTGGTAAACTATTGATTATTGCCACAATTTCAGCTCCTGTTATTGGTCTATTCAGAGATTCAACTTCTTCCTGATTTAGTCTTGGGAGAGTGTATGTGTCGAGGAATGTATCCATTTCTTCTAGATTTTCTAGTTTATTTGCGTAGAGGTGTTTGTAGTATTCTCTGATGGTAGTTTGTATTTCTGTGGGATCGGTGGTGATATCCCCTTTATCATTTTTTATTGTGTCTATTTGATTCTTCTCTCTTTTTTTCTTTATTAGTCTTGCTAGCGGTCTATCAATTTTGTTGATCCTTTCAAAAAACCAGCTCCTAGATTCATTGATTTTTTGAAGGGTTTTTTGTGTCTCTATTTCCTTCAGTTCTGCTCTGATTTTAGTTATTTCTTGCCTTCTGCTAGCTTTTGAATGTGTTTGCTCTTGCTTTTCTAATTCTTTTAATTGTGATGTTAGGGTGTCAATTTTGGATCTTTCCTGCTTTCTCTTGTGGGCATTTAGTGCTATAAATTTCCCTCTACACACTGCTTTGAATGTGTCCCAGAGATTCTGGTATGTTGTGTCTTTGTTCTCATTGGTTTCAAAGAACATCTTTATTTCTGCCTTCATTTCGTTATGTACCCAGTAGTCATTCAGGAGCAGGTTGTTCAGTTTCCATGTAGTTGAGCGGCTTTGAGTCAGATTCTGAATCCTGAGTTCTAGTTTGATTGCACTGTGGTCTGAGAGATAGTTTGTTATAATTTCTGTTCTTTTACATTTGCTGAGGAGAGCTTTACTTCCAAGTATGTGGTCAATTTTGGAATAGGTGTGGTGTAGTGCTGAAAAAAATGTATATTCTGTTGATTTGGGGTGGAGAGTTCTGTAGATGTCTATTAGGTCCGCTTGGTGCAGAGCTGAGTTCAATTCCTGGGTATCCTTGTTGACTTTCTGTCTCGTTGATCTGTCTAATGTTGACAGTGGGGTGTTAAAGTCTCCCATTATTAATGTGTGGGAGTCTAAGTCTCTTTGTAGGTCACTCAGGACTTGCTTTATGAATCTGGGTGCTCCTGTATTGGGTGCATATATATTTAGGATAGTTAGCTCCTCTTGTTGAATTGATCCCTTTACCATTATGTAATGGCCTTCTTTGTCTCTTTTGATCTTTGTTGGTTTAAAGTCTGTTTTATCAGAGACTAGGATTGCATCCCCTGCCTTTTTTTGTTTTCCATTTGCTTGGTAGATCTTCCTCCATCCTTTTATTTTGAGCCTATGTGTGTCTCTGCATGTGAGATGGGTTTCCTGAATACAGCACACTGATGGGTCTTGACTCTTTATCCAACTTGCCAGTCTGTGTCTTTTAATTGGAGAATTTAGTCCATTTACATTTAAAGTTAATATTGTTATGTGTGAATTTGATCCTGTCATTATGATGTTAGCTGGTGATTTTGCTCGTTAGTTGATGCAGTTTCTTCCTAGTCTCGATGGTCTTTACATTTTGGCATGATTTTGCAGCGGCTGGTACCGGTTGTTCCTTTCCATGTTTAGCGCTTCCTTCAGGAGCTCTTTTAGGGCAGGCCTGGTGGTGACAAAATCTCTCAGCATTTGCTTGTCTGTAAAGTATTTTATTTCTCCTTCACTTATGAAGCTTAGTTTGGCTGGATATGAAATTCTGGGTTGAAAATTCTTTTCTTAAAGAATGTTGAATATTGGCCCCCACTCTCTTCTGGCTTGTAGGGTTTCTGCCGAGAGATCCGCTGTTAGTCTGATGGGCTTCCCTTTGAGGGTAACCCGACCTTTCTCTCTGGCTGCCCTTAACATTTTTTCCTTCATTTCAACTTTGGTGAATCTGACAATTATGTGTCTTGGAGTTGCTCTTCTCGAGGAGTATCTTTGTGGCGTTCTCTGTATTTCCTGAATCTGAACGTTGGCCTGCCTTGCTAGATTGGGGAAGTTCTCCTGGATAATATCCTGCAGAGTGTTTTCCAACTTGGTTCCATTCTCCGCATCACTTTCAGGTACACCAGTCAGACGTAGATTTGGTCTTTTCACATAGTCCCATATTTCTTGGAGGCTTTGCTCATTTCTTTTTATTCTTTTTTCTCTAAACTTCCCTTCTCGCTTCATTTCATTCATTTCATCTTCCATTGCTGATACCCTTTTTTTGGAAACTAATTTTTGGAAAATTAGTTGAGTACATTCTCACTTGTAATTACCATAGCTTGCTTTCTATCATAGTTTTAATATTTATTTTTTGTTTTGTTTTTAAGAAATGAGGTACCTGTGCTGAATTTTTATAACTTGTGGACCACCTCTCACACTCATCTTTCTTCCTCTTTTCACATTTCCTTGGCAAATGAGTAAGTGGAGATGAGTCAAAGGCTGTCTACAAGTCACATAATATATACTTTCCCAGGACATGCCTTTACTAAAAATGCAGCAAAATTATTTACCTTTATTTGTATTAGTTTATTTTGGTTTATTGAGTCAGAATTTAGGGGCTAGAAAAAATCTGATGAAATAATGGACATGACAGAAAACACATTCATTGCTAATCCATCACAACTTTTCTCTGTACTCCTTGCTGAGAAGTATAGAGTGACAGCTTCACCTGCAAAGTAATGATAAGTATCTTCAAAAGAGTCCACTTCTCTGTTTTTAAAGCATATAAATCGAAAACCTGTTTTATTGCAGCTAAATGGAGTTAGCACCATTTCTACCTCATCTCTTTGTCTTCTTTCTCATTCTTTATGCTTCTTTAAAGTTTCAACTTTTTTATATATCATGTATGTACACATATACAAATATTTATGTGTATACATATGTGTAAAATATGTGTGTATATACACATATGTATTTACATATACATGTTGATATATGTGTGTGTACATTATGCACACATGGATACATATCTGTACCTCCATCTCTGTCTCTAATCTCTCTACCAATCTATGTATCTGTCTATCTATCTGTCTATCATCTCTCTCTCTCTTTGTCTATCATCTATCTGTTATCTATCCATTCTGAGAAATGCTGCTCAATGTAATTCATGATCTCAACACACAATTCTAGAGTTTTAGACTTGGGAGGGACTATTGGTAGCTGGCATTTTTCTTTTCATGAAATCTCCTTTTCAGAATTTCCCTCTGAATATGGCCTGAGAAGGACTCTATACTTCTGTATTTGAGTCCTTGTGGACGAACTGCAACCTAACTTAATAGGTAGACAAGACTGAAAGGCTAATCTAGGAGTATGTGCCTGTAACAATAGCTGAGTCTTGGCAAATCCCAGCAGCCATACTTCAACCAGTCATACACTGCTGAGTGTTCAAATAGGGCAAACGCTGAGCTGTAACCGATCCAGTTGTTTCTGTACCTTGCCTCCGATTTCTGTATGTCACTTCCCTTTTTTGTCTATAAATTTGTTCTGACCATGAAACATTTCTGGAGTGTCTCTGAATCTGCTGTGATTTGGGGGGCTACCAAATTTGAGAATTGCTCATTGCTCAATTAAACTCCTTTAAATTTAATTCAGCTGAAGTTTTTCTTATAACACCTCTAAAACAGCTCCGTGGTTGGCGCAAGCCCTGCTTTATTCCCAGACACCTTGTCAAATGACTGTGAATTGTGTGCTATGAAATTTCCTTCTCAATTTTTCCTTGTTTGAAGATTTACAACATCTTGAGTCCAAACTATCCATGGAAAGAGGCAAGATAGACCGAGAAATTTCCACAGCCAGAGGGATACATAGAGGCTCACTATGTAAGTTCTCTTTAGAGTTCAGAGGAACTAGAGGCGTGGGACTAGGGACACTGGAGATGTTCAAGGCTGTGGCCAATGTACAATATGCAGAATCCCAGAGTTTCAATCCAGTATGAACAACAGCAATTACTTTTTTTAAAAGTCTTTTTCATTTTCTATAATTTTGCTGATAATACAAACTAAGAATATTTTCTAAAATGAAAATATTTGCAGAAGTTGACAACTGCCAATATGGATATTTAATCAAATATTGTCCCAAATGACATTCAATGTATTTCTTAGTAGGAAGATTCACTTATTAGTTCTGTGACCCAGTGATCATCGGTTCATCCAGCCTGCCACCCATCCAGTAACACTTATTGAACAGGAACTTATTTACCAGGAGTACAATTCTGTGCTAGACTTGAGAATGAATATAATGATGAAGACCTAGTCCATGCCCTTGAGGTCTTTACAGCATACTGGAGCCTAAAATATAGTCATAGAATGGGCTATGTTTCGAGGTAAAATGCAGTAAGTATCTTGAGAGAGTTGTGAGAAGGGCACAACTAATTGCCATTGAGGTATGGAGAAAGGAAAATTACTTCTAACTGAGACTCAAGCTGAGGAAAGCAGAAGGCTAATGGAGAATACAGTTAATTCTGAGAAATAAACTGGATAAACATTCAGAGATAGGACAAATAATGAAGATTGAGGAATTAATTTTATTGAAGGATTTCATGCATGAAGAACGTAATGAGAGGTAAAGGTAGCCAAGTAGCGTGGGAACTGATCTTGAAGAGCACTGAATAATAAATACAGAGTTTGGTTATGAAGTAGTGGGGAGTCATTGACTGTTCCATGCATAAAATCTTGGGGAGGAAAATGAGTCAATGAAAACTACTTTCTGAAGGGGGAGTGTTATATGAGCTGAGTATGGAAGTTGAAACAAATGTTGGGAAATGAAGAGTTTGGTAAGGTTGGTGTAATGATGCATACATACCTGCATACACAAACATTGGAGTGACTAGAATGGGTTGTTTGAGATATAGTTAATTAGAATCATCATGGTGGAAGCCAGGTTAAAGTAAGATGTAAAACAGTGACTAAATGGGCTGGTAATAGTAAATGAAAAAAAAACTTGGTAAGTGTTTTAATAAATGTGCTAGTATTTCCCTGTTAGCATCTGCCATGGTAACTACCACATAGTAAGGATTCAATTAGTATTTGTGGAATGAATAAGATAAAGATAGATAAACTTGGTAAGCTACATGTTTTCTCATTGTGGAATTAGCTATAGCTACACTTAACCACATACATAAAACCAGCCATCTGGTTCACTAAGGAAGAAGAAAAACCAAATCTACATGCTTGACAATTTCAAAATGTATATCTAAATTTGGAAATATTTATAGAAATTATGGAAAATTAATATATTGAAGATAAAAAATAAGATTACCTGAGTTTTAATATTTGCTCTTCCTTAGGCAAGTTCTCTAATCTCTCTGTGCCTCAGTTTCCTCCATTCTGTAGAATGGAGATAATAAACTAGGTAGCTTATAGTGATCAATGAGAATTAGGAATTAATACATGAAAAGTGCTTGGAATAGGCTTTGACACATGGTTCATACTATATTAATGTTTGGTCATTATTATTTTCATTACTCAAGAACCTGTTTTGTAGGACTGTGTAATCTGTTTAAATTTGCATTTCATCTTAAAATTTACAAACCATGTTGACACATAATATCTTGATTTATTCCTACATCTCTCCTATTCCTTCCATGTTGTCAGTAAGGATGATAAAACTGAATATCAAACTCAGATCTTCTGGCAAAAAGCCATTTATTTCCAAATGGTCACAGGGTAGCAAACATTGTTTAAGAACTTTGTAAAAATAATCTCATTTAATTGCTATTAAGCAAGAGTAGGAAACAGAGGATCAGAGAGGTTAAATGTCTTACCTAAAGCCACCCAGCTAGCAAGTCATTGGAGAAAGAATTTGAAGTCAGATCTTATGTCTTCAAAGCCTATGCACTTAGTCATCAGACAGAAGTGTCCTAATTTGAAGTGGGAGGAAGAGAGCAGTCACTTGGTAAAGTGAGAAGAAAGGCATCTGTAAGTGTGCTCAGTGAACCAGTGAACCAAGCCTTTTCAGCCTCCCCAGGATCTCAATTAGGAATCCCTGCTGCGGGCTGATGCCTTTCCAAGTTCTAACATGTGAGAGCTAAATTCTTCCCCGTCTTAATTTCTGAAGCCCATCTCTTTGACTCCACTGGCCCTGCTCTGCCTTGGGTCTGAGTAAACAACCATAGCAATAAACCTTTTGTGAAGGTGTAGAGAAGAGCTGCTTTTCATCAGATCACTGTAGGCAGCCTGGGCTGCCAACTTCCCATCAAAGCCTCATAAACCCTTTTATGAGTCCCATAAAATGCTGCCTACTCCAGTTAAAGAAGAGGACAGCCATCAGACCCAACTCATGCTGGCTTCAATTGCTTCATTTCCATATATGAGAGTTTTTGGAAAACCAAAAGCAAGACATAGCTTAATGGTAAATTGGTCTTGGTGTTTCTCTCGTGTTCCTTTACTAGGTCTTCCACACCCCATACCCGATGCTACACAGTGGTGTTTGATGACTCTGGAAAACAATTCTGGGTGGCAGAGTCAGCAGCAAGAACTGCTGGGAGCTATGGCTTCCATTCATAGGTGGAAGAATATTGGCTGCAAAGTGGATTCTCTTTTTTCCTCATGTACATTGAAAAAGAAGGAAAGTTCCCTGCAAGTTCTCACAGCTTCTTCACTGTAGCTGGACATAGAATCTCTCCTATTTGCATCCATGTTCCTGGTATGGACTGTGGTTGCCAAAAGGAATGATAACCCCCTTGTTGATTAGTTTCATGGAACATTCCAGTCTCCAAGGTTCTCTCATCAAACTGATTCACATATTCATTAATTTTCTCTACTTTGTTGTAATGAACCAGACAATTTTAGAGTTCAAGGGATGGGAATAAAATTGGAAGACAATTTGCAGGTAATTTAATTCTCCAGTTAGTATTTTTTATCTCACTACGGCATAAACTGCTTTAGGGACAGCATTACTTCTATTTCTTTATCTGCAAGTATTTACTGTTAAGCCCATTATATATAGAAAGTACAAAACTGTTCAATAAATAATTACGATTACATGCATCAGTCACTATATGCTAAGTTATGCTCTGGTAACAAACAGTACTGGAGGATTACTTCTCATTCTTGCTGCAAGTGGATCTCAGATTGGTTGTTCCATAACATATTTACTCAGAGATCAAGACGTATAAAGCACTCTTTTTCTGTAACATCCCCAGTCTCTTGGCAGAAGGAAAGGAGGACAGTGATGTAAACCACATGCTGGTTTGAAAGTTTTTGCTTGAAAATGAGATACCTCATGTACACTCTCATTTCATTTGCCAATTAACATGAAGACTAGGTCTGACTTCAAGGGGATGAGGAATTATAATTCCCTCCTACAATACCACTTTATTAATCTCTTTTATGTTTTGTTAGAATTTAATATTTATTTGAACTAGATATCCCAAGGATGTAATTTAGTGAACACAATTTCACTGTAATTTTGAACAGGTATAATTAATCTGAAACAGGTATATTTTGGGGATTTGAAGTGAAGCCAGTAACAAGACAACAACCAATATTTATAATTTGGAATAAAAAAGCTTCAATGAGGTTATGTTTTGTGTTTAACATCCCAATACAAGACATCTACAGTCTTATATGAGAAGATTCAACTCTCAGAACAGTGATGCCTATAATATTGGAAAAATCTGTAATCATTAAAATCAGACTCTTATTGTCAACAGCTTGCAGTTACTAAGACAATGCAAGGACTTGATATATTTTAGAAATATTTTCAACAAAAAGTAATTGAAACAAACAAACATAAAGTTAACTAAAATTACAAAAACTTGTTGATGGATATACAATATAAAAGATGTAGATTGTGACATCAGTAACATAAAGTGTGGGAGAGGAGAGGTAAAATGTAGGGATTTGTGTTTAACTGAAGTTAAATTATTCTCAACTTAAAAAATATGCATAAGGTGTTTTATGTAAGCCCCATGGTAACCACGAAGAAAAAGCCTCTAGTAGATACACAAAAGGTAAAGAGAAAGAAATCAAAGCATATTGAGAGGTGAAGCCAGCTGGATTTCCTGGGTTGAGTGGGGACTTGGAGAACTTTTCTGTCTAGCTAAAGGATTGTAAATGCACTAATCAGCACTCTGTAAAAACGCACCAATCAGCGCTCTTGCTTTTGCTCACTCTTTGGGTCTGCACCACCTTTAAGAGCTGTAACACTCACTGCCAAGTTCCGCGGCTTCATTCTTGAAGTTAGCGAGACCACAAACTCACCGGAAGGAAGAAACTCTGGAAACATCTGAAGGAACAAACTCTGGACACACTATCTTTAAGAGCTGTAACACTCACCACTAAGGTCTGCGGCTTCATTCTTGAAGTCAGCGAGACCAAGAACCCACCGGAAGGAACAAATTCCGGACACGTTTTGGTGACCCAGATGGGACGCAATATCACTACACAAATTTAACAACTTACAAAGGAAGACAACAAGATTGGAAAAAAGGAACAAGGGAACAACTAAACAGTCAGTAAGCAATTAATAAAATATCAATAGTAAGCCCTCTTTATTAATAATTACTTTAAATGTAAATGGAATAAATTCTCAACTCAAGAAAAGCAGAATGACTGAATGGATTTTAAAAAATAGATCCAGCAATATGCTGCTGCTATGATTTGAATAATGGTGTCCCCTCCAAAATTTATGTTGAAACTTCATCCCCAATGTAACAGTTTTAAAAGATGTGGCCTTTGGGAGGTAATTAAGTCATGAGGACTCTACTCACATTAATGGGGTTATCACCCTTATAAAAGGGCTCGAGATTGAAAGTTGAAGGAAGCTCTTTCTTGTTTTCTACCTCCTTCTACCAAGTGAGGACACTGCATTCTTCCTCTCCAGAAAATGCACCAATAAGTTGCCATCTTGGAAGTAAAGAGCAATGCTCATCAGGCACCAATCCTACCTACACCTTGATCTTGAATTTTTCCAGATTCCAGAATCATCAGAAATAATTTTCTATTGTTTCGAATAAATTACCCAGTATCTGGTATTCTGTTATAGTGGCACAAATGGACTCAATGCCTACTCATTGTAGCCTTAAGGACACACAAAGACTGAGAATAAAGGGATGAAAAAAAGTATTTCATGCAAATGGTAACTAAAACAGACTAGGAGTGGTTATACTTATATTAGAGAAAATAGACATTCAGTCAAAATCTGTCATGAGTAAAATAAAGTCACTGTATCATGCTATATGGATCAATCAATCAAGGGGATATAATAATTGAAAATCTATATGCATCCAACACTGGATAACCAAAATATATAAAGCAAACATTAATAGAACTAAAGGGAGAAATAGCAACACAAAAATAGTAGGAAACTTCAACACCACATATTCAACAGTGTACAAGTTATCTAGACAAAAAAATCAAAATGAAAATATTTGACTTGAACTACACTTTAGACCAAAAGACCTGACATTTACAGAACATTCCATTTAACATTAGCAGAATAACATTCTTCCCAATTGCGCAGGGAGCATTATCCATAATAGAGTATGTGTTGGATCAAACAAGTCTTAATAAATTTAAAAACATTGAAATCTTTTCTGACAGCAATTGTATAGAAATCAATAATGTACAGAATTTTTAAATGTATATGAATGTGTAGAAATCAAACAGCACATTCCTGAACAGCTAAAGAAATCAAAAGAGAAAACAAAAAGTATCCTGAGAGAAACAAAATGGAAACTCAACATACCCAAACTTATGAAATGCTGCAAAAGCAGTGCTAGGAAGAAAGTTTTTAACTATAAATGCCTACATTAAGAGAACAGAAACATCCCAAGTAAGCAATCTAATATTATACCTTTAAAAAAACTAGAGGCCAGTCACAGTGGCTCACAGCTGTAATCCCAGCACTTTGGTAGGCTGAGGCAGGTGGATCACCTGAGGTCACGAGTTCGAGACCAGCCTGGCCAACCAACATGGTGAAACCCCGTCTCCACTAAAAATACAAAAAGTTAGCTGGGTGTGGTGGCACACATCTGTAATCCCAGCTACTCTGGAGGCTGGGGCAGGAGAATCACTTGAACCTGGGAGGGAGAGGTTGCAGTGAGCCGAGATCGCGCCACTGCACTCCAGCATGGGTGACAGAGTGAGACTCCATCTCAAAACAAACGAACAAACAAAAAACTAGAAAAAGAGTAGCCTAAGCCCAAAGTCAGCAGATGGAAGGAAATAATAATGATCGGAATAAAAATAGATGAAATACTAACTAGTAAAACAATAGAAAAACCAACAAAGCTAAGAGGTTTTTTTGTTTTTTTAAGAAAAGATCAATAAAATTGACAAACCTTTAGCTAGAGTAAGCAAGAAAAAAGAGAGGACTTGAATAAAATTACAAGTGAAAGGGGAGACATTTCAACTGATACTACAGAAATACAAAGAATCATGAACAATATGCCAAGCAATTGGATAACTTAGAAGAAATAAATTTCTAGAAACATACAATCTACCCAAACTGAATCATAAAAATTAGAAAATCTCCTGACCAACATGGAGAAACCCCGTCTCTAGTAAAAATACAAAATTAGCCGGTTGTGGTGGCGCATGCCTATAATCCCAGCTACTCAGGAGGCTGAGGTAGAATAATAGCTTGAACCTGGGAGGCGGAGGTTGCAGTGAGCCGAGATTGTGCCATTGCACTCCAGCCTGGGCAACAAGAGCGAAACTCTGTCTCAAAAAAAAAAAAAAAAAGTAGAAACTCTAAACAGCCCAACAATGAATGAGAAGATTGAATGAGTAATCAGGCACCTCTGTATGACAGCAACCAAAACCCAGGACCAAGTGGCTTCATGAGTGATTTCTATTTAACATCTAAAGAATTAATAATGTCAGTTTTTCTCAAACTCTTTCAAAAAATTGAAGATGATAGAACACTTCCAAATTCATTTTCTGAGGCCAGAATTACCCTCATACCAAAGCCAGATAACGATGCTATAAGAAAAGAAAATGGAGTCCAATAACTCTGATGAGCATAAATGCAAAAATATCATCAACAAAATACTAGTAAAACTGAATTCAACAGCATATCAAAAAGATAATATAGCATGACAAAGTGGGATTTAAAGAATCTTTTAAAAGTATTCTTCCACAAATTATATTTTTAGGAATTTTTTTTGTCCGTCCAGAAGACATTATTCAGAAATAATAAATTATTTTGATCAATGAAAGCCTCTGGTCAACATGATAATCTGGATGACTGTGGTCTGTGGACTAAGTCAGTAAACCTGCTTTACTGAGTGAGAGGAAGACCTTTTGGAAGCACAGTAATATGGCTAAGTTATTTTTCCTTCATGATATTTATTGAGCATTCATTATGTGTTTTTTTGTAGACAGGATTTTAAGCCTTCCCCTCACTCCTCTTTCGCTGCTGCCAAAGATGGCCTGTCCTAGTTCCTGGAACCTGTAAATACACTGAGATGTGACTCCTGTGATAATATGCTTTAGGGCACAAATGACTTTAAAGTAGGGAGTTTATTCCGACTTATCCATGTAGGTTCAATGTTTTTACATGAGCTCTTAATGTTTTTACAGAGTTTTCTCTGGCTAGTGGTAAGTGAAGAAGTCAGAGAGATACAAAATGTGAGGGGGATGTAATGTTTCATTGCTGGGTCAAAAACAAAATCTCCCATCCGTAGGAGCTGAGATAGGACTCAGCTATAAGCTTACAAGAAAGAAATCTCAGTCCTTCAACTGTAAGGAAATGAAATCTGCTGATAGTAAGGTTGAGAGTATAATCTCAGGAGTGAATTCTTTCTCCCAGTCCCCAGAGAAGAGCCTCGTTCAGCCAATACCTTGATGTCAGTCTTGTGATACCCTTAGCATAGATTTGGGTGTCTTATGATTTAGGGAACTAAGAGCTAATAAATTGGTATTGTTATAAGCCAGAAATTTGTGCCTATTTGTTATTCAGCAATAGAAAACTATGGGAACCCAATTTCTACATTTATGGAGTTTATATGATAAAGAAGGATACTTAATAAGTAGTAGTTGCTTCATGAATATTTTAAAGTGAATGAATAGATTATTTGTTTACTTCACTGTTACTAACAATGGCTAACTCATAATTTTTTCTGTGTGCAGGCATTGTTATAAGTGCTTTATATGCATTTAACCATTTAATCATCAAAACCCCATGTAGTAGGTAACTATTATTATTTCTGTTTTAAAGACAAAGACACAGGCATAGGGAGGTTGACAACTTGTTAAACGTTGCAAAGGTAATGAATTCAGAGCTGAGATTTAAGCCTAGATGTCTGGCTTTAGATTCTGAAATATTACCAACTGCTCTAAGTTGCTTAGGAACTATAATAAGTGATAAAAAAGAGAAATAGTGGGTGTCATGTGAGAAGAGATGACCCACAGGCACAGGAAAGGCTTTTGTAAAGATATGAAATTTAGGCAAAGTTTTAAGGGGTGGATCAACTAGAAAAAAAGGCTGCAAAAATATTTCAATAAGAAGAACATGGGGAAACTCTAGTGAAAAGTATGGAAGACTGACATTTCTGTTAGTCAGTGCATACTAGATAAATATATTGTCTTCATCAAACTTTAATATTGAGAAAAGTTTAAGAAAATTCAAAGATCTGGTTATCCCAGATTAGCAACTGCTGAATGATGACAACAGATACTCTACTGCTTTCTTAACCACATGGAAAAGGAAAAAACAAAATAAAACAAATCAAAACACCTTTTTATTCTCTTAGAACTGGATTTGGAAAAACTACAGCCAATGGGCCAAAACTGGCTGACTCAATGTTTTTGTAAACAAAGTTTTATTGGAACACAGCAACACTCATTTATTTACCTATAGTCTGTGGCTGCTTACACACTACAAAAGCAGAGTTAAGTAGTTATGGCAGAGAGCATATGACATGCAAAGCCTAAATATTTACTATCTGGATATTTTCAGAAAGCATATGCCAAACTCTGTGTATTAGTTCATTCTCACACTGCTAATAAATACATACCCGAGTCTGGGTAATTTATAAAGAAAAGAGGTTTAATTGACTCACAGTTCCTCGTGGCTGGGGAGGCCTCAGGAAACTTGTAATCATGGCAGAAGGGAAAGCAAACACATCTTTCTTCACATGGTGGCAGCAAAAAGAAGTGCTGAGCAGAAGGGGGAAAACCCTTTGTAAAACCATCAGATCTTGTGAGAACTAATTCACTATCACAAGAAAAGCGTGAAGATAACCACCCCCATGATTCAAAGACCCCACCAGGTCTTTCCCACAACACATGGGGATTATGGGAACTACAATTCAAGATGAGATTTGGGTGGGGACACAGTCAAACTGTGTCTGGAATTGGTTCCTTCTGGTGGGTTCTTAGTCTTGCTGACTTCAAGAATGAAGCTGCAGACCCTCGTGGTGAGTGTTACAGTTCTTAAAGATGGTGTGTCCAGAGTTTTTCATTCAGATGTTCGGACGTGTCTGGAGTTTCTTCCTTCTGGTGGGTTCGTGGTCTCACTGGCCTCAGGAGTGAAGCTGCAGACCTTTGCAGTGAGTGTTACAGCTCTTAATGGTGGCACGTCCAGAGTTGTTGATTCCTCCCGGTGGGTTCGTGGTCTCGCTGGCTTCAGGAGTGAAGCTGCAGACCTTCGCGGTGAGTGTTACAGGTCATAAAGGTAGTGCGGACCCAAAGAGTGAGAAGCAGCAAGATTTATTGTGAAGAGCAAAAGAACAAAGCTTCCACAACGTGGAAGGGGACCGAAGTGGGTTGCTGCTGCTGGCATGGGTGGCCACCTTTTATTCCCTTATTTGTCCCTGCCCATGTCCTGCTGATTGGTCCATTTTACAGAGTGCTGATAGGTCCATTTTACAGCGTGCTGATTCGTGCATTTACAAACCTTTAGCTAGATATAGAGAGCTGATTGGTGCATTTTTACAGAGTGCTGATTGGTGCGTTTACAATCCTTTAGCTAGACAGAAGAGTTCTCCAAGTCCTCACTGGACCCAAAGGCCCAGCTAGCTTCACCTGTCAAAACCATATCACTCTCATAGAGCAAAGGTGCTAATATTTAAAAAATATTATTTTTTGTTTAATTACATGCCACAATATTAATTTTTAGTTCCAGGAGTAACATCCATACCTATTTTGTTGACTTTGGAAAATCTGAAGGAGCTGGCAGTTAAATTCCTGTTGGCATAGAGATTATCTGGATGAGTGTGGTCTGTGGTCTGATAAGTCAGTGCACCTGCTTTACTGAGTAAGAGGAAGGCCCTGTGGAAGCCCAGTATTATGGCTAATATATTTTTATTCAAAAATGAAAATGCTTAAAAATTGTAGGAGGTTCAATTTCTGCTGGACAGAAATTCCTGTGACAAATAAACTATTTGTGACAAACTATATTCCTGTGACAAATAAACTAACATATTTATAAAACAGCATGAAAACCAACCTAAAATATATATATCATTAATTTTTACAACACTATATATGGATTTCAGCATAAATTAGAAGATATACATCAAGGCAACCAGAGTTCATTGCTAATGTTTATCTCTAAAACACTTTTTTTAATTCATAAGTGTTTAGATAATTTTAAAAACATTTCACATTTTTAGATCCTCTTAAGGAATCAAGGACTGAGAACTTTGAATTCTTTAAAATATAAATATCATAACTTTGCCACATGGCTTTTTCTGTAGTGTTGAAAACAGAAAACTAATAAATGTAGAGTCTTTTTTAAAAACTTTGTATGAAAGTAAGATCTGTGCACAGAAAAATGTACATGTCATGTACTCAGCTCAATGTATTCTCACAGATTAAATACATATGTCAAAAAACAGAAACTCAACACCCTTAGAAGGCCCCAGATTCTTCTTTTGAGTAAAAACTCATCCACAAGTCTGACCCCATCCTCATTTCAAACCCCACACATTAGCTTTGCCTGATTGTAATATTTACTCTTTTGTGTCTTTTGGTCAACTTGATGCTTGTGAAATTCATTCATGCTGTTATGTATAGCGGTGTTTTGTTATTATCATGGGTATAAGGCATTTCATTGTGTAAACATATAATTTTTGCTTATTCTACTGTTGAGGGGTCTTGGATCATTTCCAGATAGGGGCTACTATGAATAGCACGATAGTGAATATTTGATTATATGGCTGTTGTTGAATATACATACATATATATATTTATGTGTATATATATAGATATGCACATACATGTGTATGTATATATAGATATATGCATACATACATATGTGTATATATATGCATACATAGATGTAAATGTATATATCATAGATATGAATGCATATGTATATACACACATACACATATATGTATGTATATTCACTATATATATTCAACAACACACATATATATTTCTCTTTTTAAATGTAATATTTTATAAATATAATTTCTATTTGTTGAACCTCTGTAAAATGACTTATCTGCCTTTAATGTATTATTTCTTGCCCATAATATAAGAAATTAATTTATTTGAAATTATTCTCAATAATCTAAAAAATTCATTGTCACATCATCACTAAATATTATATTTGGGAGAATTTTGGAGTTTATCTCCAGGAATAATTTGATGTATGTGTCACTTCTCTAATATTATCAACCAAGTAATAAACCAGCTTCAGTTTAATTATCTCTAGGTAAAAGAAATGTATTTCCTGAAAAGGAAGCTACTTTGATTTTTACAAAGTTGTAATTTTAAAAAATACTATCATTTATATGTGAAGCTGAAATATAGCTAACACAACCTTACCTCTTTGATACTAGTTTTCTTTTAAAAGAGATATGGATTTGAACTTAATTCTTCTTCTGCATGGTGATCTTTTAGGTATTGCAACAAAAAAAGTCATTGTGCCTCTAATAAAAGCCACTTTCCCCATTTTTAGTATTAGTAATTGTTTCTCAATTCTTTACCATCATGTAAACATTATATTAATATAGTCTCATCTGTTACGATTCCTTTGAAATGTTGATACTTATTAAATTTTAGAAGAAGACTGGAAAATAGAAACAAAAATAATCAACAAATGTTATTTCTGGATGCTAGGGAATTCAATATTTGAAATAATTTTTTTCAGGATTTCATAAAGAAACTTAGCACTGTTTGTAAAAACAAACAAAAAAAGTCATTAAAAAGCATGGTGTCCAAAACTGAGGAAAACCCCCTGGAGAATCGCTAATTCAGTACAGAATGGAGCACAGCTATTTCCTCATATACTGAACATAATTTTTCTATGAATAGTATTTAATTATTTTAGTTATGTTTTGCAACCACATTTGATTATTATTTCATACGTGTGATATGGTCAATCAAAATCTTACAGTAGCTTTCACTTATTCATTCGAATAATTATTTAGTAAACATCTATTGTCCAATACATATGAGTGCTTTAGTCCCTGCTGTCAATGACCATTCAGCTGGTGAAGGAGATAGATTTGTAAACTCCAGTTACAAAATGTATGATAACAGCTGCAATACAGGTAACCAAAGCATGGCACTTAAAACAAGCATCTTAACCCATTTTGGAGACTTGTTTCGTGGGATACCAAGCCCTGGAATGAAGATGGACAAGGCTTCTAAAGAAGGGAACCAAAACAGGGAAGAGTGTGAGTGTAATGTGGTTCTAGAAGAGAGCTAGTGACATGGAGATGAGTATAGAGAGGAGGCTGAATAGTAGACCAAAGGCCGGGTTCTTAAAGGCTGACTGAAAACTGTCCTGCATTCAACAGGGCATTGGCAGGACATTAGGTAGGAGAGTAACACGATCAGATTGGGTGTATCTAAAACCTCATTATAGATGCATGTTGCTCCATCATTCAGTCATTTTCACAGGACTGGATATTTATCCTTAACAGTTTCAATTTAAATGAAAGTTTTATCACTGAATAAATAGCACCTCTGTAGTCAACATATAGTTTATCTTTAACGGTCAGGGACAAAATTACTAAAAAGATATTTCTTAAACCAAAATTTTGAAATTTTCATTTTTCCTGGCTCCTTTATAGATGTTAACTTCAGACTTCAAATATTTACTTAATTTTACTGGTGTTGGTGGATTTACTATCTTTGAAAACCAAGTGTGACATAATATTTCATATTAATAATACTGTCTGAGCTTGGTTTCTCTGACTTTTGGATACTCGTTGGAATATAAAGACTATCTTCTGGAAGTGAGACAAGACCTTCACAGCTGTGCTTGCATTAAGTGGCTTCAGTCCAAAAATAATCATGTTCTTGTATTACCATGGAATACAAGGAAAGGGCACTGGGCTTTCCTTTGTGTTCAACATCAATTTTGGGATCTACAAAATTTAGTATGCCAAGTTTGTCATCAAATCCTTGAAACTCAGGAGAGAGAATGCAGTTTGAGGTTATTTTTGCAGAAATAGAACTTTTTATTAACATTGGAAAATAGCCACATTAGTTCAAGAAAGAGTGGGAAAGCAGCACAGTGTCTCTTTCAGTTTGAAACAACATGCAATCTCTTCCTAAGTGCTTTATTTCAAAGAGCTAAAACTGTACAGTGTTAAGCAGCCTGAAAAAATCAGCTTCAGAGTGGGGACAAATAATTGAATGATGTCTTTCTTCTAAAAGACGTCAGGCTTTTTGCCCGCTGCTCTTTGACATTTATCAAATCCTGCTCTTTAATGTCTGTCAAATTGTCCAGGTGATAAGCACAGAACTTGTTCTGGCCAATGGCCCTGTGCCTGCATTTTCAAATTTGGTGTGGTTGGCTTGGGTTTTTTAGTTCAGCTCAGCAGGCTGCCACTGGAGTGAGTAAAGAGAGACTGTGCCCTCACAGAACCTTGCATTAAAAATTACCTTCAGCTTTCAAACCAGATCAGCCAACCTATACATGAGGCTGTTGGTGCATGAAATAAGAGAACCTTGAATTACCAAGCCCATCCAAAAATCTTGTCTGGTTGACACCTGTCTTTTATTGCTGCAGTTACTGTGTGTTAAGAGTTGAACTGTGTGCCTCCCTAATCCCCACTTCCTGGATGTTGAAGTCAAATTTCACTATCTCAGAATGATACCTTATCTGGAAATAGGTTTGTTACAGATGTAATTAGTTAAGATGAAGACATACTGGAGTAGGATGAACTCTTTATCCCAATGTAACTGTGTCCTTATAAAATGGAGAAATGTCAACACTGAGACATGCACCCAGGAGGAGAACTCCATGAAAAATCTTCTTTAATGCTATCAGAGGGAGTTCAGTTCTGCTAATACCTTGATCTTGGACGTCTAGCGTCCAGAACTGTGAGAAAATACATTTCTGTAATTGAAGCCACCCACTTTGTTGTACTTGGTTACATCAGTCCTAAACTAATATACTCTGCTTACTGTACTATCTCCTGGGTTTAAAAAAATTTTTGGTTTTAGCTTTGTTTCATGAGCATGCCCATTGAAATAAAAGTAAACTTGACATCTTGGTACCTTGGCCTGAAAAGCAGTCTGGATTTCCTCTCCAGGTGGTTCTGCCTTGAGCTGTTCTACTACTACTACTATTATTATTATTGATTTTTTTTTTTGAGGTGGATTCTTGCTCTGTCACCCAGGCTGGAGTACAGTGGTGCAATCTCAGCTCACTGCAACCTCCGCCTCCTGGGTTCAAGTGATTCTCCTGTCTCAGCCTCCCAAGTAGCTGGGATTACAGCCATGCTCAACCATGCCCAGCTAATTTTTATATTTTTAGTGGACATGGGGTTTTGCCATGGAGCTGTTCTATTATAATTGCTATTATAATTGCCAAAGAGCTGTTCTTTGTAATAGAGCTGTTCTATTATAATTGCTTCTTTTAATATAATCCATGACTGGCACCCAGACTCAGTATCAACCAGCTTAGTGGCACACTTTCCATTTGTTCTAGAAGTTCTGTGGAAGTGATTATATACTCTCCAAAGTCCAGCAATATGCCACAGCAGCAGACCTTTCCTCATGCCAGGCTAGAAAGGCCATGTTAAAAAGTACTTTTGGCATAGCCCTGAAGTTACTTATAGCTGCCAAACTAGTGTCATAATTCATTTTTAGTACATTGGCTCATATACTATCTTTAACTCCGAAAATAAAATTTACCAAGTGAAATGTTAGAAGTATGTTAGAAGTGGCATTAGAACCATCAAGGTAATTTAAGATGAGCTTAGCCTTATCTTAATTTGAAGGAAATCAGGTTACCAGCTTACAATCTTTCAAAACTCTTTACGTTGTACACTCAACAGACATGTTGAACATTAACCATGTGCAGCACGCTCTGTAGAATATATAAAAGTGAATTTTTAAACAGTGAGCCTCTCTCAATGTCCAACTTAATAAATATTTATTAAGTGAGAATAAGTTAGGAATATTAACTCATTCAATAATTGATTATTTGAAACTCACTATGTGCCTGGCCCTGTGCTGTGTCTTATAGATACAGTCATTCTGCTATCAAAAACATTTCATTGTAGGGAAAGACCTTTTTTAGGTTCTCAAGGAACATGTACTCTAAAAGAGAGATAAGATAAATGGAAAAATAACTATATTAAAATCAAATGTGAATAAAAAGGCTTGAATCCTAGAGAATTAGTCAAGATTCACCAATAAGATATATATACATAGAGAACATACATAGGATATATCTACATATAATATAGGGGATATATATAATACATATAGAATACACACACACACATATACATACACACATACACATAGAGCCAGAGAGAGAAAGAGAGTTTGATACACAAAGTGAGAGAGAAAGAGAGATTGATTTATCCTGAGGAATTGGCTAATGCAATTACAGAGGCTGAGAAGTCCCAGGATCTGTAGCCCAAAGGCCCAAGAACCAAGAGAGATAATGGTGTAGGTTTCAGTCTGGGTCCAAAAATGGAAAAAGGCTGATATCTCAGCTCAAGACCATTAGTCAGAGAAAGTGAATTATCTCTTACTTAGCTTTTTACCCTACTCAGGCCTTCAACAGATTGGACCAGGCCCACAAACATTGGGGAGTGCCAACTCCTCAACTAAGTCTATCTATGCAAATGTTAATCTCATCTAGAAACATCCATACAGGCACACCAAAAATAATGTTATTCTAAATATCTGGGCACCTCATGACCCAGTTAAGTTGACACATAAAGTAAACAATCATAACTTCACCCCTTGTCAAATTTGCATTCATCTACATCTTCATTCATTCATATACATCTATATTTATATTTATTCATTCATATACATCTATACTTTATTCGTATACATCTATGCTTAATCTACAAATAAAGGTAATTACAAAATCATAATTTCACTTTACATGATATGACTATCCTAGTACAACCAAAAATGCACTAGCTCCTTCTAGAAGAAAAAAAATAAAATCTTTGAGTGGTATTTACTCTTCCACTTGGTATTCTGTAACTAAATACTATTATGTATAACAATACTGAAACTATGATGTGATGTTAATATTGTATGCTATATGAGAAATGAATAACAGCGGGAAGAAAACAGATATTTGCTGTATATATATATATACATATAATGATATAAGGAAAAACACTCATGACAATTATAGTTCTTAATTCTGTAACTGTTCATGTGATCATAGCTGGTAATTATAATTACCTTTTTCTACCACCCACCCTGAATTTCCTTTGCCTTTAGCAAGCACCTTAGCTGGTTGGTCTTTAACCTGTTGGAAATTCATTAGCAGGATGATTACTCCTCATTAATCCTGGCTAAATTGGGTTGTTGTAGCTTTTTATTGACCTTCATCTCAGAACATGATAATACTAAGAAATCTCCTGTATTCTAGACATACTCTTCCTTACCTCCATTATGAAGTGACATTCCAATTTCCCTTTGGTAGTCAGTCAGTCACCCCAGCCAGCACAATAACTCTCTTTTTTGCTGTTGATTCAGATGCATAATGAGCCTGATGGCTGGGTGGCAATCTTAATTTCTAGTTCAATGAAATCATTGTGTGTCTCCTGGTGGAAGCATTCATCCTTCTAGAACTAACACTTCTAGGCCAGCCAGCATTACATATAGTTGTGGGAAGAGTAAACAAAAATTTTGCTAGTGGGTCACTAGAAATAATAGTAAGTGGTGTCAGTCCCATTTCCATCCCTTGATTCCTAGACCCATGAATCCTGGCTATTGGAGAAACAGTACCAGATATTGGATACTGATTCAGAGCAAATACAGCCTTCTGGATAACTGTCTTAGTTCATTTTTATTGTTATAACAGAATGTCTAAGACTAAGTAATTTATAAAGAACCAAATTTATTTCTTACAGTTCCGGAGGCTGCGAGGTCTGAGATCAAGGATCTGACACCTGGTGAGGGCCTTTTTGCTGCATCATTTCACATAGAGACAAAAAGGTAAGAGAAAGACAGCGTGAAAGAGGGGGTGAATTCATTCCCATGAAAATAGAATTAGTTCATTTATGAGGCTACAAACCTTCAGACCTAAACACCTCTTAAATGTCCCACCTCCCAATAGCATCACAATGGCAATGAAATTTCCACATGAGTTTTGCAGGAGACAGACTTTCAAGCCAGGGTATTCTAACTTACAAACTTTCAAACCAGGGTATTCTAACTTACAAACTTTCAAACCAGGGTATTCTAACTTTGGTCCCTCAAAAGTCATGTCCTTCTTATGTACAACGTATGTTTATTCCATCCCAAAGCCTCAAAAATCTTATCATATTCTAACATTGACTCAAAATTCCAAAATCCAAAGTCTCATCTAAATGACATGGATAAAATTCAAGGTACAATTCAACCTGAAGCAAATTTCTCTGCAGCTCTGAGCCTGTGAAATCAAAACATGTTATCTATTTCCAAAATGCAATGGTGAAGTAGGCATAGAATAAACATTCCAATTTTTAAAAGGCAGAAATAGCAGGCAAGAAGAAAGAGATAACTGGCCCCAAGTAAGTCCAAACTCCAACAGAACAAACAACATTAAATCATAAGACTCTAAAATAATCTTTCTTGGTTCCATGTCTACCCTCCCAGACACACTGGGGTGGGATTGGATCCCTAAGGCCCCAAGGCAGCCCAGCTCCTGTGACTTTAATGGGAACAGCCTACACAGCAGCTTTTGTGGTAGACAGCTGTGTGTCTCATACCTGCAGCTCTCCTAGGCTAGAGTTACATGTTGGTGTATCTCTATTTCTATATCATGTCATGGATTATCAGGGCTTTCTTTACTACTAATAGTAGAGTCATTAGTATCTTTAAATCTAGTCAGATTAGAGACCCAATTTCAGAAAATCTGGAACCAATTTAGGAAACTTATTCGTAATATTCTGTTCCACTAGAACCACTCCTGGTACAAAGAGGATATATATATATCCTATTAGTTTATTGAGGAATAAAGCATCGCAGTGGGAATACTCATATCATAGTAAACTATGTGCATATTCAGGAATGTAAAGGGAGACAAAGGTTTTTAAAGTAAAAACAAAGAGGTTTATATGATTGTCTTGAAATGATTATCCTTGGCTACAAATATCAATAACAAGGATATATTTATCCTATTGTTCTGGAGAATCCTGAATAACACAGGTTTTGGTACCAAGAGTGGTTCTAGAGGAACAGAATATTTAAAATAACAGTATATATTATATTAAGATAGTATATATAATAGTAATATAGTGTAAATAATATTAATAAAATATATAATATTAATTAAATATATTAATATATTGAGGGATACACACACACACACACACACACACACATGAATTTATATTATGAGGAATTAGCTCACATGCTAATGGAGGCTGAGAAGTCCCATGTTCTGCCATCTGCAAGCTGGAGACCCAGGAAACAGGAAAGCCAATGTTGTAATTCTGGTCCATGTCAGAAAGCATGAGGATCAGGGAAGATAACAGTGTAGATACCAGTCCAAGGACAAGAGAAGTGATATTTCAGCTCAAGTAGGCATACTGGAAGAAAAAGGGGCAGATTTCTGCTCTTCAACCTTTTTGTTCTATTCAGGCCCACGGTGGACCAATGATACCTACCTACATAGCAGAGGACAATCTACTTTAATGAATCCATTGATTCAAATGCTAATCTCATGAACACGCGGAGAAATTGTATTTAATCTGGGTACCCCATGGTACAGTCAAGTTGAAATATAAAATTAACCATCACAATGTATATATGACAATTTCTTATAATCATTGTGTGTCTACGTATATATACATATATATACACTCTCTGTGTAAATATATGTCCTGCGTACATATATATATATTCTCTCTGTATATATATCTATATATGTATACAGAATATATACACATATATATACATATATTCTGAGAATATGTATGTGTATAGAGAATATCTATAGATATTGTATAGATATATGTACAGAGAGAATATATAGGTATATAGAATATATAGGTATATATGTGGACATTGAGTGTGTGTATATATATATATATATGCTTATATATAGTCATGAGTCACTTAATAATGTTCCAATAAATGTGTCACTAGGCAATGTAGTCATTGTGTGAACATCATAGAGTGTTCTTCCACAAACTTATGAATATGGTATAGCCTATTGCTCCTAGGCTACAAATCTGTACAGCACATTACTATATTAAATACTTAGGCAATTGTAAGATAATAGTGAGCATCTGCATATATAAACATAGAAAGGGTACAATAAATATAAAAGATAAAAAATGATTCATCTGTATTGGGCACATGCTATGAATGGAGTTTGTAGAACTAGAAGTCATTCTGATGAGTCAATGTGTGAGTGATAAGTGAATGAAGGCCTAGGACATTGTTATACACTTGCAGCTACACTTAGGCTACATTAGATTAAAAATAATTTTCTTTATCCAATAATAAATTTACCTTAGCTTATTTAACTTTTTTTACCTTATAAGCTTTTTACCTATTTTAACACTTAACTATTTTAACATTTAACTATTTTAACATTTTAACTCTTTTGTAATAACATTTAACTATTTTTAACTATGTTAACATTTTAACTCTTATAATAACAGGTTAAAATGCAAATACATTATACAGCTTTAGAAAATATTTTCTTTCTTTATATCCTTATTCTATGAGCTTTTTTTCTATTTTTCTATTTTCTCTATTTTTTACTTTTTAAACTTTTTTATTAAAAAAAGACACAAACACACACATTATCCTAGGCCTACACAGGGTCAGGATCACTGAGATGTCACTAGGTGATTGAGGTTTTTCAGCTCCGTTATAATCTTGTGGGAACACTGTCACATATCTGGTCCATTGTTGACCAAAATATCAATATAGTGTATGACTATGTGCACACACACATACACACACACAAAGTATATAATTATATATGTGTGTATGCATATAAACACACACAGATAATATATGTATATATAGAGAGCACATAAGCATATACACACAGTATATAGCATATATATACACATATATATACATACACTATATATACATACACACACACAGACACACACACACACACACAGACTGATTTGTTACAGGGAATTGGTCTATCCTCACTAGGGAGAACAATATGCTTTACTTAGTCTACTAAGTCAAATGTTAATATTATCCAGAAACATCCTCACAGACACATCCAGAATAATGTTTAACCAAATATCTGGGCACCTTATGGTCCAGGCAAGCTGACACATAAAATTAACCATCACACAGAGTTAGCCTGGAAAAATATCTAAAATGAAAAATACTTATTTTTTTCAAGATTCACATTTCTCTTTATGTTGAGGAAGATAATTGCCGGTAATGATTTATCTAACAAGCAATAGCATACAAAGGTAGGAACTGAATCAGCAGCATGAAGTCCTGAGTTCTAGTTTTTGCTGTGCTGCCAACATTCTGTGTATTTATGGATAAACATGCTCTCTGTCTCTCAGCATTATTTTTATCATCTTTGGAATCTGGTTAATTGGCCTGGATGATCATTAACTTTCCATTATTTTTGAGATATCTTACAAAATTAGCTCAATTGGAGCAAGAGGCCAATGATGTACACGTTTCAGATTTTCTCCGACTGGATGCTGGCCTGCTGCTATTGTCTGTACAAGGCTCAAACATCTCCAATAACATGAATTATTGATGAAATAGCTAGTAATAATAGAGAACTTTCATATCAGATGGAATGTTATGAATCTTACTATTTCTATCATGTGATTTTTTTCACTACAAATCCAGGACATAGGTGCTTACGCTATCCCCTACATTTTATAGATGAGAAAAAGGGCTCTGGGTCATCAGTTGGTAACTGAACATCAGATTTTCACCAAGGAGTACCCGACTCCAAAGCCTGAGATCTTGAACTCTAGGTTTATCTGGTGGGTTGAACGATGGTCCCCAAAAAATGTGTTCTAACCTTTCCAATGTGTGAACGTGAACTTATTTGAAAAAGGTTGTTCATGGACATAACTAAGTTAAGGATCTCAAGAAGAAATCATACTAGGTTAGGAACAGTTGCTAAGTCTAGTATCACCTGGTTTTATAACAGACAAAGAGGAGGACACACAAGAGAGAAAACCAGGTAAAGACAGAAGCAGATACTGGACTCATACAGCCTCAAGGCAAGAAACATCTGGAGACACTAGAAGATTGAAGTGGCAATAAAAGATTCTCACCTATTGCCTTTGGAGATGTTGTGGCCCTGAGGACATCTTAATTTTAGGTTTCTGTTCTGTAGAATTATGAGAGAATAAATTTCTGTTGTTTTAAGCCAGTAGGTTTGAGTTAAATTTTTATGTGAACCTGGAATACTGACACAGCTTGAATCTGGTAGTTCTTCAAAATCATATGAAGCTGTTCTTCAGTGATGACAGGAGGGCTTGAGTTCACAAAAATTGAGTAACGATGATATTTGTACTCCAGGTCATTTAGTTACCACCAGCCAGTAGAAAACTGTACTTGGCAATGACCAACCCACCCTACACCTCCATAGCCCTCAGCTGTGTTAGGGTGACTGCAATCACCCACATGCATGGCAACTGCCTCCGCAAGAGATCCACCGTTCTGTACTGTGAGCTCACTGAACCTTCCTTATGCTTATCGTGGCTCAGAAATTACTGACAAAATATTGCAATGGCTCTGATTTTTTAATTTGAACTGTAAAATACAATATTAACAAAATCCAAAAAGTTTAAAAATTAAAGAGTTAGTCATCGTGTTTGTGAAGCAGTTCCTTTCTCAGATCATCTGAAAAGTAGATTATAATTATTCAGTGGAATAGTAGGAAAGTTAAGGCTACAATGCATGTCACCTCTCTAATCTGAAATCTCAGAGTTTTGATGTGTTATTTGGTTTTGTCACAGATATTTGGTTCAATGGGAAATAATCCTTCCTAGAAATTTATTCTTGGCTAAAAAGTTGCTTTGCTCCTTCTTTGTAATATTAGAAGTCACCAGATTTTGTCAAGTCCCTAGGTGAAGAGGGCTTTAATTCTGAGAAATCCCATAAAAGCTTAGTATAAGTACAGTGAGAACATAAATCTACATAAATCTTAGTAAATAAAATAATCTCAAAGATACAATTTCCTAGTCTGTAAAAAGAATATGGAAACGACACCTACCTTGTAGGAATCTTTGCAAGATAACTTTGAAAATTAGGTGATACCTAATACAGTTCTTGGAACAGAGACGTATAGCCCATATTGCTTTTATTTTTGCTAGTGGCTTTAAATAAACTTGAAATAGATTTTCTTTTTCAATCTCATCTGTTTTATATGTTTTCTTAAGTACATGTTTCTTATAAATAGTTTTTTAGAAAAACATTATTGTAGGGTATTCTATATGTATTAAACACTTATAAGAATTTTTGTTAGGTGTTTATTTAGAAAAGATGTCCAATCATTGTTTAATAAGCTGATCATAAAGTCAATACTCTCAATAAGGAAAGATAATGTACTATGGTTAAGTAATAGCTTTAAATCCATGCATGCTTGGTTAAATCAAGAATATTTTTATTTGGCTCTATACAGGAAACAAATGGACCTTGTTCCTTTTAAATCCCAAGGAGTACATGCAATTGAAGATTATCCATGATTTTCTCATTTTGCTGAGCTTTTCAGCAGAGTCTATTTTATTCAGGTTTGGGAAAAGGATTGTGATTTCATGATGAAAATAACATATTTAGTTAATTAAGTTTTTGAAAGATCGGCTTTTCCCCTTCTTCTTTCTTTAGCTTCTTTTTCTAAGAAGTACCCACTGAAGATGCTTTTGATAATTCTGTAGAGTCTTTACATCACATTTACCTAGCAAACCTTTTTTTGGTAAACTGTAAAATTTTCTCTTTTCATTAGTAAACAATGAGTAAGAATGAGTAATTAAGAAATTATATCAGTAAAGTGTCATGGGAAAGCTGTCTTAGCTCTATAACCATAGGCTTTCTATTGGTGCAAACTGGTTTAACAGGTAACTGGAATCCCTTTATAATCTTTATAATAAGAATAATTAACATTTACTAAATGCATTCTGTTGTCTGAGAATTTTAATAAAACTTTCTATATATTAACTCATGTAATTCTCATCCTATAGCCATTTAAAAAGTGAGGAAACTGAAGCTCAGAGGATTTACATAATTTGTCTAAGGTCACACAGTTAGTACCAGTTAATGAAGAAAACTCAGTTGTTATTACAGCTACTAACAAAAATATAGTGATGATATCTAACTTGTTAGTAGAGGATGATGTCTATTAAGCAAAATGACTCAGACAATGCATTTTTTATATTGTCACTATGTGCTTTTTCAAGTAATATTTCTCACTAAATTGCATGGAAGTTTCCAAATGCATGTGTTGGTTCAGCTTAATGTTTTGGTTAAGCTTCACTGACACAGAGCAACATCAACATAATCAATAAGAGCACAACATTTAGAATTAAGTTGAGAACTTGCAGAGGAAGCTGGCAACCCCTTGTTGTCTATTTCTGCATAAAAATTACAACAAAGTTGGAACTTAAAATAATATTCATTTATTTACTCATAGTATTTGTAGGTTAGGAGTCTGCACAACTCTCCTGGGTCCTCTGCGTCAGAGTCTCTCATGGGGCACCATTCAAAATGTCAGCAAGGGCTAGGGTTTCATTTGCAGGCTCAAATGGAGAATTTGCTTCCAAACTCATTTGCATGGTTGTATGCATAATTACATTTCACTGGGGCTGTTGGACTGAGAGCCAGAGTTTCTAGCTGACTGTTGTCAGGAGGTCATCCTCAGTTTCTTGCTCCATGGGTCTTCTCAACATGTCAACTTGCTTCATTAAATACTCAAGGAAGAGAGTCAGCTACCAAGGTGGAAATGAGACTCTTTTCTAGTGTAATCATGGAAGTGACATCTCCTAACTTTGAAGAGAAAGAATTATGAAAGGTTGTAGATATGAGGTTACAATAATTATTGACGGCTATCTTAGAAGCAATTTGTTACAATTCCTTTCCTCTTCTTTTGCCATTTTGCTGTGTTCCAGGAATAATGTGCAGTATTCCTGATGCCTTGCTGGGAATAAAGAGGGGACAACGTTCTTCATTTGGGTTCCCTGTCACTGAAATCTCCTTTCTGGTGCCTGTGATATATTTTTTCTGGCTCTCTATCCTATCCTTTTGGATTGTACAACTTTATACGGATTCACTAGCTATCAACTCTACATTCTGTTGTCACACTGAGATGAGTCTATTTTTTTAAAAAAAGACTAGTTTTTGGAGCAGTTTTATGTTCACAACAAAGTTGAGCAGAAAATATGAAGACTTTTCATATACGCTCTAACCCCACACACGTACAGTCTCTCCCACTATCAATATGCCTCAGCAGAATGGTACATTTGTTACAATTAATGAACATAAGTGATATGTCATCATCACCCAAAGTCCATAATTTACACTACGGTTCATTCATGGTATTGTACATTCTATGGGTTTTGACAAATGTATAATGACATGTATCCAAATTATATTACCATACAGAATGAATTCACTACCCTAAGAATTATCCATATTCTTCCTATTCATCCCTTCTTCCCTCTCAGCCCCTGGCAACCACTGATCTTTTTACCAACTCCATAGTTTATTTTTCTAGAATGTCACATGGTTGGAATAATACAGTATGTAGACTGTTCAGATTGGCTTCTTTCACTTGCTAATATGCAGTTAAGCTTCTTCCATGTCTTTTCATAGCTTGAGACCTCATTTATTTTTAGTGTGGAATAATATTTTATTGTTTGAATATGCCCATCCACCTATCGAAGGACATATTGGTGGCTTCCAAGTTCTGGGTAATAATGAATAAAGCTGCTTTAATCATCTGTGTGTAGGTTTTTATACAGACATATTTTTCAACCAGTTTGGGTAAATACCAAGAAGTATGATTGATGGATTGTAAGATAAAGGTATGTTTAGTTATGCAAGAAACTGCCCAACTGCCATTCAAAGTGGTGGTACCATTTTGCATTCTCATCAGCAATGAATGAGAGTTGTTGCATATCCTCACCAGCATTTGGTGTTGTCGGTGTTTAGGTTTTATGCCATCCTATTAGGTGTGTGGTAATTTAATTGTTTTAATTTTAAATTTCCTAATAATATATGATGTGGAACATCTTTTCATATGCTTATTTGCCATCTCTATATTTTTTGATGAGGTGCCTGTTGAAATCTTTGTTCCATTTTTAAATCAGTTTGTACATTTTCTTACTGTTGAGTTTTAAAGCTCTTTGTTTATTTTGGATAACTTTTTTGATATCAGTTTTTAGATATCATGTGATATCATTTTTTAGATAACAGTTTTTTGGTGTCTTCTGCAAATATTTTTTCCAAGTCTGTGGCTTGTCTTCTCACTCTCTCGATAATGTCTTTCTTTTGAGGAGCAGAAGTTTTTTTTTTGTTGTTTTGTTTTCTTGAGACAGGGTCTCACTTCATTTGATTTTGGCTCACTGCAACCTCTGCCTCCCAGGTTCAAGTGATTCTCCTACCTCAGCCTCCCAAGTAGCTGGGATCAAAGGTGCACGCCACCAATCTCAGCTAATTTTTTTTTTTTTTTTTGTATTTTTTGGTAGAGACAGTGTTTCACCATGTTGGCCAGGCTGGTCTCGAACTCCTAACATCAAATGATCTACCCACCACTGCCTCCCAAAGTGCTGGGATTACAGGTATAAGTCACCACGCCCAGCCAGAAGTTTTTAATTTTAATGAAGCCAGCTTAAAAATTATTTTTTTCATGTATCATGACTGGTTTTATAACTAAAGTTGCCACCATTCCCAAGGACATTTATATTTTCTGCTATGTTATCTTCAAGTAGCTTTACAGTTTTTCATTTTATATTTAAGCCAGTGATCCATTTGAGTTAATTTTTTTGTGAAGAGCATAAAGTCTGCGCCTCGATAATCATTTTTTGCATGTTAATGTCCAGTTTCTTCAGCACTGTTTCTTGAAAAAATATTTGTTCTTTATTATATTGTCTTTTCTCTTCTGTCAAATATCAGTTGACTATATTCATATAGGTCTACTTATTGGCTATCTATTCTTTTCCATTAACCAATTTGTACATTTTTTTCACTAATACCATACTGCTTTGATGACTGTAGCTTTATAGTATGTCTTGAAGTCAGGTAGTGTCAGTCCTCTGACTTTGTTCTTCAAAACTGTGTTTGTTATTCTGGTCGTTTTTCTCTCCATATAAACTTTGGATCAGTTTGCTGATATCCACAAAATAACTTTTGGGATTTTGGTTGAAATTATGTTAAATCTATAGATCGAGTTAGAATTTTGAGTCTTTTTTTCTATAAATATAAAGTATCTCTCCATTTTTTAGTTTTGATTTGATTTGATTACTTTTTTGTTACTAATATGATTGATATAATTAAAATTGTCTGGAAGCTGGCAACATAGACCCACATCTAGTACTTTCCCAAGCAAAAGAGGGGGACACAGATGTGAGCATTTGAAGTTGCTATCCCAAATTTTGAAAAGTGTTTAAGAATTTACTAGTGGGATAAAGTAGACATGAATAAGAAGCACAAATTTTAAAAAATATAAGAGGTTTTTGAAAAACTGTGAGAAGTGCAGGTGACAGATGTGTTGGATACAGCTTGAAAACAGTCTGTAAAGAGTCGTATAAATCATGTTAGAAATTTTGTACTTTCTATTATAAATGACTCTACGTCAATAGGTGTTTCAACATGAGTGCATGAGCATATCTATTTCACATAAGCAACTCTAATAAGACTTTGCAAGATAGACTGGAGAGAGGAAAGCCTTGTGGCAAAAGAATATAATGTATAGGAAGCTGTTGCACTTCCCTAGAAGAGGGGCTTTAGATTAATTAAAGGAATTGCATTGAAGATGAAGAAGACAAGATAAATTATGCAGATAACTTCTTGGAAAACTCAGTAAGATCTGATAGGAGTTGGTTGTGTAAAATAGGAAGAGAGAAATGATTTTAAAGCTTCTAGGTTTTGAACTAGAGAGGATGGTGGCATCATTTATCAAATATTCTTTTGGAAGTGGAGTGGATTTGGGGGTAGAATAATTAGTTTGTATTTTTTCACATTGAGTTTCATATGATTGTTGGAGGTATCTGGCCAGAGTTTTAAAGAGAATGAACTACTACCTAGAAAGAACGCAATACATGTACTTAATTCGAAACCTTGGTAATAGATGCAGTCACTCATGGATAACTAAAGTAATTAGAAAAAAATGTAGAAGGAAACAGGACCAAGGGAAAAATGCTGGGGAATGCTGAGAGTTCAGTGATAGATAGAGAAATAAAACACTGTGATGTTGCTTTAGTGATTATAAGTTCAAGTTTCACAGAGGAGTGTGTTGTCCAGGAGGAAAAAAAAAAATCCCTTTCATCAAAAATGGTATCTAAGAATTTTCCTTCCTTGGGTAGCACAGACATTTTTTTGTCAATATCAAATAGAAAAATAAAATCTATCACTATTAAGAGTAAAAGAGTAAATCTCTGTGACTATTCCTTCAAACACGTTTCAGAACTTGTTGCTTGACTAATAGAAAGCATTTATGTTGAAAACATGGCTGCTGATACCACTTTTCTACATACAATCAACATTTTGTAAACATCCCCTTTTATTGCAAAAATAAGGGGAAGCATTTTCAGTACTGGCAATACATGTTATGTCTAATTGACAGCATGGTAAGCCCGAGTGCTCGAGCTTTGACCGCTGATGCTGGCATGCTGACTCTGTGGGAAGATGGAAATGATTGTCACATTGTTATTTACTTAGAAGAAGAAATATGAAATGAGTTCCATGACAAATACATATCCAAGAGATGTTTCTGTGTAAGGGAAAAGAAACAGCTGCTAAGGGGATCCTGATTTGTGGCATAATCAAAACTTGACAATTTCCATATTTATTTGTGAACATTTCCTTCATTGACTTTTAAATGGGCATTTATAGAAAGTTTAGTATTTGGGGTAGGAAAAAGTATAAAGTACATGTTGCCAGCTTGGAATGTGAATAAGGAAACAAAAAACACATTAGTCTATCTATTTCTTACTTTGTTTAAAGAAAGAGAAGGACATTGAGCATTAGCTATATTATTGAATTAGGGCTCCCTATGGATCTGTGCATTATCCAACCAGACATATGTGCTCTGCGCACCTCTTTGCTCTAAACATGACTGTTTTTCTTTTGCTGACTCCATTGCTTCTGGACAAAGTGAATCACTTGTGTTCCAAAAAGATTTACAATGGTATGGAATAAGGGAAAATTATGGAGGAAATTTTATCTCTGCTTTCTGTACAACACAGCTAAACTTATTAAAAATGTGCTATAGTCACAGATCATTTCACTGCTCTCTGGCTTAGACACTTCCCTACCTCTGCTTTCCATTGAAACAGCTCTAGCAAGGCTTCTAGTCGTCTCTCCAAGCAGTGGACTTGGTACAAGATGTTTCATGCATTCATCAGTTGACATCTTTCTTATCTTTCCCCTTTGGCTTCTATAAAACCATTTATTCTAGTTCCTTCCTTACTCCATGACCACTCCCAATCTCTCTGTTGCAGCTCTTCTTAGGACAATTGTATTAGTTCGTTCTCATGCTGCTTTAATAAAGACATACCTGAGATGGGGTAATTTATAAAGGAAAGAGGTTTGATTCTCAGTGCCACAAGGCTGGGGAGGCCTCACAATCATGGCAGAAGGCGAAGGAGGAGCACATCTTACATGATGGCAGGCGAAAGGGTATGTGCAGGGGAACTCTCCTTTATAAAACCATCAGATCTCCTGGGACTTATTCACTATCACAGGGACAGCATGGGAAAAACCTGCCTCCATGATTCAATTACCTTCAAATTGGTCCCTCTCACAACATGTGGGGATTATTACAATTCAAGTGTAGGGACATAGAGCCAAACCATATCAACATTCAAATGTGATTTGTCTTCAGACTCCCATCTTTAAGGCGTTTCTCTCCTGACTCTGCACCACACATTCCTAATGTTCTATGTCCAGGTTCATGACACACATATAAAATTAGAAATTTGGGGATGAACACCATATTCAAGGGAATTAAAAGACTAAAATAAAGTTTTAAAATCCTGAGCAGTTTTGACAGAGTTAGAATAATGGTATTTCATGATGTAGAAAAATCCATAGTCATTGCCCTACTTGAATGAGCACCCTCAATGCAGTTTAGGTAAGAATGTTGTTTCAATTGTACACTCTAATTGATTACTAGATAAATTTCTAACACATTTTCAGTAATCCCCCCAGTCATTCTTTGGCACTAGACTGACATTATAATAGACCTGTACTTCTTATGGTAAAAATCATCCTGCAAAAAAAAAATCACCATCCTAAAAAAAATTACATAGTACTCCTAGTTCAGTGTTCTGCCTCTTAGAATATTCTGCAGCCAAATAGGTTTTAAACAGATATGCAAGTGCAGCAAACCTGTGAAAGTGGTTTCGTGGTTCACATATCTACTGGGATCCCCCACTACTTTTCCATGCTTCTGCTAGTCAGTCTCAGCAGTCTTCAAGGGCTTACACCTCGTCCTAAGTGCCAATGACTCCCAAAGAGTATTTCCATTTGCCTAGTTAGCATCTCTAAATAGCAGTTTTGCATTCACATCAGGCAAATTTTAGGTCTGTATTACTTACGACTTGCTCATCACACACACCCACATGTATCCCTGGGGTCAGTTTGTAGAACCATCATTCAGCTAAGTGTACATTGAGAAATTGGGTCATCATTTTAATCTCTTTTATCCTTTAATATCCTGTTATGCTTTTTACTTCCCTCTCCTTATCCTACTCACCTTCTGCCTAATCACATACCAGTTAATATATCTTATCAATTATACCCATAAATAGTTCTTAAGTTGGTGCTCTGGTTTCTATTTTCATCGTATATCTTATAGTTAATGGACAAAATTGATAACATTTTATGACATAGATTAAAAAACTCATATCTTGGAGCTTCTTTATATTTCCCAGACTCACTTGTGGTTAGTGTAGAGGTACTGAACAATACTGGCCAATGGACTTTTAATAGAATTAGTGTGTGTCTCTCCTAGCCTGAGAAATTTAAAAGTAGAAGTGCTTCCTCCACAATTATTTTCTTCCTGCTCCATCAGTCTTTCAGGTTAAATGTGTTCCAGATGCTACAGCTTCAAAAAGGGAGAGGAAATGTCTTCTGTAAGTCAGAGATGATGGGAACAACTTCTGAAATGTCAGGGTTTATTTGTTACCACAGCATAGCCTAGCCCATTCTGACTAATATACTTTGTAACTAATCTTCTGGTTGTCATATTTTTTCTTTTTAATATACTCTCTGCACCATTACCAGCTATCTTTTTAAATGTGCCTCACTGCACTCTTTTTCTTATATGCCTTAATGGTCAATCATATCTATAAAATGAAGAAGAAATACATAACAGTGCAGTGGGGCAGGACTGCAGGTGAGAAATGTAGAGAAAATCTTCCCCTTAAAAGTTGATATTTGTGCTGCATATTGAAATACAAATGTGTATTCCACAGAATAAGGAAAGGAGCTCTGATAGCACCGCTTGTATGCTGTTCCATGGTGAGCAGGTCTATGCAAACCTACTTTAGAAGTCCAATGAAGCTGAGAGGCCAAAGAAAGAGGCTGGCATATCCAGTTTCTCAAGAAGAAACATTTAATAGGAACTAGTAACAGAGCCTATGTCTGTGTCTCAGAAAAGCAGCAAAACAAGGTGGTGGATCCCCATGCCACTACCCTACAGACTCACGGTATATACACCTTAGGTAAAGGATGATTCTGCAGGGGTGAGTAGAACAACTGAAGTACAATAACATCAATGTTGTTTTCGCATGTGCTACAAGAAACAATCAATAAAATAGAAATCTTAGAGGTTTTTCCATAATTGGTGTTAATCAGAAGTCATCATGGTGGATTAGTATCCAAGATGGAGTTGCTTTGGTCTTAACAAGGCCCCTCAGGATCTGGCCCGTTATTACTTGTGTCTTGTCTCCTGCAAGCTCTTTGTGTGCTTCTCCAGTCACATTAAACAAAACACTGGAGTTTATGCTATTTTTTGAGCATATGCTATTTCCTTTATTTTTATACATGTAATAGATAAATACATTCTCATTTTAACAAGTAAACAATATAGAGGCACACAGGGAAAAATGTAAATGTTCCCCATTTCTATCCTTTTTAATCATACACTTTCCATCAGAATTAGAAACTGGTTGGTCTATCAACATTTTGTGGTACATTCTTTCGGTTTGCTTTTCATGCACTTACTTCTGTGAATGTACCTATTCACATGTATCCTTTTCTAAAAATAAATGTTATTATATTTATACATAATTCTGCACTTATATACCTTTTGTGCTGGTTCTATTTTGTATTATATTCCCTCTACTTAGAAGCTCCTTTCCTTATTCTGTGGAATACACATTTGTATTTTAAGATGCAGCCCAAATATCAACTTTTAGGGGAAGGTTTTCTCTAGATTTCTCACCTGCAGTCCTGCCCCACTGCACTCTTATATATTTCTTCTTCAGAGATCTTATTTAACTTAATATAATTATGGCTGTTTAAACCCCTCAGTAGACTGTGACTTCATTAACTCATTTAGTAGTTTTTCATGCACATAGTGGACACTTATCAGTTATATGAATTAAATCCATCATATGTTCAACATACTTCCAAAATCTTTTCCTTTACTTATCACTTTATCTAGTGTTAGAAAGAATATGAGTTCTCTGGCAAGAGGAATTTATTAATAAAATCAAAGTTAAAATAAACACATTTGTGCTATTTAAATTCGGGGGTTGGTGGTCTGAATACAGTAGTTGGTAAAACCGTTTTCTTCTTTTTTTTTTTTTTTTTTTTTTTTTGCTTTTTCTTTTTATCCTATTCAGTCTATTTTCCAGTTGTAGCTATAACAATTTAATTTCTCCCAAAGTTGAAACTAATCATATATGTATCTCCTGCTTATTATTCTTCATTGAATCCTATGCTTTCAAGTAGACTTCAAACTTCTTTATATGGGCTATGAGGTCTTTTATGATCTAAACTACTTCTGCATTTATCTCTTGCTGCATCTCTCACACAGTCTATAATACCTTATCAATGAACAATTGACTAAAGATTCTATTTACTTGACAGTGTCATGCACTAGAATATGAATACCACAGGACAATCTTTTATTCATTATTATAGACCCAGGGCATAGTAAGTACATTATAAATGTATACAAATAGCTGTTTTCATGGATTAATATATATTTCTATTATACACTGTTAAGTAGTTACCGCTTCTTGAGTATTTGTTTTGTGCCATATAAAGAACTAAGTGGGAGTGACATTAGCCGAGTGACTGAGTAGGAAGTCCCAGCCCTCATTACACACAAGAAAACAAATTTAATAATATATGCAGTAAAATACCTTTATGAGATTTTTCAAAAGTCAGTTAAGAAGTTGCAATACTCCAGGTGAGCACAGAACTGAGAATAGCTGCATTGAAAAGGATAATAAGAGAAATTTTACTTTACCTGCATTCACCCCTTGCCCAAGCTGGCACATCCAGTGCCAAGAAAGATCATTTCAGCCTGTAATTTCTCCCTTGAGGAAAAGAGGGAATGGAACAAGCATCCAATATTGCAAGGCTTTCAATGCACTGTTCTAGGGATCAGTTTCAGTCTCACCTGGCACAGGGCTGAAATGCCTTGAGGCATTTAAGAACAAAGAAAAGGAATATAAGTTTTATTGCTGCTGGCATGGCTCTGAGGGATTGGGAAATGGAACATAGCCCTAAAACTTCTCCATCAAGAGGTAGGAAGACAGTGGAATGTGTATCTAACATCTCAGCCTTTCCGAATATTGCCATAGGGAAAAAGGGGCAGGCAGTTTAGAGAAACCAGCATGACTCTGTAAGAATGAGAGAGGTCCCACAACCTTGAGACTTGTTCCTCAGGATGGAGGAAGATAATTGGAGCATACATATCCATGGAGAAGTTTTGAAAGCCTCCCAGATTATTTAGCTGGGCTGATTTGGCAAAGGGCTTTCCTGTCAAAATCAGTCAGTAAAGTTCAGGGAATGCAGCTGTTTCTTGAAATATACAGACACCAGTGCAAATCTAGAAGGAACAAACATTGGGGAAATATGACAAACCAAAGGAAAAAGAAAACTCTTGTAACTGACCCTAAAGAAATGGAGACCTATGAATTGCCAGACAAATAATTCAAAATAATTATCTTAAAGGAGATAGGTGATTTACAAGAGAATACAGATAAACAACTACACAAAATCAGAAAAATGATATATGAATAGAGAATATCAACAGACAGAAATCATAAAAAATAACCAAACATATATGTTGGAGCTAAAGAATGCAATAACCAAAGTGAAAATTAAATAGACAGCTTAACAGCACACTTGATCAAGCAGAAGAAACAATAGGCAAATGCATAAACGTGTCACTTAAAATTATTCAGTCAGAGGAATAAAAAGAAAAAATAATTTAAAAGCTTAAAGAAAACCTATGGGAATTGTGGGGCACCAACAAGCACACCAACATACACACATTACAGATATTTCAGAGGAAAAGACAGAGAGAAGGAGAAAGAAAGATTATTTTAAAATATAATGGCCAGTGTATTGATTATACCTCAATAAGGTGTTTAAAAAATAAAGCATAAGATTTATTTACTAAAACGAGACAAACACAATTCCATTCAATTTTCTTATCAATCCTGTAATAAAGACACTATGCCCATTTATAGATGGGGAAATTTAGGCTTAGTGATGTTAAATAAGCTGGTCAACATCACTAGCTGATAAGTAGCAAAGCCAGGCTCACCTGAACTCCAACTGGAATTTTACTACCCCCGCACTCTATTCGATGTTTGCAGATAATTTGTTTCACTCTCTTTTCTAATTTGAGAAGTTCTTTTAAAATGGATCATCATAGCTTTAGTGCTCTGTAGAAGCTTCAAAGTTTTCTTCATTTCTTTCCCCAATTTCTCCATCCTTCCCTTGTTCTCTTTGTTCTATCTTCCTTTCATTCTTTCATCCATCTGATCTTTCTCATTCACTGAAACTTTAAGGACAACAATAGGGAATGTGCATAACAGTGACTCCAAATAGATCTCAAACTTTATTCAAAAGATCTAAAATTTTAGTGGGAGATAATCCATGATCATTTTAGGGTTTTCCTCCAAGGTCCCTGAGAAGTTACCAAAAGTGAGCATCTCCGTGTATCTTACTTTCTTCTGTACGAAGCATCCCAGAATCTCACTGTGTTCTCTTCTCTCTTGGACTCTGCCACCACTCACTGTATTCTTTAGGTTTCTTCTTCCTCAACTCTTCATGTGTAGAGAAGATATGTTTCTCTAAATGCTGCTCTGTCTTGCCATCTTTGAAGACAAACTACGTAATACCATTTTCTAAAATCCCTTTTAGATTTCAAAACACTTTTTTTTTCCAGTTCTCCTGAAATTAGTCCAAAAATTCAGGATTTTTTTTAGTGCCCCAATATTTGCATTTCTGTATTAAGAAGTAAGGATAGAAAAGACTGTTAAGTGACTGGAGGAAACCTAGAATCAGTGTTGCTGGTGCTACTGTTCTAGAACTCTTCACCTGAGACTGTGATCTCCAAGCCTAGAAGTAAGTAAAAGCTATGAGATTCCTATGCATGTATACACAATACTTTGCTTCCAAGTTGGTAGCAAAAATCTAAGTGCAGTGTACCGTAAGATACCCACTCAGCTGGGAGAGAGTATGTGGGAATGTTCATGTGGTAGGCAGTAAATGCTGTTGATTATCTACTTCTGGGAGCAAGTTGGGAAATATTATTCTTCATTCTTCATACCCACTATTCATTTATTTCTTCATTCATAAAGTATTTACTCAGCATATAGCACAGTAGAAAAAATGGCACATACAACAGGTTCACAATTTATAGAATACTTCCCCTAGTCCCAGATTGCACCTTTTATCCCAATTGGTAATTACTAATAGTCACTCATGGAGAAACTAGCCTGAACTGATCAACTGGTGATACCAATTCACACACAACCATTTCTGATGTTGAGTTGACCTAACTTACGAGCTCATCAGCTGTTGGAGGTACAGCAGTGTTTTTTTGGTAATGGTGTCACTCCTTGCTTAGAGAACATCAAAGAACATAAGAATCCAGTTTATCTTCAGGATCCACTGTAAGCTCTGTGTCATGGTACAAGAGACACCATAATAACCAAGCTCTGACTAATCTATACTCATGTGTCACCACTCTTTGGTTTGTGCTTTGCCCATTAATGGAATCTGACTGCTGGAATTTCCTCACATATTAACAGGTTTTTCATTTCCTTGCCTTTTTCTGCCTGCAATCCTTCCCTGCTTCCATGAGATGCTCCCACTCCCATCTCTCTTTGGTGCAGCACCTTGTACCTACTAATTCCTAATTATCTTTAAAGATTCAAATTTGTCATGAACACTATAGAAAACTGTCCCTGACACCAAGAATGTTGGATTTACTCCTCTTCTACCCTTCCTAAGTGTCTTCTGATTATTGCCATTATTATACTCAACTGCCATTCTGCAAGTGTAACAGCCCATTTCTGTGGCTGACTTCTCACTACACTGTGATCTTAAAGACAAGAACTCTGCTTTACCTATATTTACATACACAGGTTCTTGCAAAGTATTTGACACACATAAGAATGAATAGAGAAGAAATAAATACAAGAAGGATAAAATTTAACGTTGTATCAGTTTGGAACTGCAATTAGCATTGGGTAACAGATCCTGTTACCTACAAAATAGTGGTTCTCACATAACATGATGTAATAGGTGGTCCCACGCTGGTACACATGCACCATGTGTGTCTTCAATGACTCAAGCTCCTCTTTGTTTTTGTTCTTCTTCCTTAAAAAGTGACATCCTGGCCAGGCACGGTGGCTCACAGCTGTAATCCCAGCACTTTGGGAGGCCAAGGCGGGCGGATCATCTGAGGTCAGGAGTTCGAGAGCAGCCTAAGCAAAATGGTGAAACCCCGTCTCTACTAAAAAGACAAAAAATTAGCTGGGTGTAATGGTGCATGCCTATATTCCCAGCGTCTTGGAAGGCTGAGACAGGAGAATCTCCTGAATCTGGGAGGCAGAGGTTGCAGTGAGCCAAGATCGTGCCATTGCACTCCAGCCTGGGCAACAAGAGCGAAACTCTATCTCAAAAAAAAAATAAATAAATAAATAAAATAAAAAATTTTTAAAAAGTGACATCCTTCAGATCTTCTTACGGTCACAAAGTGACTGCATAGTTCCAGTCATCATTTTGGCATCCTAGGTAGGAAGAGGTAGCAAGTAGGGGGGTGAATATGGTTATATAGCAATTAAGTGAAGTAATTTTCTTGTGCTTTCCTTAAAGGTTTACCAACAACTTCTGCTTACATTTTATTAGCCAAAATTTAATCACATGGCCACTTCCAACTGCAAAGGAACTTGGAAAATGTTGATTTTTAAATTTTTATTATTTTTATTTATTTATTTTTTCGTCGATACATTCACATTCAACAAATCAAGGTTCTGTTAGGCTGAAAAAAGAGGAGACAGGTGTCTGTCTGAACATTCAGACTTCTGTCTGAAAAGAACATATGTGTATCTAATGAGATAAGTTGATTTAAATGAAGCCTATGATTCCCATTTGGATTAAGATTTTCTAAATTATTTGTGCGGCTATTATGAATTAAGATCTCCTAAAGCTCAAATAGATACTATGACTCAATCTGACAGAATTAATACAGTGGCTTCAGAAAAGATAAAAGGCTAAATAAGGGATTAAGAGGTAACCCAACACTTATGAATAGTAGTGAGTACAACCACCCTTCAGTATTAGTATTAGTGAAATGTCAGAAGATGCATTACCAAAGTAAGGAGCTAAAAGTTCAATTGGAAGCTTGGACATCAAGACTGGGTGGGAGTTTCCTGGAAGAGCATAGTACCATAGAGGAGATGTAGCTGCAACCAGACACAAGAGAGACAGTGAAAAATAGTCTAGACTCTCCTTCTCTCCTGCCTTCAGTCTCCCATCAATGCCTCCCACATCCTGTACGTAGTCAAAAGCCTGCTGTCAAGGCAGTTTGGGGAAAATATGTAGGATCAGCCCACTGGGATCAGATAATGCATCTGAGAGAAAATGAGCAAATGTCTGGCACAAGCACCATGGTAGTGGGGCAAAGGAGAACAAACTCTAAGTAAATGTACCTTTTCATATATCAATTGAAAAAGAAGTACACTGTAGTTGGATATGCACTACATTTTATTCAGAAGTGGATTTATGAATTAGCTCTTCCAGTTACCAGATGTAGAACTTTTAGCAAGCTACATAAACTTACTGTGCCTGTTTCTTAATTAACAAAACAAAGATGTTAAAATCTCATTTATTTTTCTCAAAGGGTGTCTGTGAATGATGAAGTAAATTATGTACAGAAAAATATCTGTGTGCATACGTTGTAAAGGGTCTGTTTGAGGATGACTTATTAGGCACCTACCATACACCAGGAACTCTCTGTGTGATATATATATATATATATATATATATATATATATATATATATATATATATGGAATACTACTCAGTCATAAAAAGGAATGAATTAACTGCATTTTCAATGACCTGGATGAGGTTAGAGACTATTATTTTAAGTGAAGTAACTGAGGAATGGAAAACCAAGCATCGTATGTTCACACTGATATGTGGGAGCCAAGCTATGAGGACACAAAGGCATAAGAATGATACAATGGACTTTGGGGACTTGGGAGGAAGAGTGGGAGGGGTGTGAGGGATAAAAGACAACCACCCCAAGAGTGGGAGGGGTGTGAGGGATAAAAGATGAAGGCATCATGGAACCAACCCAAATGCCAATTAATCAATGAGTGAATAAAGAAAATCATATATGATTTTCTTTATTCACTCATTGATTAATTGGCATTTGGGTTGGTTCCATGATTTTACTATTGTGAATTGTGCTTCTATAAACATGCATGTGCAAGTATCTACACTGCTGGTGGGAATGTAAACTAGTACAGCCATTATGGAAAATAGTGTGGAGATTCCTTAAAGAATTAAAAGTAGATTCCTTAAAGAATTAGAGAATTAAAAGTAGAACTGCCATTTGATCCAGCAATCCCAATAGGTAGTTTTCAAACCCACCCCTTCTTCCTCCACCCTCTAGTAGTCCACAGTGTCTATTGTTACTATATTTATGTCCATGTGTGCTCAATGCTTAGCTTTCACTTATAAGTGAGAATATGTGGTATTTGGTTTCTGCTCCTGCATTAATTTGCCTAAGTTAATGGCCTCCTGCTCTATTCGTGTTGCTGCAAAGAATGTGATTTCATTTTTTTAATGACTGCATAGTATTCCATGGTGTATATGTACCACATTTTCATTATCCAATCTACCCCTGATAGGCACCAGGGTTAATTCCATGTCTTTGCTATTGTGACTAGTGTTGCAATAATATATGAGTGTATGTGCCTTTTTGGTAGAATAATTTACTTTCTTTTGGATGTATACACAATGATGGGATTGCTGGTTAAATGGTAGCTCTGTTTTAAGTTATTTTAGGAGCTCCCTATATCTAAAGTAAAACTTCAATTAAAAACCTGCCTCTTGGTAATGCAACCAATTATATAGTTTCATAATATTTTTGTTGAGGTTACAGTTTACAAATAACTATCAAATATAGTACCAATCCATGTATAGGTAGTGCATTTTATAACTGAGAGAATTAAGATTTAGAAAAATTCAATCTTTTTAAAGTTATATGCCAATAGTTCTGGGCTGAGAGATCTGAATTTAACAACTTTTCTTTGCTACATATTATAATTTTAATATAGTTTGAAAATTTTCCTATTTACCTTTACTCATTAACAGTTTTCCACATAAATTTAGAATTTGTTTGATCCTCCATGTAAAACATTTGTTTTGTAAATATTTTTTATTAAAAATATGTTCAGAAATGAAAACATTTATACTTGAATTTGAAGAATGTGGTAAGAATTAAAGCTAGAGAGGTTGATAGGTACTAAATTTTGAAAAGCCTGTAGATATTATTAAAGATAATTTTTCTTTAATCTTGTGAGGAGCTTTTGAAGTCTTTTAGATGAGACATAATGACATCTAAGTTTTAGAAAGATCAACCTGGGTGGCAGGATGGAAAGTTGATTAGGAGTGAAAGAAAGTGGTAGAATGAAGACAACAGGATCAGCAATGCAAGATTTGCTTAATTGTTTTTGGCATACACTTTAATCCTGCACTTCAAATTATTTATTTTTTATCATAAGATAAAAAAACATGCAGTATATAGCTTTTGAAACGGATGTTTCATTGAGATGATTTGTCGAACCTTGATCAGGATTAAGGTCAGAATTTCCTGAGAATTTCTATTGATTAGTTTTTGCAGGTTAAACTATAATACCTTCATGCCACTGAGGGTATGAATTTGGCTTAGCGTTATGTCCATTCTGCTCAGCACACAGTTTGTCCATGATAAGAATCAGTGTGGGACATGATGCATGTCTGCCTGTTTCTGAGATTCTGTTTGTGTAGTTTACATTTTTGTTCATTGTTCCCCGCACCTGTTTCAGGCTGTCTGATATTTTTGCATTCCCAGAAAGAGTTGCGGAGGGGAAGAGAAAAAACTCCTGTCTCTGGAAAACCCCAAATCTTTAGAGATGTCAAACATTGATCTTTTCAGAATCATTCGAGCAAACAGAGCTAAATATTTTTATTATTTTATTTGGAAATGTTTATTGATTGAAGCTACTGCGCAGTCTGTCACATTGGGAATAAATCATGTGCTGAATTGTGTGATGATCCTCGGCACCAAGTTCTGTGCTGTGTGCTCTTCTTGTGTCTGTGTGCTCTTGCTGAGTTTCACTAGCTGCCAGACGTTCATGAAAAAAAAGTCCCAGCTTTTCTTACTACATGTTTGTGGTTTGCTTGCTTGAAAATTGGATGGTCGAAAGGAGCAGTTGCCATGATACTTTTGTCAGTGGCAGGTAGCACCTGGGATTCAGCAGATGCAAGGTGCAGCATTATCAGTGGCTTCGAAGAACATTTTGGAAGTCACCTGCCTCAATTCTGCAGTCAGCAGTGACCATTTGACAGTGGTTTTATGGAGTTTCTGATTGGGTGGAAATTTCCCAAATATCTGTGGGCTGGTGAGATAAACCTGAGAGCTAGTGTCGGCCTTTCCTGATCTTGGTTCCCTCAGCCCTTCCAATAGTTATATAGGGACCAAATTCTGGGTACTAAATTCATTCCTGCTTGAAATACCAAGAGCATTTTTTTAAAATTTCCCAAACCTGACTAATACATCACATGGGTCCGAGTACCTACCATATTACTTAGAAATATAAGGAAAATTTTTTTTTATTGTTTATTGCTCATATCAGGACTTATGGAAGACTGATAGGTAATCTTGGTCACAGTGAGATGAACACACTTGGATATTTCTCCTACCAACATGGCTTCACATTCCTTGAACCAAACCTTTGAAAATTTATGATTTCTTGAGTTTCGTTTTCCATATTCTAAAGGCTTTCTCTGTTCCTTATAGAAAACCACTTTTTGCAGGCCTTGCCTGTGCCCTCTCCAGACCAACTCGTGTTCCAAGGTGAACACATTAAGATATCACCTGAGAATGCTGTTATCCATGTGTGAACAGTATATTAAATAAGCACAACTCACAGTTTAAACAAAACAGACTTGTATTTTTGTCTTCCTCCATGTTTTTGCTCAGTCTTAGGCAATACACAGTCTGATAGCCATTTTAAGAAACACAAACTTCCTCAGAAATTTGAATGTCCAGTGAAAATTAATATGCAAAACTTTGACCATGGTTGAATGTCATTCTTCTCTTCTCAACCTCTAACCTGCATTAGAGTGTAAATCTGCAATTGGTTGGCTTCTATGGTATTTCTCTGTTTCTGCTCCTCCTTCATTCCCATTTGCTTGCTTTCCAGGTTCTAAGAACTTCAAGTTTAGAGGAAGGGAGGAGGGCATGGTGACATATGAAAAGAGATTTAATTCATTTGGTTCTCACATAACTGACTTTATGCTTTCTGGTCCTGCCTTATGCATAAACTTAGATCTCTCTCTTTGAAATCACAGGGTCACTTTTGTGGCTTTTCTGGAAGGTTCCTGTTGGGCTCCCCCAACTGCAGTTCCCTTGACCTGTGTGCAGCTGCATCCCTATTCCAGTTTCTTGATTCAGACTCTTCCTGAAGTTCCTAACAAACTGGCTTTCAAATAACATCCAGTTTCTTGATGCTGCATTTTCTGTCCCCAAAGGCTTATCTATTACAAAAATACCATGATGATTACAAGTCAGCTCTATGTTTCCTGATTAGCCCACATCAGATCCATGGGAAATAATCATGAATCTTTTCCACTAGCAAACTCAGGGAACGCACCTGCCCCTCCTCCCTCCAATATCTCTTGACATGTGTGGTCTTCCCTACCCTGTAGCTCTTTTTCCATGAACATCTGTGGTGGTCTTTTTCTTGTTCCTTGATTTGAGCCTCATTATTTTGGTGCTTTTTTTAAAAATTATATTCAATCAAGTATCATTTTCTACTCTCATGGAGGTATTCTCTCTCTTTTCTTTTTTAAACATCTTGTAACTTTGTTCTATTTATTTTTAGAACCTCTTCTCTATAATCTCCCATAATGGAATTGTTAGGTTTTGATTTCTGAAGCCAATTTACCTCTTTGAAATTACTGAGTTTCACTAGCTGCATAACTTTGGGCTAGTTTAACTTCCTTGTGCCTTATTTTCCTCATCTGTAAAATAGGAATGAGTATAGTATCCAAGACATCAATTTATTATAAAAAAGTAAATTATATGATCCACATGAAGCCCTTAGCACACTGCCTTGTGTTCAATAATTGCTGGGTATTTTGCTATTATTATCTGTATCTAAATATACTTTTACTTTCCAGGATGATATCTATAAAGAGTTACCTTTCCATGATAAAAATTGGAGTGATTCAAGGGAAGGAACCTAAACGCTTTCTAATATTAGGGAAATGAAGAACATGCTAACATCATTTGCATGGAGGAAGGATATGAATACATCTTTAATATATCAATAGAAAAAGGAACACACAAGACCAAAAGCAAGCCTTGAATACAGTAAAGGAGAAGGAACGATCAGAACAAACAAATAAGCAAACAGTCATTAATGCCAGTAAGAAATAGGAATACCTAGTATTCAAATTATGAATTGAGAGGTGTGTCCAAAAGAAGGAAGGTCAGCATTATCCACTACAGTAGACAGGTTAAGAAAATCAACTTCTACTTCAATAAGAACTTCAACTACTTTTCAGTGGTGAAGTGCCTGCTATGCACCAAGCAGTACTCCAGGCAATGGCTCCTGGGTAAACCTAGCAGACCCAGACTGCATCTTCAGATCTATGATTCAGAAAATTATACTTGACTGTATAAAAAAGAAAACCAGGCTGGGCACGGTGGTACACGCCTGTGATCCCAGCACTTTGGGAGGCTGAGGTGGGAGGATCACGAGGTCAGGAGATCGAGACCATCCTGGCTAACACGGTGAAACCCCGTCTCTACTAAAAATACAAAAAATTATCTGTGCATGGTGGCAGGCGCCTGTAGTCCCAGCTACTTGAGAAGCTGAGGCAGGAGAATGGGGTGAACCCGGGAGGTGGAGTTTGCAGTGAGCAGAAATCAGGCCACTGCACTCCAGCCTGGGTGACAGAGAGAGACTCCGTCTCAAAAAAAAAAAAAAAAGAAAAAAAAGAAAAGAAAACCTTTTGTGTTTTGCTTGAGCAAAAGTTTATAACCTGGGGATCTAAAACAAAAAAATCTATGCCTCGGTTTTACCACTCAAAAATTCTGATTTAATTTGTGTGAATGAATAGGCATTTTTTTAAAAATCCCAAATTGATTCTAACATTCAGTCAAGATTGAGAATGATGTACTAGAGAGAGATTCTCAAAGTATGGCCAGGACCATTGGAATCAGCATCACCTTTTACATTGACCAGAAATCTGAATTCTTGGGCCATTTCCTACACATACTGAATCAGAAACAAGCATGGTGGACATAGCCTTTCATCAAGCTTTCCAGATGATTCAAATGCACACTAAAATTTATTATTAGTGGCATAGTGGGGGGAAAAAGCTAGATTGTAAACCTGTGTATAGAAGATACATGATAAGAAAATGAAGATGGGGATGCATATCTTAATAGTCTGGCAACAGAGGTTAATAGAGCTGCTTCTCTTGTTACTGCTTCTGTTTTATCTTTGTATCTTTTGGTTTTTGTGGCTTTGTTGTATTTATTCAAGTATTAGCATTGTATTTATTTGCATTATTCATTGTATTACTGTAATAATTATAATAATTCATTGTATTATTTTAATAACACTGTCTTATTCAAGTATTAACATTGTATAAAACATTAGGTAAGCTGAGATGCCATACTCACCTTGTTCCTGGTTGGAAAATGCTGTGAAATTTGACATAGAGCCTAGGTGAATTGAAAAGGGTGGATGAACACATCAGGACTCAGCGAGGTTAAATAATTTGCCCACTGCTTCTCAGCTGGTAGATAGCAAACCTGGCATTAGAATCCAGGACTGTTTCTCTTTGATTTTATGCTTCTAGTCTTTGATTCAAAACTCCAGTTTGCTTCAAATATATTGTTAAACCAAAGTTGGAGAGAAAATTAATTACCAATGACTTTCTGTAAGTCAGCAAAATAGATCTCTCAGCGCTTCGTGTATTCTTCAACAACAGTACTTCATGAGGTTGGCATCATTAGAAAGAAAATTCAGATTATCTGTCTTCCTATGTATTTTTAAATGCACTTTAACTAAATAGAGTCTGATGCTACAACTGGTTCTGATTATGCACTAATTACTTGCTAAATTTGATTCCGAAGAACAAAGAAGTCTTGAGTTATTCAAGGACAAAAAAGTCTCCAATCTTCAAAAATATACATTTTTTACATTCCTACTACTCAAAAATAGCTAGCACATATTTCTTCCTATTTGAGGGGAAAATCTCTCTGGCTAAGAAATTTGTTCCAAGTTGTGGCAAGGAAAGAATGTATGCTTTAATATGGTGTCTTAAAATAGAAGAAGGTTGGACTAAGGCTAACTCCTTCTCCTTAGTTCTAAAATGCCTTTACTGAATGGTATTTTTTGTAGCATAACTTTTTTGAAAAAAATATTCCATTTTTATTTTAGATCCGGGGGTTTGTGCAAAGGTGTGTTACAAGTGTATTGAGTGGTTCTGAGGTTTGGGCTTCTCTTGATCTCATCACTCAGATAGTGAACCTAGTACCCAATAAGAAGTGTTTCAGCCCTTGCCCCTACCTCTCCCTCCCTCCTTTTGGAGTTCCCAGTGTCTATTGTTCCCATCTTTATGTTCGTTCATACCCAGTGTTTACCCTCACTCGTAAGTGAGAACATGTGGTATTTGGTTTCTATTTCTGCATTAGTTTGCTCAGGATAATGGCCTCCAACTGCATCCATGTTGCTGCAAAGAACATGACTTCACTCTTTTTTATGGCTGTGTAGTATTCCATGTCAGTACAGCACGTTTTCTTTATCTGGTCTACCATTGATGGGCACCTAGGTTGATTTCATGTCTGCCATTGTGAGTAGTGCTGCAATGAACATATGAGTGTATGTGTCTTTTTGGTAGAACAATTTATTCTCCTTTGGATATATATCCCAAAGGAAATATACACCAATTTATTTTCCTTTGGGTATCTATAAATAATGGGATTGCCAGATTGAGTGGTAATTCTATTTTCAGTTCTTTGATAAATCTCAAAACTGCTTTCCACAGTGGCTGAACTGATTTGCATTCTCACAGTGTACATGTTCCCTTCTCTCCACAGCCTTGCCAATATCATTTTGGCTTTTTGATAATAGCCATTCTGACTCGTGTGAGATGGTATCTCATTGTGGTTTTGACTTGCATTTCTCTAATGATTAGCAATGTCAAACATTTTTCATATGTTTGTTAGCTGCTTGTATGTCTTCTTTTGAGAGGGTCTTTTCGTGTCCTTTGCCCACTTTTTAATGGGTTTGTTTTCTTCTTGTTGATTTATTTAGGTTCTTTATAGATTCTGGATACCAGTCCTTTGTCACATGCATAGATTGTAAATATTTTCTCTCATTCTTGTAGGTTATCTGTTTGCAATGTTGTTAGTTTCTTTTGCTGTACAGAAACTGTTTACTTTAAACCACATTTGTCTTTTATTTTGTTAAAGTTGCCTTTGGGGATTTCATCATACATTCTTTGCCTAGGCCAATGTCTAGAAGAGTATTCCCTAGTTGTTTTTCTAGGGTTTTTAGAGATTTAGGCCTTAAATTTAAGTTGTTAATGAATCTTAGGTTGATTTGTTTTTATGTGGTTAAAGAAAGGGTTCTAGTTTCAATCTTCTGCATATAAGTAGCCAGTTATCCCAACACCATTTATTGAATAGATTTTTTCCCCATTGATTATTATTGTTGACTTTGTTGAAGAGTAGGTGGTTGCAGGTGTGTGGCTTTATTTCTGAAATTTTCAACTTGTTTTATTGGTCTATGTGTCTGTTTTTGTATCAGTACCATTCTATTTTGGTTACTGTAGCCTTGTGGTATACTTTGAAGTCAGGCAGGGTGATAACTCTGGCTTTGTTCTTTTTGCCTAGGACTGCTTTGGCTATTTGGGCTCATTTTGGGCTCCATGTGATTTTAGAATGGCTTTTTCTAATTCCCAGAAAAATGATATTGGTAGTTTAATAAGAATAGCATTGAATCTGTAGATCGCTTTGGGCAGTAGTAACCATTTTAATGATATTGATTCTTCTTATCCATGAGCATGGAATGCTTTTTGATTTGTTTGTGTCATCTACCATTTCTTTCAGCAGTGTTTTGTAGTTCACCTCACAGAGATCTTCATCTTGTTGATTAGGTGTATTTCTAGGTATTTTATTTATTTATTATTTATTTATTTATTGTGGCTATTGTTAAGTGGGATTGCATTCTTGATTTGGTTCTCAGCTTGAATATTATTGGTGTACAGAAATGCTAGTCATTTTTGTACACTGATTTTTTTTTAAGCCAGAGACTTTGCTGGAGTCCTTTATCAGGTGTAGTAATCTTTCAGCAGAATCTTTAGGGCTTTCTTGGTATAGAATCATATCATTTGATAAGAGAGATAAGTTGATTTCCTCTTTTCATATCTGGATGACTTGTATTTATTTCTCTTGCCTGATTTCTCTGGATAGGACTTCCAGTAGTATGTCGAATTGGAGTGGTGAGAGTGGGCATCCTAGTCTTGGTCCATTTCTTAGGGGGAATGCTTCCAGCTTTTGCCCATGCATTGCGACGTTGGCTGTGGGTTTGTCATAGATCGCTCTTATTATTTTGAGGTCTGTTTTTCCAATTTAGCATGACTTTGACTTTCCAAAGTATGTGACCCATGATGATGTATAAACATTGATTTTTTAAGCAAATACTTCTGAAAAATTTTGCATGCTATACACCTTTTTTGAGATTTGCCATATTAGCAGTATATTAAAAGCTCTGGCAAGCCTTCCTATACAGACAGACTTCTCACTCTTTGAGTGTTTCATAAGCAACTTTCTTCATAAATTTGTTTAGCCACTTCTGTTTTTGTATATTTTTCCCATAAATTCCTTCTGTAAAAACACACTGCTTATTTCTTTGCCAGCTTTACCCATTTCTCTCAAAGTGGCCCTGGAACCCTTTCTTTCACCAATCCCATCTACGTGAGCTTCATGACCTCATATATCCCAAGTGTCTCACTTCTTAATACTATCACATTGGAGTTAGAATTTGAACATATAAATTTTAGGTGGACAAAAATATTCAGCCCACAATAGTAAGGTAATAAGAAATTATTTTTATCAATAAAAAATCAATTAGTTAATTTATATACAACCTTTATAAACCTGCTTTACTAAAAGTAAATTGGTATCGGCACACCCATCTGGCTATAACACCAATGTGATTCTAACACATTTGAATTCCTGTGATTTATATTGTTTACTATTCCGTCATTACCTAGCACAGTGCTATGCTAGACATTGAATACATATTTCTTTTAAACTTGACTAAAGAAGAAAACAAAGGGAACAGAACATGTAAAAATTCTGCCTTGCTTGTTTACATATAATATGTGATGTCTCTCAAGTTGCTTTGTATGTTTCTGTTGATGTTTGACTTGTATAAATAAGGCTATAATAGACACACTCTGAGGCAGCAACATAAAATTGGGGAAAACATATTTATTGACAATGATGCAGTCGTCAGGGTCTCAGGGACCTCGTTCTGAATGAGAAATGCTTTTATAAGTTAACTCCACTCTAGTTTCATATCTGTGTACCTTTTCTGCTGGATTGTAAATTCTTAAGGGCAACACCTTTGTCTGTCCCTTTTACACCTTTATCCTCACTGTCTAGCACAGTGACTGGCAAAGTCACTCAGTGGATGTTTTCTTAATACAGGACTGAACTTGCTTATTTTCATAGGGAAAGCTCTATTCCTAGTTCTAACTCATCTAATTAATGCACATACATAGTTAAGTTCTGTGTTTTAGAAACTATGAAGCCATGTCATAACCTCAGCTTATAATCCAGCAGGGATTTTTTCATACTTACAATTTGCATCATCAATATAATTTGAAATAAAATATTTCAGTACACATCGGTGTCCTACATTAAAGAACAATTAATTTCCCAGTGTCTGTTGCTTGCCCTGTCTGCCAAAAGTTTCAAAATTTTATTTACGATTGCAGTGTTAGCATATTTTAACCACCTGCAGCTTCTATCATTTATCTTATCCACAAATCGTTGTACATTTTTTTGTCTTCCAAAATAACTGTAGCAATCAATACATTTGTGTACAAGAGGAAAGAATCAACTCAGGTAGGTTTGTTGCAGTCTTATTGAAGAAGACACTACTCATATTTTGAAGCTGTTGGTTTTCTTGAAAATGTGTGACTTCTTTATAAATGGGAGCCAAACTCATCAACTAGAGTAATCTTCAAATCAACTAAAGACATATATAAAAGACAACAGAAATTTATTTCTCACAGTTCTGAAACTTGGGAGTCTGAGATCAGGGTCCCAGCATAGACAGAGACTAGTGAGGTGCCTCTTCAGGGTTGTAGGCTGCCAACTACTAGATGTATCCTCAGATAATGGAAAACTGGGATAGAGAGTTTTCTGGGATCCCTTTTGTAAGGGCACTGGATTAGTCAGAATTCTCCAGACAAACAGAACCAATATGAAATATATATGAAATACATATGTTTATCTGTGTGTGTATATATATGTATATAATTCATATATATGTATAAAATGGGAATTAGCTCATATATAATGAGGGCCTAGATATCTCACCATCTGGAGTCTATAAGTTGGAGAAAAACTGGTGATGTAATTTGGTTGGAGTTCAGGTGGGGGTCTGAAGGCCTGAATATGAGGATGGGGGTCCTGGAGTCCAAGAATCAGGAGCTATGATATCTGAGGGCAAGAGAAGATGGATGTCCCTGCTCAAGAAAAGATAATTCATCTCCCTTTTGTTCTTTCTCTCCCTTTTTGTTCTCTTTGGATCCTCAGTAGAATGGATGATATCCACCTACATTGGCAAGAGGAATTTTCATTACTCAGTCTACTAATTTAAATCTTCTGGAATCTCCCTCATAAACACACTCAGAAATAATGTTTTGATAGCTATTGTCCATCTCCTAGCTCAGTCAAGGTGACGCATAAAATTAACCATCACAAGCACTAATCCCATTTGTGAGGGTTTCATAACCTAATTATATCCCAAGACCCCACTTTCTAATACTATTACATTGGGAGTTAGAATTTCAACATATAAATTTTGGGTAGACAAAAATATTGAGTCCATAACAGTAAGATAATAAGAAATTATTTTTACTATAACTGACAGCAATATTGTTAATCCAAAATTGATTATATATACCCTTTATAAACCTGTTTTACTAAATGTAAGTTGGTATGGACACACCAACTGGCTAATGATTAATGACTAAACTCATACTCTGTTAACACTTTTTGAACTTGTATTTAGTGGGGTAAAGTGATTCTGTGTTTAAAAATATAAACTGAATGGAAGCCAAGATGGACAACTAGATGCAGCTAGGAAGAGCTTGTCCCACTAAGAGAGACCAGAACACGAAGTAGACCAGGACACTTCAAGCAGATCTTTGGAAGGAAGGCATTGAGAATGGACAAAACGAGGACACAGACCATGGGGCTAAAAGCTGGGAACCGTGGATGGGGTGTAGAGCACCAAGACTTGTTCCTAGCCCTGAGAGGGTCCTATGGAAAGGATAGGTAAAATAGGTGTAGAGCAGCCCACTCTCACCATGGACCTCTGGGATTCTAGTTGTAGGAGTCCTCATGACCTCCATGGGGGGTCATGACATTTGGGTTGACTCCCTGAAGAGTTGGCAGAGACAGAACTCCAGTCTGTGTGGAGCCCAGAAGGTTTGGCACAGGAACAGCTGCAGTGGAGCGTGGTCATAAGTGCCTATCTCCTAAGACCCACCATACTCCTCTAGGTGGCTTTAGCATTTATTAGCTGCCAGAAGTGGAGAGAACAGGGCTGTCTTTTCTGTCAGATGGGATGAGTCTGATCTCAATACTCCCCTGTATACAGTCCCTCTTACTGTCCCTGCCTGGCCACATCTGCTTGCAGCAGAGCCTTAGTTGTCCTGCTGAAATACTTGCCAGCGAGCACCACTACAGATTTTTCACCAGAAGCCCTCACCTTTCCATTTGAACTCTTTTTCAGATGGCACCTCACTGGCATATACCTGCCCTCAGCCTTCCCCAACCAGTGTGCATTCTCCTGCAGCTTCTGCCTGCCACCTTGCCAGTGCACATATGTGTGCACATGTGCCTGTATCATTCCACAGCCCTGTTGGTGTGCACTCACCTGCAGCCCTCTCCCACTGCCCTACCATGCACATTTGCCTGTGACCCCCTCGCTGTGGCACACTGTCTTGTGGCCCACGACTTGCCATGCCATAGCACTTTTATCAACAGCTCCCATCACAACACCTGCAGACTGGGAACACTTCAACCCCTCCAGTGCAGCAGGTGCTTGACCTCGTGTGACCAGAAGACAAAGCTGTGGAACTTGGTCCAGCCCCTCAAGGTTAGTGCATGACACCCAGGAGACCTGAGATGGCCCCCTGAAGGCATCCAGAAATGAAGCCAATTGACTAAATCCAACTTATACCAGAGTGAAACCCTCAAGAATATCAAATAAAAGGAAAGCAAAAGGTCCCATCCAAAGAACAGCAACTTCGAAGATTAAAGGAACATTAGCTTATACCGATGAGAAAGAATCAGTGCAAGAATTCTAAGAACTCTAAAATCCAGAGTGTCTTCTTACCTCTAAAAAAAAAAACGCAGTAGCTTACCAGCAATGATTCTTAGCCAGATTAAAATGACTGAAATGACAATTATAGAATTCAGAATCCGGCTAGCAAGGGAGCTCAACAAGATACAGGAGAAGGTTGAAACCCAATTCAAGGAAAACAGTAACATGATCCAAGAGTTGAAAGATGACATAGCCATTTTAAGAGAGAACCAAACTGAAATTCTGGAAATAAAAAAAATTGACTACAAAAATGTCCTAATATAACTGGAAGCATTAACAACAGAATAGACCAAGCTGACAAAAGAATAACATAGCTTGAAGACTACTCTTTTGAATCAATGCAGGCAGACAAACATAAAGAAAAAAGAAGAGAAAATAATGAACAAAACCTCTGAGAAATATGGGCTTATGTAAATAGATCAAACATATGACTCATTGGGAGTCTTAAAGGAGATGAGAGAGCAAGCAACTTGGAAAAATTATTGAGGACATTGTCAATGAAAATTTCCCCAACTTATCTAGAGAGATCAACATACACATTTAGGAAATTCAGAGACCCTCTGTGAGATACTATACAAGATGGCCATCCCAAGGCGCATACTCATCACATTTTTCAAGGCCAATACAAAATTTAAAAAATCTTAAAGTCAGCTAGAGAAAACGAGCAGGTCACATAATCAGTCTAACAGTAGACCTTTCAGTAGAAATCTTACAAGCCAGAAGAGATTGGAGGCCTATATTCATTTTCATTAAAGGAAAGAAATTTCAACTAAGAATTTCATATCCAGTCATATTAAACTTTATAAGAAAAGGAGAAATAAAGCCCTTTTTATATAAGAAAATGCCAAGGGAAGTTTTTACTACAAGACCTGCCTTACAAGAGGTCCTTAAGGGAATGCTAAACATGGAAATGAAAGATCAATACTTGCCACCACAAAAACATACTTTAGCACACAACTCCCTGACAATATAAAGCAACCATACAATCAAGTCTGCATAACAACCAGCTAATATTATGATGACAAGACCAAATTCTCACATATCAATATTAACCTTGAACAAAAATGAGCTAAATGCCCCATGTAAGAGGCATAGAGTAGCAAGTTGGATAAAGAAGCAAGAATCAACTGGATGCTGTCCAAAGATTCATCTCACATGCAAAAATACCCATAGGCTCAAAGTAAATAAATGGAGAAAAATCTATTAAGCAAATAAAAACAAAAAAGAGCAAGGGTTACTGTTCTTATTTCAGAAAAAAATACAGATATTAGACCAACAATGATAAAAAAGACAAAGAAGGGCATTACATAATAATAAAGTTCAATTAAACAAGATTTAACAATTCTAAAAATATATGCACCCAACATTGGAGCACCCAGATTTATAAAATAAGTTCTTAGAGACCTACAAAAAGACTTAGATAACAACACAGTAACAGTGGGAAGCTTCAACACTCCACTGACAGTGTTAGACAAATCAACAAGACAGAAAACCAACAAAGATATTCGAGACCTAAACTAGACACTTGACCAAATGGACCCAACGGACATCTACAGAATACTCTATTTAGAGTATATTTTTCTTATCTGCACATGGCACATACTCTCAAATTAACCATGTGTTCAGTCACAAAGTTTTCATCAAATTTTTAAAAAATGAAATGTTACCAACCACACTCTGAGATCACAGTGCCATAAACATAAAGATCAATACCAAGAAGATCTCTCAAAACCATGTGGAAATTAAACAACCTGCTACTGAAAGACTGTTGGGTAAAATTATGGCAGAAATTTAAAAAAAAAACTAATGAAAACAAAGATACACAATACCAGAATCTCTGGAACACAGTTCAAGCAGCAAGAGGAAAGTTTATAGCACTATATGCCTATATCAAGAAGGTAGAAAGATCTCAAATTAAAAAACTAACATCACACCTAGATGTACTAGAAAAAACAGAAGCAAACCAACCCCAACGTTAGCAAAAGAAAAGATATAACTAAAATCAGAGCTGAGCTGAACAACATTGAGACATGAAAACCCACATAAAAGATAAATGAAGCCAAAAGTTGTTTTCTTAAAAGACTAACGAATATTAATAGACTGCTAGCTAGACTAATAAAGAGAAAAAAAGAGAGGTGATCCAAGTAAACACAATCAGAAATTACAAAGGTAACACTACCACAGACCCCACAGAAATACAAGAGACTATTATGAACATGTGTGTGTGCACAAACTAGAAAACCTAGAAAAAATGAATAAATTCCTGGAAATATACAACTTTTGAAGATTGAACCAAGAAAAAACTGAAATCATAAAGAGACTAATAACAAGTTTTGAAACTGAATCAGTAATACGTACCCTACCACCCAAAAAAAGCCCTGGACCAGATGGATTCACAGCTGAATTCTACCAGATATACAAAGAAGAGCTGGTACCAATCTACTGAAATTATTCCCAAAAGTTGAGTGGGAGAGACTCCTTCCCAACACATTCTTGAGCCCAGAATTATTCTGATACTAAATCTTGGCAAAGGCAAAACTATAAAAGAAAACTTCAGGCCAATATCCCTGATGGACATAGACACAAAAATCTTCAGCAAAATACTAGCAAACTGAATTCAGCAGCACATAAAAAGGTGCATCCATCACAATTAAGTAGGCTTCATTCCTTGGATGAAAGGTTGGTTCAACATACACATATCGATAAATGCATTTCATCATAAAACAAAGCTAAAAGCAAAAATCATATTATCCTCTCACTAGATGCAGAAAAGGCTTTCAATAAAATTCAACATCTCTTCATGTTAAAAACCGTAAACAAACCAGGCATTGAAAGGAGATACTTCAAAATAATGAGCCATGTATGACAAACTCACAGCAAATGTCCTGCTGAATGGGCAAAAGCTGGAAGCCTTATCCTGAGTACCAGAATGAGACAAGGATGCCCTCTCTCACCATTCCTGTTCCACATAGCAGTAGAAGTCCCAGCCAAAGCAATCAGGCAAAAGAAAGAAATAAAAGGCATCCAAATAGGAAAAAGCTATCTCTCTTTGCTGATGATATGATTCTATACCTAGAAAACCCCACGGTATCTGTACATGGTCTCCTAGAAATGATAAAGAAGAAAAAAACCTTCACTAAAGTTTTAGAATACAAATTAATGTACAAAAATTAGTAGCATTTCTATATATCAATAATGTCAAAACTGAGAGACAAATTAATAGCTTAATCCCATTTACAATAGCCACACACTCAAAAACAATACCTAGGAATGCAGCTAATGAAGAAAGTGAAAGTTCTGTACATGGGGAATTACAAAATATTGTTGAAAGAAATGGTAGATGATACGGACAAAGTGAAAATCATTCCATGCTCATGGGTATGAGGCAACAATATTGTTAAAATGGCCATATTGCCAAAAGCAATCTGCAGATTCAGTGCTATTTCCATCAAACTACCATTGTCATTTTCCCCAGAATTAGAAAAAACTATTATAAAATTCATATGGGTCAAAAAAGAGCCAAAATAGCTAAAGCAATCTGAAGCAAAAAGAACAAAGCCAGAGGTATCACACTGCCTGACTTCAGACTATACTACAAGGCTACAGGATCCAAAACAGAATGGTACTGATACAAAAACAGACACAGAGATGAATGGAACAGTTTAGATAATTCAAAAATAAAGCTGCACACCTACAACCACTTGCTCTTCAACAAAGGCAACAATAACAAGCAATGGGGAAAGGGCTCCCTATTCAGTAAATGGTGCTTGGATAACTGGCTAGCCATATGAGAAGATCTTTCCTTTCCCCATATACAAAAATCAATTCCAGATGCATTAACAACTTACATTTAAGTCCTAAAACTCTACAAACACAAGAAGAATAACTTAAGAAATAGCATTCTGGATACAGCTTTGGCAAAGATTTCATGAGAGTCTCTAAAAGAGAATGCAACAAAAACAAAAGTAGACAAGTGAGAGGTAATTAATCTGAAGAGCTTCTACACAGAAAAAGAATCTATCAACATAGCAAACAGACAACCTACAGGAATGGGAGGAAATATTTGCAAACTATGCATCTAACAAAGGTCTAATATACAAAATCTGTAAAGAACTTAAATGAAACAACAAGAGAAAACCTAGCAACCCCATTAAAAAAATGGGCAAAGGACATGAACAGACACTTATCAAAGGAAGACATACAAGCAGCAAACAAACATATGAAAAAATGTTCCAGATCACTAATCATCAGTGAAATGCAAATCAAAACCACAATGAGACAGCGTTTCATAGCAGTCAGAATGGCTATTATCAAAAGGTCAAAAAATAACAGATATTGGCAACGTTGTGGGAGAAGGAAATGCTTATTCACTGCTGGTAGGAATGTAAATTAGTTTAGCTACTGTGTAAAGCAGTTTGGACATTTCTCGAAAAACTTAAAACAGAACTACCATTAGACCAGTAGTCTCATTATTGGATATATACCCAAAATGACGTATAAATTATTCTACCAAAAGGACGCATGCACTTGTACATTCATTGCAGCACTAGTCACAATAGAAAAGACATGGCATCAAGCTAGATGCCCATCAGTGGTGGACTGATGAAAGATAATGCGGTGCATATACACCATAGAATACTACACAGTCATAAAAGAAAACAAAATCATATCCTTTGCAGCAATATGGATGCACCTGGAGTCCATTGTCCTAAGCAAATGAATGCAAGAACAGAAAACCAAATACCACATGTTCTCACTTATAAGTGGAACTAAACATTGAGTACACTTGTATGCAAAGATCGGAATGATAGACACTGAGGCCTGCTTGATGCAGGAGGATCGGAGAAGGGTGAGAGTACTATGCTCACTACCTGGGCGATGAAATCATTTTTACACCAAACCCCAGTGACATGCAGTTTACCCATGTAACAAACCTGCACATGTATCTCCTGAACCTAAAAGAAAAGTTGAAAAAAATTAATAACACATAAACTGTAAAATAGTTAAATATCATTTTAAATTTTAACTTTATTTAAATTTTATAAACTACAATTAAATTTTAATTTTATTTAAATTTTATAAATTACAAATTTAAATTTTACAAACTATATTTATAAAATAAAATCACACTAAATACACCTTGATAGGCATTAGTTAGCCCCAGAATTTCTGCTAAAGTCAACAACTCATGAAGGTAATAACCATGACAATAATAAACTTTTAGACGAGTCTATACATTATAGAAAATTACTATTCGAAGATATTGTAAGAATGGTTACAACTTTTGCTAATTAATCTTCTTTAAATGCATAAATTCTCATCTAGCATTGTTGAGCTTAATTTTACATTTTGTGTTTATAAAGCCATGACCCTCAAAATGATGTCACTTTTAAAGTACGTTGACCCAATCACATATTAATGTTGAGTAACAGAAGTCAAATAATTAAGGCATTCATGAACTTTGTCTAAGGTTAAGTCTTTGAAAGTCTCCTGTATCTTCTATACTCCTTATTCTTCAGAGTCCTAGGACTTGTTTTCTTTCATCCTTCTTCCACAACATATTTTTATGAACATCACCCTCATAACCCTATGGCCTGAAAATAGTGGAGCCCATCTCAGGGATCAAGGAGGGAAAATAAGTAATAAGGACAGAGCAAGGGCTGTGGCCCTTTATGAATCATATCAATTTCTCCAATGTTTTGGCTAATGTTTTATTCTGACTACCTGCTACATTACTTATGAACTTGTAAGTTCCTGGAATACCCATTCTAATGATGAAACCCATCAAGAAATGAAATTTTAGTAGAGCATCATTGAATATTTAGGCTTTCCTGGTCTCTGAGACCACATATGAAATGTGCCTCTCACAGTAATGCCCAAACTGGTCCTACCAGTGAGTACCAAGGATATAGCGAGAGAAATGAGATGCGGTGATGTAAAAATATTTGCTTCCTTGACCTGTATTAGTGGGAAAAGCATTAACTTTGAAGATGGGCAACTGGTTGGAAAAGAAAATGCCCATCTCTTTCCTTATGTTTAAAACTGGGATAATAATATCTATTCTTTAGGGTTAAAGAAAAAAAGCCTAAGATGGTGCCTCACACTCCTAAGGCATGCTATCTATGTGTTGGGCAACGTAGCCTGTATTTCCCCTATTAAGGTAACCATTTAATTTGTCCCATTCAAAATCCCATAGAATGTATAATCTTCAATTTCTGCCTCAAAGTATTTTTTCCGCTCTATACTCTAACTGGAATTATAAATTAATTTTTATGTCCGGGACAATTCCGAGGCGAAGACATAAGAACTAAATAAAACAACAACTTTACAAAAAAAATTATTGGTAAATTTCTTGAGGGATAAAGCTGTCTTATGTTCTGATTTTGTGATCTTGGTGAAAATTGGAGTAATGTGCTAAGTGATTTTGTAATTATGAGGACTATTCTATATCCTTAGTGAACAGGAATATAGACTCTCTTAGGGGGAAAGGGTTATTACCAAAGCACACACATATCTGTCTTTAACATTTGAAGATGGCAACTGATGGAATTTCTCATCTATATATAATAGTTCACGCATCTTAGAACATTATATAAGATTTTCTTTTCTTTATCATTTGTAAAATGGAGATAATACTGACATTGGAGGTTAAGAGCACAGGCTTTGGGTACTATAATTTGCTTTCATTATCTGAGGATTAAGAAATGCTTAATAACCTAATAGTGAAGACACTCTTTAAAATTGCAACTCATCCAAATGAAAGTCACTGTTGGAGTAATACACTGTTGTTCCTTGGTATTTTGAGGATTGGTTCCAGAATGCTTGAGGATACCTAAATACTTGGGTATTCAAGTCTTTTATATAAAATAGCATAGTAATTGCATGTAACTTAAAACATGTCTTCCGATATACTTTAAAACATCTCTAGATTACTTATAATACCTAATACAATGTAAATTCCTTTAAATATTTGTTATATTATATTGTTTTTATTGGTACTATTTTTACTGTTGTATTGTTATTTTTCTTTTTTTTCCTCACATATTTTCCATCAGGAGTTGGTTGAATCTGTGATATGGAAACCATGGATAAGGAGGGTTGACTGTATAAAAGTCAATATCTCTGTGTGTGTGTGTGTGTGTGTGTGTGTGTGTCTCACTCTTGGCTGCCTTCAGGTCTTAGGTTAAATTTCCGAAATACTCAGGTAGTACTATTAAAAATTGAACCCAAACCATACACCTACCTTTGTACATGTAATAATGTATATGTTATAATGAAGATACAGTATAACTATGAAGAAATAAAAGATTACATAATAAATAATATTGGCACAATCAGTGAGTCTTTTAAACAATGGCAAATTTATTTCCTCGCCTATAGGGAATAGCTATCATTTTTGGCAACTCAACATCTTTTAAATACTCATGTTAAGTTTTTGAGAATTTCCCACATTATAAATTCTACCTCTCAAAGTCAGCATTTGGAACTGTCTCCCAGCCTTTACTTTTGAATTTACCTTCAATTGAAGGTAAATTGAAGCACGTGACCTTGGCTTCAAAGATTACACCTACTAGCTCAAGACTCAGGTCCTAAGTTAATAAGTGAAAAACTGAGCACTTCTTGGACTTGATTTTTTCCCTGTGGATGATGGCAGGAACATTTGATGTTTTCTGAGTTTCTCATCAGTATCCCTGACTGTTATATTATTCACCCTTTATACGAAAAGGCATTTCAGATGAATTAAAGAATTACATTTTAAAATTTAGATTTTTAAAGCATATACAAAAAATAAAAGTGATTTGCGATCAAGTCTAGGGAGGAAAAGGCATTTTAATGTTAAAAGAAATGAAAGAAATCACAAAAGAAAAAACAGTGCAATAAAATTAAATTCTTTTCTATGTTTTCTATAAATAACCAACAAAATACAATAAATTAATTGGTTTATTATATAATAAGCTCATGAAGACCTAAGACACACAAAGATTGAATTAGTGTGGTGCTTGAGCTAAATTGCAAAGGGATGAGATAAAATGATTTACAAATATAAATACAAGTGAATAATAACTACTTGAGTAAAATGCACTAACTCTTTGGGTACAAAAATTAAATTACAGCCATGGTGTAATATAATTTCTTGCCTGTCAAATCAGTAACATTATTCTTTTAAATAGTCACACATGGTACAGTAATAGAAGACTGGTATACTTATATGCTGCTGGAGGGAGTACAAACTAATACAATGATTTTGGGAAATACTTTGGAAATACATATAAAAATATTAATATTCTATGAGCTTGCAATTCTCCTTCTAGGAATATTTTGTTAAGGAAATAATCTGAAATATCCACAATGATTTATACATAGGATGCTGATTGGAGCACTGAAACCACTTAAATATTCAACTATAAAAAAAGGTTAAGTACATTATAGATGATTCATATAAGTAAATATTATAGAATTGTTAAAATTATACCTCTGAAGAGTTTTCAATAACATGAAAAATGCATATAATTGAAATGAGAGTTAAGGTAACAAAATTAACTCTATAACCTGAGCTCAACTGCTTAAAACACAGAGGAAAAAAAGGTGGGAAGAATGATAGCAATAAAATTTTCAGGGGATAATTTATTTTTTTTCTGATTTTTAAAAAATGTATTAATACTTTCAAATTAATTTTTTTGTAATTAGAAGAAAAAGTTCTCTAAAATTAATTATCCCCACAAGAACAACTGGTTGGACAAAATTTGGTTTAAAAATAAAGTATTAAATTAAATAGACCTTGTCGGGAACAATTTGTTCAATGAAAAAATTTTTCACTTTTCCACTGCCAAGATCACTTACTTTAAACAATGCTTTTATCTTGCTCCCTGCTTAAAAAATCTCACTGGTTCCCTGTTTCTTATGTCATTAAGTATAAATCCTTTTTGACTGCTTTTCAAGGATTTTCTAATCTTGTTCCATTCAAAATTATTCACCATTACTTTGCCTTCTGCTTGTCTGGATTCCAATGTGTCAGTGTGTATTGTAACCACCCTTGAAACTTCACACTTGCTCATAAAACACACACACACACACACACACACACAGACACACACACATATACCCTTGGACTGCCTGCTCACCAGTCTGACAGAAATCATATTTTTCATTCGTTCATTCATTCAACAGATATTTAAATGTCTACTATAGATCAAGTGCTGCTCTGCCTGTGGGGAGATGTACAGGATCAAAAAGATTAAGGAGCATGTTCCGATAGAACTGTTTTTCTAAAGAAAAAGTAATTTAGCAATAATCCTCTAAAGGCTATGAGGTGGATAGACTACCCCACGTAGTTTAAGGTCTTGCCTTAGAACTTAACTTCAGCACCAAACCTGCCTGTTGGGCCAAATTGATGCGGTAGCTTTGGGAAAGAAAACCTTCACTGAGTTCTAGAGTTCTATCTTTCCTTAATTCCCTGCTCAATATTTAGAAGAAACAACTACCTAAAATGTACCATTGTATTTGCTGTGAACAAAATGCTGTTGAGCACATTATTCCTTTATGTTATTCTGTTCCACCTTATAATGTCGGTGTGGAAGCTTTATTTTATAATTTATTACCTGTATTAGTTCGTTCTTGCATTGCTCTAAAGAAATACCTGAGACTGGGTAATTTATAAAGAAAAGTGATTTAATTGTCTTATGGCTGTATAGGAAGCATAATTCTGGCCATCTGCTCAGTTTCTGAGGAGGCCCCAGGAAACTTACAACCATGGCAGAAGGTGAAGGGGGAAGCAGCCATGTCTTAAATGGCCAGAGCAGGAGAAAGAGAGATAGTAGGGAGGTGTTTCACACTTTTAAATAACCAGATCTCATGAGAACTCTGCCACTGTACAGTACCAAAAGGGAATGGTGCTAAACCACTCATGAGAAACTACCTCTATGATTCAATCACCTCTCACAGTGGGGATTACAAATCTACATGAGATTTGGGCAGGGTCACAGATTCAAACCATGTCATTCAGTCCATGGTCCCTCCCAAATCTCATGTTCCTCTCACATGGCAAAATAAAATACAATTATGCCTTCCCAACAGTCCCCCAATGTCTTACCTCATTCCAGCATTAACTCAAAAGTCCAAACTCTCATCTGAGACAAGGCTAGTCCCCTCCTCCTATAAGCCTGTAAAATAAAAAAAACAAGTTATTTACTCCAAAGATACAATGGGGGTACAAGGACTGGGAAGGTATTCCCATTCCAAAAGTGAGAGAAATTGGTCAAAAGAAAGGGGCGGCCCCAAACAAGTCCAAAACGCAGCAAGGCAATCATTACATCTTAAAGCTCCAAAAAATAATCTCCTTTTACTCCTTGTCCCACATACAGGGCATGCTGGTGCAGGGGGAGGGGCTCCTAAAGTCCTGGGCAGCTCTGCTCCTGTGACTTTGCAGGGTTCAGGCCTCATAGTTGCTGTTAAGGGCTGGTGTTGAGTGCCTGCAGCTCTCCAGGTGCACTCATTGTATGGCTAAAGAAGCGTAGCAGTGGGCTCATGCTCATGGAATTCACTGGTCTTTCCATGTTCCCCATCATCCTGAAGCAGCTGGATTGATAGGATGGTGGAATGGCCTTTTGAAGTCACAACTACCCAAGTAGGTGACAATACTTTGCAGGCCTGGGCAAAGTTCTCCTGAAGGCCTTGTATACTCTGAATCAGTGTCCAATATATGGTACTGTTTCTCCCATAGCCAGGATTCACAGGTCCAAGAATCAAGGGGTGGAAGTGGAAGTGGCATCACTCACCATCACCCCTAGTGATCCACTAGCAAAATGTTTGCTTCCTGTCCTTGCAACATTACCTTTTGCTGGCCTAGAGGCCTTAATTCTAGAGGGAGGAACACTGCCACCAGGAGACATGACAATGATTCCATTAAACTGGAAGTTAAGATTGCCACCTGGACACTTTGGGCTTCTCCTACCTTTAAGTCAACAGGCTAAGAAGGGAGTCACAGTGTTGGTTGGGGTGATTGACCCAGACTATCATGATGAAATCAGTGTACTACTCCATAATACAGGTAAGGAAGAATATGTACAGAATACAGGAGATCCCTTGGGGTGTCTCTTAGAATTACCATGCTCTGTGATTAAGGTCAATGGGAAACTACACCAGCTCAATCCAGGCAGGAGTACAAACGGCTCAGACCCTTCAGGAATGAAGGTTTGGGTCAGTCCACCAGGGAAAACAAACAAACAAACAAACAAACAAACAAAAAACATGACCTGCTGAGGTGCTTGCTGAAGACAAAGGGAATACAGAACATGTAGTAGAAGTTAGTCACAATACTAGCTACGACCACGTGACCAGTTGCAGAAACGAGGACTGTAATTGTCAAGAGTATTTCCTCCTTTTGTTAAAACATGTTTGTGCATGTGTACACTTGTACTAAGAAAATATCTTCATTTTATTTCCTTTTTCCTTATCATGTGACATAAGATTTATTGACTTCATATCGGCATTTAAGTGTTGTTAACTTTATTTAATAGCATTTGGATTGGGGATTGGTGCATTTCTGGTTGTACAAAGGATGGTTGTATTATGCTACGTGCAATTATGCCCCTATTATTGTCTTTATTTGAAGATTATGTAGGATCTCAGGAGATGTTTATAGGTTCAGGTTGACAAGGGATGGACCTGTGATGGTTAATATGGAATGTCAGCTTGATTGGATTGAAGGATGCAAAGTATTGATGCTGGATGTGTCGGTGAGGGTATTGCCAGAGGAGACATTTGAGTCAGTGGGCTGGGAAAGGAAGACCCACACTTAATCTGGGTGGGCACAATCTAATCAGCTGCCAGTGTGGCCAGAGTAAAAAGGAGGCAGAAGAACGTGGAAAGAACGTAGACTGGGTTAGCCTCCCAGCCTACATCTTTCTCCTATGCTGGATTTTTCTGGCCCTCAAACATCAGATGCCAAGTTTCTCAGCTTTGGGACTCAGACTGGCTTCCTTGCTCCTCAGCTTGCAGACACCGTGTTGTGGAACTTTGTGATCATGTGAGTTAATACTTAATAAACTCATATATATATCCTATTAGTTCTGTCCGCCTAGAGAACCCTGACTAATACACCTTTCCATAGCTTCTGATGATAGCTGGCAAATTCCGGCATTACTTGGCTTATAGCTGCATCACTCCAATATGTGATTTCTCTGCTTATTAGGAGAGGGACACTAGGAAACAGAGACTCACAGGGAGAAAGCCACGTGATGATGGAGGCAGATATCCAGTAATACTGGATCAGAAGCCACTCTAACTCAGTATGACCTCATATTAACTTGATTATATCTTTAATGTTGCCATTTCCAAATAAGAATTTATTCATGGATACTGAGAATTAGGACTGAAACATATCCTTTTGAGGAATGCTATTCAACCCACCACAAAGGTATTCCTTGCTCTGTTTAGTCTCCTGGTTCAATAAAACCAATATCACAGATGCTATCATAATACTAATGAGTTGAGAAAAAATTACTTTTAGTTATTGACTGAAATGTGACCCCACACCTAGGAAAGGTTACAACACATTGCATTAAGTACCAAAAAGCCACTGCTTTGGCATTGAGTGTGCCTTCCTCACTTGTTTGATGCTCTTCTAGTCCCTTTTTTTGCCTCACCTTTGCCTAAAGTATGTAGGGTGCAACATTTTTTTGGACAGAATTATGTAATCTCCTCTGACTAATTATGCCACCTGTTTCTTTTTTTTTCTTTCTTTCTTTCTTTTTTTTTTTTTTTTTTTTTTTTGATGGAGTCTCACTCTGTTGCCCAGACTGGAGTGCAGTGGCATTATCTCAGGTCAGTGCAACCTCCACCTCCTGGGTTCAAGCAATTCTCTTGCCTCAGCCTCCTGAGTAGCTGGGATTACAGGCATGCACCACCATGCCCGGCTAATTTTTGTATTTTTAGTAGAGACGGGGTTTCACCATGTTGGCCAGGCTGGTCTCAAACTCCTGACCTCCGGTGATCTGCCCGCCTTGGCCTCCCAAAAGTGCTGGGATTACAGGCCTGAGCCACCGCACCATATGCCACCTGTTTCAAACCTCTTCTTATATGTCTTTCCTCGTATCCAACTTCCATGCCTGTGTATCAATCTTCAGGATTATGTAAAATGTGAGAGTCATTCTGATAGTTCATCATATTATAAATCTTCTAAACTAATTTTAAAAAATAAATTAATCTATGAAGTATTAGTTCAGGGAAGTGTTAATTTTAATAATATTTCTTACGGCATGAAAAACGAGTGCTACATGAACAATAAATTTAGTAAACATGGGTGCTAAAGCTCCTCTTTCAGATTCTCAAGGTTTTTAGACTACTTAGGTTTGTGAGAATTCTCACAAACAAAAGCAAATGAATGAAACATGTTTAGCTTGGTTTAAGTCAGCATTTCTCAAAAGTATTTAATCATAAGACACATTGAGAGGAGCCACATTGTGGAGCTTTTTTATAGCCTCTGTTTAGAAAATAAAATAAAATTGTCAGCATTTTGGTTTGTCTCTCCACACAGAAGGATTTTCTAAATTAGTTCTATAATCCAAACAAATTAGAGCCAATAATGATAACCTCAGACAATGGCACTGGTTTCAATGGGACATATCACTTTTTAGGATGTGTTTTACTATATATGGTAAAAATTTGGGTTCCAGTGACACATTTATTATTGATTGATACTACAATTTCAGGTTTAGTATATATTAACTGCAAAATTATAAGAAAAAGTAATGGAAATTTGTGTAGAACATTTAAAAAATAATATTCATTATAAAAAAGAGAAATTAGAAACAAATAAAATAATCGATTTTAAAATTAACTAAAATATAAGCCAAAATTAGAAATATATGTAACATAATGGCTTCCAGGTCCATTTATGTCATTGCAAAGGACACAATCTCATTCTTTTTTATGGTTGCATAGTATTCCATGGTGTATATGTTCCACATTTTCTTTATCCAGTCAATAATTGATGGACATTTAGGTTGATTCCATGTCTTTGCTATTGTAAATAGTGCTGCAATGAACATATGTATGCATGTGTCTTTATAACCTTAGCAAATTAACACAGGAACAGAAAACCAAATATCACATGCTCTCACTTACAAGTGGGAGCCAAAGGATGAGATCACATGGGCACATAGAGAGGAATCTTTTGGAGGGTGGAGAGTGGGATGAGGGAGGGGATCAGGAAAAATAACTAATGCATACAAGGCTCAGTACATGGGTGATGAAATAATCTGTATAATAAACCCCCATGACACAAGTTTATCTGTGTAACAAACCTGCATGTGTACCCTTGAACTTAAAATAGAAGTTAAAAAATATATAGGTAACATTATTAAAGAAGAAAACCTGAGAGAAAAAAAAGAGTAATAAATCCAATCTATCAGTGCCAACCTGTTTTTGCTTCTAAGAGAAAATCAAAGATTATCTATTTTGATATGTCATAAAAAAAGAATACAGGGCGGTGAATTAAAGCATTTCAAATTACTCAAGACCAGCATGCATTCCTTTCCTTTCAATGGTCTTTTCTAATACTATGCTCCTTTTAAGTTTCTTTTCTTTCTTTAAAAAAGCAGAACAATTTTTTCCCCTTGCAATGAATTTTAAGTTCATTCATGTAGGTACAAATCACAGTAGAAAATTATGAAATTTGGCAACTGTAAAATGTACTGTATTTATATGTAACTCTTATTCTAAATGATGCCACAAAGGCTAAATTAGAAGTTTCAAGTGTGCATGAAATTTCCTATATTTTTAATGTGTACGATGAATTTAATTCTTTTTGAATACTGAAGTCTGACAATTGCTATGAAAAAAAATATGGGTTCCAGAATCACACTGCCTGAGTTTGAATTACTTCTGCAGAATTACAAGTTACGTCTGTTTGGCCAAATCACTTATCTCTCTGACTCAGTTTCCTCATTTATAAAATGATTATAATAACAATAATACCTCCTTATGACATCGTTAAAGAGATGGGTTAATCTATGTAAAATGCCTAGCAGAGTGTTCAGCACACCAGCACACACTTCAGTCTAAACCTGAAGACTATTTATCTCAGTCTTTCTCGTTACACACACACACACACACACACACACACCATTATTATGTTTAAAATCATATTGAATGGTGGACATTTCCATCACTGTTCCATCTTAGAGTTGGAGCTTTTTCTTTGGTTTTGAAAAGTACACTATGTTGGGAGTTAGGCTATTGGAGCTCTGGATCCAATTCTGGGACTACTCCTCTGGGGAGCCTAATGCAAATCAATTCTCTTTTCAGGCTTCTATTTGCTTTACCTGTAAAATGCACACAAGATGTAAAAGGTCTCTGCCAGTCCTCAAATTTAAAAATCTACTTAAAAAATTCAACTAGTTTCAGTGTAATTGGTATCTTGTCATGAATACACACTTTTTATTTTCACACACCGCATACAACTTTTCCACATTGCAGTAGTTTTTACTTTCTGTTAGTTGTTGCCACAGCAGTCCACAACATGAATCTCATTAAGATGATCTTATAGGATGCCTAAAAGACTTCAAGGAAAGCATTGAAATGTTTAAAATACATTTACTACACATTGTGTGCTCATTTCACTGGGGACTTAGAGATCAGGCAGCCTAATACAGGGTAAGAAATGGACCTGGACTCACCAGACCCAAACAGAGATCTTGGTTCTACCACTTTTCATTTGCTCAAGTTCTTTCAGCCTCAGGTTTTTATCTGTATGATGGAGTTCGTATCTTCATAGAATTATTATAATATGTATAACAGATTTATAAAACAATGTCTATTCTACAATAGATGCCGAACACATGTGTGTTGTTATTATTGCCAGGGAATCCAATGTTTTTGCAGATGAGAAAACTGAGATCACAGAAATAATTAATGATAAAGCTGTGAATGAATTGAGGTTTTGAGCTGGATTAGTCTTCCCTTTTTGTAACAATTGTATTCCAGAAAGGATGCCTGTAAAATCAATCTTAGTTGCTTTAGTCATCCAGTTTGATTAATCCCTCAAAAGCCCTAAATCACTTGGGGTTAGTTTTCAAAGTGAATTAATATTTTGAATCAAAATCTTGAGATTCAGTGATTTTTCTAGTAGGTAAGACATTAGAGAAGATTTCTATCAAGATGAAATACTAAAAACAATTTAAATTAGTTTAATTCCAAAGATATTTATTAATTACGTATAATATAAATGACAAAAATGTAGAAATATTTATTTTAGAACTTGTTAGGGGAAAATCTGTCATCTACTCAACTTTATTTTTCTATGAGGAGATTCTTTGCTGGATCTCAGCATGGGTGCATTTATTCATAAAATAATATTTACTTAAAACCTACTATATTTCAGGCACTACTCTAGATGAAGAGAAGAGATTGGTGAAATCTATTTTCATGGATTTGCTATGGAGGACACCAAACTATGGCCTCAGTCCAAATCTGGTCTTCTATCTGTTTTTGAAAATAATGGTTTTTGTTTGTTTTGTTTTGAAACCGAGTTTCGCTCTTGTTGCACAAGCTGGAGTGCAATGGCATGATCTCGGCTCACTGCAACCTCTGCCTCCTGGGTTCAAGTGATTCTCTTGCCTCAGTCTCCCAAGTACCTGGGATTATAGGCATGCACCACCACGCCTAGCTAATTTTGTATTTTTAGTAGAGATGGAGTTTCTCCATGTTGATCAGGCTGGTCTTGAACTCCCAACCTCAGGTGATCTGCCCACCTCGGCCTCCCAGTGTGCTGGAATTACAGGCATGAGCCACCGTGGCAAGCCTAAAAATAAAGTTTTATCTGAATATAGTCATGCTAATTCACCTCTGATTTTCCTGTGGCTACTTTTACATTATCATGGTGGAGTTGAGAAGTTGGAGCAGAAGTTGAGAAGTTAGGCTATGGACCTCAAAGCCTAAAATAGTTACCATTTATCCCTTTATAGAAAATATTCATCAATTCATGATTTAGTAGGATGAGTCATCCAATAAACAAGTAAACAAACAAATGAGCAGGATAATTTCAGATACTATAAATAGATCAGGATTATATAATAGTGACCAGGGAACTACTTTGTATTTGCAATATTATACACAGTAACAAGAGGACTACTTTGTATTTGTATTGTTATTGAATGTCTTTCTAAGGTGGTGACCTTTGAACTGAGGCTAGAATGATAAGAACCTGAGAATCATGATAAAATCAGGTAGCAAATTGTTTCAGGACCAAGTACAAAGGACTGATCAAGAACTACAGTGGCTAGAATTTTGTGAGTGAGGCTAAGAGTGGTGAGAGAGAAGATTGGAGATCAGGCTGGGGCTGAGTCATATGGGCTCCTATTTGAAGAAGTGTGGCATTTGACCTGGAAAAGTGGAGAAAACTTGACATGTTACATCATTTCTTATTGGTTCAAAATAAAGTTTAGTGTTCATGTGTGACCTCTTCTCTATTTTTATTTCCTCTCTTTATACCTAACATAAGGGTGTAGAGCAAGGTCACCTTTTTCTTTACGGATAGAAGTTTGCATATTTTTGCTCTTCTTCTAATTCTCCTTTGTCACTGGGTAGACCACTCTGGGTGCTTCTGGGCCACAATCTTAGGTTCTCAGAGAGACAGAGAAGGCCTTGCCCCATTCTCCGGTATTTTATCAGTAATAAAGTTTATCGGTAATAAATCACTGTTTTATTGCTGATTTGGCTTATTGTGTGCTCCTCCTTGACTACAACCAAGAGAGAGAAGGAAAGAGGATAAATTAGTAGCCTCGTAGCCAGATTTCTTTCAGTTAAGTGTAATGGTTTTGATATCACCACATAGAGTCCAGAGAAAACTTAAATGAACAAAACACAATTTACACACAGAATAAATAAACCAGCTAAGCAATATAGAATCTAATCAGATTCTAAAATGCAAATGAAATCTTGCTGTTTTCTGCATTTTACACTGTAATTGGCTGTGTAAACCATGGGTAAATGAGCAAAGAATTATTAAAATGAAAAGCACTGTATAAGTAACCACGACTATTCTAACTAAAAGGGTCTCTGTTAAGAGAACAGTAAAGGTCATACCTATGAGGTTGGCAAAGTTTCAAGAATCCTCCAAGTGTTTCTCCTAATAACCCTTAGAGAATGCTTCACTGACAGTATCCTTGTATTAATTTTGCTTTCTTTAAAAGCACTCTTAAGTTGCTTTACTCATGTAATCATCATGAAATCCCTATTGTTATTCATTGTTATCACTGGTAGTATTAATATTGATGAATAAATATTATTATTATTATTAATTTATACAATTGAATTTAGTGGCAGAGCTGGGATGTTAAGTCATTCAAATCTAGAGTTTATGCGTTTAAGATGTGGTTCTCACAGCACTACTGGAGGTTGTTATGGAGTGGGCTTTGCAGTCATATGGAACTAGATTCAAATCTGAGATCTGTTTCTCACAGGCTGCATGATATGAAATATCTCATTTACTTAGCGATGAAATCTTGTTTCCATATCTTTAAGTTGTGGATCCAATACATAATTCATCATTTGCAGTATTCAATGAGTTAAAATTGGGAGAATGTCTAATACAGCATCTCTCCCCAGCATAGATACTCTATCAGGAACAATCATTTTCATAATTGCTGCATTTAAATAGCAATAGAGTAAATTCCAGCATTTCTGCATGACACTTCACCTTAAGAAAGTAATATGCTAACAATTGCTTGACTAAATTTGGCTTGGATATCTAAAATGTAACTGACACATTGTAAAATAAAAATGGAAATTCTATTAATTACAGACACAGGAATTAAGAACACATGCAAATTAGTTTATTATAGCTCTAATATTTACATGGATTGGTAGCAGGAGCTTTACATTGTGGTTAGGAGTCACACACATGCTTCTGTGAATGACATACAACCACACATCAAAAGACGTTTAGAGCCTAGACCCAAAGCACAGAGTTATTATACAACCAGGCTGTAAGCAGATTATTTTATCCTGTGGATTCACCTTTTTTATAGTAAATACTTTTGCAGGTTTTATGTAAATCCAAGTTAAAGAAATCCAAAAGCTATATTTAAGAAACTCATACTTGTTGAGCTCATGTATTATTTGTAGTCACTATTCTGTGTCTGGAGTAAGAAAGTCAAATGAACAGCATCCCTTAGAAACCCAGGCCAAGGCAGGGCCTGTTTTTGTTTGAATATTTCACATTTCTTTTAAATTGGAGTACTAGGTAAAATCAGGATAAAAGTTCAGTCTCCCATGATAATTTTTTTATTATAAGAAAGTTTTACACTGGCTATTATTTATTTAGCTAGATAATTCCATGGTTTATGCCAGAGAATTTCCTGGTCATTTTAGATTTGTTTTCAATCCTTTCAAAAAGCCTATAGAATATTATTAGGGAACATGATTCAGCAGGACATTAAATAACTTGCAAGGATTATACATCTGGAACCGAAGCAGCCGTTTGGAGTTTAGGATCTTTGGTTCCAAAGGCTTACCCTTTTCTCTATGCCATTCTTCCTCACACTTGCAGCTGATGAATAAAAAAGCTTTCAATCTCCCAGCATAAACGTAGTTATCTAGAAGATGTTATTTGAGTCCACTGTGATCTAATCAAAGTTTCTGTTCTTTTTTTTGTATCACATTTTGGGGTTGAATAAAAGGAATTGAATTGGAACATATGCTTCTGATTCTCTGTCCCCCGCTTCCCCCAAAAAGCACTCTTGTCCCACACAATGTGAGGAGCTAGCACTAGATAGTTTAATACTTTATATAGTTGTATCTTTTTAAGATCAACATGTCTTGTTCCTTCAATCACAATTTCTGTCAGTTCAATTAAAAAAATTATCTAAGACCACTGTTTGTCAGTATTCAACTATTTTCTCAAACAGATAATTTCAAAACTTTTCACCTCATGTCTAAACAGGTTATTACTTTAAGTTCTCCAAGTCAGGGTGAAGGCCTTGACTTGGAAGAAAGATTATAGCAATATAAGACCAAAACTTATTTTATTACCAAAGTTAGTTCTTTTATCTGATTTTCTGAAGTGGAGAAAAATCTTTGGAGTGCTCACTAGTGAAACGTATTTAACATGATTCTTCATTTGTGATTTGGCATCTCTGGTGTATATATGGAGACTTTTTAAATTTCCATAAAGGGGAAAAAAGGTGAATAATTTGGAAAAGGGGGTAACAGAAAAACCACCTGTACTGTTTAAATTAAAAATGCTAAATTCGATGTCTATTTTTAAAACTATGCAAATGGAAAAACACATGGTCTAATTTTATTCATTCAATATGGAAATTTTAATGAATTGATATTCTGGGCATAAAAATACACAATGCAGTTCGCCTGGACTAAGTTGTTGTTTGTACTTGTAAAGAGGATACACCACAGCACCCACCTTGGACCATTTGGTGAGTCTGGCTCATGTATAGAGTTGCAATCCACACCCGTGAAGGTTCAGCCTCTAATTCAACACTGTGACAGAGAGAAGAATGCTTTGAAAGTGGTTGTGAAAAGTCTAGTGAACATCTGGGGATTTTTGACTGGCCAAATTTTATGTTCGTTCCTCTGATTTTTCCACTGAAGAACTCACCTTTCCATTCTACAAAGTCCTGATGGAACTGTCCTCTGATTTTTCCACTGAAGAACTCACCTTTCCATTCTACAAAGTCCTGGTGGAACTGTCAATCAAGATGCCACTTTTTCCCTGGCAAATGGATTACATGAGTTCAACTTCTGGTTAGTTACTATAGCTCCCAGAAAGTGCATTTTGAGTCATGTGACTAAAAAATGCATGCCATAGACAGCTCTCTTAGGAAAATTCATTATTTCCTGCTACGCCCACCTAAGGACTCCTCTGATAAATGTTTTTCCACCTTTCCTTTGATTCTGTGAGATGCCTCAAATTCTCAATGAACAATATGCAGTCTCTCGATTTTTCTTTCTCTCTTTCACTTTGATTAGTCAGATTTATTTTGCTTGCAACCAAAAAACATTAATAAGTGCATAGATTTTTAGAAATTTCACTTTAAAAAAGTACATTAAATAAAAACTACAGCACTACCATTTTATAGATTTGAAATAGTAATAGCATAGTGGTCATATTAATTTCCCTTTTTCATTCCTCACTCCTTAGACAAATTTCAACATATTTTTTTCTCTAACAATTTCAATAAGATAGGCTTGGATGATAGCCATGAACAATGCTGAGTTTTCAGGTTTTGGGAGAGAGGATGGTAAAATACAGGCTGAAGGGTACTAGATGAGAACGTATCTGGCTGCTTTTAAAGTGTAGATTAAGGAAGATAGTTGCATATAAATTTATTTTGCTTTGTTGTAGCTGATATGCACAAACACCTTTGTCCTTTATACCTGGCCTTCTATTTTATTAATACATAAAAAGTTTAATTTTATAATTAAATAAGTTACCACCCTGGTCTGTGATTATTCTCACAGTTTTAGAAAAGACATAGAAAAATACAAATTCCCACATGGAATAATTTCATTCAAGTGGAATATCAGAAGATGTTTCTCTATATATTTCTGGTCTCAAATGCATTTCTTAACCAATTAAATGAAATTTCAAAGCCATATTTATTGACCTTCTTATTGTATATCTCACTGATAGAGATGGGTTCTAGGTGGATTGTGAGGGGATCTTCTGTTCCCTTCATTTCACATCTGGGGTACTTTTGTCCGTTTCTCACTATAAGCAATCAGAGTTCACATGGAGCATGGATTTCCTCTTATCAAGGGGAAAAAGATGTAACAGCCAAAGATAACTGAAGATTGATCCCTCTTCCCACCACACACACACACGAATCCATGATGATATAATGTTAGGCCTTAGTACACCTGTGGGGGCTTTGTGTTTTAGCATACAGAGAGAAGTTTATTTAGGTAGCAAATTCCTAACTTTTGATATTTATAGGACATTTATTTTTGCCAAGCTTCTAATTTTACTCTCACAACAATCTTGTGAATCAGATTCCTATTTAATTTTATTTTAGAAGTAAAGAAACCAAGGCTAATAATTTAAGTGAGATGCACTAAGTTCCCCCAGATAGGAAATGTAGGAACTCAAATGAAAATCTTGGCTGTGTAGCACTAGAACCCACATTCTTTACATTATGCCACACTGCCTTTCCAAATTCCTCTCAGACAAGGCTGGCTCAGACAACCTCTCAGCAGCACAGATTCCCAGGTCTCCTTCTGTTCATCCGTGTCAGGTACCCACTTCATTAGTTTCAATTTATTGTACAGGTGAAAATAAAGCAGACTTTTGTTTTGGAGATTTTTAGCTAAAATTGCTCTACTCCTTTTAAAAATTTAATTTGTTTTTTATGAGAGAATACAAATACACATATACCACACCCCCAGTCTTCAAACTAACAGAAACCAATGTATTAATTCATTTTTACACTACTGATAAAGACATACACATGACTGGGAAGAAAAGGAAGTTTAATTTGACTTACAGTTCCACATGGCTGGGGAGGTCCCATAATCATTGCTGAGGGAAAAAGACACTTCTTACATGGTGGCAGCAAGACAAAATGAGGAAGAAGCAAAAGCTGAAACACCTGATAAACTCATCAGATCTCGTGAGACTTATTCACTATCATGAGAATAGCATGGGAAAGACCAGCCCCCCTGATTCAATTACCTCCCACTGGGTCCTTCCAGCAGGATTTCTGGGAAATATAATTTTGTGGGAATTCTGGGAAATACAATTTAAGTTGAGATTTGGATGGAGACATAGTCAAACCATATCAGCCATATAGAAGGTGAGAAATTAAAATATCAAATTAAAAATTCAATGAATGATAGATCTCAAGGTTGGAAAGAGTCTTAACAGGCATCAGGCTCAATTCTAATATTTCTGAAGTTAGGCTGTGTAATGAGCTGTTGGCACAAGACCAATGTCATTTCATTAAATCATATGCCACATAATCACCACAAAGATTTATACAGTGTTTCCCATTTGTGCCAGACACCATTCTAAGTGAATTGCTGGTATAGTAATATTATGTAGGTATTTTAGTTGATTTTCTGTTGCTATAACTAAACACCTGAGACTGAGTACTTTATAAAGAAAATAAATTTACTTCTTAAAATTCTTGAGGGTGAGATTTCCAAGAGCTTAGAGCTATCATCTGGTGAGGGCCTTCTTGCTGTGTCACAACATGGTAGAGGGCATCACATGGTGAGAGGTCAAGAGCACACATGCCAGCTCTGGTCTCTCTTCTTCTCCTTATAAAACCACCAGTCCCATCATGGGAGACTCAACCTGATGACCTTATCTAATCCTAATTAACTCCCAAAGGCCCTTCTGCAATCAACATATGATTTGGGGGATTAAGTTTTCAACACTTGAAATTTGGGAGACACATTAAAACCATAGCAATAGTCATAGCCCATAATATTATACCATTATAGAGTCATAACCTATATTTATCCATATACAACCCATATAGTTCTCATAAGATGTTATTACAAAAACTATTTCATTTTAGAAATGAGGAATCTTAGACATAGGCTTATTTATGTTACAGTTGTGTAGCTAGTAAGTGGCAGTTGGAATCTGAACTCAAAAAACGTGGCTCTGGGACTGTTTCATAACATTTCCTCAAGGGATTGGGGAATAGATCACTCAGCCTCTGCAAGGATCACAACACTACTCAGGCACCTTAAAGATGATGACATTGTGAGTGATGTTCTTTTCATTATCTCTTCTAACTTATTTTTCTGTTATATAGGAAGGCTATGGATTTTTATATATTTTGCTATTGGGTAACTTACTGACCTCCATTATTAATTATAATAGCTTTTCAATGATACCTTCTATGTTTTCTGGAAGCATGATAATCATGTCTACACACTTTTTTTCACTTTTTTTTTTCAGTTTAATTGTTATACCCTGTATCAGCTTCCTGCTTTATCAGATTGGGTGTAATGTAGGTCTCCTTAAAAATTAATTGGAATGATGGAAATATTGTGGAATTTTTGATATGTTATAAGCAGGTAAGAAGCTTTTCAGGAATAATGTAATAATGGTTTGGGTTCAGATGATGGCATGAGAAATTCAATATCTGTTAGAGATTTTATATTAAAAATTGACTGAACTTGGAGATACGGGATGAGAAAAAGTAAAAGGTTTTGAATCTGAAGTATGCAAGTCCAATTGATAATGATCAGGAAATTGACTGTGTTTTAACAGCTGTTGAATTCCACTGATCTATTCATCTGAAACAAAATTACTGAAAGGAAATAATTAAAGTTTTCAGCTTATAAACAGGTTTAGGAATACTCCTTCTTTAAAGGAAATTCAAATACATTTTTATTTTTATAGCCTCTCCATGGTCTGATATTTAATATAACTACTTATAAAATACATATATAAAGTTAATATAATATTTATCTAATATAAAGTAACCTGAAAAGCATTATATGGACGAATATAAACTTTAAAAACTCTGAGATGGGTAACAACCTGTTTTTCAAATTTAGTTTACTTCAAAATCATTAGAGTAGCTCTTGAAGCCCCAATCTTAGAGAGTCTTGATTCCATTAGTCTGGAGGGGAGCTTGGGAATCTACATTTTCAGCTATTAGTCCAGGTAATTTTGAAAAACTGGTCCACAGTCTATGCTTTTAGATACCCTGGCCTAGCTCTTTACAGTCTACACCAGCACGTTGCATTTGTGTGCTGTATTTGGTACACTTATCCTTGTCATTCACACACTGAATTTCAATACCGTCTAATGTTTCTTTGAGCATTACATGTTGTTATATTTTTCCATATCCCTGTCCATATGGTTCTGACTTCTTAGAATGTTCTGATTTGCCTACCAGATTAACAAGCAGGCTATCCTTCTAAACTCTATCCAGACTCAGGAGAGCCTTGGTTTCCACCCCCAGTTGGAGGCTCTGCATGCCACTTCAACATGCAGGGTGCAGCACAGTCCCCTCTCAGCTCTGGTGGAATAAAACAGAAGGACCATGGGTGAGGTAGCTTTCTTGTACACATATGGAAACCTCCATGACAGTCCCCAACCCGTGGAAAGACACTGTTATTTGCAGAGCTTGCCATCTCAACCAAAGGAAGATTCAACAAAAGTAAAAACCAAATTGAAAAAAAGAAAGTACTTCTGTTACTCCTACTTATTTTTCTTAGACCAAGGAGGAGACAGAACAATATTTAGTATGGCCTACTTCCTAAAAATAAAAGAAAAGAGTATTGTATATATCTTAGCATAAGGAAAGACAAATCTGCATGTACAAATCTTGTATATACTTCAAATAATTACTGATAAAGAGTAAGGGAACATGATTAAAAATACACTACCACTAAAATTGAGGAATGATGACCAACCTGCTTCTGGATTCTAGGGTCGATTTAACTAACTGCAAGAGCAATAGAAATAGATTAAAAAACAAGTATATAAAATTACAACTAGATATTAGGTTGGTGCAAAAGTAATTGTGGCTTTTGTCACTATAATGGCAAAAACAGCAATTACTTTTGCACCAACCTAATAGAATTAATTATTGTGTCTTATGGCACTGTAAGCTGAGTGTAGGTAAGAATGTATTATATAGTTTCAAATAGCTAGAAAGAGGATATTATATGTTTGAAAGACAAAGAAATAATAAATATTTGAGATGATGGATATGCTAATCACTTTAATCTGATTACTATATGTGTATCACAACATCACTATGTATCCCATAAATACGAATAATTATTAAATGTCAATTAAAAAGTTAAAGTTATATTTTTAATGATAAAAATATGGTATGGCAACAACCAAAAAAAGGCACACACAATGCTGAACCAGGAATACCATGCTACCACACACCTTGGGCCTATTTACTTGACAGTACATAGACATATTCTACTCACTTCATATCCCTTCCAGCTGGCATATGACTTGGAAGACTGATTAGACAGCTCTCTCAGAGACACTTGGAAAGCCAGGGAAACCTGGTGTTGAGTCATGGGAGCTGCACATCCCACAAATAAACTCTTGAGTTGGGACTGAAACACAAGGTGCCCTAGTAGCAGCAGTCATTGATGAAGTCAGCCTTGACCTTCTCTCTCTGATTCTATGAGTATCAGAGAGTCGTGTACCGGCTCTAGGAGTGCCTATTTCTGGGCCATATGCTAAGAATTTAACCGTGGGCTCTGCATACCACATCATGGTAACAGCCAGTTTTAAGAATAAACAAAATAAATGCACCCTATCCATTCAAACAAACCAAACACTGCAGAGCAAGAGAAAAATAAATGTGATCCTTAAGACCATCCTCAAAGAAAATATTCCAAGCCATGTCAGTCACTGGCAGTATCTATGGGGTAAAGTGATACTTCCAGGACCTGATTAGAAGGAGGCAGCACTAATTTGATGGAGATTTTCAAAAATCTATGCTTAGAAGCAGTCTCAGCATAACACCATTTATATAATTTGGAAGACATTTCTCCAATGTGTCTTTATGTGTTTTTCTGGTGAAAGAAATAGGGAAATCTCTTCTTACCTCTCCTGGGTGGTCCAGTTGTTTCTTCATAGTAGCAGAAAGGGCACAGTTTTTTTTTTCAAAGATGCTAAGTGGAGGTTATTGCTCTGTCTTTTTGTCTATTGCATTCTTAGCACTGCCTCACTCCTACTTGTTTATGTAAGAGCCCAATAGGGGACTTCCATTATCTTCTTTTTTTTTCTAAGTGTCACCTTCCTTGCTTTTTTCCTTGTTTCCTTTCTGCATGCAGGCATCTTCATTTTCATTTTGCTTCTTTGAAGGGAAAAGTAGTATACTCATTTAAAAGTATATCTCATTCAAAACATAAGAGAATAATAAATTGAAAGGGAGGACATGAATTGAGAAAATTACAACGCCAAAAACTACAACTGTAGGAGAGAAAAGACAAAAAGAACAGTAGATAGTGTGAAACAATCTAGGGTGGAACACTACAAAACTCTATTCAGAAATGCAACAAATTGGATATTCCCTTTAGTCTGTCAATCTTCTAGTCTCAATTCTTATATACCATCTTTCTTTTTTTCCTGATGTTCAGTCTGAAGTATTTTCTCTCATGAAAAGAATGGAGTTTTTCAAATGCAAGAGCCTAATTAGGAAGAAGGTTTTCTATCCTTTCACTATTGCATTGTAAGTTTCAATTCTCTTTTTCTGCACTATTTACAATGGAGGCATTTGTAATAAAGGGTATCACAGTGGGACACTGCTGTCATTGGTAGTATCAAGATGAGAACTGTAGAGAGAAAATAGACATAAGTTCAAGTACTGTGGTGTCCATTCTTTGTAAGTGTTTTTGTCTAATGCAATAACAAGCAGGCACATACCATATTGGAACTACACTAAGTGGGGTGTGAAACATCTCGACAATTTAATGAGCCTCAAATTTAGTTTTGGGAAAAAAATGCTCACTTCCAAATTTTGACACTACTCTTACAGGGTGATTTTGTTTAGCTTTCAGGCAGGAGCAAAGTAGAAATTGAGATGTTGAGGAGAAAAGAAAGCATTTTCATGGGAGGGATGTATAGAATATTAGTTTTAATCACATACAACAATGCTTCTCATGCACTTCTTTGACTCTTTAGTATGCATAGGAATCGCAGGGAGAGCAATATTCCCAAACTTTGCCACCAGCAGTTCTGTAAAAGAACCCAATAATTTTCACTTCCAATAAACTTCCTGGTGATGCCCATATTTCCAGTACATACATGGGCCTCACTTTGAGTAGCAAGGACAGAAGGGACAATATTTCTGAAGAGAAAGAATCAAAATAAGAGATGCCTGAAATTATGATGTCATCCTTGACTCCTTCTTTCCCTTGAATCCTAACCCTCTATGCTCTCTCACCTTCTGCCACAATATCTAATCACTGAGTTTTGCAGAAATATCTCTCTAGTTCACCCCCTTCTTTTCACTCCCACTGTAGTTCAAACCCTAATTATTTCTTGCCTCGATCTTCAGTAGTATCTTGAGTGATTCTCCAGTCTCTGGTTTTGTCTTAATGTAATCTAGACTCCATGAAACTTTCTAAAATCAAATCTAATCAAACTGTTCTTCTGATTAAAATCCAACAAAGGGCTCCAATTCTCTACGGAATAAAGCCCACACTTCTTAGCATTGAATGTTAGGCCTTCTTGATCTCCCCTGATCCATCTGTCCAGTCTTCCTTGTAGTAATAGTTCACTCTACTCACTGAAAGCAATGTTTTATTTATCTGACAGCCAAGTTGAGCTGCTTGTGGATTCCCAAACAGGCAAAGCCCAAGTCTCTCCCTTGCAATATCTTTACCTTTCAATCAGAAAACATTTTCATTCATTCTTCAAAAATATGACTTGAACATAAATCATCTATCAAAATTTCCATGACTCTCAGGTGCATAGAACCCTCCCTCTTCTGTGGCCATTTGTCAACATGTAGTAATTATTTGCTTATTTTCTTCCCTTCTAAAACAGTGTGATTTCCTCAAAAGCAGAATGAAAAATGCAACTCATGTAGGATCTAGCACAAGAAGGTTTACTCAATTAAATTGATTTTAAGAGAGCTTAAACACTATTTAGGATTTTCATTTTTCAGATGCAGAGAGAAGGGAGGAAAGATAAAGGAATTGTGCCAAAGCCATTAAAATAAGGACTACATAGTGATGTGATGTCTTTGCTAAAATGAGGTAGTTCAGTCAAACAGGATTTCTGTCTTGTTAGAAGGCTTATGTGGATCACTGTAAGGACCAAAAAACACTTGGGAACCAATGAGTGTGTCTGTATATCTTTGTGTTTCAATCCATTTGCCTTAAGTGAATTGTTTAAATACTCAGTACAAATATCACCAATTGTATATAGAGCATGCAAATTGCTAACACTTAGGCTATTTTATTCCAGCTGTGCTGTGCTTAGAAAAACTGTTGAATATCCCTTACCTCATTAAACATGAAGCTTACAGCAAGTCTGAAGATTTACAAAGCACCTATTTTCCTATTAGCCAAGAGGAAAAAAGAAACTTCATAAAGTTTCTTTATAAATAACATAACAAAACACTTGCTCCCTTCCTCCTCTACCATTTCTGTTTGTATATGCCAACCAGTGCCAAGGAAACATGGGTCACCATAAAATTACAGCACATTCTTAGATATCTCTAGTAGAGCTGGGGGAAACCCTTAAAGATTTCAACTTTAAGAGGGAATACAAGTTTAAAAAAACAAACAAACCTGTGCCCAAACAGGACATGAATAGGAAAGACACTCATTAGATTGTGTAACATAAACTTATGCTGGCAGAAGTAGGAAAGCAGTAGACTCAGACAGAGCCACAAGGCAGGTGGTGATCTGATAAATGCAAGTTTTTTAATTGTGTGACTATGAGTTTTGGTTCTCCATATGGCTTCAAGGCAATCTAAGGGATTCTCCTAGAACATATGCCATCTTGCGTGTTTTTCATAGCCCACATTCTCACAGAAGTGTGACCCGTTTAACTTTTCTTGCTGTTCTCAGTCTATTAAAGCACTTTGCTTTCAACATGGGCTCTAGTCTGAAAAGAATGGAATAGAAGAGGAGGTTATTGCGATGATTTGGGGCTCTGATTTGATAATGAAGCTCACACGTATGCCAGTCATGATGCCACTCGCAGAGCAGTGGGGCGAGCATCCCATTTCGTTTGGTTCATTTGACCCTAGAGCATCCTCTTAAGCCTCCCTCTCCTACCTCTTACTATCATACAGGTAAAAAACAATTCACACCTCTTGCAAGGGCATTTTTGACCCATCAGAGTCCTTAAAGTAGCTCTACCCTTCCCATTGGAGAATACAATTTTTCCCTCTAGGAGCATACTGAGCTCACTGTTGCCAAGGAAATTGGGAGAACAGAGCACAATCATTTCCATTTTATTGTCTATTGTCCAGATGAATAAGATAAAATATAGCTTATGGATCATTTGTGTGCTAGTGTTATTCTCTTTTTTCAGATTCTCACCTGTAAGCTTGAATTATGTCTACATCATGCTTGGGAAATGTCCATATATTCTAAGCTTGAAACTGCAGTGATGAGGACGTCACCACTTCCAGAGAGAACACTTTACTACCAGGTAAGGCTCTGACTTTTAACTCTTAAAACAATACATACCACTTTCAAACTAAAAATTATTTAGTATTAGGAAACATTACCAATTCCTTCCTAGTTCCTTTTTGATATTATTTCTCTTCTGTTTAAACTCTTGGTTATTCTCCTCTGAATAATTCCCATTTTAAGTTTTACTCCATTTAATGTAATTTATGTAAAATAGTATATACTAATTTAATTTTTAATGATTAGGTATTTTCTAGTGTTTTTACTTTTGAAATACATATAATTTCACAAGATGTTAAAAATAATTAAAGTTAACCCTTAACACCAAATACAATAAGGCTTTAAATTTTCAATATATATGTGTGTGTACATATATACATGTAAATAGACATATAAATTGTTGTGCTCTGAATGGAGGAAAGATGGGTTTTAAGAGTCACATAGCAAGATTGTCACTTCTAACATTTTCACTTTTTGTCCTTCCATTAATGCAGTATAAGACTACCAGAATGTTAAGTTGAAGTTTATAACATATCATTACATATTAGGTTTACCATGAAAAGGAATATCCCAAGATTTTTTTCTTTAAAAAAAATAAATACCTTAAACTCATACTGTGTGTTTTTGACCCTAATAAATGAACTTACGAGAACTTTATCCATTGCTTTAGTATCATTTTGAGTCTGGCTACTTATTATTAACATACTTATTATTAACGCCTTGCCTTCTATTGCTTTGTTTCACTGATTTAAATATTGAACAGAATATTCTGCCCTAGGTAAATCTTTCCAGGTTGAAATGTTTAATTTGTAAAAAATGCAGATTTAATATCTCATGACCAAGTACAACTAATCCTGGGAATGTGATTTTTTTCAGCATATGGCATTTAATTAGGATAATTCATTACATCAACAATTTAGAGAAAAATCACTTGATCCTCTCAGAATATACAAAAGAAAATGAAATTAACAAAATTCAACATCCATTCATGATAAAAATTCTCAGCAAAAGAGGAACAGAAGAGAACTTTCTTAACCTGATAAAGAACATCTGCACAAAAAGATAGCTAACTTATTAATGATAGAAAACTAAACACTTGCCAAAAAGATAGAAAACAAGACAATTATGTACACTCTTACCACTCCTATAAATGTCACACTCGATATTTCAGACAGTTTACTGAGGCAAGAAAAAAAAAAAAGAAAATCTATACCAACAGGAATAAAAGATCTAAAACTGTCTCTATTATTAGGCAATACAATTATCTATTTAGAAAATACCAAATAATCTACAAAAAAACTATTAGAACTAATAAATAGTTTAGAAAGTTTGCAGGGTGCAAAGTCAATATACAAAAAATCATTATACTTCTCTATAATGAAAATTAACTATTTTGGAAGATGGCAAAATAAGAATTCTCTGGGTCCAGTCTTCTTCACAAAAATCCAGCTAGTAACTATCCACATGCAAGAATACCCCTGTGAATATTCCAGAACATGAAAGTGGGGCTGAGACAACTTCTTGGAGTGCAGAACTGAAAACAGCTGTACACAAAGAGTAAGAGGAGTTGTTTCACTTTGATTATGTTATTTCTCTCCCAGCTGGCCCAATGCCACACACAGAGGATTCCTAGGAATCATCATTTTTACAGAGGGAAAAGAGAATTGGAGGCAAACATTCATCATCCCCATCATTCTAAGACTTCTTGCAGGAGACACTCTCTTGTGTAGCCCCATAAGAAACATTGGGGGTATTGGTAGGGCTAGACCACCGGGTTTCAGTTAGAAACAAAAAGCAAGAATGGCGCTCACAGAGGCCACTGTAGGGATGGTTGGTTGGTTTACATTTTTTCTGCAAATAGCACTGCTCTGAAGAAAACATGGTTAATTGGTCTCCCAGGCTTGAATTCCTGGCTGGTTTTCACCTCCAGCGTCAGTGCTATCCTTGAAACTTCTCAAGGCCAGGAGATTGGGTCACGCGGATAACTATCTGAAAAAGGAGAATCTGACCTCGCATGGCCCTAGCTGTCAACCTTCAAACCACTCAAGCTCTGGTGCACTCTTTAACCCTTCTCTGGGCAAAAAGGCAAGGGCTGGAGGGTGATTATCCACAAAGGGAGCATCTGTTCCCCCAGGTGCTAATTGGCTAATGTACCAAGCCTTGGTGCTTTACTTAAGACTACCATAGGATGGGAAGCAAACATGGTTGAGTAGTGATTCCAGGGACCCCATGGATGGGTAGAATCGATATTGTAAAAATTACCATATTGTCAAAAGCAATCTACAAATTTAATGCAATTCCTATCAAAATATTATCATCACTCTTCACAAAAGTAGGAAAAACCATACTAAAATTCATATGAAACCAAAAAAGAGCCTGCATAGCCAATGCAAGACTAAGCAAAAAGAACAAATCTGGAGGCATCATATTACCTGATTTCAAACTATACTACAAGGTTATAGTTACAAAACAGAGCAGTACTTGTATAAAAATAGGCACATAGACCAATAGAATAGAATAGAATAGAATAGAGAACCCAGAAATAAAACCAAATACTTACAGCCAACTGATCTTTGACGAAGCAAACAAAACTAAAGTGGGGAAAGAACACCCTATTCAACAAATGATGCTGGGATAATTTTCAAACCACATGCAGAAGTATGAAACTGCATCCTCATCTCTCACCTTATAAAGAAAATCAACTCAAGATGGATAAAATATTTGAATCTAAGACCTGAAACCATAAAACTTCTAGAAGATAACATTGGAAAAACTCTTCTAGACATTAGCTTAGGCAAAGAGTTCATGACCAAGAACCCAAAAACAAAAATAAATAGATGGGACCTAATTAAACTGAAATGCTTTTGCCCAGCCAAAGAAATAATCAGCAGAGTAAACAGACAATCCACAGAGTGGGAGATAAGTCTTTGCAAACTATGCATCTGACAAAGGACTAATATCCAGAATCTACAAGAAACTTAAATCAGCAAGAAAAAAACTAATATTCCCATCAAAATTAGGCAAAGGACATGAATAGAGAATTCTCAAAAGAAATTATACAAATGGCCTACAAACATAAAAAAAATGCTCAACGTAACTAATTATCAGGGAAATGTAAATTAAAACCACAATGAGATACCACCTAATTTCTGCAAGAATGGCCATAATTTAAAATTCAAAAAAAAAAAATACACGTTGGTGTGGATGTTGTGAAAGGTAACACTTTTACACTTCTGGTTGGAATGTAAACTAGTACAACCACTGTGGAAAACAATATGGAGATTTCTTAAATAACTAAAAGTAGAATTACCATTTGAACCAAAAATCTCACTACCGGGTATCTACCCAAAGGGAAAGAAGTCATTATATGAAAAAGACACTTACACATGCATGTTTATAGCAGCACAATTTGCAATTGCAAAAATATGGAACCAGCCTAAATGCCCATCAACCAATGAGTGGATAAAGAAAGTTTGGTATATATACACCATGGAATACTACTCAGCCATAAAAAGGAATGAAATAATGGCATTTGCAGCAACCTGGATGGAGTTGGAGACCATTATTATTCTAAGTGAAGTAACTCAGGCATTAAAAACCAAATATTGTATGTTTTTACTTATAAGTAGGAGCTAAGCAATGAGGACACAAATGCATAAGGATTATATAATAAACTTTGCGGACCTTGAGGGGAGGGAGAGAGAGGGATGAGGGATAAAAGTCTGCACATTGGGTTCAGTCTACACTGCTCGGGTGATGGGTGCATCCAAATCTCAGAAATCACTACTAAAGAACTTATCCATGTAACTAAAAATCACGTGTTCCCCCGAAACTATTTAAATAAAAATTTTAAAAATCCCATTTACAATAGCAAAAAAAGAGAGAAATACTTAGTTGTAAATTTAGAGGGTGAAAGACTCCCTACTTAAAAAAATTATAAAACATTGATAAAAAGAAATTGAAGAAAACAAAGTAAATGGAAAGATACCTCATGTTCATGAATTGCAAAAATTAGTAATCTTAAAATTGTATATTTTCCAAAGCAATGTACAGATCACTTTCTATCAAATTCCAATGTTATTTTTTCACACAAATAGAAAACTATTTCCTATATTTTTATGAAACAACAAACAACTAGAAACAGCCAAACAATCTTGGACTAAAAGAACAAAACTATAGACATCACACTACCTGACTTCAAAGTATGTTACAAAGCAATTATGATCAAAATAGCATGGTACTGGCATAAAAAGAGATTTTTCAAGGAACGGAACAAGATGAAGAGCCCAGATAAATCCACATATTTATTTTCAGTGTTATTTTTTGACAAAGGTGCCAAGAACACACAATGGGAAAAGGATAGTCTCTTCAATGAATGGTGCAGTGAAAACTGGTTAGCCACATGCAGAAGAAGGAAATTAGACCTTTTTCTTAATTCAAGCACAAAAATCAACTTCAAATGCATTAAACATATATCATAACACCTGAAACTATAAAACTAGTAGAATAAAACATAGGAAAAAACTACATGACATTGGTCTGGGAGAGGATTTTTTGGATATGACCCTGACAGCTTAGGAAAAAAGCAACAATAGACATATATGATTGCATCAAACTGAAAAGCTTCTGCACAGCAATAGAAACAATTAATGAAGTGAAAAGACAACCCAGAAAGTGGGAAAAAATACATGCACAACATACATCTGATAAGGCTTAATATCCAAAATATATAAGAAACTTGCACATCTCAATAGCAAGAAAACAAATAACCAGATTTTAAAATTGAGCAAAAAAATCTAAATAGGCACTTCTCAAAAGAAGATAAACAAATGGCAAAGCAGTTCATTTTAAAATGCTCATTATCCTTAATCATTAGGAAAATGAAAATTAAAACCACAGTGAGATCTCACCTCACACTGGTTAGAGTGGATTTTATCAGAAAGATGAAAGATAACAACTGTTGGTGAGGATGTAGAGAATAGGTAACGCTTGTACAATGTTGGTGATGATGCAAAGTTTTACAACCATTATGAAAATAGTGTGGAGTTTCCTCAAAAAAAGTAAATAAATAAAAATAGAACTACCATATTGTATTAGTCAGGGTTCTCTAAAGGGACAGAAGTAATATGCTATATGTATGTATGTATACATATAAAGGGGACTTTATTAAGGAGAATTGACACGCAATTACAAGGTGAAATCCCAAGATAGGCCTTCTACAAGCTGAGAAGTAAGGAAGCCAGTCTGAGCCCCTGAACCTCAAAAGTGGGGAAGCCAGCAATGCAGCCTTCAGTCTGAGGCCAAAATACAATTAGAAGTGGTCAATTAAAGATAATATACATTTTTAAAATTAACTATTTTGAAATGAATCATCATTTACAATAGCATCAAAAACATAATAAATTATGTGTGAATTCTGCACATATTTAAATGAATGGAGATATATCATTTTCATGAATTGGAAGGCTTTTCATGAATTGGAAAAATGTTTATAAGATGCCAATTATTTTCAAACTAACCTTTAGCCTCAACTCAATTTAAATTAAAATTCTAGCAGCAAATCCTTACAAAAAATCATCAATTTGATTTTAAAGTTTATATGGAAAGACAACAGAATTAGAATACCTTAAACATTTTGAAAAACATGGCATACTGCCACTAGCTAAGATTTATTTTATAGCTACACTATTCAAAGCAAGTTGGTACTGTCAGAATTATAGATACATAAACTAAAGGAACAGAATAGAGAGTCCAGAAGTAGACACATAGGTATATGATCAATAAAGTTTTAACAAAGGAGTAAAGGTAACTCCTTTGAGTAAAGGTAAAACTAAAGGAGTAAAGGTAATTCCTAGTGTGGAAATTATCATCTTTTCAACAAATAATGCCAGAACAATTGGATATCCATATAAACAAACAAACAAACAAACCCTTGATTCTTGACCTCAAAACAGATCTTGTGCCTAAAAATAAAACCCAAAGGTATAAAATCTTCAAAAGTTAATATAGGAAAAATCTTTGTGATCTTGAGATAGGAAACGATTTCTTTGGTAAGACTCCAGAAACACAATCAATAATAGAAATCATGATATATTGGATTTCATCAACATTAGGAATTTTAGAGCTTCTGCCTTCTGAAATATACTCTTAAAAAAGTAAAAACACAAGCAAGCAATGGACTGAAAGAAAACATTTTATTTCGCATATCTAAGAAGGGCGTTGTATCCAGAATAAATAAAGAACACCCAAATCTCAATGATAACAAAACAAATAATCCAATAAATAATTGAAAAAAATTTCAAACTGAAAATTTGCCCAAGAAAGTGTACGGATGGAAAATAAGCACTTATAGGGATGCTAAACCTCATTAGTCATTAGGGAAATACAAATTAAAATTAGGATGAAATACTACTATTGGCATCACAAAAATTTTAATAACTAACAATACAGTGTGTGTATTTGTTTGTTTTCACACTGCTGTAAATGACTATGTGAGACTGGGTAATTTATGAGGAAAAGAGTTTTAATTGACTCAATTGACTCAGTTCTGCAGGCTGTACAGGAGGCATGGCTAGGGAGGCCTCAGAAAACTTACAATCATGGCAAAAGGGCAAAGAGGAAGTAAACACATATTCACAAGCCAGCAGGAGAGAAAAAGAAGGGGGAAGTGCTACACAGTTTTAAACAAATGGGGCTTCTGAGAACTCACTCACTATAATGTGAACAGCAAGGGAGAAATCTGCCCCCATGATCCAATCACCTCCCACCTGATCCCTCTGCCAACATTGTGAATTACAATTCAACATGAGATTTGGGTGGGGACACGGAGCCAAACAATATCAGTGTATTTGTGAGGAGGCGGAGCAACTGGCACTCTTAAACATTTTCTATTGAGAATGCAAAATGTACATTAACTCTGGAAAACAGGTTGGTAATGTCTTACAAAGTTCAATATTCACTTAAGAGCATTTCCATTCCCAGGGATTTATCTAGGAAAAATGAATATGTTGCTTAATGAAAAAAAAAAACATAGGTAAATATTTATAGCAAATATTTATTTATAGTAAACATATGCTGAAAATAACTGAACTGTCTATTAACAAGTGAATGGCTAAATAAACTATGGCATATCAACTATGGCATACTACCTCACAATAGAAAGAAACAAACTGCTAGCAGACACAACAAAGTGGACAAATTTGAAATATATTATGATATGTGCATGAAGCCAATTCCCAAAAACTATTAACTGTGATTCTATGAAAATAGCATTCTGGAAAATACCAAACTATAGACACGGAAATGGATCAATTTTTGTCAGAAGTTGGGTATGTGGGAAGAATTATTACAAAGGAAAATGGGGAAATTTGAGGGGTTAACAAAGCTTTTTTATTTTGGTGTTCATTACATGACTGCACGCATTTGCAAAACTCAGCAAATTTTACTAGAAAAAGCATAAATTTTACTCTATAATGTATACCTTAGTAAAAATAATTGATATAAAAAGATGACAAAAGAAACAGTTCAAGTCACATAAGATTAAGTTTCCAGCCCAGATCATGTACATTGGAAATATATGATTTTAGAAAGGATGCAAATCATCATAAACTAGGTCAGAAAGTGCTGAGAGACGAAGATATAGCATTTTTTTCAGATATGTAAGAAAGAGCATTGGCGAAGGACAGATAATCTTAGTTATTTTCTGTTGCATTGGGTGATGAAAGGGCTGAGCATGCTGTCTCAGGCCTCTTTCTCTTTTTACAAAGCCATCTGTTCCACTCCCATGATAACCCATTAATTAATTAACACATTAATCCATCAATCCATGAATTAATCCATGATCCATTAATCCATGAATCCATCAATCCTCATGAGGGTAGAGCCCTCATGACCCAATCACTTCTTAAAGGTCCCACCTCTCATTACTGCTACATGGGGAATTAAGTTTCAACATGAGCTTTTAAGAGGACAACATTCAACCCATAGCAGAGAGGAAAAGGGCAAGTTCAGAAACTTGGTTAGGAAAACTGGTCAAAGTTGTGGTCACTATGTGTCATAATGATTTATTTTTCATTTTGTCTAAAGACCTAAAGAAAGCAACCAAGTAAATTTTAAAAAGTAATTTTACATCTTTCCTTCATCAACCACCTATCCAATATTGGAGAAGTTACTCAAAATATTGAATATTTCAACATCCTTATCAGATAAATAACAATTTCTGTCTTGAGATTCAATATTAACCAACTTTAATTTAGACCCTAAATAATTTCAGACTTGTCTCTGAAAATTTCCAGCTGAGGGACCAGTTGTAAGTTACTTAACCTATCTGAACCACTTTTCTGTAAATAGGATGGGGCTGTTGAGAGGATGGAATAAGACAGGGGGCACCCAGCTTGTTTATATTTATTTTAGATCAAATTTAAAATGAAATGCCACAGTACTGGCAGAGAGAATGCATTAGTCAAAGCCAAGAAAGGAATAGAAAATCCAGTGCATTGAGGAAACAGAAAATAATTAAATATGGTTGATACTTAAGGTTAAAGGGGAAAGAGCGGTGAGAGAAGAGATAGGTAGGAACTAAATCATGAAAAACTATATGTGCTTTGGCCAGAACTCTTTATTTTACTCCTAACTGTAAAAATATCATTGAGAAAGTGTTGACTGACTTGAGCAATATTTGGCTGGCAGAATTTATAGAGTTCAGTGACAAATTAGATGAGGAATGATGGAAAAGAAGGAATCTATGACCACAGTGTTCATAATGTCAGTCTTTACATAGGAAATGAAGGACTAAAAAGAGGTGAGAGGAGAGCCAAAGACATAACTCTAGGAAATAAAAATAATTATTTCATCTGGCATAAAGGGTTACATTCAAGATAGAGACAGGATGAAAGACTAGATGATCCTGACAATAAAAATGATAAAGGAGAGTTAGCATTTGTTAAGTGCTTATGACATAATAGACACTGTGCATATACATATATTATCTCACTTTACAAGAGGAAAAGAAGACTTAGGGAGAATAAATGATCTTCCCAAGGCACACTGCTCTATGCAATTGGTTTCAAACTCAGAAAGTCACACTGCAGAACTTGAATTTTTATAAGGTAAGTCCAACTTGAAGAGTCGTCACAAAAGATGTGAAGAAAGATGTACGCAAGAAGGGAGAGTTTAAGTGTGTTAAAGCTTGGACATTTTCCATTGGATTTAACAATTCGTAAGTGCAGCCGTGAGTGATCTTGATGAGAAAAATTCTATGCATATGGCAGGAGGCAAAGGCAGATTTTAAAAAATTGAGCCGCTAGAGCAAGGATGACAGCAAATATGATCTTGATGATATTGAGCCCACTTTTTCAGTAGCCATAGCCCTTTGGGTATGCGGAATAACTTTAAGAAGACAAAGACCTGACTGGTTTGTACAAATTATAGATTTGTTAACAATCATGTATTTGCCACATGAAAGCTGATAAGGAAAATAAAACTATTATGTTAAATAAGTAAGACATCAATAACAACAACAAGAACAATAACATGTATTCCCCACACCCTGCTTTTCATTCAAACTCAATATATACAACTGGTTCTCCCTATCAATCTGAATAAAAAAATTAAGTCAAGGCTCATGAATCTTCTGCTCACTCTTAGATAATGTGGAGTTCTTGGTAACTTCCATAAAATAGTCTCAATTCAATCATTAGTATGTCCACTATAGTATAATAATGAAAATCTTAAAACTTAGTGTGAAGGTAAATTTTCCCATTCCACTTGTAGCCAGAGCCTGATTCAAGCTGATTTCTTGCAGGGTTAGGAATGGGGTTTAATACATTGCATCTCTTTCCACTGCAATCACATTTGTACTTTCTCCCTCACCTTGCTAACAGATTTCTGACCAATGGAGCTTGGTAAGTTTTCAGCACTGGAGAAAAGAGTGGTACAGGGTCAGGAAAATTCTTTCATTCCAAAAAATGTGGTGAAGGAGTTGGTTTGGGTGCTTTCTGGGTCTAGAAGATGTCTAAAGTTGATGAATAAACTCATTGAGAAGTTTCTGGGTTTCTATGAGAACTTTTCCCATCAATGTGATCTCTCTAATTTTTTAAATGAACAAGTGTGTCAACCTTATTGCCTTATCAATTATAACTTCTACCCAAGCTTGTAAGTACAAGAAAATACAATCCGTATTTTCTTTTCTGAGATTCCTTGCTTGTCCACACATGAGAGAATAAATCTCTCTTATTACAGTTTACTCTCTCATGCGTACTCTACAATCAGTTCATAGGAACCAGTCACTTTGGGCCTGTCTTATAGACTAGGCAATTACTTCCCAAACAGCTGTTGCTGTAGTACATTTCAAAAGGCCTCTATAATCAGCCTCACTCTCACCCTTTAGATTTTCCAGGCAAGAGGCAGAGTGAGTCTACTTTGCTTCACAAGTTTCCAGAACAAATAACTCCTAAGTTTCCATCTAAAGCCTAGATTTGAACTCCCATCTATTTCCTCCCAGGGACAGTGTGACTTCTACCACCCACTGGATTTCTCTAAAATTTCTCCTGTGTCTCTAACTCCTGAACATCTTACACTTTCTATGTAGGAGAATGGTTAAAAACTGTGAATTGGTTTTGTTATAAAATCCTGGGTAGTCTTGAACCGCAATCTGAAATGCAGCTAGGTTTTTTAGGTCTTTGCTTAAATTGAGTGCAAAACAATCCATTTAAATAACTTGAAATTTAGAAGATTTTTGTTGTGATTTGCAGGAAAATTCTGTCTAAAAAGCACACCAAAGAAAGAAGTTCAGCTTGCTGACCCATGCCTGGAATCTGGTGTATCTTTGAATGAATAAATTCAGATAAATATTAACTAAAATAGCAACACAATGAATTAGCACAACTTCCTTGTGTGACATAATGATCAATAAAGGAAAGACACAGGTGCCTTAGAGAAAATTTAATCTAAGTACAAATCTTTTATTCATAAGTTTCAAATTAAATCTGGTTGACTTTTAAAAGCTCCATTCAAACATTAATAAATGTTTATGTATCAAAGGGGGGAAATGTCACACTTCTTTTGTAAACTAAAATGCATGTGATTTTACATGTTCCCAAATGAAAAGTATGAATCAAGCAACAGAAATAAATGTGGACAAATTAAAATTAATTTATCATAAGCAGGAGTTCCAGAGTAAGTTATGTCCACAATCACATCCTGTGCTTATGAATAGTACAATCATCAAGCATTCAAACATGGAGTTTTGTCAAATATAAAATTCTTGACTGAAGAATTCTGTTTGTGGTAGAATGGTAAATTTAATACAGGTGTTTATCACAACTGCTGAACAGGTATGTGTAAGACTTTTGCCACTAAGTCAAGGCTAACATGAGGAAAAGAAAAAAGAATGTTCGGTCACTCTTGTTATGAACAGTAGATGTTCATAGAACTGACTTCAGTTGGCCTAAGGCTTAAGTCTTTCTAAAATATAATTGATAATGAACAGCAAAGAGAAAATATGCACTTTGCTAAGTACTGCTTAGACTGTTTTTAATTGTGATAAACTTCATATAATGAGAAATTTGCTACCATAAGCATTTTTAAGTGTACAGTTAAGTAATGTTAAGCATATTCACATTGTTGTACTACTCATCTACAGAACCTTTTACATCTTGCAAAACAAATCCAATACTAACTAAACAGCAACTGTCAATTTCTCCCTCCCTGTAGCCTCTGGTGACCAGCATTCTACTCTCTGTGTTTATGAGATTGAATATTTTATATATGATTCCTCATAAAAGTGGGATCATGCACTATTTGTCCTCCTCTGATTGGTTTATTTCACTTAGCAAAATGTCCTGTAGGTTCATCAATCTTGTCACATATGGTGGAATTTCCTTCTTTTTTAAGGTTGAATTATATTCCACTGTATGCAAATATCACATTTTCTTTATCCATTCTTCCAGTCGACTAAAAACTTCTGCACAGCAAGGAAACAATCAACAGAATGAAAAGGCAATATATAGAAAAGAAGAAAGCATATGTAAACCATATATCTGATAAAGATTTACTAGCCAAAAATATAAGGAACTCTTACAACTCAATTGCAAAAAACCCAAATAACCCAATACAAAAATGGGTCAAGGCCTTGAATAGACATTTCTTCAAAGAAGATATACAAATAATCAAGAGGTATATCATTGGTGACATAGTTTAAATATTTGTCCCTTCAAAATCTCATGTTGAAAGTTGATCCTCAATGTTGGAGGTGGGGCCTGGTGGGAGGTATTTGGATCGCATGAATGGCTTTGGTGCCATTCTCATGGTAAAAGAGACTGGCACCTCCCTTTCATCTCTCTCACTTGTTATATGTTCTCTACACAGCAGCTTCCCTTCATGCTTTGCCATGAAAACTGAAAACTTCCTGAAGCCCTCACATCAAAAGCAGATGCTAATACCATGCTTTTTGTACAACCTGCAGAGCTATGACCAAAAAAATTTTTTTCTTCATAAATTATCCAGCCTCAGTTATTCCTTTAGTGACACAAATGGATTAAGAAATAAAATCAGTTCTGAGGAGGGGATGTAGCGATAAAGATACCTGAAATTGTGGCAGCAGATTTGGAACTGGATAATGGGCAGAGGTTGGAAAATTTGGAAGGCTCAGAAGAAGACAGAAAGGTGAGGGAATGTTTGGATTTTATTAAAGGCCACGTAAGTGGCTGTTACTAAAATGCTGATTGTAATATGGATAGTAAAGGCCATGCTGAGGAGGTCTCAGATAGAAATGAGAAATTAATTGGGAGCGTAGGTCACCCTTGTTATGATGTAGCAAAGGACTTGACTGCATGCATTGTGTCTATGTCCTAGGACTTTGTGGAAGGCTGAACTTAAGAGTGATGATTCAGCATATCTGGCTGAAGATATTTCTAAGCAGCAAAGCACTCAAGATGTGATGTGGTGGCTTCTAATAACCTATAATTAGATATGGGAGCAAAGAAATGACCTAAAGTTGGAACTTACAATTAAAAGAGAAAGAGAACATTAAAACTTGGAAAATTTGCCACCTGGTCATATGATTGAGAAGAAAAGATAATTTTCAGATGAGGAATACAAGGGAGCTGCAGAGCAACCACTTGTTAGAGAGATTTGCATGACTAAAAGGGATCCAGGTGCTATTAGTCACAACAATGGGGAAAAGGCCCTTGAAGGCATTTCAGAAATCTTTGAGGCTGTCCTTCTATCACAGTCCTGGAGGTCTAGGAGGACAGAGTGGTTTTGGGAACTAGGCCCAGCACACTGCCCTGTGCTGCCTTGGGATGCTGCTCCCAAATCTCCACAGGTTCAGTTTTAACCACAGCTCCAAAGGCCTCAGATACTGCTTGGACTTCTGCTCTTGGACTAAAGGTGAAGGCAAATGAGACTTGCAAGATTTCAAGTGGTGCTAAACCCATAGGCACACAGAATGCAAGAGCCATGGAGGCTTGGAAACTTCCATCTAGATTTTAGAGGATGTGCCTGAAAGCTTGGGTGCCCAAGGAGACGCTTGCCACAGGGAGCCCCAGCAAAGAGAGTGTTTTAAATCAGTGCCAAGGAAAAAGTCAGTGACCCAGTATGGCTGCTCCTCACTAGGGCATTGCCTATTGGAGCAGTGGGAATGGGGCCACTGCTCTGTAGGTCCCAGCATGGTAGAGCCAGTGGCAACTTGAACCCTCAATCTGGAAATGCTACAGGCATTTGACTCTAGCTTGTAAAAGCAGCCATGTGGGATGTAACCAGAAAAGCCATTAAAAGGACTGCCTGAGGTTTTAGGGGCCCACGGCTAGCACCAGTGCACCCAGAATGCAGAACATGGACTCATGGGAGGCAATTTGGAGCTTTAAGTTTTAACGTCTGCCCTGCTAAATTCCACACATATGTAGAGCCCGTTACCCCTTTCTTTTAGCCAATTTCTCTCTTTTGGAATAGGATTGTTTACCTTATGCCTGTACCACCATTGTATTGTGAAAGTAAATAACTTGGTTTTGATTTTACAGATGCATAGCTAGAAGGAACTTGCTTTGAGTTTCAGATGACTTTAGACTTTGGACTTTTGATTTAGTGCTAGAAGAAGTTAAGATTTGGGGGTAATATTGAGGAGAAATGATTGTATTTTGCAGTGCAAGAAGAACATGAATGAGATTTGGAAGTAAGGAAAAGAATGATATATTTTGTGTCTGTCACTTCTACATCTCTGTTGAAATTTGATCCCCAGTATTGGAGGTGGGGCCTGGTGGGAGGTATTTGAGTCATAGGAAGGATCCTTCATGAATGTCTTCTCACTCTATTAGTTCCCACAATAACTGATTGTTAAAAAGAGGATGGCTGCTGGGCGTGGTGGCTCATGCCTGTAGTCCCAGCACTTTGGGAGGCCAAGGCAGGCAGATAACCTGAGATTGGGAGTTTGAGACCAGCCTGACCAACATGGAGAAACCCCGTCTCAACTAAAAATACAAAATTAGCTGGTCGTGGTGGCGCAGGCCTGTAATCCCAGCTACTCGGGAGGCTGAGGCAGTAGGATCACTTGAACCTGGGCAGCGGAGGTTGCAGTGAGCCGAGATCACGCCATTGCACTCCAGCCTGGGCAACAGAGCGAGATTCCTTCTAAAAAAAAAAAAAAAAGAGGATGGCACCTTCCTCTCCTCTCTCTCACTTCTCCCTATGTGATCACTAAATGCCAGCTCCCCTTTGCTTTCTGTCATGAAGGGAAGTTTCCTGAAGCCCTCAACAAAAGCAGATGCTGATGTGGTGCTTCTTGTATAACCTGAAGAATCATGAGCCAGATAAAGTTTTTGCTTTATAAATTACCCCACCTCAGATATCTTTTTATGGCAACACAAATAAACTCAGAAAATCAGAAAAATGGAAATCAAAACCACAATAAGATATCATCTCATACCTGTTAGGATGTCTGTTACAGACATACACACACAGAGACTCAAACACAAGATAAGCATTGGCAAGATATGGAGAAATAGGAACCCTTGTATATTGTTGGTGGTAATGTAAAATTGTGCAGTCTCTATGAAAAACAGTATGTAGTTTCCTCAAAAAATTAAAAATAGAACTACCAGATGATACAGCAATCCCATTTCTGGATATATTTCAAAAAGAATTGAAATCAGGATCTCAAAGAGATATCTGCATTCCCATGTTCATGGCAGCATTATTCACAACAGCCAAAATGTGGAAACAACCTAAATGTCTATGATGATTTCAAGATAAAATGGCCTTTCCTACTTCTGTAGTCAGATTTTTTAAAAAATGTTGATAGCGTATCCTAAATACTTTTCAACATATTATATGTCTATCTCTAGTACATTGAAAGTGCTGCGCTTAGGTGTGCAAGCAGAAAGCAATTTGCTTCTTTCTTTCTTTCTTTCCTTCATCATGCCTCCCCTTTCCAGTGTAATACTTGAACTAGGTCCTATAGCTTATCTTGTCACTTACATATGTAAACAGACTCTTATTTCTAGGAATTTTCTAAAGTACAGTAAAGCTTAACAGTAAGACTTCCATTTTTTATTTATTCAATCCCCTTAGCTATTTATCTTCCTACTGAGGCCCCAAAACTGGAAGACAGAACTTTTTGGTTATATTATTTTAAGAAAACTCTAGCTCAGCTTTCTTTACGTTTTGATAAAACTTGAGTTTTTGTTTATTTAGTCCAGGCTGTCTTAGCTCTCTTTGCAGTGCAGTTCCAAGCATTTCAGCCAGAATTTAAAATTCGTGTCCAAAGGGAGGTTCAGACATCAATTTTCTTATATAACCAAAACTACTAGGCAAATTTTGCAAAGAAAATACTCAACATGCTCTCATCTAGTAGCAGAACAAGGTTGACCTTTAAAATTGTATAACTCAGCAAATAAAACTTGATGTCAGTGTCCCTTCTGATAAGCACACCAATCTCTCTAAGAGGCACCCTGTTGTTATCTTCATTTTAGTTTGGACCGGGGGTAACTGAAGAAATGGTGTTAGAAAAAAAGAGACAACGGGGGAGTACCTTCTACTAGCATGATGAAACCTCCCCAGATAGCTCCAAGATAGTCTTATGCTTCTTTATTCATAAAGTGGAGATGGATAATGAGTGGTGATGTAGATAGATAGATAGATAGATAGATAGATAGATAGATAAATAGATAGATAGATAGATACACAGATACATAGATACATAGAGTGACCATATATTCACATTTCCTTGATATGGTATGTACTTAGATTTGTACTGCCAGCCTCTTCTGTTGGGGATTTATTCAAACTTTTTCCTTTTAATTTATATTGGTATTAATAGTTGCACTTAAATCATCTGGGCTGAGAGAAAAAGAATTTCTTCCTTTGTACTTTCATCGTTTGCCATAATAATGCATGTGCAATTAACAGAATTTTGTCTTCACTATGTAGTTAAATCTTCTTTTTTCCTGGCACTGTCTAAATCCAAGGCAGAGCACTGGTTGATAAAACTAGGTGTGCTCTGATGCCTGAGGCTAGGGAGAGCTAACTCCCATTTGTCATTATGGTGATACTAACCAATTGTGTCATGGCTTATACTGTGGTCTGTGAGACAGAAAACTCCAGGCCACCAGTCAGTGAGTTATAAGAAACATGGGTAATTTGGGATTAGATGTGCATAAAATATGTGCAGGAAATAGCAGCTGAGCAGAATTGCCATAGATCATATTTAAAGTAGTCTGAACAATCTGCTCCTGTGGTTTTGTCATTTATTGTACATATATTTATTTTATTATTTTGTCATGTTTTTTTCATTTAGCAATGAGCTTTTTTGGAAACAATGAGCACTAGGAAGCAAAAGCACATATTTAATGAAAATTTAAATACTGTATTTCTGCTACTTAAGAAAGATGTTGGAAAACAGTTAATTTTCACAAATTCTTTTTTGACATTTATCATTAACCATGAAACCATACTGATATGACTGGGTACATAAAAAAACAGATGACGCAAAGCTGCTAAAACGTCAGCAACTACTTCAAAAGTTAGTATTTATTTTAGTGAAACTGCTCCTGAAAGTGACAAGTTACCACCTGCAGTAGCACAAGTTGTATTTGCATATCATCTTGGGAACATGACTTTTTATTAGCTCGAATTATTGTTGTTTTTATTTAACTTTGCTCATTTCAATTATGAGTTTCCTTTTGAGGGTAGAAAAAGTAAAATGTAGCTATTGATATGTTTTCCTAAATTAACAGAAAGGGCACTTACAAATAGATGATTTATGCTAGCTTTATATCAGTGCCATGTAACATTTCAAGTAGAAAATGAGTTAGAGTGATTTAAATAATGGTCTGATTTTAAAAATTAAATTTGAAATTGACCATCAATGTTTAGTCAAAAAGTCTAAAATTATCTTGAGGGAGATTTCAAATTTAAAAATTCATAATTGAATATAAAATAGTTTTTTGTAGTGATTATACAAATAATTTTGGTAGAGCTCAGTCCTGTGTTAAAAATAAAGCTCTTACAAAATTAATAAATGGATGAAACATAAATATCCTTGGGTTTGGTTGTGGTACACACAGAATTAATAATTCCATTCAAATAAACCATAGCATTCTATCAATTGAAGTAGAAACTCTAAGTGTCTTAAATATGCCCACTAAGTTCAAGGAGAGAATGTACAAACAACTAAACAAAATCAGAAAAATAATATATGAACAAAATGAGAATATGCAGAACACTTTTCCAACCAACAACAGAACATGCATTTTCCTCAAGTGCACATGAACAATCTTCAAGATAGAACATACAGTAGGCCACAGCAAAATTCTTAATTACTTTTAAAATATTGCAATCACACAAAGAAGCATCTCTGATTACAATGAAATGAAACTAAAAATCAATAGCAGAAGTAAAACTAGAAAATTGAAAATATGTGGAAATTAAATAATCCACTACTATTAAACAACCAGTGAATCAAAGCAGAAATCATAAAAGAAGTTAGAAAATATCTTGAGACAAACAAAAATGAAAACACAATTTACCAAAACTTATTGAATGCTGTGAAAGCAGTACTAACAGGAGAATTTAGAGCTATAAGCACTTACTTTAAACAAAAAGAAATATCTCAAATCAACCTGTGTAGACCATTCTTGCACTGGTATGAAGAAATACCTGAGATGGGGTAATTTATAAGAAAAGAGGATTAATTGGCTTATGATTCTGCAGGAAGCATGATGGGATCTGCTCACTTTCTGGGGAGGCCTCAGGAAACTTACAATTGTGGTTGAAGGCTAAGGGGGAGCAGGCACGTTACATGGCCAGAGCAAGAGCAAGAGAGTGAGGGGGGAGGTGCTACACACTTTTAAATAACCAGATCTCATGAGCACTCACTCACTATCATGAGAACAGTACAAAGGGGAAGGGTGCTAAGGCATTTATGAGAAATCTGCCCCCATGATCCAATCATCTTCCACCAGGCCCCACCTCCTACATTGAGGATTACATTTCAGTGAGATTTGGGCAGGAACACACATCCAAACTATATCACAATCTTAACTTTACACTTTAAGGAGCTAGAGAAAGATGGACAAACTAAACCCAAAGCAAGCAGAAGGAAATAAATAATAGAAATAACAGCAGAAATAAACAAAATACAGAATAGTAAAACAATAGAGAAAATCAATGACACTAAAATCAACAATTTTCTTTGTAGAAAGATCAACAAAATTGATAAACCTTTAGCCAGAGTGACTAAAAAAAAAGCAAGACTCAAATAACTAAAATAAAAATGAAAGAGGAACATTATACCCAATTTCACAGAAATAAAAAAGGATTATAACAGAATACTATGACCAATTCTATGCCAACAACTGGGTAACTGCAATAAAATGGACAGATATTAACAAGGCAATTAAATCAGTAATCAAAAACTTCCCCAAAAGAAAAGCCCAGGACCATATGGCATTCCTGATGAATTCTGCTGAATATTAAAGTAAGCATTGAAAAAAATCTTCTTCAAACTCTTACAAAAATTGGAAGAGAATATTTCCAAACTCATTCTGTACGGCCAGCGTTACTTAGATCGGAAAACCAATTAAGACTGTCGCCTCCAAAAATTACAGACTAATTTGTCTGATGAACATTGTCATATCTTGGATGTTTGTTCCCTCCGAATCTCATGTTGATATGTGATTCCCCAGTTTTGAAGGTGGGGCCTAGTAAGAGGTGTTTAGATCATTGGGAAAGATCCCTCATGAATGGCTTGGTGCTGTTCTGACTCTATTAGTTCATTCAGGAGCTTGTTGTTTCAAAGGAGCCTGTAACCTCCTATTTTCTCTTTTGATTCCTATATCTCCATGTAATGTGCCTGCTCACACAGCACCTTCAATCATGATTGGAATTTTTTTGAGGTCCTCACTAGGAGCAGATATTGGTACCATGCTTTCTGTTCATCCTGCAGAACCATGAGCCAAAATAAACCTCTTTTATTTATAAATTACCCAGCCTCAGGTATTCCTTTATGGCAATGCAAATGGACTAACACAAAATTGGTATGGAGGGGTGGGGTATTACTATAAACATACTTGAAAATGGCTTTGAACTGGGTAATGGGAAGAGGTTGGAAGAGTTTGGAGGGCTCAGAAGAAGACAGAAAGACAAAGGGTGGTTTGAAACTTCTTAGAGGCTTCTTAAGTGGTTGTGACCAAAATGCTGATAGAAACCTGGACAGTGAAGGCCAGGCTGATGAGGTCTCAAATGGAAATGAGAAACTTACTGGGAATGGGAGCAAAGATCACCCTCATTATACTCGTTATACTCTAGCAAAAACCTTTGCTGCACTGTTTCGTGTCCTAATGATCTGTGGAAATCTGAACTTAAGAATGATGACTTAGGGCCTGGTGCAGTGGCTCACACCTGTAATCCCAGCACTTTGGGGGGCTGAGGTGGGCGGATCACCCGAGATCGAGAGTTCAAGACCAGCCTGATCAACATGGAGAAACCCTGTCTCTACTAAAAATACAAAATTAGCCGGGCGTGGTGGCGCATGCCTGTAATCCCAGCTACTCAGGAGGCTGAGGCAGGAGAATCGCTTGAACCCATGAGGCAGAGGTTTTGGTGAGCCAAGATCGTGCCATTGCACTCCAGCCTGGGCAATAAGAGCAAAACTCCGTCACACACATGCCCACGCACACACACACACGATGACTTAGGACATTTGGTGGAAGAAATTTCAAAGCAGCAAAGCATTCAAGAGGTGCCATCACTGCTTCTAACAGCCTATGATTAGATATGGGAGCAAATAAATGGCTTAAAGTTGGAACTTATATTTAAAAGGGAAGCAGAGTGTAAAAATTTGGAAACTTGGCAGCTTGGTCATGTGCTAGAGAATGAAATATCATTTTCAGAGGAAGAATCTAAGCAGGCTATGGAGCAACCACTTGTTAGATTTGCATGACTGAAAGGGAGACTGCTTCCTACACTGCACTGCTCCAGCTCCAAAAGCAGCACAAAACGCCCCAGGTAGAGCTCAGGTGCCACTTTGACAGTGCAAGATATAAGCTTTGGTGGTTTCTATGAGGTATTAAGTCTGCAGGAGTGAAAGAGGCCTGGCAGCTTCCACCTTGATTTCATAAGGATACATTGGAAACCCTGGATTCTCAAGACGAAGCCTGCTGCAGGGGCAGAATCCACACAGAGATACTCTACCAGGACAGTTCCAAGGGAAAACATGGGCTTGGAGCCCCCACACAGAATCCCCACCAGGGAACTGCCTGGTGGAGCTATGGAAATGGGGCAACTGCCATCCAGACCCCCGAATGGTAGAGCCACCAGCAACTTGCACCCTTAGCATGTTAAAGCCACAGGAGCAGAGCTGTCTAAGGCCTTGGGAGGCCACCTCCTGCACCAATGTGCTCTGAATGCCAGGCATGGAGTCAAAATTATTTTTCCATTTTAAAGTTTAATGCCTGCCCTGTTGAATTTTAGACTTTTGGGGCCTGTTATCCCTTTCTTTTGGCCAACGTCTCCCTTTTTGGAATGGGAATGGTTACCCAATTCCTGTACCACCATTGTGTGGTGAAAGTAAATAACTTGATTTTGATTTTACAGGTTCATGGGGGGAAGGAATTTTCCTTCAGTCTTAGGTGAGACATTGGACTTTGGACTTTGGATTGAGTTGGTGCTAGAAAGAGTTAAGACTTTGGAGACTATTGGGAAAGGATGATTACATTGTGCAATGTGGGAAGAACATAAGATCTGGGGGACCCAGGACAAAATAATATTGTTTGGATTTTTGTCCCCTCTAAGTCTTATGTTGATATGTGATTCCCCAATTTTGAAAGTGGGGTCTAGTGAGAGGTGTTCGGATCATGGGTGTAGATCCCTCATGAATGACTTGGTGCTGTTCTCACTCTATTCATATGAAAGCTGATTGTTTAAAATGACCCTGGCACTTGCTCCTCTCTCTCTCTCTTGCTTCTTCTCTCGCCATAAGACACACCTGCTTTTCCTTCACCTTATGCCATGATTAGAAGCTTCCTGAGGCCCTCACCAGGAGAAGATTCCACTGTCAAGCTTCCTGTACAGCTTTCAGAACTGTGAGCCAAATAAACCTCTTATCTTTATAAATTACCCAGCCTTTATAGCAATGTAAACAAACTAACACAAATATCAATGCAAAAGCATCAAAAAAATGCTAGAAAATTGAATTCAACAACAAATTAAAATAATTGTATGGTATGGCCAAGTAGGCTTTATTCCCAGAGTGCAAGGATGATTCAACATATGAGAATCAAGGAAGATATTGTACCACATTATCAAAATAAAACAAAACAAAACAAAGCAAAACACGTTTATCTCAAGTGAAGCAGAAAAAGTATTTAACAAAATCAAATATGCTTTTATAAGAAAAACACTAAATGAACTGGGAATAGAAGAAAATTACACCAACATAGTAGAGATAATTTATGCCAATCCCATAGCTAATATTATACTTAGAAGTAAAAGACTAAAATATTTTTTTCTAAGAACAGGAGAAGACAAAGATGCCCATTTTAGCCACTTCTCCTAAACATAGTACTGGAATTCCCAGCCAGAACAATTGGACAAAACAAAGAAATACAAATAAATTGAAATGAAAAAGAAAGAAACAAAATTATTTTCATTCGTAGATGATATGTTCATATATGTAGAAAACTGTAATGATTTCATACACACACATGGAAACACACACAAATTATTAGAATGAATAAATTTATTTGTCAAAGTTGCAGAATAGGAAATCAACATGCAAAAATTAGTTGCATTTCTATACTCTAGATGTACTAATAATTAACAATTCAAAGAAATAAATTAAGAAAATAATTCTAATTATGCTAACAGCAAAAATAAATTAAATGCCAAAAAAAGTTGAGACAAAGTTATGTACACTGAAAACTATAAAATGCTGCTAAAAAATTGAAGAAGAGACAAATAAATAGAAAGATATTCCATGTTTATAGATTGGAAGAGTTAATATTGTTAAGATTGTCCATACATCTCAAAGTGATCTACAGATTTAATGCAATACCCATGAAAATGTTATTTTTTTTGGCAAATATTATTAAAGCATATCCTAAAATTAATATGGATTCTCAAGGGTCCATATCAATCTTGAAAGTTTATATGAATTTGGACAAAATAAATTGAATTACATTTAAATGACAGTTTTTTTGTCCTGAATGGACAAAATAATCTTCAAAAAAAGTTGGATATCTCATACTATCCAATTTAAAAACTTACCACTCAGCTATAGTAATCAAAACAGTGTGGTACTGGTATAAAACCAAATATGTAGAGCAATGATATAAAGTAGAGAACCCAAAATAAAACTGTTAATTATATGGTAGTGATCTTTGATAAGGATGGCAAAATCCCTCAGTGAAGATAGGGCAGTCTTTTCGAGAAATGATGCTCAGAAAGCTGTATATCCATATTTCGTCCTTACATAACACAATTTACAACAATTAACTTAAAATGGATCAAATATTTAAATATAAGACCTAAAATTATAAAACTCTTAGGAGAAAATATACAGGAAAGCTTCACATCATTGAATTTGGCAATGCTTTTTTGGGATATAACATTAAAAGCATAAGCAACAAAAGTAAAAAATAGATACATTGAGCTACACTAATATTAAAAACTTCTGTACAAAAAAAGACAGACTTAAAAGAGTGAAAAGTCAACCTATGGAATGAGATACAATATTTACCAATCATATATCTGATATGGAGAGCTAATATCTAAAATATATCAACAACTCTTGTAACTCAACAACAAAAAACAAACAGCCCAATTAAAAATGAGCAAAGGACTTGAATAGATATTTTTCCAAAGAAGATCTAGAAATGGCCATCATATACATGAAAAGATGCTCAGCACTATCAATTATTAGGGAAATGCAAATCAAAACAATAGTAAATAAGATATTACTTTTGACCCATTAGGATGAGTTCATGTTCTTTGCAGGGACATGGATGATACTGAAAACCATCATTCTCAGCAAACTAGCACAGGAACAGAAAACCAAACACCGCATGTTTTCACTCATAAGCGGGAGTAGAACAATGAGAACGCATGGACACAGGGAGGGGAACATCACACATGGGAGTCAGTCGGGGGTTGGGGGCTACGAGACGGATAATATTAGAAGAAATACCTAATGTAGATAGATGAGGGGTTGATGGGTGCAGCAAACCACCATGGCACGTGTATACCTATGTAACAAACCTGCACATTCTGCACATATATCCCAGAAATTAAAGTATAATAAAAAAAAACCTAAAACTAAAATAAAATAAAATAAAGGATGACTACTCTAAAAAATATCACAGGAAATATTTTATGATGTGCTTATTTCACATTGCATCCCTGTATCAAAACATCTCATGTATCCCATAAATATATATAACTATTATGTACCCAAAAACTTAAAAATAAGAAAAAACTTTTAAAAAAAATCCCAGGAAATAAGAAGTGTTGGTGAGGATGTAGGGAAATTGGAACACTTGTGCACTGTTGGTAATGTGTAATAGTGAAACCACTATGGAAAACAATATGGCAGTGTATTAGTCTCTTTTCACACTGCCAATAAAGACATGCCCCAGACTGGGCAATTTGCAAAAGGAAGAGGTTTATTGGACTTGCTGTTCCACATGGCTGGGGAGGCCTCACAGTCATGGCAGAAGGCAAGGCAGTGCAAGTTACATCTTACCTGAATGTCAGCAGGCAGGAAGAGAGCTTGTGCAGAGAAACTCCCGTTTTTAAAACCATCAGATCTCATGAGACCCATTCACTATCACAAGAACAGCACGGGAAAGACCGGCCCCCCTGATTCAATCATCTCCCACCGGGTCCCTTGCACAGCAGTTGGGAATTATGGGAGCTACAAAATGAGATTTGAGTGAGGACACAGAGCCAAACCATATCAGGCAGTTACTCAAATAATTGAAAATAGAATTACCATATAATTAAGCAATTCCACTTTTCGGTATATACCCAAAATAATGGATAGTAGGGCTACAAAGAAATGTTTGTACACTCATGTTTATAGTTGCATTATTTGCAATAGTAAAAAGGCAGAGCAGACCAAGTTTCTATTGACAGATGAATGGATAAACAAAATGTGGTACATATATGCATATCAATGAAAGTTATTCATTCTTGAAAAGAAGGACATCTTGATGCATGTTTCATTATGGATGTACCTTGAAGAATTTATGTTAGTGAAATAAACTGGTCACAGAGAGATAAATGTTGTATGATTCAACTAATATGAGGTACCTAGATTAATCAAATTCATACAGATAAAAAGTAGAATGATGGTTGCCAAAGTCTGGGAGGAGGAGGAAATGGGAAGCTTTTATTTAATGGCTATAGATTTTCAGTTTTGCAAGATAAACAAAATTGTAGATTGGTTTCACAACGATGTGAATATACTTAATAGTATTGGAAGCTGTGCACTCAAAAATGGTTAAGATGGTAAATTTTACATTATATGTATTTTATCGCAATTAAAGTAAATCTAACAAGTTATACATCAATGTGCAGGTTTTCTCATTGCTGTCCATCATCAATTAGATTTTAGAAAAATTTGAGTCTTATAACAACTACTTACAAATCCACCAGATGTGAACTACATTGGAATTTATCATATTAATATTTATGTGCCATAACTGAACCCTCTAAATTCTGCTTAATTCTTGTTTTAAAAATCAAAATCCGTTGGAATACATTAATCAAATATTTAAAAAATAAAATTCTACCAAACTTTAGATTTTGGCAGTTTTATTGAACTGAGAACAAAGCTTGCATATGGGAAGTAATTTACATTAATTACAACAAAAATGAGAGTAAGAATTTAATAAATTAAAAAATGGGTGTTCAAATAATGTGTAAGATATAATTTTAAAATTTCTTAATTGTGCTTTGAAACATCTTGACTTGATTAAAAAATTCATTGAAGCTGTTACTGTGACTTGGTTCAATTCATATTTAATAACAGTAAAATGAAATTGATGAGACCTGAGCCTGTAGCATCTAATTTTGAAACATCAAAAGTATGAATATGGAAATTATTTGATTAGTCTTGTATCAAAATATTTGAAGAAATGTACCCTAAATGGGGGAAAAGAAGCAGTACCTCTGAGAATAGTGAAGTTTTAATTTTCACGATTTAATATAGAAAAAATAGAACTGAGAATAATCTTTATTTAGAAGACTTTTCTCTGAGGTTACATTATTTTAGCACCTGTAGAAAGAATGGTCTCTGAAATATAAATATTATAGTCTATATAGAAGAATTAAGGATTTAAGCAATTTCAAATTTTTGAACCTCAAAATGTACACATTCCTACCAATAGTATTATTAACTTTAATTGTTAACAGTCTTAGTGTGCTAAATTCTATCTCCATGGTAAGAAAAATGTACATTCTCACAGATTTAATCTATTTTTAAGTAAGTCATATCACTTTTAAAATTAAATTTTCAGATTTTTTACTGGTGGCAAATACATACAGACACATATAATGTGCGTGTGTGTATATGTAATGAGCTGAAGATAAGATTCTTGAATTGCAGTTCTTTTTCCGCAATAAAACGTATATTTATTTCATACTTTTTAGTTGTGAAATTATATTTTAGGAGTCACAACTGGGCAAGAAACTACCAAAATATGCCTTAGTGGATCACCTGGGTGCCACACATATTCCTCTCTGTGCCCATTTTATAACCACAGCCCAACATGTCCATGCTAAGAAGACTCAATGACCCCTCCCAAGATGGTCATTCTTTTCCATCCATTCTGTTCCCTGGACACAAGGGTACTGGCATGCCCAGGCAACTGTCATAGCTGTTGGTTCCATGAGTCCTTTACAGTGTCTTCTGGTAACATGTGCCCACTTTGGGTAACAGCGGCTGACAATGACCCACCTATCAGCAGGAGGTTGTCCTTGTTGCCAGCTGAACACAAGTGAGCTATCTCCAATACCTCACCTGCTTTCTGAGAACACTCTCAGCATCAGATGTGGTAGCATCTTTCCATGAAGATGCTGAGATGGAGTTTGACCTGCAGGAATTTTTTGGTTTTTTGTTTGTTTGTTTTTTGAAAACTAACTCCTTTGGAAAAGAGAGAAAGTAAGTAAGGTTGGATACACGAAGACACTGACTCATGTCAAAGGCCTGGCAGAAACTCTGCCAACCCTCTCTGGAGCTCTGGAAATACACACAGCCCATCAGAGTTGTCCAGAGTTGGACCAAAATGTTTGGGCCTTTATACCCCAATGTAGATTGGTCATTAGATGTGGACCACTCTGAGGAAGGGGTGTTGTAGGTCACTGCTGCTGCAGCAGACCCTGAAGGGACTTATAGCTGGAACAATCAAAGGAAATCTAAGTGGGCCTACTGTATGTCTATCATGGACAGTAGGGATCTGGTCTCCAAATGTCTCATTTTTTTCTCCAGTGTTTCAGGTTTTTATATTTTGTTCTGTCCTTTTGGATATTTTTCTCACTTGTTCTTCTAGGTCAATAATAAAGCTTTTAATAGTAGTCTACTGATTGCTTAATGGAAAAATCATGATTATTTTTAAACTCCAAAGTACATGTTGGAAGATACTTTTCTCCTAAGTGCTCTGATCATATTTTTACTCAAGTTTTCATTTAAAGCCTCAGCTGTTCTCTTTCACTGAGTCGATGTTGTGATCACTCTGCTTGATTTTCTACTTCCTGAGTGCTTGACCTCCCTGGATAGTTTGTCTTTCTGCTTTGTTAGCATATGGGGGCCTTCAGACTGGCTTCTGTCATATTCTAAATGGGAAGGGGAAGAAGCCTTCTTCCTCTGCATGGGGCAGTGTAGAAAGAGGGATGTTGCCTCCCCGCCATCCTTCCCCCTTCCAAGGAACTATAAAGATGCTTTTTCCTTCTCAGGTACCTTAGACTCTCCTAATCAGAATCTGTCCATTCATATTGCAGTTTTCATCTTGCCCATTTTCTAAAACTGATGAACATTACCTTTTTTTGATGTAAAAAAGTACAAAATATTGTTACACTTTTTTTCCATCTATAGGCAGTTGGATACTATGTCAATTCATGGAAAAGCTACAAGAATTCTTCTGAAATTTCCTTTCACATCTCTAAGGCTCAGTTTCCTCTTCTGAGATTTTACTCCTTGAGGAAATTATTCCCTATACTGGTTATTGCTAAAACTACCTTCAAATAACTGCCTACACAAGAAAAAGAGACAGGTTTGATAGAAAACTACAATACAACATTGTTAGAAGAGGAAAGGTTCGGGAATCAACTTGAGTTTGAATTGCAGCTGTTTATTTACTATATTTAAATGTTAGGTAAATAATTTAATTAAAATGGAATGCTATTCATTCTCTTTAAAAATGTTTAAAATCATCTTGAAAGTTAATTTTGTTGCTTAGGAAAGATTTTTATGTATACTAGTTAGTTGGTGGGGCTTGAACATGAATTCAGAACTGTCTGATTCCAAGAATTGTTTTTTTTAATTACTTATGAAAAATTATTTATAATGATGTCATTTACAGCTTTATGTAGCAGCAGCATTTCTCTGTTTCTTGTTCTTAATCAGTTTTTGCCTTCCTTCCATTCCTCCTTTCCTCTGTGTCCCTCTTTTTCTTCCTTGCTCCTTGTTTCAATGCATATTACAATTACCAACTATGTCAGCTACTGTGCTAACTGCTTGGTATATAAGGTTGAGCAGAATCATCGTAATTTTATCCTTCAAAATATTTTACAGTCTACTAAGGAAAATCAAAAGTAAACAAGTAGAAAATTCAAAAATAAATAATTGCCGATTGTGATAGTACTATAAAAATAATGAACAGAAAAATAACAGGAGGGGATTTACCTTTGGAATATCAGACTCAGATCATGCCCTGCCCCAGATTTGTTTGAACCCACCTGCCTCGTGAGACCAGTTCTCTCCCTCCATAGAAAGCCCTGATAGTTGCTGGTGTTACACTATCTGCTAGTTGTGCAGGCTGCCTGGGCTTCCCCTGGGGTGAGATGTAGGCAGCAGCATGGCTTTCATTGTGCCTGGTGTGGGGAGTCCACAATAGCTCTGGCATCTAAAGCCCAGCCAGGCCAGGTCCATTCAGGCTCTTGCTTCTTCTACCCCTTCCAGATTCAAATAAAGCAGTGGGCCACAGAGTATGGAATGTGGCTTCCTAGTACCTACCTGAGAGGTAGTAACACAACCCAGAAATATGGGAGTGGTTGCCCAGTGGGGCGATTCTTGACTAATGAAAGATAGGAGACCAGAAGGAGTCAACAGATTCCTTCCCTTCCTCCTCCAGAGACCTTCTTTGGAAGCACGAGGGTTCCAAGCTCTCTGCCTGAAGTATTTTGTGTGACAACATGCCTGATTGTGTTTGATTATGAGGCCTATTGATAACATGGTTTTGCTCTGTCTCTATCTTAGCCTGGGTTTTGAAAATAATAGAACTTGAGGTGATGTTGATGTGCTCACGCTTTATTAAGGACGTAACCTCTGGTTAGCAAGAGTGAGAAAAAAAGGTAAGTATAGCAAGAAAAGGAGAAAGCAAACCAAGTTGGCACATTACCAAATGGCCACGGCCTCCCTGCAAACGTAGCACCAGAATCTTATGGAATGGATCACGTGGATTAGAGAAGCCACATGGACACACTGTGTTTTGAAACAGTCTTAGGAAAAGCAAGGGAGAGATTTGTCAGGTGCTTTTCACCTCTTGTTTTTCATTGGTCTACTTTTGCCCAAGGGACAGTAACTTCCCCATATTATGGGTGGTGTTACTCAGTGCCTCCTATATCTGGGAAAGCCAGAGTCTTCATAAATTCAATAAGGTTAAACCTTTTCACTGGAGGTCCTGGCTCATGATAAAAAGCGGAAGACACAGGCCATACCAATGCCTGGCACTTATTCCAGATGAGAATGGGCCTGAAAGCAGTGTGAGGAGATATAGTATCAGGAACTAGTGGCCAGATCTCTGCATTAAGAAAGTGGTAAAGGAAATTGCTATGGCCATATACTTGGTCTGGTCTACCCTTCTTTCCTGCCTTGCTTTGCTTTCACTCTTTCTTGATGTCCTGGAATGAAAACCCCAATGATGTATTAGTATATAAGCTTTGGTGTTTCTGTGTTTTTCTAGGCAACTTGAGTACAATAGGCAGCCACAAATATCATCCTTGCTAGCCAGGAATGACAAGAAGGAGCAAGCCGCATGAGGAGTCAGAAAAGATTATTCCAGGCAGGTAAGTGATCCCCCAATACTCTTACACACAATAAATATACTTTCTTTATTTCAGTAATGCCTGAACTTGTTTTAATCCCTTGCATGCTCTAAAAGTTAACTCATTATCAACCTTTATGATTTAGTATTTTTATTTTATACTTTGAGATCTTTCCATATTAACACTCGATCACTCATTGCCTCAACAAAGCATTGGCCTGACTGCAGTCATTACTCTTACATTATTAAGATGCTTAATAATGAAAGAGTGAGAATAAATACACTGATGAGGAACTAGCTCAAAATGGGGCCAATCATTGGGTAAAGGCATGATTGGACATTGTGGTTTTTGCAATGAAAATCTGACAGCCTCATTTCTAATTCTGTCCATACTCTAAGGAACCCATAGATCTTGAGCATGGAACTCAACATCCTAAGCATGGAAGGCAAGACAACATGGCTCTCAGATCTGCAACTGCAGGAAGCCCAACTGACAGATGCGCCCCTCTGCCAAGCTCTGAAATCTACCCCCACATTCATACTGAGGTCACATCTCCAGGCTGATCATAGCCAAAAACTGAATGTGGAAGGGATGCAAGGACAGACATGCTCCTGGGAACTGAATGCTTACTTTGAGGCACAACTTTGGCTCATGATCTCCTTATAGGCTCTACTAAAACTTACTAAGAATTGCACAGTCTATGACTTTTCTTACCCAGTCTCTTGTCCTTCTCTCCCATCCACAGGGCTGAGATCTGCATTATGGTCTGGAGGCTGCCCCAGTCTCTCCTTTACCTCCGTATTTTTCTCACAGGTAATTTCTTATCTTGCATATATAATTCTATCTTACATCTATTGCTTATAGGACCAGAATTAACGTATTTGGGCTTGAACTTCCTCATCTGTGAAATGTGACTATAATTGTAGCAGCTAAATTCTCAAGATTAATCTCTTAGCTTTCAGGACTGCTTATGTTTCATAAATGTAGTTATTTTGAGAATATTTATGTATAATATTTATAACAGGGAAGAAAAGTAAGTAAACAAGTTTGTGCCAAAACTCTACATCAATTCAATAGCTTTGTGAATAGAGTGATTAGAAAAACACAATTAGATTATTGAAAGTTGAGAAAAATTATCTAAAATTGTGGTACCTAAACCATACTAGGAAGGAAGCATCATTGTCTACAAGTTAGTAATTATGGGTAAATCACTCAGAAAAGTGTCTAGCATAAAAACAAGTTAATAAATGTTCACTATTATTATTTTGTTTCACTTGTTACCACTTCTGTAAGCTGACCTTCAAATGGGTAAAGTTAGCAGCCATGACATGAACAATATCTAAACAAGTTGGCATGGGCTATATTCCAAAAAAGTCTTATTTATGGTCACAGAAATTTTAATTTTATATAATTTTAACACATCACAAAGTATTCCTATTCTTGTAATTTTTTCTCATTGTTTAAAAATGTTAGCAAATGCAGGTCAACAAAAGATATTGCCAAACCATACTATGTTATACCTGGATTGAAACTCAGGGATGGGTGTAGGTGAAAAAAAAAAAAAAAAGGTAATAAGTGTGAGTTAGGGGAAAAGGAAAAGAATAGAGTAAGACGGAGAGAGAGAGAGCTATAAAGACTTTCATCTTTGGCTTTGCACGTTGTGGAATAGTGGTCTTGGTCCATTTGTGTTGCTACAAAGGAATACCTGAGATTGATTAATTTATAAAGGAAAAGTTGTATTTGTCTCATGATTCTGCTGGCTGAAAATCTGGCATCTGGTGAAAACCTGAGGCTGCTTTCACTCATGTAAGAAGGTGAAAGTGAAGAGGAGCCAGTGCAGGGAGAGATCACTTGGTGAGAGAGAAAACAAGACAGAGGGAAGGAGGCACCAGGCTCTTTTTAACAACCAGCTCTTGTGGGAACTAATAAGAGTGAGAACTCACTCATCCTCCCTCAGGAGGGCATTCATCTATTCATGAGGGGTCCACATCATGATCCCATTAGGCCATGTCTTCAACACTGGAGATCAGATTTCAACGTGAGATTTGGAGGGGCCAGATATCCATACTGTAGCATGGTCCAAGCCAAATAGATCTAAAGACAAGGTAAGGTAACATAACTCTAGCTAATATTTTGGACATATAGACACACAAGAAGAATTGATCCTTTAATTCTGTTACTAACTTGAGGTAGTCTAGATCGAGGATCAGCAAACTACAGACAATGGACAAAATCCAGCCTACCACCTGCTTTTGTATGTTCTGCAAGCTAAGAATGTTTTTATATCTTAAAATTGTTGAATAATATTTTGTGTCATGTGAAAATTAAATGAAATTCAAATTTCCATGATTATACATAAAGTTTTACTGGAACACAGCCACGCCAATTTGCAGACATGTTGCTTTTGGCTGCTTTCTGGCTACAAGACAGTCAAGTAGTTGTAACAGAGACCACATTGCCAAAAAAACCTAAAATATTTACAATCAGGCCCTCTACAGAAAGTGTTTTGCATCTCCTGGTTAATATCCATGCTCCAATATCACATTTTGGGGGATCCACATTCTGGTTTGTAATTTTCAAAAACTTTGGACACAAGTGACCCATTTCTAATGTTCAAGGAGAGGCTTTGATGGGAAGTGCTGACCCTCCTTTCTGAAGAGTGATATTAATAAAATTGTTTCAGTCAGCCGGTCTAGGAACAGGCAATCTCCTGTCTGCCACATGTGCCAAGTTAATAAGCCTCCAAGAAGGTTACATTGCAGGTCCTGCTTTGTGCCTGGAACATCTTGGTAATTATCAAACAGCTTCATTAAACACACTGGTTCCCTATCCTGTACTTCTGGCTTTGTTTTAGTTATATTTTTCCATTCTCTAAATAGATCTGTGTATTCATTGCTTTGTCTTATTATGTTGAATGTTACACTGAACTGTACCTAGACACTAACAGTTGAACAGCAGAATGGGACAAGCAGATTTAAAATATATATATATCCAACAAATTTTTTCCTAAGGTACTGTGGAATCTGCATTCAACCCATTGATATATCCTGAAGTAGGCTTTCTATTGGCTTATTTCTAAGAATGTGTTGTCTTTCCTGATTTCAGCGTTCAATTATTTTCTCTTTTTTTTCTTTTGATCTTTTTGGTGATTTTTTGGGTAAGTCCCTTTCTTGTTCTTTATAAAAAAAAATGGAACATTGAAGAAAAAGAACAGAATTTTAACTAACATTTCTTATGCTTAAACTAAGTAAGGTGAAAGAAAGGAAGCTTGGAATAATCCAATTTTCTATTATAACTGGTATGGGCACTCACCCTTACAGTTATTTAAGCTTAAATGCAAGTGTTTATATTTTGCTTGTTTTAGTTTACATCTTCTCATCTATAGGAGGCTGTGTAATGCACCCTAAGTAAAGACATCATTTACATAGCTCACAGTCAAATGGAGACTCAGTGAGTATTATGAAATATCAAATTAGAGAAATCATGTAAAAATAACTTCCCTCTGACTCAATCTCAGCTGCATTTCATCTTGCCCTACATTTTTGTGGACCTGTATATGCAGATAAATGTATGACTTCACAAGTTTGCTTGAAGTGTATGAGAAAGACAAGGCTTTACACTTACGGAGCTAACAAGATCCTGAAACACTTTGACATCAGTTGCTTTGGCAACTTTAGGCTGAATCAATTCATTACACCCTGATATTAGTTGACATCCTGTGTGGATATTTTATGGGAGGGGGATGGTCCACAAACTGACATAGTCCTGACCTGGAAAATTCTCTGGGAACAAGAATTCCACTTGGATCCATCCATTGCTATTTTTCTCAGCCTCAGGAGTGAATGTGTTGACATGTACATGCTTGTTCACCCTGCCAGCATTTACTAAGCACCAGCTATAAGTTAAGATCTCAGACATAAAGATGAATTAAGACATCTTTAATTTTCCCATGGTGTTTCATGTCTAGTACAGAGATGACTTGTAAGTCCTGCTACAAGGGGATGTTACACAGGCTCTGAAAGATCTGCATACAAGTTTTGCCCACATACATGTGAAGAAAGAAAGACTTCTTAGAGAAGAGAATACTCATGCTTAGAACCTAGAGATGTGTGGGAGTAACCAGGAGTACAAGGACATATCATTCCAGAGAGATGGGGATGGATGGTAGCTGGTCACTGAAGATGTTTCCCCTGCCTTCCCCACATCCGTAGTCATACCTCACAGTATTCCTGTCCTTGTGTAATCCCCAACCATTGGGTCTGGACTGGCTCTTGGATTTACTCTTGGTCAATAGAATGTGGCAGAATTGTTGCTATGTGACTTCTGAGGCTTGATCCTAAGAAATTCTGTGGCTTTCATCTGGGCCTCTTTGAACTCTTGCTTTTAGATGTTCCCTCTTGAAAGCCACCTCAGAATTGCACCTACCTGAGCCCCTCATGTTGTGAGAATCCTGAGCCATTGGGAAGACTGTGGAGAATGAGATATCACACTGAGTAGGAGAGGCCAAGAGCTTCAGTGTGAGGCCCCAGGTGTGCATGAAGAAGCTGTCTTGAAAGTATGTCTTCCAGCCCCTTCCACCTTAGCTGAAGCATGGAATTGGGCCCTTCCTAAATTAATAATCCTCAAAAATATGAGCAAAATAAATGATTATTAAAAGCCCCAATGTTTTGAGGGTGGTTTCACATAGCAATGAACAACCAAAATAGAGGGTATATGTGCAAAAATGTTGAGTATGCAGGGTGTATGTTTAAAAAAAAATTATGACCTGGAAGTAGCAGGTGGTTCAATAGATTTTCATGGCTGGAGAAACAATGCTAGCCTGAATATACTGGTATTGGAACATTTACAGCTACAAGTGTGGAAACACTAGCTCAATCTGAGTTCAGAGGTAAAGCTGACTCCAATCATGAATGAGACAAATTATTCAAATGAGGTCATGAAGTCTTTTTCTGATTCCTTTTCTACCTCCTCCTCCTCCTGCTGTTGTTGTTGTTGTTGTTGTTGTTGTTGTTGTTGTTGTTCCTCTTCTTCTTCTTCTTCTTCTTCTTCTTTTTCTTTCTTCTTCTTTTCTCTCTCTGTCTCTCTCTCTTTCTCTCTCTTTCTCCTGATCATTCTTTTCTACATACTGGAGAAGATGACAATAAGTAGCTTCAAAATTACACTTTTTTAGCTTTATAATCTTTTTAATTCTAGTTCCAAACTGAGTAACCCAACAGTAGGTCTCGCTGACTGGATATGGTTCATGTGCCCAGCCCTGGATCAAACACTCTGGTTAGTAAAACGAGCTGTTGCAATTCACTAGGTTAAAGTCAACTTTTCTCCCCAGAAGTGGTGGATGCTGTGGGTAGCATTTCCACACAAATCAAATTAATAAAGCAAGGAAGAAGCCATTTCCCCAGGGAATAGAGGATGTTAGACAATAGCTGTTCACTGCAGGGAAAATAGCAGGAAGTAAATATATTTTAGTAGATGTTTTTTGTGGACAGCGTTATATTTGAGGTGTGGGTAAAGCCAGAATTTTTCCAAAGACTGATGTATATTGTTGTATAGCCACTTTAGTATGTCATTGATTAGATGTTCTTTCTTGGTTATATAGCCTGCCAAAGCCATGTGCATTGTTTTATTTAATTATTTGGCCTTACTTTGTTATACTAAAAAAAAGTTACAATGTTTTTCTCTTAGGAGGAAAATATTGATACATTATAAACATTGCATTTGCTTCCAATTGTACAGATGATTTTGCATCAAGAAAACCATATTCTCTCATTTGGCCTATTTGCTACTCATCAGTGACACATTGTTTCAAGATGCTGAGTAAAGGAGGTTCATCTATAGCTGTAGTGTCTTCCTGCCTTCATTCACTCATTCACTAAATATTTAATAAAATCTTTTTTTCCTGGACTACATAGATGAAATAAAGAAAGAAAAAGAAAGTAAAGAAGGAAAGAGGTAATTGGCTTTGAGTTTTCCAGTAGCCATAAAAATTGAAGATGAATGCAGAAAGATGATCAGTTATATCTGCTTTGATTTTCCATGAAAGAAAACATAAAATTGAAGCTTCTTTAGCAATTAACTAAAAAAAAGACTTTTCTCATACAAAGGGTCATATAGAAGACACACTTAAAAGAGAGGTAAATAATTGTGTTTTTAATTACATCTTTCCTATAGAAAAAAATCTAGAAGTTTTCTGAAACAAATAAGAAACAACTGCTACACTCAATCACTTACCCGATAGTATATGAAAGAAGTATAATCATGAAGAATGGTGATGTTTCGGATGTGGTTGTTCTGTAGTGGATATACCCAGGGTGTTATCAAAACAAAGTGGGTGTTTTGCTAACAAATCTGGGTCTCGATGGCTTTATTCTCCTCAGGGGCCTATACATATTATGGAAGTTTGGCCACTCTGTTGTCAGATACACTGGAAGCAACTCAAGAGCAGATATGGACTGGGAAGTCCATCAAGGCTGTTAGACATCCATTCATTGACTGTAGATAGAGCAGCAGGGGCAGCAGAAAGTCTTGTGGGAACAGAAGATGTGGGTGCCTAAGTTAGGATGCCTTCTTAAAGGCTGATTTCTTCCCAGCTGCCTTGGCCTGGCTTTTAAAACACAAATTAAGGGAAGTGAAATAAAATGTTATTTCAAGGATTTCCTCCAGTCAAGAGGAAATTGACATTTTTTTCCATGTTAATTGGTTAGTCTCATTGACAGCTATCAGAAATATTATTCAGTGTCACTACACTGTATCTAGTAGGGTTAGGAAGAAAAAAAAAAAACAAAAGGAATATGAATCATTCTTGACAGTAATAAAGAGCTAATTAAGATGTGAGGCCAGGTGCGGTGGCTTAGGCCTATAATCCCAGCACTTTCGGAGGCCGAGCCGGGCAGATCACCTGAGGTGAGGAGTTCGAGACCAGCGTGGCCAACATGGTGAGACCCCATCTCTACTAAAAATATGAAAATTAGCCGGGCGTGGTGGCAGGCACCTGTAATCCCAACTACTCAGGAGGCTGAGGCAGGAGAATCGCTGGAACCGGGGAGGCAGAGGATGCAGGGAGCGGAGATCGTGCCATTGCCCTCCAGCCTGGGTGACAGAGTGAGACTCTGTCTCAAAAAAAAAAAAAGAAAAAAGAAAGAAAATGTGCACATGCACAAGGAGAAGTATCAAGTATCAGGTAGTAGTTAGGAGAACAGACCCTGAGGGCAGACAAACTGGATGGGTGTGAATCCTGACACCACTATTTACTAATTCTTTCATCTTGAAAAAGTTACTGAATTTCTCTGTGCCTCTGTGTCCTCATTTGTAAAATACAGATAATTTTACGTACTTCATGAAAATGTTGAAAAGATTTAAAGAATTCACATAAAGTATGTGGAACAGCAACTGGCACACAGGTCAAAAAATACATATGTTAATTTCCTTTTTTTTTGTTTGTTTGTTTATGTAGCTTACTAACAACAGCAGTATTTTAGGTAACTTCTCTTCTGATACCGATTATCTCTATTTTCTGACTATCACTATTCCCCCTCTCTCTTCCTCTATCTAAACTACCAATCTGCTTATCTTTACACATCAATATATAAGCTCCTCAATCTCATAGGTTTGAAAACTTAGGCACAAAGAACTTTCAGCATCTCTGCCAGCAATTATTTCAAATTGTTCAGAATAATATCAATTAAACTTATGATGTGGTTAATTTCACTAACTGAGACTAAAGACACAGGCTAAATGTGTCATGAGATATATTTTTCTTTAAAATCAGTGTTTCAAAGGTCATCAGCAGCCCCCTTGCTCACTAGGCTGTTTTTTTTTTTTTTTTTTTTTTACGATATGTACTTATTATTTTGAAGGAGTTGGTCTTACGGAATTCACAAATACTGTATGCCATTGTATCACGTCAAGCAGTCCTTCTCATAAGGTAAGGAAATGAAAAAATTAAAATCTCATTTAGAACATTTTTAGTTTACACAAATCAAGAACCTGAAACCTCCACGTTATGAAACATACTGGTATGGGACATTGTTTAAGAGCATAGGCTTTGTAGCCAGTATGCACAGGAATGAAGATGGCTTGGAAACTTATTAGCAGTGTGATCTATAGCAAGTTAACGACACTCTCTTTGCCTAGTTTCCTTGTCTGTAAAATGAGGTACTAACAGTTTCCATCTCATAAGGTGGTTGTGAGGATTAAATTAGTTAATAAATGAAAGGCACTTAGAAAAAGCATTTGACATCTACAAAGAAATTCATCTTTGCAATAATTTTTCTGCTCAAAAATCCCTATCAGTGAAGTTAAATACAATCATTTATTTAGCCGTGCACTACAGGACTGCAGCTCCCACCAGGCTTCTTTTGTGCCTCTATCTTACTTTTTTATTCCAGCCAGCTGAACCCTTTTAAGGCCCTCCAGTATGGTGACATCTTTCTACTCTTGTGGTTTTAATGTTGGCAGAGTTTGTTGCCTGAAAGCCTTCCTCTGGTTACTTTTTCCTTGCAGGCTCAGATCTCAGCTGAATGTCAGCAACTCAAAGCAGAGTCTCCTGACCCCCGTGTTCCCTCACCACAATGCCATGATGCCTCACTCGAAGGCCTTGCTTCCTTCACAGCATGTATCCCAGTGCACATTTTATTATTTGTTTATTTTATTTCTTCTGCTTCCCTAGTAAATTATAAGCCCCATGAAGTTAGAAAACTTTTCTGCCCTTTACACAACTTTTCAAAAACGAATAGATACAAGCCAAGTATAAGTTATGAGATTAAATAGAACCTGACTATATTATTTTTTCCTTAAATATCAAACTTTTCTAGACTCTGACATTACATCATTCTTTAATCCACTGCCCTGAAAGTTTTACGTAAGAGTGGCATAACCCACTTCAGGGTCTCTGAGCACATCAATTTAGTTGCATAATACATAGATTCCTAAAATCTTAGAGTCTAAAAGGATCTAAGAAGTCTCATAGATCAATGTGCCCATATTACTGATGAGAAAGCAGAGTCTTGCAGAGGAAGCATGGCTTGTCTCATACCTTACACTTTATTAGGGACAACATTAGGAAAAAAGTTACGTCTTCTTTCTCCTTGTCCAGTGTTTTTTCCAAAGCATTAGAGTGTTTTAAAATATCTTTTTCACAGTTCACTTTCTTTTAATGTTTTAAGTCAGAATGACTGCATTAACCGCCTACTCTGTCTACCTAACCATTTCACTTCAGAGATACGTGAGAGAGGTTCCTACTCTTGAAAAACATGTGTCTGATAGAAACAAAATTTTCTATGATAATCACAGTTTATCATTATAGGGACAACTATGCAAAGTAAAAGCAATAGCTCTCTGTTGAGTGTTTACTATGAACCCAGTCTTGCTCTCAGTGTGTTATATGAGTTAACTCATGGAATTGTCACAACTCTATGCAATAGGTACTATCACTAGGTCCATTTCACAAATGCAGAAACTGAGGCACTGCTTGAGCAACATTGCCAAGGTTTTCCAGTAGAGCAGGGATTTAAACCTTGGTATCTCCAGAGAGCACCCTCTTAACTACAGTGTTGTCATACCCTACACAATTCAGAGGAGAATGGGGTTTGGTAAAGAGGGGAGACTTCTTAAAGAATATTGATTTGGACTGGGCTTTGAGGGACCTGATAGATCCTTGGAATTTAGCCAATCTTCCCCCTACAATGATATCTCACAGTAGAACATTGTGACAGAGAGTTTCTTTCTTATGTTTCCTGTACATGTTCATGCTCATGTTTAGCAAATTTGGAGTGGCCTCTTTATTCTTATTCATCCATCTACTTCTGTTGTCAGATCAGATTTTATGGTGGTAGCCCAAAACATTTCTTTCGCAGGATATTAAAGATTGGCACCAGAGTATGCCTGTGACTTGTTCTGATTTCTGGTTTGAAGCCATGTTTATCCACTACACCAGACAACTAGCTCATAGCCATTGTTTTATTTAGCCCTCAGTTTTCAAGGTGGCCCTCAGTGATGGTTGGAGAGTCAAGGTAAATCTCACGCCCATGTTTCCTACTGCATGCAGGTCACACATCATTCAGTGCACATGAACTCATTTCTTATGACTGATTTTATGCATCAACTTGACTGGGACACAAAATGTGCCCTTTTTTATCTGGCCTGACTGATTGAGCCAAACATCTCATTTCATCCTCTCCTGTCCTCATGCCACAGGATTCTTTAGGGCCACTTCACCAGCTGGAAACCTCTATGGCCAGTGGTGCCTCTGCTTGAGTTTCACTGGTACATGCTGGGCTTGCTTCACCTACTCAGCCCAGGAGGCTGCACTCAGCTTGCACTACCGGCCTGGATCCCATGCTCATCAATGGCAAGCTAGGTACAGTGGGCGAAGAGTGTGTGAATGAGCAAGTGCGAGGTTCGGCCACAGTGCACAGCCCTGCACTCCAGCTGCTGTGGCAGTGTGGGCAGCTCCAGGCAGTGGTGCACACACAAGCTCCATGTGAGGCTCTTGCTGGATCAGGCACACCTCAAGCGTCTTCTGCTGTGGGCACCAGCGTCTGGACAAGGGGAAGGTGGTGGTGCCCAAAAACTCAAAGATGCTAGCAACCTTGAAGCCCCAAGGGAGTTTTACAGCATGTCACAGTTCTGGCTCAGGGATTCCTGAGGTCTGGGCCCCCAGAAGAGTGGCAGCTCTTCCCCCATAGTCCAGCTAACAGGAACATGTCACTGCCTGCATTTCAGCAGGCCAGCCAGGAACGTGTTTCATCTTGTTCATGTTATAGGTCATTCAGTCCCACCACCACACTCCAGCCCATGTCTCCTGGGCTGGTCCAGCAGCGTGGCCACTCCCTGTCATGGGGGGCAGCTGCTGGAGGGCAGGAAGACTACAGTGTTACAGCTCCTATGGCACCTGCCATTCGTGGATCCTGGGTTCTTGTCCCATGTACAAGAAGAATGAAGTTACACGGACAACCAAAGAGTGAGCAAGGCAGAGAAGAGTTTTATTGAGCAAGAGAACAGCTGTCAGTAGAGAGGGGACCCAAAGTGGGTAGCCCCTACCTGAAGACTGGTAGTTCCAATGTATGACTGAGTCTGGAGTTTTTATGGGCTCAGATGGGGGAGTGCATGCTGATTGGTCCATAGGCAGGCCTGGAAAAAGCATCATTTGATTGGCTAAAAGGCATGGAGGAAGTTCTCACTCCAGATTGTGGACTCTACTCAGAGCTGGCAGTTTTCAGGATTCAGGCTGTCTTTTTCCCTGAAGGTTGGGTTTCAGTGGAAACTTGCCCCTTTCTGCCTAAACATTTGTCTGCCTTCTGCTGCTGTCACTTGGGCAAAGATTTATACCATCATCTAACCTGGTTTTCAGGACTTCAGACTTGGATTGAATTATACCACCAGCTTTCCTGGATCTCCAGCTTACAAACAGCAGACAGATACCTGGACTTGCAAAGCTCCATAATCATATGAGTCAATTCCTCATTAAAAAAAAAAAAATCTATCTATCTATCTATCTATCTATCTATCTATCTATCTATCTATTTATCTATCTACCATCTATCAATCATGTATCCAATCTCCAATTTCTCTGGAGAACCCTGAATGTGTCCTGAAACCTTCTCCCTGTTTCAGAAGCCAAACAAAACCTAAGCATAAGCTCTTGTTCACCTCCAACACTTCCATTCCTTTTACAGTTCATTGAGATGCAGATCATCACAAATTTATTTTCTTTTAATAACTTATGTAGGTTTGTAATAGAGGAGAGGTATTAAGTCAGATTTCTCATAAAAAACCTTCTTCCATCTTGGCTAAAATTTACATAATTTTGATTTATAGCGTACAATGACTTTTTTCCACAGGCTTGGCCTCAGTTAATCATAAGGAACTGGTAGATTAGATATTACTATTTTAAACTTACAAATGAAGAAAGTGACTCAGAGATTTTATGATTAAGCTTATAGAGAGGTAGGGCTGGGGCTTGAATATGTCTCCTCTTCCAATTAAGCTTAAGTTAGAGTGGCCAGGAGCAAGGAGTAGGAAGTAAGATGATGGGGAATTGCATTCAGACTCCACTGCTTATTATTGTGAGACCATGGGCATTCCCACTCAGCACTTCGGTTTGGTCATCTGCAAAATGGAGTAATTACTTTTACAACAAACCATTGCTTATGTGACACATTTACACAATTAAAGTATATTAACAATCTGAAATGACTTGTGAAATGCTCTTTAAACTAATATCTACTTTCTGTTCATATTCCAGAATTGAGTAAATTCTCCATTGCCTTTCATTGGCTCAGAAATAGTCAAATTGGTTCAGGAACCTGGCAAGTGCAGAATTATGTCATGACTGGATTTGGGGTCATAGAGATTATTTTATTGTCAAGGGTGACATTATTCTCTCCCCTGATTTCCCATAAGATTTTGTGAAAGCTTATCATATTTTATATTACTAATAAGTCTTCAATTTACCATGCGGGCAAAGATTCAGTGGTGCATGTTATCCTGTAAGCTCCTCTTGTTTCTCAGGTAACAGTGCCAAACAAGCCTAGTATATATTTTTGGTTGTCATTAATGGTACTCACTTTTGTGTTTCTGAAGGACTGCCTGTAAACAGTGTTTTTAAATTTTAACATGTATGGGAATCACTGGAAGCTCGTATTAAAATGCAGGCTCTGATTCATAGGTTTGGAATGAGATTCTGCATTTCTAATAAGAGCCCAAATGATGCCAGTGCTGCTGGCCTATAGATCAAACTTTGAGTAACAAGACTCTAATGATTCCTTAAGCTGACTAAGAACTTTAAAAACATAGACATTCTTGAGCCCTACTTTTAGAGATTATGATTCACTCAGACTGGGACCAGATGTCTATAATTAAAAAATATTTGCACAGGTAATTCTAATAATATGTCTTGTTTTGGAACTGGCAAAATATATTCCAATTATAAATGTTTTGATTAATCCGGGTCCAGTCTACCTTTGCAGCCTACCCTCTACACCTTGTTCTTAGTCTATGCTGCAAGGGTATCAAATTACTTATAATTCTTTGAATATACTCTCACTTCATGGGCGATTTCCTTTGATTAACAATATTATATTTCACTCTGTTTTTTGGAGAAATAACTGCTTATTCTTAAATAGCCACTATCACCTCCTCCAGGGAACCTTCCCTGATGTTCTAGCCTGGTGGTTCTCAAATAGAAGCAATTTTGTTTTTCTCCCACCTTAGGAATATTTAATAACTTCTGGAGACATTTTTGGTTGTCACAACTTAGGGGAGGGAGGTTGCTGGCATCTGGTAGGTAGAAAACAGTTAAATATTCTACAATATATAGAACAGCCCCCCAACAACCAAGAATTATCTAGCCACAAACATCAATATTACTAAGGTTGAGAAACCCTGCTCTAGGCTGAGTTAGACTCCTCTCTTTTAAGTTCTGCCTGCTTGCTTCTATTCTGTTACTTATCACACTTAATTCTTTGTTGTCTGTTTTTATTTTTGCCCAGTAGCATGTTAGGTCCTAGGATGAGGGAGAAATTGTTCCTTTGATCTCTATTTTCTCACAGTGGATATTGTGTGTGTGTGTGTGTGTTTGTGTTTGTGTGTGCATGTGTATGCAAGTGTGTATATGTGTGTGCATGTGTGTGTACGATTTATATATATATAAATATATATTATTGTGTATAACTATTTTCTAAATAAAGGGGTAAATAGATCCTTGAATTTACAAATAAACTCATATGCAGTGTTTTGTGGTGGGTAGATGGGCTAACCCAAGCATTTAGACAGATTCATGGACTCCGGCTGGGGTGAGATGTTACTCTGTCTTGAAAGGCATAATATCAAGTCATCAATCACCAACCATAGAGTTAACCTCCTGAGGAAAAAAAAAAAAACTTTATCATTTGCCAATTGGAAAGAATACAGTTGACTTGAACCAGCTGGCTTTGGCCTCTCTGAAAGGCTGTGACCCATTTAATCAGTTTGGAATGCATCCCTAACTTTGAAGGTAGATCAGGAAGGATGGCAAGCATGAACTAAGTCAACTAGGCCCACAATCTCCCATTTAAAGTATTTGATGTAAGAGACACAATGATTAAAAAAGTAAAAGCTATGTGACTGGGGTCAAGGGTAAGAGTAGGAAGATGGGTTATTCTTTCTGATTTCAAAAACTGACAAACAGTGTTTAGTTTGGAAAGACCTGAAAACCCTCACATAACTCAGCCTGTGCTCCATTTCATCAGAAGTGTAGGGAAATAATGAAGTCTGCAGTTCCTGCTTTCTGTCTGTCATCTAAGCCATTCCAGGGATAATAATCCTGGGTAGTGTCTTTCAGCTGGAGCCATTTCCCTGGAGAGATGGAGTTATTGCAAGCTTATATGCTTTCTCTTACCTGGTTTTGATTTTCCCTCTTCCTAATGCAATTTCACTGATCTCTTGGAAATGAGACAAACAAGCGAAGCTCTTTGCTACTCATGCTTTCTAAACTTGCTCCACAAATTGTCCTGCTATGCCCTGTGTAAAACTCAGGTCTAGGAGATTGGAAATGGCCTCTTACATTTGTAGGAGATATTCCTTCTGAAGCGCACATATGACTTGTTTTATTTTATTCTCACTTTAGCATAGCGATTCACTTATCGAAAGTGGCATTGCTCCAAATGCCAACCCCTCCATAATCTTAATTTCAAGTATCCTTTCTCTCTTCTTGCCTTTAGTGTTCATTCCCTTTGATAACCCCATTCAATATTTCCTGAAGCTCATTAAAATTTAGAATTCATTGACACTCCCTTTTACTCTCACCCTTCTCTTCTTGACCTCACTTAATCAGCATTGATTCCAAGGTCTGTTTCTTATCCCCCTCTGATACCCTTCCATCCCTCCACAGTTCTCTCTTTATTGTATTAGCTGGTGTAAACACCAACTCTGCTTAATTCTAACACTCTTCCCTTTCTATATATGTACCTGAATAGCTGAAATAACCTTCCTTCTCCTCCATCTAGCCACATACACACACACACACACACACACACACACACACATTAATGTTAACTAGTTTTCCTTCAAATTTATGACCACCTTGTGCCTCTAAACACTGCTTCAAAATCCAACTCAACTCTCTAGTCCAGGGGTTGCCAAATGTTTTCTATAAAGGTCCAGACACTATGTATTTTAAGCCTTGGGGGCCACACAGTCCTGTTACCATTTGGCACTCATAGCAGGAAAGCAGCCATTGACTGTTCACAAACAAATGGGCGTGGCTGCCTTCCAAGGAAGGCAGTTTGTTTAGAAAAACAAGCTGTGGCTGGATTTGGCCCACAAGCTGTACTCTGATGACCTAGCTCTAGACCATTCAGTCTTCCATTATTCTAAATGACTATTTCATATCTTCTCTCTTTTCTTAAACCTTTTATACTTAGGTTAAAAGAAAAACTTAGACAAATTTAAGTCATTTGAGTTTAATTGAGCAAAGAATAATTCATGAATCAGTCAGCCTCCAGTGCCAGAGTAGGCTCAGAGAGACTCCAGAGCAGCCACGTGGCCAAATAAGATTTACGGACAGAAAAAGGAAAGTGAGGTACAGAAAACAGAAGTGAGGAACAGAAATAGCCAGATTGGTTACAGCTCTATGTTTGCCTTATTTGAACACAGTTCGAACAGTTGGCTCCCTATGATTGGCCAAAACTTGGTGATTGGCACAAGAGTAGGTTCTAGTCTGTTTATGACTCCATTTAGATTGTAGTTCACTATGTACAGAGAAACTTTTAGGCTGAACTTGAAATATGTAAGGAGATAGCTTTAGGCTAAATTTGATTTAACGCCTACTTCCCACACCATGCCAAGTCTTTGCTATTAACTTTGTTCTCTGTTTTATTAAAATATTAAAAGCAATTGAAGAAGAAAAATTGCATCTTTCATCTTCCCTAGATATGTGTCCACTTTACTTTGCATTCCTTCCATTACTGTGGATAAAATACTGTGTTTTTTTCTGAGGCCAACCCCACCTCTTGTGCACTGGATCTTGTCTCCTCTCCTTTACTGAAGGCAGTGGTCCAGCAATCCACTCCTCTCTTTCCTGCACTATTAATTTTTTCTTCTTTGCTTGGTTGGTTATTTATATAAGCATATTAATATGCTGCACTCACTGCCATCTTTAAAAAAAAAAGATAAAAGAAAAAAACCATCCCTCGACCTCACATTCTTTTTTAGTTACTGCCCCATTTCTCTGCTCCCTTTACAGTGAATCAGTGAGTCATTTATTCTCATTATCTCCTTCCGTTTCCTCCTGTTCTTTCTGGAACCCACTCCCCTCAGATTTCCATCCCCACTATTCCACTAACATTACTCATTATATTTGACCTATCCCACTTACCTTCTCATTGTCAACATCAATATTCACTATTTTAATCCTTATTTTTGTGCGTGTCTGAGCCATATATAAGGTAATTGATAATGGTCTCCTCTTTGCCACATTGCCTTCATGTGGTTCCTGGAATCTATTTCCTTTTTTGCTTCTTTCATCTCTGCCTGTTTCCTCTCTGGTTCATGATTTAATGACCTGCAGCTCAAATGTTGTCTTCTCAGAGATCTTTCCGAATCACCCTACATAAAACAACAACCCCACCACTGTGCTCCCATCTCCCTTATCTGCTGTTTTTACTCATAGTATTAATACTAAGCACCATAAATCTCATATGTCTGTGCTTATTGTCGTTGCTTCCCTCCACTAGAATCAACTCTGTGAGTGCAAGGGTAATGCTCTGTTCACTGTTGTGTTCCTAACACCTAGAACAGTTGTTCAAACACTTAATAAATAGTTGTCAAATGAATAAGCAAATGAATCTTTTATTGTATTTATTTATTTTTTTGAGATGGAGTCTTGCTCTGTTGCCAGGCTGCAGTGTAGTGGCGTGATCTCGGCTCACTGCAATCTCCGCCTTCCAGCTTCCCAAGTAGCTGGGGCTCAGGCACACACCACCATGCCCAGCTAATTTTTTGTAATTTTAGTAGAGACAGGGTTTTACCATGTTGGCCAGGATGGTCTCAATCTCTCGACCTTATGATCCGCCCACCATGGCCTCCCAAAGTGCTGTAATTACAGGCACGAGCCACTGCACCCAGCCGCAAATGAATCTTTTAAAGTTCTACGCACAACCACAGGAGATGCTCATAGTCACCTCTTGAGCACATTACCCACTGCAGAGAAGTCTAAAGCTCAAAGGATTTGGGTGGTCTGTGCAAAATCACATCACAGATGAGAAAAAAATCCACTTTTTTTTGAGATATGGCCATCCATTCTATGTTTAATACTCCAAAATGAGACTCCTGCAAAACCCTGTCCTATTCCACTCTTGAAGGGCTCCATCTATTAGAAATTTCCAAACTAATGTTATTTCCCTATCCCCTACTCAGTCTGACCAAAATTCTATATTTCACCACAATTATCCAAATCCATCTTTAAACAATTTATGTGTATGGTACCCAAATTTTCACGAGCTGTATCTGCTGCATTTATTTCCTGATATGGTTTGGCTGTATCCCCACCCAAGTCTCATTTTGAACTGTAGCTCCCACATAAAAAGGAGCTGCACAAGCTTGCTCTTGCCTGTTGCCATGTAAGATGTCCCTCGCTCTTCTGCCATGATTTTGAGCCCTCCTTCACTATATATTTGCTACTGCAATTTATATCTGCCTTATTATTTATCTTATCTTCTCCTAGGCCTATAACAAATGCTAATAAAAGTTAATTTTTATAGTGTCAGTCACAATAACTTGGTGCATTGCCTGTATTGATTTCATTTAATTTTCACCATACTACAAGGTAAATACAAGGACATGCCTATTTTATAAGTCAAGAGAGAAAGGATAAGAGAATGCAACTCTCCATGGCAACTGCAGCTATTAAACATCAGAGCTTGGACCTATTTATACCCATGTCTTTTTTACTCTAATGACCAAGCTCGTCGCTAGTATCTCATGCTCACAGTAATTTTGAATGAAGGAAGGAAAGAGTAAGAAAACAGCAGAATGAATGAAACATCACATCCATGATCTATCATTTGATCCAACCTGGCCTGCTAGATAGAGAATAATTACATCCATTCCCTAAATAATGACCTTGTCAGTCTATGAAGAGGACAACTCTGATCCCACCAAGGATCTTTGGCAAGATTATCTTACTGTCTTGGTCACTACTGAGCTCTGTGACCTTCAGCTGGCTAGCATTGGCAGGCCTGGGAGTGTGATCTCTGACTACCGTGGGTTCGAGGCAGTAGAGTATAGGAATACTGGTTAAGGTCATGGGTAGTTTTGAGTGATATCTGGATCCAGCACCCACTGGCTGTCTGCTTTTCATCCAGTCACTTGATCTCTATGTGAATTTGTTTCGTTATCTGCAAAATGGGGTTAATAATGTGTTTTATGTTTCTTAAGAGAATTAAACTAGTCAATATTTGTGAAGTGCTTAGGAAGGTGCCTGGTACACAGTAAACTCTTTTTAATTATTTGCTAAGTAAACCGATTTATCTCTGCCTCTCTTGCGTCTTATTTTAGCAATACAATAAAAGGTACCTGGACTTTGTGGTGGGTGATTTGGAAAAAGTGCAGAGGAGACAACAATTTTGACTTTGTCTGCCTGAGGCTGATAATTTCTTCTGACTGATTTGACCTGTCAATTCAAAGAAGAAAAAGAAAGTTACCAAATACCTAGTCAATTCAGTTAAACATCAATTTGGCTGATTATTTTACATTAAGCTGATTGGCAGATTGCCTGAAGAGATCAAAATCGATTTTTTTTTTTTTTTTGCATCATTGGACACAGGCTGAGAGCTGACAAACGAATTTTGAATTTAGGGGACTGGTGTCTGTGATGATTATGCCCAAGGCCATGACTCTAGGGCATGAAGAGGAAAATCATCAGGCTAATTAGGCTCCTATTAGTGGCCAAACATCATGACTCTTGGATTTGGAGTCCTGAATTAGTTTTGCTTTCTCTTTTTGGTAAAGTGTGCCAGATCTAGGTTTTCTTGGCTGCTGCAGGCTGTGTAGACTTAGGGGATGGGATTGCTATTTTCCATCAGTGTGAAGAACAGAGCTTTTCATCTGAGCTTTGTTGCCTCCACTTCCAACTTTTTTGATGCATATGGTAAGAACTTAATAAATGTGCTCTGGGTGAATGCTGCACAGGGCTGTGCAATCAATCTGCACTAAGCTAGACTAAAATTCAGAGGTTACATAAGACCAAATTGAGAGGCATGGGTCATCCAAAAGTAGAATCACTTTTAGGGGGAACAATGGGGTTAAAGAACGTCAGAGCTGCTATGTTAGAACTATTCTTAGAACCCAATGCCGTTTTGAAAAGCTTGGGCCCCTTTATGAGAAAATTTGTCACTATCCAACTGAGCTATGCTTGACAGGCCAGTTTAGGCCTCCCTTGAAAAGACAGACTGCAGTGTGTTCATGTGGATGTTTAATGGTTTCGGGCCTCCAGTCACTATAATCAGCTACCATTAGGTATAAACGCGGACCAGCCAATTACTCTGGTTTTTGTTTGTTTGTTTTGTTTGTTTTTTTGAGACAAGGTCTCACTCTGTCACCCAGGCTGGAGTTCAGTGGCGTGATCTTGGCTCACTCCAACCTTCAGCTCCCAGGTTCAAGCGATTCCGAAATAAGTAGCTAGGACTACAGGCATGCGCCACCACGTCCGGCTAATTTTTTGTATTTTTAGTAGAAATGGGGTTTCACCACGTTGGCCAAGCTGGTCTCAAATTTCTGACCTCGGGTGATCCTCCCACCTCAGCCTCCCAAAGTGCTGGGATTACAGGCGTGAACCACTGTGCCCAGTCCAATTTCTTTGTTGATGGAACACTCCAAACCTGAGAGAGCTTCATTTTCCTCACAACTCCAACCAATGCTACTTGCCACCTTTGAGGTATTGAAGGCACAATTGCATCCTGTGATGTGGGGTTGAACCTTCAGCAGCAGAAGTATACAGGTGCCTATATGGAAGTATTCATCCATCACCTCTCTCTTTTCTCATTGAATGCCTTTTCTTGTGCAACTCTTTGTGGTTTCTTCATATTTAGGTGGTAATATCTACACCCTTGCTACTCAAAGTATGGTCCCCTCAACAACGGCACCGTGGAGCCTGTTAAAAAGTGTAGAATCCTGCAGTTTATTCCAAACCTATAGAATAAAAATCCTCATTCTCACAAGATTCCCTAGAGGATTTTAATGCACTTTAAAGTTTGAGAAGCACTGTACTGAAACACTGTTTCCTACAGAATTGTTGACAGGGGTCTAGGACTTTATTTTTACGTAGTAAATTAGATAATTTTAGGTTTCCCAGGAATTGGGCTTTCCCTAATCTTGAATGGCATAACAATGAGAATCCCCTTTCAAATACTCCTTTGGTCCTCTTGTTCAGAGAGAGTTTGAGTTCTAAGCTAGATGTTTTAACATTTCTTTAATACTTGTGCCTCTCCCTTTTCACAGTGGAAATACAGGCATAGCAACCTTTGGCAGTCAACAATATCTAGCTATAATTTAGTAATATTTCTTACTTTTCACTGTATTTTTATGTTTATTCTCTACTTGAAGCAAATTGAGATGCTTTTCCTTCAATGGAATTGGTATAGTCTAATTTAAAAACAATTTATTTTTTAAGGTATGAGTTGGGTTCACATAGAAATTTTAAGTAAATAATAGTAACCATGGTGCATAAATAAGGCAAAACTCATGCAGGTACTGTTTAAATAATTGTAGTTAAGCAAGCATTGATGTCTGAAATAACAGTATAGCCATAGCGCTTCTCAAACTTGAATTTAACCAACTGGGGATCAGTTAGCAGAAACATTATGATTCAATAGGCCTGAAATGGACTGTAGGATCTGAGATTCTGAACTTCCAATAAGTTCCAAGATGGTGTTGGATGCAATCTCACTATTTCTACAGATGCTTTGTATGGCAAGTTTCTAAGAAAAAATGTCCCCACAAGACCTTCAACTACTGCATACAGAAACTCCTCTTACAGCTCTTCCTGATCCAACCAAGGTCACCAGGAAATTACATGTGGCATGAGATCAACACTCAATACTAGTAATTAAGATATTGCCTGTCCGTTTTCTCTACATCAATGGTTCTTAAAATTTAGTGTTTTTTAGAATCACCTGAAGTATTTGTTAAGCCACAGGTTGCTGAGCTCACTCACATAGTTTCTATTTGAGTAGGTCTCAAGAGTGCCTGAGAATTTTCATTTCTAACAAGTTTTAGAATGTGACATTGCTTGCCCAGGAACTGGGCTTCGAGAACCATTGCTCTCCCCCAGTATATATACTTCTTAAAACCTACGGTGGTGATAGGGAACAGGCAGAGGATCAAGTTGCCCAACGAAATATCATGTTGACTTGAGTAAAATCTTGCCAAATCCAATACACTACAGATACTTCTGGGGCCAAAACCCAAACAAATAGTGGAATTAGTGTGAATTTATATGATCCTAGCAAAATGTAGGTAAACTGTAACATGCTGGCCAAGATACCCACAGTCAAAGCCTGTCCACAGACACAGCATACTCAGTTTAGGAGATGAGATGGCAACACTGGACATCTGAGGAGGCAGCTTGTACTGAAGAGTGGGGAATCACATCTTAGCAATGTCAAATGAACAGAATGTAGGTGAAGTTTCCCTGCATACACTTTCATGCTGATTATCTCCAAGTCTTTGCAAATACTATCCTCTCAACCCGGAGTAACAGAGCATCTCCTCTTCATCTCCCTCCAGTTCAACTAACATGTTTTCTAGAAAGTCCTCTGTGAACTCCAGCCTGGCTCAGTTAGGTGCTCTTTTTTCTTGAGGCTCCAAAAATACCCTGTGAATAATTTTATTATTCCATTTCTACATTGTTTTATAATTGTCTGCATATATACATTTTTGTATTTCCAGTGTCTAACAAAATACCCGTGACACATAGTAAGCATGAGTTAAATGTTGAAAGAATTCATAATTCAGACAGATGGCTCAATCTCTAATTTTAAAATCAGGATGGTTCTCATATCTTAGGAGATTAACTGAAGATTTAGGGGGACAGTAGGAAGTAGCTCTCAGTTGCATTTTGAATAAGACTAGGCATATAAATTTAGAACTATTTAAAAGAAAAGTTTTCCTAATGACCAAAGTGAGATATGTTCTCTTGAAGGAGTCATAGAAAAGAACAAAGGATAAAGTAACAATTAATATGCTACTTCTCGGAGTTAACTATTGTTGCTATTTGGGTATAACTGTATTATGTCTTCTCTTTCTATAAAAGTTATATAGATGTGTATTTTTATTGAAATAGTAAATTATATATAATTTTGTTTCTCTTTTTGCCACCTATCATTATATATCTCCAGAATTTGTACCCATGAATGAGGACAATTTTAACAACTTTTGACCACTTGCGCAAAACAAAACAAAAACAAACAAACAAACAAACAAAAACTCTTTCATGTCCACTTCACAAAAGAAAACAGCATTGTGAATTGTGATTACTCCCCGGGACTGTATTTTATCTTCAGTGGCTGCCTGATTTTACCCCTACAATTAAAGTTGAAGGAATCCTGAAAAAAACAAACAAACAAAAAAAGAAAACAGGTATTGAGATATTCTTTTCAAAGACATTTTAGTTAACAGAGTAAAATTCCATCATGAAAAGCAAGATTTGCAAACATCAGTACTATTGATATTTTGGACTGGATAATTTATTGTTGTAGGGGACTATACTCTTGTGCATTGTAGAATGTTTGCCAGCATCCCTGGACTCAACCACTAGATCTCCCTGCTCCCTAGATGTAATAACCAAAAACAACTCCAGACATTGCCAGATGTCCTCATGGGTACAGAATTCTCCAGTTGAGAACCACTAATAAGGAATAATCATAATTATATTCACTCTTCTGTTGATGGACATTTCAGTAATTTGCATATTTTGATAGAATATATTCAGCTTCAAAGAATGAATGAATGTTCGCTCCCCTCCTCCAGCTCTCTCTTCCTCTCTCTCCCTCTCTTATTTGCCTTAATTTCTTTCAAGTTTCTTCAGCCTGATAATTTCTAATTCACCAAGTAAAAGATGCTAGAGTTAAGAAGAATAACTGTGATGGAGCCAGTGTAGGTGGGAAGACTGACAACTTGTGATAAAATGGCTATGCTGTGTGCTGAATACATCTATGTGAGAGTGCCTTGTTCAGAAGAAACAGTGCCAGGACCACTGTGCACCAACTTGTGTTATAATTCTTTTCCTTCTCATATTTCTCTCATCTTGATCTGGCTCACAAGAGCATCTGTTTTCTAAGCCTCGATTTTATTTTTTTATCTTTAAAGGTAGCACAATAGGCTGGGTGTGGTGACTTATGCCTGTAATCCCAGGACTTTGCAAGGTGGGTCCATCACCTGAAGGCAGAAGTTCAAGACCAGCCTGGCCAACATGGTGAAAACCCGTTTCTAAAAAAAAAAAAAATTAGCTAGGCATTATGGCAGGCACCTGTAATCCCAATTACCTGGGAGGCTGAGGCAGGAGATCAGGAGGCAGAGGTTTTGCTTGAGGATTTGCTGAGAGATTGCTGAGACAGAAGAGAAAAAAGAGCTTATGAGAAGGTAAAATGAACTGTTTGGCTTTCTATATTTCTATCTTGAATCTTGAGCCAAGATCGCACCATTGTACTCCAGCTTGGAGACGAAAAGCAAAACTCCATCTCAAAAAATAAAAATAAAAATATCACAATAGTAGGATCTTATTTAAAAAGCTGTTAGGAAGATAAATAGAAAAATACTCATAGAGTGTGTTATGACAATGCCTGGACTGATAAACAGTAACAGCCAAATAAATAAATTCTAAGCACAGAGAAAGGCTGGTGTGGCTAAAGCCTCTTGGATGACGGGGAGGGAGATAGGAGGTGCAGTAGTAGATGAAGAAGTAAGGGAACAGATCATACAGTCTTGTAGGACAGGGTCATTTGGATTTTGAGTGCAAAGAAAAGTAGCTGGAGGGTTTGAAGTATAAATGCAGCATGATCTGACTTATTCTTATGAAAGATCTGTCTGCTTTGCAAGAGAAGATAGAGTACAAGTGACAGTAGTACAAGTGTTAACTGCTGTAGTCCAGGTGTTAGGTGATGAGTCTTGGACTAGGGCTTTAACAGTGATGGCAGTGAGAAGTATTCAGATCCAGGCCATGTCCTGGAGATGGTGTTGATAGGATTTGCTGAGAGATTGCTGAGGAGTGGGAAAGAAAGGACTCAAAGAGGATCCTCAGACCTAAGCTAATGAGTGAGGATGTCTGTGCCCTTTAATGACATGAGGAAGCTAAAGGTGTAGGTTGCAGGAAGCTCATTAGTCTTTTTGTTAAGGCGTAGACTTTAGAATGTTTATTAGATACATGAAAAGAGATAGTCAGAAAGTATAGAGTTTTCAATTCAGGGAGTAGCTCAAAGCCTATGATTCACATTTCGGAATTATGAGCATTCGGATGCTACTTAATGCCCCGTAACTGGAGGAGATCTCTTAAGATGAGAGTGTAAACAGGAAAGAGATTGCCTCTCAGTGAGTCCCTACCCACTGGGGATGGAGAAGTGAATGCTGTAGGTATAACCGAAGAGGAAGACTTACTGCCTACAACTTCCAGATGCCTACCTTACACCTTGGCATTGACTATGTCCCTGTTGCTGGCACAACCTCAATGGATAGAAAATGACTTTCAAGTGCTCTTGGCACTTCAAGAATATGCCAATAATAGCTGAAATTCTCATGAGCCAGACAAGGAATGGGGTAACTAACCAAAACTAAGTTAATCTAAAGAATATAATGAAATTAGAATTTGTTTCATGTGGCCTGAGACTTGTGCCCATGATGTCCTAATTCTACCACTGATGATATAAATACACTTCCCTGGCTAATAGAGAGAGGGTACTTTGCTCATCATTTTCAGATTCCCAGTGAATGCTTACATTGCCTAGTGTACCAGTTTTGAAGTGTGATCTTTAAAAAAATACTCATTTTCTGCATAGTGTTAAGAATGCATTCTCTGTGCCTGGAGTCATGAACCTGACACAGTTAACGCAGTGAAATCTACCATACATTTAATCAGAGGTACTTAATTTGACTTTCTAAAATTAAGCAGAGAATCAGTTTGCCATTAGGTCTGAGAATTACTGCATTTCTGAAGTTACTCCGCATAACCCAAAAGGGCTTTATTGGATATGAATAATAACAACCTACAAATATGTTGATGATAATGAGCATCTAAATGTTCTGCAAAGAAAAAAAGACAAAGAAAATCCCTGACAAGCATGAATGGTGATGCATGATGGCAAGAATTTTTAAAATTTATGAATATTACAACATGAAAAAATAATTATGAATAATAAAAATCTGTTACAATAATTAGCTGTAATGAATGCTCATGGTGAGTTAAATGAACTGGAACAATTTAAGGCAATAGCACATAATTTGCATTTTGTGTTACGTCAGATCATTTTATCATTAGTGAGAGAAAGAAGAAGAAGAGAAAAAGAGAGATGGAAGAGACAAAAGAGAGCTGAGGAGAAAGTAAAATAAACTGACTTTCTATATTTCCATCTTTAAAAAAAGTGAAAAATGCTGCATATTGCAGTCTTCAGTTTTTGCATCCATTTCAGTTTCTATTTTGAGAGTGTCAATAATGTGAGAAAGTGAAAGATAATAAGTATAGCTAACATTGAAATCAGAAAAACTTGAATGAACCTCTACCTGCCTTTTTAAATACATTATTTAACCTAGGCAACCTCCTTAACTGACCTAAGTCTCAGTTACATCTGTAAAAGGGGGTAATAATAGATGTAGCCTGAAGCTATCATGAGGAGTAAACATGTATTTTACAGCTAACTCTTAGTCCATGCTCACTGTACACCTGGCATTCTGAGATACCTTCACAAAAACTAAGTCAATTAGTCCTCCTGACATCCCTAATCAGTAAGTGCTGTAATTATCTCTTTTACAGATGAGAAAATGGAGACACAAAGTGATAGAATACCAATAGTAATTACGTAACAGGGTGGGATTCGGTACCCAGGCAGTCTGGCTCCTGAAAACTCTCCCTTTCGCCACTGCACTAGACAGCTTCTCTTAGCCAGCATCATCACAATGCCTGGGACACAGCTAAGAGTTCAATACAGGTCAAGTGTGACTATTTTTTCATATTATCTTTATGGTGTGAGAGAGTGCATTTGCATATTTGAACAGGCCTTGCTGTAATTAGATCAACGCTGGCCTGCAGGGTAGCGTTTGGGGATGGCTTTCAAATTTCCCCAATACAATCTAACCAGCCCTATCCAGCAGGGGTTCCTGTACTGTAAGGCAACAAAGTTACCCCAAAGTGATTTCCTCAGTTAGCGAGTGATAAGCTGCTCCCAGGCAGATTGTCATTGCCAGCTCTGAGAGGCTAGTTCTTCATGACATTAAGCAGGATTGAAGGCCATCACTCATCAGCTCATCATCCTGGAAGCCTGGGATGACCCCCAACCTACTGACTCCCACAGGGGCATCTCTTTGATGCAGCTGATTGAGACTTAGCTGGTACCTGGCTTGGAGTTCAGCAAGGTAGTGAGGAGTGATGAGAGGTTAGTTTTGTGCTCCCAGAGCAGGAGGACAAAAGCCCCAATTTGCCCAAGTGTCATTTTTCTCTGCTTGACCATTATCTGCAAATGAAGTTCCAGGAATACTTGAAATCTGTACCCACACAGATAATATTAAAGGGTTGCTCATTCTAGCTCTTCAATTTTTTTTTAAAAAGTGAGCATTGAAAGGGAGTACTATTTTTATAACCCAGTTTTGTTACTTCTGCATTTAATAGTATATCAGGAGATTTGTAAAGTGAAATATCTTAAAGTTTTCACATCTGGCAAGGAACCTGGTACGGTTTACAGAGTTATAATAGACAAGAGTTATCAAAATGCAGACTTGCTGACCCTCTTCATTGTATTGGGCCAAAAAATAAATGCAAAACCAGAACAGAGTAAGCATTAACTAGTATTTCTCATTCTGTGCATTGCACTTTTTCCTGGATGTATCTTTTCTTTTCTTTTCTTTTTTTAGAGAAATGCAAAGACTGGGACCCCAGCTCCAGCCTTTTCCTCTTACTGTCCCACAGCTCAGTTCCTTCTTTTCTTTCACCCAGATCCCCCTCACTCACTAGCTCCCACGCTTCTGTTTGCTCTCTGTGGTGGTCCTCCTGCTTGAGGTTATCAAGTGACTGTGCACACAGCTGGAAACCTCTTTCCCCGCCTCCAGACCCCCAGACTCCCCAGATCAGAGTTCCCAGATCACCTCTGGGAATCCCCAGGGCAAGGAGGATGGTTTTCTTTCCCTCTTTTTTCCTTTTGAGGATGTGCCTCTACTTATAAGAAAAATGCCTCTAGGCCGAACAGAGGCCTGCAGGAATTTGCTTTTAAAGAAAAGAGAAAACAGTAAGACAAGAGGGAAGTTCTTTACTGGCAGCATTTCTCCTCTGGGCAAACAGCTCCAGTTTGAAGTTCCCAGGGCAGAGCCACAGGGCTGAGTTTAAGGCACCGTTACATATTCAACTATGGACAGCAAGTCAGACAGAAAATTTGCTGGGATTTGGGATGGTCTCATTCACTGAAATTTTTTTTTCAGTGTTTTTACCTAGTGTTTGCTAATTTTTACCTAGTGTTTGCCAAAATCTCACATACGAAAACTTGTTTTTGTTTGATGATAATCAGAAAGGATTGGGTTTCTTTTGCATGCACAGAGGCCCTTATTCCCAGTTGGAGTTAGCTTCAGGCAAAACAGAAAAAGGAGAAAAAAACCTCAGCCATGGATAGCCAATTATCTCAGGTCTCTAACAAGAATTGTTTTACTGTCATTTCCTTGTCAATTGCTTTGTTAAAAAAAAGCGGGGGGAGCGGGTGGGGGGGTGGTGGTGGATTCATTTAATTACTTAAACTTTATAGTGAAGAGATGAAGACTTTTTTATCTTTGCTGAATCAATGGATTCTAGTGGTCTTCCAGGGACTGAAAAAATACTCAAAGTCCAACTTTTCGTCTTGCCATTTTTTCAGGGGAACTTTTGAAACAATTTTATTCCCAGTTTACAAATTGGGGATTCTTAAGAAATCGGTATATGGTCAGGTTGTTTGAACTGACTTTAATCAAAGAGTTCAAAGTCCCCTATTCCAAGGCCTAGATTTGTTGTTTTTACATTAATTGTGTGTGTTTGTCATTTCTGGGTCAAAGTAAATTTTTCTCTAAACCAAATACTTTCATGTAAGACAAGGACAGTCGGACATCAAAATATGTATTCCCCCAGGAACTTCTATCAAACTATTTCTTTTGATAACATTCTGCCTGACATGTTCAGTGCACCCATTACATCAAAGCTGATTCTGTCTTAAAAAAAAAAAAAAAAGAAAAGAAAAGAAAAAGAAAAAGCTCTTTAATTTTGTTTTTCTTAGAAAATGCATGTTTCAGTTTTCTCTCCATGTATATCTTTAAAACCGTTGATGTACTTTCAAAAGAGGATTTTCAATAACCTTGAGTAGAGATGTAGAATGCACACTTCTTATTTTGAACAACATAGAAACTGGCAGATTTAGGAAAAATTGTTAGATGAGGTCACTTTGGGGCAGTTCTATAAAATGCTTAAGGCTGACCTCAGTGGTCATGAGCAGGATGAAGGCCTTCAAATTATGTTCTCTTCTTGGATGGTGATAGGTTGACACAGTGCTTAGTTTACACCATCTTTTCTATTATCATTTCCAAACTGCTGGGTTCTGACTTTCTGATGGACCTGAGCCATCATAGGGTGTCTCCTGTTGCCCAGGAGATGGATAGCTGAGATTAGGAGCAAATGACTGTCTTGGAAGCATCCATAAACTGATTAAAAATGTTATCATTGATGGATACACATTATAGAAGAAAAATATAAGGGATGGATACAGATTTATGGCCCGTCCCCTTCATTCGTTGTCCAAAATACCTTTGGGTAGAAGATTTTGAAATGAGATTTTAAGAGCTGCCCAAATATTTGTGCTCTGATAGAACTAGTGATAATAGCTACGGTAAAATAAATAATACATATCTAACATTTTTTGCACATATTTATTTTCTGACAGTTCTTGAGCACCCAGTAAATGCCAGATGAAGCATGGGGACACTGAGATAACTATACTGCTATAGCTTCTGGTCTTAGGGTACAAAGAATCTACAGAGAGAGCCACATAGGAAATCCTCAACTATTCTAATAAAAATACATGTTCAAAAACAAGAATTGAAGCAAGAGAAGAATGATCAGTAAGGGCTTCATGAAAGAAGAAACCATTGAGTTTACTTTTACAATGAAATATCTTTGGGGAGAAAATGTTGGAAACTTGACGCTGATGTTGAAGAACATGTTAAAAATTGGCCAACATCAACCAGTTTGTTTAATGAGTTTGTTTAACTTCTTTTTAGCTAGGTCTACATTGAGTTTAACATGAAATTGTGGAAAGAGGCCTAACTTTTTATGGTGTCCACTCTTTGGACCTGGGTGGGCATACGATCCAAGACCTCTTATTGTTCAAAAGATTCTCAGCTTGATCCTAATCTCTTTTACTTAAAGTTTACTAATTGTAGATATTAATCATATCTGAAAAATACCTTCACAGTTCACTTGTTTTATCAAACAACTGTTTATGGCTGTATCTTCTGCATTTAGCACATGGCTAGGTTCATGGTGGGTGCTCAGTAAATACTTGATCTAGAAAGGAGTAGTAAATGAATAATTAAATAGTTTATTGGGTGACTTTTCCTTAAAAGTCATTGAGTTCTTTGTGAGTAGACACACTCTCTTGTTTTGCTATTTTATTATCAGTATCTAGCATATTACTGGGAATGTTAAAAATTTCCCCTTGAAAAATTTAGCTTAAATATACAGAGATAATAATCATTAAATGGCTGGCCCTATGCCCAAGGGTTCAAGAAATAAAACTGTGGTTGGCAGTCATGGTCTATCTCTAGTAAGGCGATAAACAGGGAACCTTGTTGGGGAGTGAGTGAGTGGACTGGCTAACATGAAAGATACCTGAACATGTAGAGAGAGTGGCCTCGGTTGTTAAATTTCTGCTTTTCTTTGTTTTACTTCCCTTCTGAACATACCTTGATTCTAGTCTTTGGATTCTGAGACATTTCAGTATCTCTATAAGAAATCTCAATCCCACTTTTACCTTTTAATATTTAAGTTATTTATATAAGCTTTTACTCCTTGTAGCCAAAAGAACTCTGAATGATCACTCAGCCACTAGGGTACACTTTGGCTGACAAGATTACTCACTACCCTGCTATACTTGACTTTCTCCTCCTGCAATTTTTCTGCCTTCCCTGTTCTCTTACTATCTCAAGAGCATGAAAAAAAAAAAAAAAAAGAAAGAAAAAAAAGAAAGATAAAACCAGCAAAATGCAATTTTTCCTTGCCTATTCTGATAGTGACCAATGGGGATTTGACTATATTTAAGTGAACGTGCATTGAGCTTAAAATCTGGAAAATAATAAATATATCCACGGTAACAGCTAATACTGTTTTTCATTTACATCCCTACATTGTGCACTGCACTTTAGTGGCATTTTCTGAAAACTTCCCTGACTGTTGGCGCTCCTTCTACCCCCAGTTGGATTAAGGACCCTCCTCAGTCTAGTTTGTATAAAATATCTTATTAGTATACTTACCACATTGGTTTGTAATGATTCTGATCAGTCTTTCTCACCATGTGGTGAACTCCTTCAAATGTGAAGATCCCAACACAATAATCTCTACATCAAAGGTATTGAAATAGTGCCTTCTGTATGAATGAATAAGTAGATTAAATACATTATTTTAAATAATTTCAACACAGCAACATATATATAGTTCTTATGAGCTGCCAATTGCTTTTTAAACCAATTCTTTTAAACTCATTTATACAGTCTGTTTTTAAAATTGCATTCTAGGGGTTTCTCGATTCCTAAAACTGCACTTTTCCACCAACTTTTATTTCCTCAGATAACTTGGGTTCACATTATGACTCTGCACTTTATTTGCTTCGATACTGGACAAGTCCCTTAATCTCATGAGGATCAGTTTTCTCTCATATAAAATGAGGATAGTGTCACACACCTCTCAGTATGCTGGGAAGACAGAATTGTCTTTTCCTAGCTCTCTATGACTATGGAGTGTATTATAAATTTGTAACATTTTCCACTCTCATTTTTCAGAACAATGCAATAGTACAATAAAGAAAGAGAAGGCAAGGGAGTTCAGGGTATAGAGAAGATAATGACTATACCTGTTGGGCACTTCAAGGTAAAAAAAGAGGGGGAGTAAATCAAATGGATTTTTGGGCATGCTGGAGGTGAAATGCTAGTGAGTAAGCTGGAAAAAAGGAGATGCTAGTCAAAGAGGGGTATTCATGGAATGAAGACCATGGAAAGATCACCAGAGCTGGAAATGGTAATGTTGATATATAGCTATGGGAATGAGTGACTACGCTAGGAGAGTTGGCAGCAACACTACAGGAGAGGTATACAAGGAAATGAGAGGCCAAGAGGTATAAGAATAATCTGCACAAGTATATTGTAATTATCTAGAACATAAGGTGAGTATAAAATGTCAGAGAGACTATAAGTGAACTAGGAATTAAAATGGTCAAAAAATGTCCTACATATTCCCACTGTAATATTACATTACATAGTCAGAAGATATTAAACCTTACATTCTATGCTACCAGTTACTAGTTATGTAACATTGTGGAAACACTTTTTCTCATTGTTGGGTTTCTCATTTTAAAAATGAATGTAAGAGGCTGGGCGTGGTGGCTCACACCTGTAATCCCAGCAATTTGGGAGTCTGAGGTGGGAGGATCACCTGAGGTCAAGAGTTCGAGACCAGCCTGGCCAACATGGAGAAATCCCATCAATACAAAAATTAACCTGGTGTGGTGGTGCGCACCTGTAGTCCCAGCCATTCAGGCAGCTAAGGCAGGAGAATTGCTTGAACTCGGGAGGCGAAGGTTGCAGTGAGCTGAGATCATGTTGCTGCATTCCAGCTTGAGCGACAGAGTGAGACCCAATCTTGAAAAACAAAACAAAAGAAAAATGAATATAAGAATATCATCTCTGCATTCCTGGAGTATTTGGGGGGAAGAACATAATAAATAATGTATATAAGAATTATCTAATGTTATGCTTGGAGACTATGAGATGGTTCCAGTATCATCTTGATCTTTACATCTGAACTTTAGATTTTTCAGATCGGGGTAAAAGTTTCATCCAACAGATGGGGCGCTCAATCTGTGGTATGGGAAAGTGAGGAGTCACCCGTCTTTTCTTCAGTCTCTTTTAGATGAAAGGGTGGATGACATTTGGGACTGCTTTTCATCTACTCTCCTATACTCACTATCTGTTTGCAAACACCTCACTCTAATCAATAAACATGGTTGGTGATTTTATTCAATAAAGATTTATAGAGCATCTGTTTGGTGCCAACCACATATTCACCATATGAGATAGTTTACATTTCCATGTTTTTGGCCCAATACATCTCAGTTTTCTTTTTAGTGAGTTCTTCAATTTTCATATATTTTCACTTCAGGTTCAGGAAAATATCCAGACTTCCTTGCCACCTAGATCATTCTGCACTGTAGAAAAATCCCACAGTGTTCCACATTCAACTCCATAGTCAAGATCTTATTCAACTACAAAGCAGTCGGGTAGAATCAATAAACTAAAATGGAAAAAGCAAACAAATAAAGAAAGAAACACAACAAAAATAACTAAACTAGAATATTTGAAGCTGCATAATTACTTTATATTACATTAGAATTATATACTTTGAGTAAAAGATCAGTTGTCAACCTTGCTTTTTTAACAATAAATAGTAATAAGTTTGAACACTTTAGAGATAGAACAAAATATATAATGACTGTTCTAATAATTATTACAGTCTCTAATTTGTCTGTATTTGCCAATAGATTTTAAATTCTTAGAAAACAAGGGGCATGCTTTTTCTGTACTTTTATCCCTAGGGACTAACACACACACACTGAGTTATCAGTAGATGTTAATTGCTTTTAATTAAGATAAAGATAGATGGAATTTATACAAAACAAAATTGTTTTAAAAATGAACAATAAACCTTGAACCAAGATAAGTTAATATTTTCAAGTGTGAAAATAGGTATTATTTCTAAATTAATTCTTAAAAGTTGTAAATCAAAACTGTTGTGTCAAATGCTTTTATCTCCGATTTCAAGAAAGCAACTGTAATGCAAAATGTATAATATAAGTAATTTATCGTGTCTGACATTGAACAGTAGTTTAAATGACCTCTCCGCTCTCCAAACATCTGGTATGTCTCCAATAAATAGGGCAGTATAAAAGGTAATATAGAAGAAAAACTTGCTCGGGGGTTTAGGGATATAAGTTTGCTAGGCTGGAGGATTATGGATGTATATGCTTTTAATCATGGAAGATTATAAACATACAATCAAAAGTTTTTATTAAAAAATATAAATAGCTTCTGAACAACTATTGGAATTTGAAATTGAAGCAGTGAGCTCCAAGGGCAATGTAATTTTCTTAACAATAATAGCTTCTATTTGATGAGAATTTTTATTTTGCCAGACACAATAATAAGCAAATTTAATTCATTACTTTTCATTCTTATAACAATCTTAAGAGACACATATAATCTCCAATTTGATGATGAAGAAACTGAAGTGCAAAGAATTTAACAAACTAGCCATGGGTCACAAAATATAAAGTAGTGAAACAAGGTTTGACTTCAGGCCTCACAAATGCTAAGACACATGCCCTTTTTGCTAACTACCTCTTAGAGCCTGTGTGAGACTGAAACAATCATGATGATAATAGCTATGATAGATGCTTTTCCATGTGCAGACTCTGTTTCAAACCCTTCACATATAATAACATATTTAATCTTTGTAGCACCCTCATGAAGAAACTGAGAAACAGAAGTTATACGACTGAGCCAAAGGCACACAGCTAACATAAGACCAGACACTTAAGTGCATAACTACACTGTTTTTTAAATAAGAGAAATTATAAACAGTTTCTAGCTGAAAGTATGGCACATACTAGGCACCAAGTAAGCTCCTTTCTTCCTACATATTCCCCAAATTAACATTTTATTGAATGAATCATGAAAATGATAACACATTATCATGTGAGATGTATAAGAAATATTAGATGGGTAAAGGATACCTTCTCCCTCTATGGTTTTGTATGATATTTCAGCCCTCTCATTTAAAAGAGAGTTATGATTGTCTGTATTTAGGTTAATAGTAATATCTGGCACAGTCATCATGTTTAGGTTATGCCTGTTTCATAAAGTCTTGTAGTCTGGGCATTTTCATCTAAGTGCCAGGCAATTTGTGATTGTGCTTTGTTTTATGACCTTTCAGTTAGTATGCAATCTATCTGACAGTGCTCATCTGACACCTGCAGCAACTTTGCCTAGTATGAAAGCAAGTTTTCCTGAGACACTAACTTGGGCTGAATAAATCAAATATAATCCAATACTTCTGAAATGCTTCCATTGTCGATATATCTCTGAATGGTATGACAAGAAGAGTCATGCTTTCTGGCATGAGTTGTTTCTTTAAAATTATTTTTTTTAATTATTATTATTTTTTGAGACAGAGTCTCGCTCTGTCACCCAGGCTGGAGTGCAGTGGCATGATTTCAGCTCACTGCAACCTCCACCTCCTAGGTTCAAGTGATTCTTCTGCCTCAGCCACTGGAGTAGCTGGGAATACAGGTGCACACCACCATGCCAGGCTAATTTTTGTATTTTTTTAGCAGAGACGGGGTTTCACTGTATTGGCCAGGCTGGTCTCGAACTCCTGATCTTGTGATCCACCCACCTCGGCCTCCCAAAGTGCTGGGATTACAGGTGTGAGCCACCGTGCCTGGCCGTTTCTTTGAAATTCTATGCAAATTCCAGCTCATAGTCTATTGCTTTTAAAAATAATAATAATAATAACTGGTTATTTTCAAGAATTGGCAGTTCATCATTTTAGTGAAGCTAGAAATAAATGCTTTTAGAGAAAGGAGTTTTTATATCACCATCATATGGCAAATCATTGAACCCCACCATTTGCCTTTATGAATTTAAACAAGTTAATAGACTGTTTTGAGGTTATTTAATATTTAATCATTTCCTATTTCTCCCCCAATTGAGTGTTTATGTATGTATTCTTCTTTTCCCTTTAAATAGTAAGGACCAGAAATAATGATTTGTATTACATTCTGTGCCTAGCACAGTAAAAGCACATAGTAGTTGCTCAACAATTTTACTTTGTTTTACCTTCTCAGCCAACTGAAGAAGGGTATAAAGTTATTGTTGGGTGTCCATGAGCAGATATCATATAAACCTCAGTTCTAATCTTCTTTTAATTCCTACTGGCTGTGTAGTCTTGGGCAAGTTATTTAAACTCCAGCTTTTCATCTGCATTGGGGCCATGTGAGATTGAATGAGATAATTAGCACAGTGGTTGACACATCATAAGGACTGAAAATATTACTGGCATTAATTATTTAAGTAAAAACATTTATTGGGCACCTACTGAAAGCCAATTAGGAACTGAGCTAAGGGTTAGAGAAATCAACGTATCTCTTTCCTTTAGGGAGAGAGATATGTAATATTATGCGACCAGTATTACAATCCGTTATGTGAAAACATGGCACAGCAAGTGTCTAAATGCCTTAGGGAATCAGTAACAGTTTAGAGAGGAGCAGTGTTTGAACCAATACCTAAAGATGAACCTGACCAAAAGTGTAGAGAAGAAACATTATAGACATTTAAATATATGATCAAATAGCTTGTCTATCTGAGAAGCATTTTCATGAAATTTGGTTGTTTATAGCCAACAAGTTCACTGAGTATTTTTTATTATTTACTTTCAATGGGGAGATCCTCCTTTATCTCTGCTTAATATTCCTCCCTAACTACCATCCCAATAATAGATACTTAAAACATTTTCTGTTGGAGGGGTATATTTGTGTGTGTGTGTATTTAACTTGACAGTTTCTTCATAGTGATAATCAAAAAGTTACCTAACCTCTTTTGAGTTCTATATTTCTCATCTACAAAATGGGACAGCTCTTCTGAACTCATATACAATAAATATATAGATACCTGGTGATGTTTCGGTTTGGATTCTTACCTTGTACTACTGTGTGACTCTTATTTGCAAAGAATGTCTGGGTTTGGAAGAATATCATGGAACCAGGGTTTGAGAGTCTTCTGTGCAGGCTCAGAACCACTGTTCTAAACAAGAGAGGGAGAGATAATAGACTAATGTATTATGTTCTACCTATAATATCTGTACTACATGCTTTATACACTGATAAACTTAGGATTTTCGTTTGACTCTTTAAGATAGAAGGGTCTGTTTTTTTTCTTATGTGAAATTTCACTATAAAAGGTAGTTTAGGGTCCCAACTCCATGAGATTTTATAGGCACTCAGATTCCTTCTCTCTTGTTTCTCCGTCATCTTTCATGATATTCCCTTATTTGCTTGCAAAGTTATTTCACCAACATCATGTAAACTTCCCAGCCTATGTGAACAAGGAAAGAGGACAGACCGAAAAAGAAACTTCCTTTTAAGAACACCACCCAGGAATTGAACATCACTCGTATTACAGATCACTGGCTGGAACTTAGTCACAGGGGCTTAGCTAATTGCAAGGGAGGCTGGAAAATACAGTCTTTAGCTGGGACACTGTGTGCTCAGCTGAAACCCAGAAGCTTAATTATTAAAAAGAAGAATAGATAATGGGGAATAATTATCAATTTGTGTTTCATGCATGTTATTGCAACAATTCTCTAAGTGTGATCTTATTGTCCACATTCAATGGATAAGATAGTTGAAATTCAGAGAGAAGAGGTTACTTGTCTAGAGACATTTAAATGTGTAGGTCATGGGAGGATGATTACAGTCAAGGCAGCACAACCTTAGATTCTTAGCATAAAAGAGAAGGGGGTAAAAAAGCTGCTTAATACTGCTTTACAACTCATCAGAAAACAGGTAGCTGCAATGTTCATGTGCCTTTGGCAAGCCTGTGTTTTGCAGGCAATCTGTGAGAGGTGACATAACAGGATGAAGATTAAATCACTGAAAATAGTAGCTAGAGTTGAGCCCTTGGAGAAAAAAAAAAATAACGCAATTTGTTTTCAATTACTTGATTACACAAGCTTCAAAGATTCTCCTGTATGCCTTGCCATCTTTTAAACCATCAGCTTTAGTTGAAATATTAGTTTGAGAGAACAATCCTAGGAACACAAGCAATATAAATTTACAGGAAAAACAAATTCAACCCTGAAAACATGGGCAAGACAAGATAATAAAAAATGTAGGAGCAAGAAATTGGACATGGCCTAGCAATTTGCAGAAATTTTGAGGTCAGATGTCCACGAGCTATGGAATTGTTTAAAATTTGCTCGGGTAGATAAATACATGTTTGGCAGAATTGCTTACACGATGACTTTTCAAGTTTCTCTATAGGAAAATGATAAAAAAAAAAAAAAAAAAAAAAAGTTAGATGAGAGGGAAAGTTCCTGAGGGCCAGTGACAACATGAACACTATGGAATATATCCATGCATAAAGATAATTTATTTGACACTACATAATCACTTCCTTTACTCCCCCTATTCATGGGGAAAAAATTCTAATCAGCCATTTTTAAGCAATCCTAAGTACTTCTTTCAAGAATTAAAATTTTTCAATCATCTTTCTAGTTTTATTTAATGTTTTTTAATTTGAAAATTCTGGCTGGGTGTGGTGACTCATGCCTGTAATCTCAGCACTTTGGGAAGCCAAGGTGGGCAGATCACTTGAAGCCAGGAGTTCCAGACCAGCCTGGTGAGGACTAAACTCTTATTTTTTTTTATCTTGTCCAAATTCCTATGTAAAGGGTCTGGGAAGCCATGCCCTACAAACCATAAATTCTCATCAGATGGGTTTTATTTAATCCTATATATTGTGACTTACTTGCCAACCTGACTCTGGCATAACATTACAAGACAAGGAAGAAAATCACAATATTTTATCCCAAAATGTATTTCTTTGCCATATCTTGCAATGTCCCTGCAAAGCTGTCCTTTGTGGGGAAAAATTTGCATTTGTAAAGAATTCCTATTAACATAGCAAGATCTTTTTCTTCCAGGCCCTCCCAATCCTAAAGAGATTAACTAAAAGTCTAATACCTTTAAAAAATCAGAATAGCAAACATTTGTCATTTATTGTCTCTAAGGATAGCCACTATAAGACTTCAAAAGAACTGTGGTTTCCACAATCTTTTAATTTAACCTGAACATTCCCCTTCTATGGTTCCCAGGTATTTAGACAAACTCAACCAATTGAAAACAAAAAATGTTTAAATTTATCTATAGCATGGGAGCCTCCACGCTTTGAGTGGTCCTGCCTTTCTGGACCAAACCAATGTACTTCTTAAATGTATTTGATTGATGTCTCATGCCTCGCTAAAATGTATAAAACCAAGCTGTGCCCCAACCACCTTGGACACATGCTCTCAGGACATCCTGAGGGCTATTTCACAGGCCATGGTCACTCAGATTTGGCTCAGAATAAATCTCTTCAAATATTTTACAGAGTTTGACTCTTTTTGTTGACACTGGCCATCATGGCAAAACCCTGTCTCTACTAAAAATACAAAAATTAGCTGGGCATAGTGGTGCACGCCTGTAATCCCAGCTACTCAGGAGGCTGAGGCAGGAGAATTGCTTGAACCTGGGGCGTGGAGGTTGCAGTGAGCTGAAATCAAGACACTGCACTCTAGCCTGGGCAACAGAGTAAGTGAGACTCCGTCTTCAAAAACAAAACAAAACAAAATACAATGACAAAAAAAAATTCTTTGACTTTTGCTCATTATATAAGACTCAATTAGTTTCTACTGGTTGTGACATTTGCCTTTCACCCTATAAATCCTACTTAAAGAAGGGTTGCCTATAAGCTTTGATGGCAAGTTACTTTGTAGGGAAGTGAGGAGGCTGTGGCAAAAAATATTCCATGCTGGAAACTGAGAATCTGAGAATAGAAAATGTTCCCATGTATTAAGCATTGTGATTTTAAAGAGAATCTCATGTTGTACAATAGGTATCTTGAACTGATTTTTCCTATCTAATTGAAATTTTATACCCTTTGGCCAATATCTCTTCAACCTCTCACCTCTCTCAGTCCCTGGTAACTACCATTGTACTCTTTTCTTCTATGAATTCAACTTTTTTAGATTTCACATATAAGTGAGGTTAGACAGTATTTGTCCTTCTGTGCCTGGCCCACCTCACAACATTGTGACTGTAGTGCATAGCAATTTTTTATGTTTTGAAAATCACAAGGAAAGTAGATTTTAAGTATCGTCACCACAAAAAAATAAGTATTTATGGTAATGCTTGCATTTATTGGCTTGATCAACTCACTCGACAATGTATACATATTTTAAAACATCATGTGGTATGCAATAAACATAAACAATTTTTTGTCAATTAAAAAATAGAAATGTCAGTTGGTTTTGTTACAGGAAAGGGGTCCTGATGCAGACCCCAAGAGAGAGTTCTTGGATCTTGAGCAAGAAAGAATTCAGGGCGAGTCCATAGAGTAAAGTGAAAGCAAGTTTATTAAGAAAGTAGATAAATAAAAGAATGGCTATTCTATAGGCAGAGCAGCCCCCCGAGGGCTGCTGGTTGCCCGTTTTTATGGTTATTTCTTGATGATATGCTAAACAAGGGGTGAATATTCATGCCTCCCCTTTTTAGACCATATAGGGTAACTTCCTGATGTTGCCATGGCATTTGTAAACTGTTATGGTGCAGATGGGAATGTAGCAATGAAGATAATCAAAGGTCACTCTCGTGGCCGTCTTAGTTATGGTGGGTGTTAACTGGCTTCTTTACTGCAAACTTTTATCAGTAAGGTCTTTATGACTTGTCTTTTGTGCTGATCTCCTATCTCATCCTGTGACTTAGAATGCCTTAACCATCTGGGAATGCAGCCCAGTAAGTCTCAGCCTAATTTTACTCAACTCCTATTCAAGAAGAAGTTGCTCTGGTTCACATGCTTGACATTCCTCCTTCCCCCTTTTATAATAGAACCCTTAATCTTATGGATTTCAGAGGAATGAAGATCCATCTTCTAACTTCTTCAGGCTGAATAGGGGCAATCATATTTCTACCTAACTGTGATGTCCTCTTGTGTTCAGGGTAGAGAGGAACTCAGTCAGAAAGCATCATTATGGTAAGCTCCATTCATGACTCTTGAGTTCTGACAACAGGTGATATCTGGAAGATTAATAAGTGTTCAATTTAAGACAATATTCAGGAAGCTAATTTTGCGTTCCTACCCAAAGAGTACAACAGCAATATATTCCACAACAGTAAAACAAAATAAGTAAAATTATTCCAAGTAAACTAAATAAGAAGGCTTTCCATGAACTGGGCAACTGTTGGACCAAGCTTATATGGGGTTGCTAGCTGATTGCAATGTGCTCAAGATTAGAATACTGATCCAGATTTTTACATTACCCATCCCTCTTGTTTCTTCTGAGCAGTAGTCAGAGATCACTGGTTAGTTCACAGGAACAAACTTTCGGTCTAAATTGCAGAAACAAACTTAAAAACAACTGATGAGACTAGAATTTGATAACGAGTGTACCATAGTTCTTGAAACATTTCTTTCCAGTTTCCCATTTTTATTAAAGACAAATCATGGTAAGACTGATATGCTTTATTATACTTGGCTGATTATTTGTATCAAGTGCAGCAAGAATAATTCTTTTGTACTTAAGCTCTTTGTAAATTGGCTTTGATGGAACTCTGTTCCATAGAAGGACTCTCAGATATGTCTTTTTTAAAGCCAAGCCTTGCTATGGGTTTGTACCCTCAAATACCTATGAGTTTAGTTAATTCCTCTTCTCTTTGGGTCCCAAAATAACTTGGGGTTCCTGGACCTGTTAGAAAGTGACATTCTTTGCTTACCACAGTCAGAAACCTTGCACAGGGACTGTGAGGAAAAGGTCTGAGGCCAGTTCCCCAAGAGACTTTTATTGGCTTTACAAGTCAAGTTTGATTCCTTAAAGGAAAACACACCATTCTAGTCAAAGCCTTGGTAAAATAACCAATTTCTCCAATTGTGTCCTATTGCAAAAGAAAACAGATTCTTATTGCACTTATGCAAATAACTATATTGCTGTAAATTAAGAATACTCACAAATAGTTTCCAAATTTTGGAAAAATCAAGCAGAGAGAAGCAAATATGCTCCAAATGTTATTCACAGCAATATACTTTACTCAATTGCTACACACTGTAAATAGCTGAAAAGAAAAGTTTCCTTGACTCTGAAAAACAAATCAAAGGATCAGCGACATTTTAAGCACAGCTAAAAAAGATTAGACTTCTTCAGTTTAGTCCACATAGCTAACTTCTGTTTGACGTTTATGAACATTTCAACTCTCTATAAGAGTTCTGGAAGTTTTTTCTTCTATTCTGTTACAATTTCCAAAGTTATTGGACACTTGTATTAAGTGCCCCTATTAAAGTCCTATAGCTGATTATAAACCACCTCCTAAAGAGGATTAAAAAAATACAACAATTGTCTGTGGATGACAAAACATCTTAGGACAGCCAGTCAAAAACAAGATTGACAAAGAAATTTGGTTATCTCTATGGCATACAACAATTTTATTTAACAAACATAATTATTAATAACATTATAATAATATATATAATCATAACAAGTTATATCAAAATTGTAGGAGCACTCCATAATTTTGGAACATGTAGCAATAACATATTTATACAAATACATCCCAAAGAAAACCAAACACCATTTCATATTGATAATGCTTCCTGTATACTTTTTGTACCAAATAAGCCAAATTTCACCTTTACATTAGTGTACTATTAATGTTAAACTCAATTCTTTTTTTTTTTTTTTTTTGAGACAGAATCTCACTCTATTGCCCAGGCTGGAGTGCAGTGGTACGATCTTGGCTCACTGCAACCTCGTCTCCTTGGTTCAAGCAATCCTCTTGCCTCAGCCTCCCGAGTAGCTGGGACTACTGGTGCCTGCCACCATGCCCAGCTAATTTTTGTATTTTTAGTAGAGACAGGCTTTCACTATGTTGACCAGGCTGGTCTTGAACTCCTGACCCCAGGCGATCCACCTGTCTCAGCCTCCCAAAGTGCTGGGATTATAGGCGTGAGCCACTGAGCCCAGCCAGTGTTAAAAACAATTATTACTAAAACCTTATAGACATATCTACCCAATTTCAATGTTTGACCATAAGGTAAGATTCTTATAAACCTCTTATTAACTCTTTACAATTTTTGTGAAAGAGCAGATCATAAGCAGATTTTCCTTAAAGAAAAACCAGTTGTGCTTTTATTCCGATGTTTAATTTACAGAAAAACTGAATAATACTCTTAACTTTAGCCAATATGTTCACACACAGAATCTCTTACAATTAATTTTTCACAAACCTTCCACAACTGTCTAAACCTTTAGATATTTCCTATTTCACCTAAAACAATCCTTTAACCCTTTCGTCTAGGTAAGAAAAATCCACATTCCCATGTCTTTTTATAATCTTCTACCAAAAGTATATTCTATTTTCCTTACACACCTTGCACATAAAACTATTCTTCAGTAGTTTCAGTTACATGTTACAATGTTAACTCTTAGTGACTTTTTTTTTGGTGAAAACCTTGTTAAATAACAATTTTAATGATGTACTAGGTGTGGAGCCTAGCCTAGTATACACCAGCCAGAGTGCAGATAAGGGCTGACTCCAGCACACCTCGAGGGCATGGCTAACTCCACATGTCCCCAGCCTTATCTAGAATCTATTGCTCCAAAGCAGGTAAATTGAACAATTTCCAAAAGTCAAAGAAGCAGTTTATGACCTTAAAGCATTTAGGATACTTAATATCTGATCTGCATAATTTAGACCAAAGATTTATTTCCCAAAGATTATTTAAGTCACGTGAACTAAAAGGCATTATACTTTTTATTTTTGTGACAAAATGTTTGATTTAAGCTCTTATTATTTTTAAACCAATTAATTAAAGCTCTTTTATGTTACACACACATAATACATAGAAATACTTAGACAGACAGAAGATAAAGGATCATTCCCTAAGCCGGGAATTGAACCCTGAACCAGGGCCACCGTTGTGATGGTGGAGACCAAGAGAAACTACTGCCAAATGGTTACAAGGTCAAGCTCCCAAGGACATGACAACCAGTTTGCTGGGCCATCTTTAAAAGAGGCTTACAGGTGTTCTAAGCCCATGTTCTATCCTAAGGTACTCCCTTCCATTATAGAATATAGAAAGACACACAAAACACACCAAATTCACTATAGCTCAAGACTAGCCTCACAAATCCTTCTTCCGATTAATTAAGACTCTACAGAGGAGATAAACAGTGGTTTTTTACCATTCAACCAGTTTGCACAGAGAGAGAGAGAGAGAGAGAAAGGAAAGCATTGCCTGAGGCAGGGAGGGTGAGGAAGGAGAGGTGCTCAGGGAGGCCAGAGAAAGACCTGCCCATGGCAGCCCCACTGAGAATTTCAGGTGGCTGCTTTTCAATAGTGAAGGGATCTTTTCCAGCAGTCCCATCAGCTCTCAATTTTCCCATTTTAGGGAGGAAAAAGTTCCTCATGTCCCAAGATGCTGTACATGCCTAATCCTGTCACCCACAGCCATCTGCAAAGAGTGTAAGGCAGATTATTCCAAAAATAATAGCAGTTAACATCCCGTAGTGCCAAACCTGTTCTTAGCTGAGAGGGACTTTACTGAGAGGGCCTTAACTGAGAGGGACTTTACTAAGAGGGGCCTCCAACTCCCTAAATCTATAAGGGATGCTAACCCTCCTAAGCTGGACCTCTAACCCAAGGTCAGTCAAGCATCCTTGCCTTTTATTGAGAGGAGCCTTTAACCATCTCTGTCTTAGGAAAGACTCTAACTCCCCTAAGTTGGGCCTCTAACCCAATTCCATTCTTTAACTGGGTACCCCACCACTTACCTAATGTCATCCAATTAGTGCCACAGCCTATTTCCTTTGGGTCAGGGGTCTCCTCAGTATTGTCCCTTCAGGGTTTGCCAGAAAGGTATTGCCGAACCCCATCACTTACCCAAAGTTAGCATTTGGATTGGGGGTTTCCTCATTATAGTCGCTTCTGTGGTCACCAGAAAGATGTGACAGGACCTCACTACTTACCCAAAGGTAGCCTTTGGATCGGGGGTTTCCTCACTATAGTCCCTTCTGTGGTCACCAGAAAGATGTTACAGGAAAGGAGTTCCCCGATCCAGACCCCAAGAGAGGGTTCTTGGATCTCACGAGAGAAAGAATTCAGGGCGAGTCCATAGAGTAAAGTGAAAGCAAGTATATTAAGAAAGTAGAAAAATAAGAGAATGTCTACTCCATAGACAGAGCAGCCCTGAGGGCTGCTGGTTGCCCATTTTTATGGTTATTTCTTGATGATATGCTAAACAAGGGGTGGATTATTCATGCCTCACCCTTTTAGGCCATGTAGGGTAACTTCCTGATGTTGTCATGGCGTTTGTAAACTGTCATGGCACTGATGGGAGTGTAGCAATCAGGAAGACCAGAGGTCAATCCTGTGGCCATCTTGGTTTTGGTAGGTTTTAGCCTGCTTCTTTACTGCAATCTGTTTTCATCAGTAAGGTCTTTATGACCTGTACCTTGTGCTGATCTCCTGTCTCATCCTTTGACTTAGAATGCCTTAATCATCTGGGAATGCAGCCCAGTAGGTCTCAGCCTCATTATACCCAGCTTCTATTCAAAATGGAGTTGTTCTGGTTCACCTGCCTCTGACAGTTTCTTCTGTGAAATTAATTGATTAACAGCAGCAGAAGAGGAATGATAAGACTCACATTACAGTCGTCTCCTCTATAGATTTCTTCTCCTCCTATTAATGACTTCAACCACTAAAAATTGACAAATAAATTTAGAATCCTAGTGTAAGTTGGCTTTGGAAATTTTTCTCTCCTTGATCTACAGTCAATACTTGAGTAATAAACATTCAATGATCCCAGTGGTATATTAATATTCTAGTGTTCAGAATTAAACAAAACATTTAACTATGATGGTGGAAAAATTGAGTTACACTTCATGTAGATTAATTTAAGTGGCTTATCAAATCTATGTTTTGTATGGTCTATTTATCTCAGCCTAGAGGATGGCTAAAGTTCCCACCATTTTATCCAGTCTTCAGATAATGGCTGTCTATTAGTCTCCCCTGGTTGCCATAACAGGAAACCACAGACTGGATACTTGAATAATATAAATTTATTTTTTTCACAGTTCTGGAGACTTTAAGACCGAGATCAAGATGCTGGCAAGGTTGGTTTCTGGTGAGGACTTTCTTCCTGGCTTTCTTTTTTTTTTTTCTTTTCTTTTCTTTTCTTCTTTTTTCTTTTTTTTTTTGACAGGGTCTTGCTCTGTCGCCCAAGCTGGAGTGCAATGGCACAAACTCGGCTCACTGCTACCTCCACCTCCTGGGTTCAAGTGATTCTCCTGTCTCAGCCTTCCTAGAAGCTAGGATTACAAGCGTGTTCTAACACACCCAGCTAATTTTTGTACTTTTTGTAGAGACAGGGTTTCACCAAGTTGGCCAGGCTGATCTTGAACATCTGACCTCAAGTGATCTGCCTGCCTTGGCTTCCCAAAGTGCTGGGATTACAGGCATGAGCCACTGTGCCCAGCCCAGATGGCTGCTTTCTTACTGTGTCCTCACATAATCTTTCCTCTGTGTGAGTGTAGAGAGAGAGATTTCTGGTGTCTCTTCCTCCTCTTATAAGGACATCGGTCCTACTGGATTGGGGATCCATCCTTAACCTTCATCGCCTCCTTAAAGGCACTAGTTCTAAATACAGTACAGTAGGAATTAGGGCTTCAACATATAAATTTTGAAGTAACACAATTCAGTTCATAACATGCTGTTGCCCTCTTCCTCAAAAGAAAAAACATGAGGAGAAAACAAATCTGTATCCTTCATGAATAAGAAGGCCAGAGACTTTCAAAATATATCTGTAATATGGGCAGCATTATCATGTTCATTAATTGTCATGTTACAAATCACAAAGCAGGATTTTAGTAATGTGGAACATGGGACAAAGCATTTTGATGGAAATAGTCCAATGGCCAGGAAAAGACAGTACACCATTTGCAGGTACGAAAGGTCTCATGGGAAACAAGTAGACGAAAGATGAAATGAGGAACAGAGATACAAAAATGGGCTATACAAACTGTATTTGTCCCATTCCTGCTCTTTTGACATAAGCCACCTGCCTTTCTACTCTTTGGCTAACATGCAGGAAGCAAATTCCTAGGAGTACCCTTCTATGATTTAGTGTCACTGTCTTGATCCCTTTTTTGTGTCATTGTTCCTTCTCAGTCTCAGTCTCTGACATTTGGTCCTAATAATTATTCCTCTAATTCCTTAGACATGATGATGGAAACGTCCATTAAACATAACATTAAAAATAATAATGTGCTTATCTAAGTATAAATATTGATACAATTATTTCAAGTACTTATCTACAAAAACATCAACCGACAGTTCCTGAGAACTTACAGTGTGTTAAGTGCTTTATACTTTATTGTATTACTCTGTTCTCACACTGCTAATAAAGACATACCCCAGACTGGGTAATTTATAAAGAAAAGAGGTTTAACTGACTCACAGTTCACATGGCTGGGAAGGCCTCACAATCATGGCAGAATGCAAAGGCGAAGCAAGGGATGTCTTACATGGTGTGAGGCAAGAGTGCTTGGGCAAGGGAACTCCCGTTTATAAAACCATCAGATCTCGTGATGCTTATTTACTCCCATGAGAACAGTATGAGAGGATCCACCCCCATGATTCAATTATCTCCACCTGGCCCCACCCTTGACACGTGGGGATTATTACAATTCAAGGTGAGATTTGGGTGGGGACACAGCCAGAGCATATTACTCATTTTTTAATTGTATTCTCAAAACAGCTTTCCAGAATACATTATTTATTACATCCACACTTTCCCAGTATTGAACCTAGGGCCTTTTCATTTAGCCAACATCTCTTCCTAGCTTGTCACCTATGCTTTAGAATATAACTCAAGATATAAAACTATATTCGAATATAATAACTTAGGATACAATATTACAGGGACACAGAATGGAGGATTGCATTAAGTTGAGCCCCCATGACATAATAGCACCACAGCAAGTGGCTAGTTCTGTGGTAAGCATCCATCAGACCTGCTTGTTTGGTGCTGGGGTGGATTTTTTACTTGATAATGAGGTTATTATTTCATAGAGTATAGCAAAAAATACATGAGTGCTTCTTTGGATCTGTCATCTTCCCAAAGGGCCCCTCTAACCTGTATAGCGTGGTTTGCTCATCTGTCTTATTGCTGCTGAACATCAAGGGCTCCCTTTTTCCCAAATACCCAGGAATTTTACTGGCAAACATAACTGTTTAGAATGAAAGAACATAGAAGTAATTGTGCTTTCAGCTTCTTAATTTTTTGAATATATGTCATTACTCCTTTAATGTAGCTTAGATAAGATTATCTTAAAGTTGATCCAATTAAATATAATCTACAAATCCTTTTAAGCAACGATTATATTAAATTATATTTATGTATCATAAGTATTTTGCATGAATGTCTCATATGTACCTGGCATCATAATAAAATGAGTATACTAACAGCAATTAATATTTGCTACCTCCATTTAAAGGTGCAGAAACTAAGGTACAGAGAGGTTAAATATCTTTTGCAGAGCTATGGACCTTATAATTGGTAGACAGAGCTAGGGTTTGAAGCCATGGTTGGCTGAGACTACAATTCTGATGTGTTTTGCCATTAGTCTGTGATTTCTCAAATGATTTTGACTTTTCTAAGTTATTAAATATGACCACAGGTGACCACAGCCACTACAGTTAGTTTCTATTCTAGTCTATATAAAGATTTATTTGCTCTTCTTACCATTTCCTTCATTTTCCAATAACATGTCTCAATTTCTTTATATGTTTATGATTTAAGTAAAAATGTTGCCTTCTTTGAATATTTTTTTTATCTTGAATTAAAGAAACTCCAGAGAAACATTCAGATTAAAATTTTCTTGAGACATTTTAAAGAAAAAATAAAAGGTACAGATTTTCATTTGCATTTTTTAAGTTTGAAGACACTTTCCGCTTTTGCAGGTTAGGGATTTGGTTTAAACCCTTGGCCCTGCTATTCATCCCTGGCTTGTGTATGACCTAAGAATCACTATGCAAATATCACAAATAGGCATGTTTGGGTGTTTTTTGAGAGTATGTTTTCTGATCTGTGGACTTCATTTCTGTGTTTCCAAATGAATGCATTTTTATATGAGTATTTGCAAGTCTTTCCCCCGCTCTGCCCCAGAGATGATTTCATTTCCAATGGGATCTGTAATGGCATAAGGAAGGCTCCTGATTTTTAAGAGACTTAAAATCCTGCTTCAAGATAATTTAAACTTAACCCTTCTATTTTTGCAATATTCGATTATCCCCAGGTCCCTCTGCCCACTTATTTTCTGACTTAAATCATAAGTGCTCTCAGAGCCAATTTTCAAAAAATTTTACTTTGAAATTTTTATTTGATCAGCAGCCTCAAGATCTGAAGGGGATTACATTTTTCCCCCTTTCTTGTTTCTCAAACTAGCATAAATAATCCTCTTTGTGATAATACCCTGTGTCCCAGAGCGCTTGTTTATCATAAGAGGACTCTTGTTTCCATGGACTAATGAACTCAGAAGCTTGGCTGACTTTCTGATGCAAATGTCAGACAGGAACCATGTCTTTGCTTTTCCAGCCAAATTGCTTCGGTTTTACAACACGATGCTTGATTTATAGGAGTTTTTGAAATATTGAAATTGCCCCCTGTACTAAAAGAAATGCAACGTGTAGGCATTTTATTATAGAAACATTAATAAGAATAATTTATAGGGGAAATGGGTTGCAGGGTTTTGGAAAATACTCAACTCTTTGAGCAAAATATGGCAGTGTCAATGAACAAAACTGACATTCTAGAGGGAAGTGTATGTATTGAGGAACAACCAGAGCCAACCTCAAGAGAATGTCATAATTTCTCAGTTTGGATTAAATAACCCTTATAGAAACAGCAAAAAGGGGAACATAAGACATCAATTCATTTTTGTTTTCTCTAGTATGCTTCTTTATTTTTTATTGATAAATGATCCAAAGTGACCATCAACCATGTGCTCACTCAAAAATAGGTTTTCTATTTTAGTCAGGCATTTAACTAGGAACCATAGATGTTCCTATATAAGCACTGGGGAGGATGGTGAGAGAGACTAATTGATTGTACATATTCAGCATGCCAAAAACAGGGACAGACAGCTTACATGTCTTTTTAAAGCTCATTCCTTTTGTATAACATGAAAACTGGGTGTTAGTGTCTGCATGTCATTGCTTTGGACACCAGAAGTGAGAGAGATAAAGGACATGCCTAACATCTCACAGTTAGTAAACTTTGGATGAAATATGCAATTCAGAGACCATGTTGATAAGGACAGAGCAGAGTAAAACAATAGGCTGGTTTGAAAACCTTCATTTTATAGTGTTAAAATATAAGAAAACGCTGACTAAATCCATTTAGTAAAAAAAAAAAATATGTGTGTGTGTGTGTGTGTGTATTTTTCCCCCAAATGCACGGCATCATTTGTGCTACAATTGGTATGTTGCTGTTGTGGGGATGGAAAGTGGGTTCTGGCAAGATGATCTGCATGCCTCTTCAGAGTAGTTTTTATAATGTTTTTATGTAAGAATTCAATGATTTTATCACCACTTAGAGGTCAGAGAGAACCTTTCAAGATGCATTAAACAGGGACCGTGGTTAACAACAGACACATGACATAAAACTTAAAATAGGAGACGGAGAGTAGAGAAAAAAGTAGAGACACAACAGAACACAGAAAACTGGCCAACTGAGGCACTGGAGAAGAAAATGTTGATTAAATCCAATGCCCTGGAGATATAGACTGCTTCTGGATAGTGTTATTCATTTGTGTTTGATTATTTTGGGGGATCATTAGTTTTTGAACACCTGGCAGATACCAGCCTTTGTTCTGGACAGTGAAGAGACAGAATTCCATGGCACAAGTTGCTTACAGCCTAGGAGGCGCAACAACCAAAGAGACACGTGATGGTGCCAAGATGGGGATAATCCGGAGTCACCCTGGGAGAACAGAGGGCCACTAGCCCACACATAAAATGTCAGGAAAAGCTTTCCAAGGGAAAGACAGTTAAACTAGGCTGAGATTAGAGGTGTAAGGAAGAGTTAGGTAAAGAAAGGGAGATTTGGTGGGGACAGAAAGTATTTCAAACACATTCTTTGATGCACAGTATCCCATAAGTGAGAGTGAAATGGAACAGTCTAGGAGATGTAAGCAGTTTGGAATTCCTGGAATGTAGAATGAGAAGGCATAGCAAACAGGGTAGGACTAAAAAGGCCAGCAGAAGCTATCCATACTTTCATTAAAAAAAAAAAACACCATCACCATTATTATGTTACTCATCTATTTACTGTTCACAAACATTTATTATATGGCAGGTACGCTGCCATTTAATGTGAGTTTTTTACAATGGAAAATACTATTTTATATGTAAGAGCAATGTTTTATTTATCTTTATATTCTTCATGATACCCTGAAAATTGCACAGTGCATAGAAGTTGTTATTATATACATATATGTATGTGTATGTGTATATATATATATATATATATATGATACTTGTTAAATTATCCGGATGTGATAATGAAGTGTAAATATCAGCTAAGGATCAGAAAAGAGTTTTTTTAAATCTATGAAGAAATTTAGAAAATAATTTAATTTACTACAGCGTCAAAAAGACTAAATTAGGAATAATTTTAACAAACAAGTATATTGAAAAATGTAAAATGTCATTGAAAGAAATTTAAAATGGCTTAAATAAATGGAAAGACAGTTTGTATTTATGGAGTAGAGGATTTAATATTGTTAAAATGGCAGTACGCCTAAAATTAATCTACAGATCCAAAGCAATCCCTGCGAAAACCCTAACTGCCTTTTCTGGTAAAAAGTGACCAACAGCTCCTAAAGTTCATATGGAAATGCAGAGTACTCAGAATAGCTAAAACAATTGTATAAAAGTAAAAGCAAGTTGGATGACTAACACTTGTCAATTTCAAAATTGTCTACAAAGCTATAGTAAGCAATACGGTGAGGTCCTGGCATAAGAAAAGCCATATAGAACAGTGGAAAAGACTTGAGAGTCCAGATATAAACCCAGGCATTCATGGTCAGTTGATTTTTGATATGAGAATCAACACAATTCAATGGGGAAAAGAATAGTCTTTTCAAGAAAGTTCTGGAACAAGTGGCTATCTATACATAAAAGAATGAAATTGGACTTCCTCCTCACACCATATAAAAAAATTAATGCACAATGGATCAAAGGCCTAAATGTAAAAGCTAAAACAATAAAACTCCTAGAAGAAAATAGAGGAGTAAACCTTTGTAACCTTGATTTAGGCAATAGTTTCTTAAATATTATACCCAAAACGAAAATAGATAAATTAGACTACATTAAATTTTTAAAAACTTTTGAGCTTCAAAGGATACAGCAAAGAAAGTTAAAAGACAACCTACATATGGGTAAAAATATTTGAAAAAAGTTTTATAGTCAGGTAATAAAATGTGTTGGTGAGGATACTGGGAAATCAGAACTCATGTACACTGTACACTGTAAAATAGTGTGCAGTTTTACAGTGCATGCTATTTGAACAGCTTGGCAATTCCTCAAACAGTTAAACACATTGTTACTATATGTCTCAGCTATTCCGTGCTGAGTATGTGTGTGTACATATATTGGTACACACACACACACACATACACACACACCCCAACTTTTACATAAACATTTATAGAAGTATTATTCATATTAAGGAGAACATGAAAACAGTCTAAGTGTTCATCAACTGTTGACTAGAGAAATAAAATGCAGCATATCCATATAATGATATAGCATTTGGCCATAAAAAGGAATAAAGTACTGACATATGCTACCACATGAATACACTTGAAATTGTTCTACTAAATAAGCCAATATAAAAGGCTACACATTGCATGATTCCATTTATAAGAAATGTCAGAATAGCAAAATCTATACAGATGGAAAATAAATTAGTAAAAACAAAGCAAAAAAATGAGGATAATTTGGAAGTCTCTTATTTCTGTCTTCTGCAATTAAGGGCTGACTTATTCCAAAGAGGCATTATGCAGTCCATGGGACTCCTGATATTTTTTTTTTTACCAAGTTTCACTGAGTAATAGAATTTTAATTTTTATTTTTATACAAATGTAGTAATAGAATATATTTTTTAATAGAGGAAGGGTTCAACAAAGGAATGTGGCGAGGACCCAGCAAAATCATAATGAGACTCTGCTTGCTGCATTTGAAGACAACCTCATCCCATCCCGCCCCAAGGTAGAAATCCCTAGGATGAAACAGAAACTATTCTTTTTTGTAAATTGCATAAGTGGCCATCATACTTTGCAATACTTTCCATCAAACAGTGGGTTTAATTTTCTCATGTCTTGTATCTGTGCTCACCTTTGATTCGTAGAATGTGGTGAATATGATGTTATGCCTGTTCTGAGCCTATGCCACAAGAGGTATTGCAATTTCCAATGCCATGCCCTTAGAACTGGAAAAACACCATGTGAACAATCCTGGACTAGCCTGCTGGAGCAGGAGGGAACAGGTGGACAGAGGATCTGGTCGTAACATCCATGCCAGAGAAGTTATCCTGACCCAGCAAGCCCAAGGGACCCCACATCTTCTGGCAAGCACCTGAGCAGAGATCAGCTGAACCTGTTCCTTATTTTGCTGCAATACAGCCCAAGATAGTCAGATTTTAAATATCTGACTCCAAATTGACCTACTGTGTTAGAAAAACTTTTTTAGAAATCTCAGTTTTGAAGTATCTATTCTTGAGTTTGATTGTGTACATTTGACCTAGCTGAAATTTTATTATCTGTTTTCTTCAGTGCGAGCTAGAAGATTCCACTCTTACCTTGATTTCAGAACAATGATCAGTCAATGCTATCTGTGTTGAGAGGTAAAGTGGTCTCTAGAATAAAATATGTGGCCATGGCAGGACAGTATGCTACTCCAACTCTTAGATATAACTGTCAGTTTTTTCTTAAAAAACATGATAATTTATTTATTCAATTATTTAAAAGTGCTAACAAAAATGTGTAAACAGTAACAGCATATAAAACATTGGGTTTTTGAATGCATTGCCTCGGGGTCCAACCACTGGTGATTTTCATAACATAAAATTTAAACAACCTCTCCCCCACCCCAACACACACACACACACACACACACACACACACACATACACACACAGCCAAACACAGTGGTTCACAACTGGAATCTCAGCATTTTAGGAAGCTGAGGTGGGAAAATCACTTGAGCCCCGAGGTTTGAGACCAGCCTTGGCAACACAGTGAGACCCTGTGTCATTAATAATAATAATATTGAAATAAAATAACCACAATTTAAAAAAATGAAACATACTCTTCACTTGCATTCTGAAATTAGGTGGTTAAACAAATAAAGAAAAGCCCTTTTTCTTAGCTTGACCTTAAAACAAACTAGTTATTGTTTTCTGTCCATCAAAAATAACTATAAGCTTTGAATCACAGCACACCTCAAAACAAACCCCAGATAGTTACACAATTTAATAAAAGGAGATGAAAAACATAAATATATTTTTATATGTAACATAAAGAGGAAGACATTCTTATAATCAAAGCAAAGGGAAAAATCACAAAAGTATGTATCAGATTTGGTGTTCTTAACACTTTTGTTTGTAAAAACATCATAACATTAAAATACAAGTAGAAACCTAGAAAAATATTAAGCGCAACCTATATAACACAATAAAAGCTAATGTCATTTATACGTAAGGTGTTCATACAAATTAAAAAAGAAAAATTCCTGTAATTTATCAATTTCCTAAATTAAAATTACTTATAATCAAAGAAATACAAACAATAATATTTTTTACACACCTATTTAACAAATGAACTTAAGACCTGTTTTCACTGGGTACTATTGCTAGGGGTTAGTTTTACAAAACTAAAAAAATGTATATTTTTCCTTGGAAAGTTTTCAGTTTTGTGTGAGAAAACTAGATCAATAGGTCCACTAGGTATAGTTGTGTAGGTTGTGCATAATATACAGGACTCAGTTTAAGATGCAAGTTGATTCTACCCATCAAGCCATAAGCCCTGGTATGAGCTTCATTTGCTAAAATTAGATATTAAAAATATTTTATATAGGCTAGGAGCATGTACACAGACACAAACATTAAAAACATAGGTATAATATAATAACTACTAAGGGGAATTTTCAGAGTTCTACGTGAGCACAGCCTGGTGTTCAAGAAAAGGATTCTGTGTGAAGGGGTCAGGAGCAGAGTCCTGAAAACTAAACCGGAATTGGTCCCATTAATAAATATGCATAGATAAAAGAGCTTTAGACAGGAAATATTACATGGCACATTTAGCATGTCATGTAGTGTGTGAAGAGTGTCATCATGCTTGAGACTGGCAAAACAAAAATGAAAAATATAGGAAAGACTTCGTATAACCTACTAGGAGTCTGGCTGAGAGCAATGGAGAGCTATGGAAAGCTTTCTAGGCAGGAAAGTAATAAACAGATCTCAGTTTTAGGGAGATTAATCTGCCACACCAAGGAGAATAGATTGATGATGGTTTTGGAAAGAAATTAAAAGTCTGGCAAGATTTGCTGTTCCTCTATTTATCTCCTAACCAAGTTTTTCCAGTGCCTTGCTGTAGTACAGATCTGAGTTCTCTGTGACATCTGTCCACCCAATTATTCTTTCCCCAGCTCACTTATTGTGCAATCTGATAATTTCTGTCAATGATTTTTTACATCATAGCTCCAGGAACATATGGAGTCTGACTCAAATTGCTATTAGTCTTAACTCCAAATTCCTGGGAGAGGGAATATGGTTGGTTTAGACAGTGCAGGGTAGTTTGATCCTAATAGCCATGGTTGGGGTGGCTCAAAGCTGGCTGCCACCCCTCCTTATTCAGGGAATAAAGATGGAGCAATTCCTGCAAAAAGAGAGAGGTTTTGAGTCAATTTTGACACAGCCACACACCTAAAATATACTGTACTAAATCAGGGTAAGTCTGGTGTTATGGTCTGAATGTTTGTCCTCCCCTCAAATTCATGTGTTGAAACCTAATCACCAGTGTGAGGGTATTGGGAGGTGGTGGGGCCTTTGGGAGGTGATTAAGTCATGAGGGTGGAGCCTTGGTGAATGAGATTAGTGCCCTTATAAAGGAGGCTGCACAGAGCTGTGTTGCCTTTTCCATCACATAAGGACCCAGTGAGAAGATGCCATCTATGAATATGAAATCAGTCCTCACCAGACAGTGAATCTTCCAGCCCCTAGATCTTGGAATTCCCACCCTCTAGAATTGTGAGAAATAAATTTCTATTGTTTATAAGTTACCTAGTTTATGGTATTTTGTTATAGCAGCCTGAATGGACTCAGACAGCTGGTATTTTAAGGACAGGCAGGGGAAAGTAGGCCGTAAAAGAGAGAGATGGGAAGGAATAGGAGAAACATCAGGAGAATGGCTGAATTCGTTATGAAATACATGCAGGAAACCAATCTGAAATATATCAAGAATTTTTATATTGCTCACATTTGACCCAGCAATTTCCCTTCTAGTATTTCATATGCTCCAGATACATCAGAGATCTCACAGGAGTCTTGCTCCCTTCTCTGCGTTTCTTCTAGACTCATCTCCCAGCACTTCTGGATCTACTCTCTATGCCCCAGCACCATTTATATGCGTGAAAGTTCTCTACTTCTTGCTTGCGCTTTTTCACTTCTGAGTTATTTATATGCTTTTGTCATTGCCTAAAATATCTCCTTCTGAACTCTTTTCTATATGTGTACAGGACTTTTCTTCATCATGTGAAGAAGCCAACACAGACATCAACTCTTGCAGAAATATTTACATTCCAGGATGGGTGGAATATTCATCCTCTAAGACACTCTCCTTACTGCTCATTTCACTTACTTCTGGGTACAGTAAATATCATTATTTTTTGGTTTTTTAATATAACTGTCTCATAATATTGTTCATTCTTAAAGGATAACAACCATATCTTGTCCATCTTCATAACCTTGAAGAATATTATAGTACTTTGTTAATAGATAACATTCAATAAATATTTGTGGAAGAAATTTAATGATTGGATAATTATAGTCAAATATATTGAGAAGAAACAGGGTAAAGATATTGATTAACTACTGTCATTGTTTAAAAAAATTGTCATGTTAAGATGTGGGGACAAAGAGATTAGCTCCTCTATAGCTCTGGGAACTGTTATGTGCGTTGCTGTGAATATTTTTATTCAAGAGAAATGTCTAATTTTGTTTGACTGAAAAGATAAGGTTTTATCTTATAATCTTAAAAGTGAATGTGATTACCAAGCCTAGCTTCTGGATTAACAGGGTAAATTATTAGCAAGTTTTTACTGAGTTAAAAGGCAAACATTAGGCAGTTAAAATTATAATACAGTAGTTTCTTATGTAAGGTCATCAACAAATTATTGGAAACTGCGACTTTAAGCGAAATGACTTACTATAGGCTACTTGATATAAGGAAAAGTTCCTACTACATATTTCTGGTCACAGAAACATTATCAAATTTCTAAGTAAAGCCCCCAAATGCTTCTAATATTAAACATCAAAATAAATCTGAGCTATCCACACATTTAAGAAACATTAATTAAAACAGGTAAGATAGTTATTTACCCACTTATTCTCTATTCAGGTTCACAGATGTCTTGAGCCTCTCACTGTAGCTCAGGGCACCGGGCAGGGACCCACAGTGAACAGGAAGCCATTTCATCACAGGGCACACTCACACACACCCCTACCCTCGCTCAAACTGGGACACAAAAATTCACCTAATGTGCACATCTTTGGGATGTGGGCAGAAATGAGAGTACCTGGAGAAAACACACACAAACATGGGAAGAATATGGAAACTCCATAGAGGAAGTGGCCCCAGCCGTTTTTCTGATCGTTATAATAAAACAATGTTGAACGAAATGACATCATTTGAGGGCCTGCTGTAGTCCTATTCTGAATTTCTAATGATGTTTTAAAGTGATTATTGATTGATTTGATTCTTATCTCACCTTATTAAGGATCTCAAGAATTGGCATATTGGCTGGGGGCAGTGGCTCATGCCTGTAATCCCAGCGCTTTGGGAGGCTGAGGTGGGCAGATCACCTGAGGTCAGGAGTTCGAGACTAACCTGGCTAACATGGTGAAACCCCATCTCCACCAAAAATACAGAAACTAGTCAGGCATGGTGGCATGTGCCTGTAATCCCAGCTACTCAGGAGGCTGAGGCACGAGAATCCCTTGAGCCTGGGAGGCGGAGGTTGCAATGAACCGAGATCGTGCCACTGCGCTCTAGCATGGGTGACAGAGAGAGACTCCATCAAAAAAAAAAAAAAAAAAAGAATTGGCATGTTTATTCCCTTGGGTGTTTATTCTAGGGAAAACTGTTGAGTAGGCAATACCAGCATTTGATGTCATCAATTACAGTGTCTCACGAAAGTCTTTCATGTACCCAATAGTCTCAAGCTCATTTCACATATTTTTAAAAGCTATTTTAAGAAAAAAATAATAATATACAATCACTTATAATCTCATGTAATTTTAAATCAATTTTTAGTGAGCATTAATCCTTCTTTCTGATTGTGGAATATATTCCTCCTTTTCCCCTCTCCTTTCTTCCTACTATCATTCGTTCCTTATTTCCTGTCTTTTAATTCTCTACCCTTACCTCCTGTCTTTCCCTCCTTCCTTTAAATTAAATAGATGAATATATTAAAGAGATATTACAATGAAAAAAGAGCCCTCTGGAACCTGTGAAATCACATCCAAACCTGATATTAAAATGTATGCTTCCCATCAAATACTTGTTTAGCCACCTTAATATCAGTCTTCCTTATATGCAGACAGCCATGTGTCACTTAAAGATAGGGATACATTCTGAAAAATGCATTGTGAAGCAATTTCTTTGTCAACTTCACAGAGTGCGCTTACACAAACCTAGATGGTATAGCCTGCTACATACTTTGACTATGTGGTATAGACTATTGCTTCTAGGCTACAAACCAGTGCAACATGTACTGTACTGTACTGTAGGCAGTTGGAACACAAGGGTAGGTATTTGTCCATCTGAACATATCTAAACATAGAATAGATAGAGTAGAGATATGGTATTGTAATTTTATGGAACCACTGTAGTACATGTGGTTTGTCATTGACTGAAACATTGTTATATGGTGCATGGCTATTTCTTTAGGAGAGATCCCAGTACTGACAGTTTAAAAGGCCAAAACTTGTTTTGAGAAAACCTATATAGTTTTGGTTGTTGTGGCCTAGAAATTGTCTTGAAACTAAATAACATTTTAATTATCCTACGCCTTCAAGTAACATAAGGTTGAGTCAAAGTTAATTAATAGATTGAAGATTGTTTGCCTCAGGATAGCATTTAGAAGACATGTGTTAATTCCTTAGTTGAATTTCTGACTTGAAGCACAAAATAAATAATAAGCATTATTTCAAGAAAATATACTTTTCTATCTTTCATTAAGCTTGGCAAAAAAGGTAAACTTATAAATAAGAATAAATAAGAAATAAGAACCTACAGAGTTTATTATTTCCAAGAGACATTTGCAGGTGGCTGACTTCTGTTTAAATTTAGGTGGTTTCAAAGAACAAATATAATGAAAGTGCTTAATGATTAGAACTTAAATACATTAGGATCCTCATTAAAATCTAGAATATCTGCTTGAAATTACTATTCAATGTAGATGCATCTCAATTAAACAGATTACGTGTATATTTCTTCACAAGTTATACTCTTCTGAGAAAAAAAACTACATATATGGCTGCAGAAGTATATCAAAAGGGCTTTGGACAAAATGACCTTCAGTTTCCATGAGTTTTGTGAATTGAAAATACGGTGTATCTCAAAAGGGAGCAGGCTTATATATTAGGACTGAAAAGCAACATTTATTTTGATATTGAGACTATTCCCTTCCCCTAAGAAAAACATTTTCAGAAGGCTCTTAAAATTGCATTGCTTTAAATGATAAGTAAAATTTATATATGTCTATATTTTGTATATATGCTTGTATATTTGCATATATACATATATACATATAGAATAATAAAGTTTCTTATAATAAATTATATGCTTGAAACTTTGAAATAAAGATGAATGAATCCAGTACCTGACTTTTTAATATATTCTTAGTTGAGAAAGAAGTGAATTTTCCTCGCTGCATCAATTTGTCACTTTTGTTGACAGGGTAGGTACAGTAAATTTCCATCCAGAGAGAATCAGTCAAATTTATACATAGTCTTTGTCATGACTCAAATAAGAGATTTTGGTGATATCTACGTCTTCAACTAGAGCTGTGTTTTTGTTGACTTTAGAGTTGCAGTAATAAGGTAGGATAAGGATTGGAATAGATAATAAAAATGCTCCAGATGTAGTTAAGCTTAAAGGGAGATAGAAGGAAGGTAGGGCAAGATATCCACCATGGTAATAAAAACTAGAGAAATGGCAGACCTTTGTATCTAGAAACCACACTGATGATAAGCCTGATAATAATCTTCAAGATAAATCACTTGTAAAGAGCAGTTGTGGAAGCTGTCACCTGGACTTGCGTTTATTGGCTTTTATCAGTGGTGCTGGGGTATAGGTAATAAATCTGGTTAATATAAATTCATAATAATGCATGTGAAGATTCTAATAAAATAACTATGTTTTCACTTGAGTGTTCAATTTACTCTACGTTTTTTGAGTGTAAGGCTTATGAACTAAGAATATAAGGCCTAACTACCATGTGCTCCACTCTTTTCTATCCATTGCCAAATGATAAAACTCTCTCAGAAATTATGGATTTGACGTGAGATGAGGTGTTAATTGGAGTTTGGAAACAAATTGAAAACCCTGATCCTATTTTTTGAAAGTTTACAATAATTATACTCTCTTACAAAAATCATCCTTTAACTGCTTTTCATGAAAATCTTGATCAGGACAGGATGTTCATGAGACCATCACATGAAACAAAATAAGCACATTTCCAGTTGGATTTGATCACCAGATTCTACCTACTGAAATCACACTGAGTCAAATAAGCATGTTAACCTGCATCTACATTTTGTTTCTTTATTTATAGAGGAAAGTGTTGGATTAAGTCATAAAGTTGAACTCTATTTTACTTAAAGGCAGCTGGGTACAGTGTATAGAACAGATTTTATAGGTCTCATTTAAAATCGAATTGTGCCTATTTGGTGTGTGACTCTGGGCAGAGTTGCTTTACTTCCCTGATCCACAATTTACTGTTTCTTGCATTTAGGATGAATGCATTTGCTGGTCTTCTTGCATTTGTGATAACATTTAATGTATGTTGTCTCTGTTAGTTGCATTTATCTATGGCATTATTTCCATATCATGGATGGATGTGTGTATGTATTTGTGTGTCTATGTATAAAATGCCAACTAATAATTTTTATTGTCATTTTATGAGGTAATTAATTTAAACATTTATTCAGCATAGTAATTTGGGCAAACCAAAAGGGAAAACACCCTTTTGGTAGTCTATTCAATATAACATCTTTCTTTTGACCTTTGATTCTCAAGTTCACCTGGAAAATTTACTCTAATGGCCTTAAGATAGCACTCTCCTGGAAATCAGAACTTTTTCAGCCTAAACACAATATTCAAGTTTGTTTTCATGTTTAATGTGTTTTTAAAAATATGAGTGACTGGACAGGCATTGTGGTGTGGGCCTCTAGTCCCAGCTATCCAGGAGGCTGAGGCAGGAGGGTAGCTTGAGGCCAAAAGTTTGAGGGTACCGTCCACTATGATTGCACCCATGAATAGCCACTGCACTCAAGCTTGGACAACATAGCAAGACAACATCTCTATTTAAAAAAAATGGGTGACTGATAACAGTCATTTGACCTTGCATACATCTATGAGTAGTTTCCCAGATCATCTAAAGCATTAATTCTTCAAAGGCAAACTTAACAGAAACACCCTCAAATAGTGATAGAATATCTAGATTTTCATTGTGGAATTAATATAACTTATTTTAGCAGCTACAATTATACGTCATTTATAAATAGCCTAGACTTCAGATAAAATTTTCTTTCTTAAACAAACAAAAAAGAAAAAATAAATTTTTGAAGTGGTAACTATGTGAATTCTATTGACATGTTTATATTTCAGGTGTGAATATTTAATTTTTACTATGGATCTATTATTTCCATCCTTAAATTTTTGTTTTGTTTTGTTTTGTTTTGTATTTTTTTCAGAGTCAAGGGTCTCAGTCTGTCGTCCAGGCTGAAAGGCAGTGATGCAATCCTAGCTCACTGTAATGTTGAACTCCTGAACTCAACCAATCGTCCCGCCTCATCCTCCCCAGTAACTAGGACCACAGGTATGCACCACCTTGCCTAGCTAATTTTTCTGTTTTTCTGTAGAGACAGGGGTCTTGCTATGTTGCCCAGGCTCGTTTCAAATTCCTGAGCTCAAGCAGTCTTCCTACCTTGGCCTCCCCAAATGCTGGAATTGCAAGTGTGAGCCACTCCCTCTGGTCTTAAATTTTTCAATAGAATGACTTTTGTTTTTTTGGTAGTCACCTTGCTTAATAGTTTTGATTAGCAGTACCTGAAAACGATGCCACAATTTTCATATTACTACATAAATAGGTCTGCCCATCTGACAAATGCATAATTTTTGAACATTTTTTGAAGGTCTGATGGAATCTAAACACTGATTTCTATTTTGTAGTTGGCTGAATAATGGCCCTGCCAAGATGCCTGCATCTTGATTCCCTGAACATGTACCTTATGGCAAAAGGGACCTTGCAGCTGTAATTAAGTTAGGAATTTTGAGACATGGAGATTGTCCTGGATTATCTGAATGGCCCAATAAAATCACAAGTGTCCTTTATAAAAGAAGGCAGGGGGAGATTGAACCATAGAAGATGAGAGGATGATGGAAACTGAGGTTGCAATAATGCACTTTAAGATGGAGAAAGGGGCACCAAGACAAGAAATAGAGGCCTAGAAGCTGGAAATGCAAGTCTAGAGGCTGGGAAAATCAAGACACAGATTTTCCCCTGGAGAATCCAGAAAGAACACAGCCCAGGCAACACCTTCACTTTAGGCTTCTGACATCCAGAACTATAAGATAAACTTGTGCTCCTTTAAGTCAATAAATATGGGTAATTTGTTAAAGCTTCAATAGGAAACTCACACACTACTGCTTTAAAAGAAGGGCTGAAATTATATATTTTGGTGTTTTTCTCTTCCTCTCCTAAATTAAATAATTAGTTGAACAAATTATAGACCTATATTCTGACAATTTTCAGAGAGGGCAAGTTAGGGATTTTAACCTTATAATGTTTGTGGAGTCTCTGATCTGCAAGAATGTGATGAAAAAGGGGGAGGGGATGGGGTGAGAACATCCCACTTAACCTGTAGTTACTTAAAGTAGAATTGCCTTAACAAATGAGATCGTCATTACCCTTCCCTTTACAAAAGTGACTGATGTCTTCAGCTGCTATTAATAAATGGTGCTGGCAATTCTACTGGGTTATTTGTTTCATGACCTTCCCAATCTTCACATTCTCTACATCTTAAAACTTTTCACTCATTCATGAACACTGCCTAATGCACCAGAACATTGCATTAGGTTGCTATCTGGCTCTCTAGATAAACATTAAAATAAAAGAGTCATTAGGAAGAGGTGAAAAAGATTACAGTAGAAAGAAAGGCCTTTTGTAAATTGCTTTCCAAGAGCTAGGCACCATTCCGGGAAAATGAAGGGCACTTTTCAATGGACTTTAACCTTCTCCTTTTGGTGGCATAAAGTCCTTCTTTAGGACATCAACTATGCAAGCCAAGGATGCATATTTTGCCAGAATTTTTGCATTAAAATTGTAATCACTTAATATTTTGAGGTTATCCAAAGATATTTGATTATACAGTGATGTTAAAATTTGCATTTTATGTTTATTATAATTAACAGAACAAGTCTGTCGAATATTTCTTTTGGAACTCATACAGCTACATTTTTTCCATATATTTGTGTCAATATAAGAAGAATTCCCATTTAGGAAAAGAAGGTGTTCTTTTATGAGTAAAACCTATGTTTTCAATACTATGATTCCTCGGAAAATAAATATTCCTTACAAGATAAGAGTGATAGAAATTTGGACATGAGAAACCAAACATTCCTTATACATCACCTACCATCAATGAAATAGACAAAGAAAATAAGACGTGGAAGAAATATTTTTAAATGTGAAGTAAAGTGAAATATAAAGAGAGATATATAATATATATGATTAAATCATGCCATTAATGAATTATTAGAGCAGAGCCAAATTAGTTAAGTGTATGTGTAGGTTAAGCCCTTCTTTCTCTGATACATTAATCTATATGAAATCAGGTTTGGAAGAGCTTGCACATTTATTATATGCTACACAGGTGTGTGTACTACCCAACTCCTATTCTCCATTTGACACCATTGGTATGACACCATTTCATAAACTACAAGGAAATGGAATCCCTAAGGAGTACCTTGGTTAGAATTTCACAACTAGCACATGACAGAGATGAAATTAGAATCTGTCTTTTGATGCAAAAAGTATGCTCTTTTCTCAAGTAAGAGGTAGTCTAAAAAGCGAGTGTCAAAAGGGGAAAGGGAGTATTCCATTGAAATTCTTCTTTATGAAGTTACTATGGAAGGGATAATATTTTGAGATTTGTCAGATTACTGTATGAGTCTTGGTTCCATGTATGTGTGTATCACAACTGGTGGGTCACCTGAGTTTCTCAATGAAAAAATCCATCCACCAAAAATTCCTTATCACAATCCCCTTTAAAAAAGGAGAAGTAATTACAATGGATCTATCAACCCAATGAAAATGAATCTATTACCATACGAAAAATGTGAAATTTACAAAAAACATAGAACTGATAAGTAAATTACATGTGCATTTTTTTTTTTTTTTTTTTTGCTATTTGGTATATGATATTTTCTGGGAGAAAATTCATGTAATTGTTATTTTGCAACAGCCAAAAAGATTATCACTGGCCTATGGAGACACTATATTGTATTAAACATATAAATATAATGTTAAGAAACATTTAAGTATGCTAGTTGCCAGATAGAATTCTCAGATTTTTTTATTTGTTATTTTTGTATAATGCATGCCAACACAGTCCTCACAGTTATTTATGCTGTTGGGTCTGTTATAATCCCTATTGTACAGATTGAGAAACTGAGCACACAGAGGTACAGTAACTTATACAAAGTCACCAACATAGTGGCTGTACCTGGGATTCAAATCCAAGTGTCTTGACTCCAGAGATCTTTGTGTTAATATATGCTCAAATATATAATAATTTCTAATACAAGTTGAGTAGATTTTAAGATATTAATTGTTTTAAAATGGAGAAATAGAAAAATGAAACTTCCTAAAGCTAAATTATGATGTGATTTTTCAGCATAAAAGAGTCTGCTAAGGACTGAGTAGGTTAAATAAAAAAATGTCCATTTAGACACCTTCCTCATAACATTTCAGAAAACTGAGAAATACGTAAAAGATTCCAAAAAGGTATGAACACAAACAACAAGCTGGTTACTTATAAAGAAATAAGAATTAGAGGCCAGGTGCGTTGGCTCACGCCTGTAATCCAGTACTTCAGGAGGCCGAGATGGGCGGATCAACTGAGGTCAGGAGTTTGAGACCATCATGGCCAACATGGTGAAACCCTGTCTCTCCTAAAAATACAAAGGTTAATTGGGCAATTGGGCATGGTGGCGCACACCTGTAATCCCAGCTACTCAGGAGACTAAGGCAGGAGAATCACTGGAACCCAGGAGGCAGAGGTTGCAATGAGCTGAGATCGTGCCTCTGCACTCCAGCCTAGGTGACAGAGCAAGACTCTGTTTCAAAAAAAAAGAAAGAAGAAAGAAATAAGAATTAGAGTGGTATTTGACTTATCATCAGCAAATCCAAATGTGACAGTGGAAAAAAACAGTTATTTTAAGTTCTAAAGGAAAATACCATTCCTTGCCAAAATATCAAGGACAAGTGCAGGACAGACACATATTTGGATATGCACGGACTCATTAAGTCTACCACTCACCTCCTAAAGTGATTTTGTAGAGTGAACTCCAGCAAACTTAAGATGAAATACCAGAAAGAGGAAGACATGATATTCAAAATATCACACAAAACGTGAGTGAAATTTAAAAGCTTGATGTTAACTGTGAAATTGTCTTAGAAAATAGAATAGAAAGTCAAAACGTTTTAAAAGGAACACATTAAAGGACACAATTGATTCACTGAAACATAGAAAATAACATAGAAATTACATTATTTTGGTCCAGGGTTTCTCAATCTGGGCACTATTGACATTTTGCATCTGATAATTCTTTTGTGTGAGAGGGTGTCTTGTGAATTACAGAATGTTTAGCAGCAACTGGAAAAATGATGAAACGCTTTACTTTTCTGACACAAATGTGCTCTATAAATATTTGTTAACTGAACTAAGTTTACAGAATAAAATGGGATGAATGTCAAAAACATTTATGTGAAAAGTAATGGTGAATAAAATATGAGCGAACATCAGGCATTACATTGCTTAGCTTACATCATAAAAATCAAGAGATAATGACAAGTTGATGGGTTATGACCTAATATTAAAGTAAGTATGCAAATCTATGCAGATAATAAAGAGGGAAGCTAAAAATAAATTTGGTATACTTTGGGAGGAATGAGGAATAAGAAAAGCACAAAGCAAGGTATACTTTATGTATGTGTATGAAAACTAGCTTCCCGTATTAATAAAAAACAGGAAGCAAACAAAACAAAACAGAAATGCAAATAAACAAAACCCAACATATTAGTGGGACAAGTCAATGGTTGTGAAAGTCATACCATTATCTTTTACTCTTATATCATTCAATTTATTATTTACTTTATTTAAAACAAAAATTATAGATTTTATGGAAGAAAATCTGAAAATAACAAAATGGTTGTGCTATGTAATTAATTGGTTGTTTCATGGGAAACCTAACATCCTCTTCAGGAACACTGAATGCTGAATGAGAAATTAATAGATGAGTTTTTAGGAGCTGCTCCCATAGAAAAGTCTAAGTTATGGCATGGTGCAATAAGGCTTACATTTTGGAAATATCATTTTCAGGGCTGAATAAACGATAGGTCCAAGAGGTACTATATTAGAGATACAAATTCAATTAGTAGGTTATTTTGGGTGAGAATAGCTGCGGATTTGAAGGGAAGGATAAACAGACTGATGAGAAACTTGGGAAACAGGAGGGCCAGGATGTGGGGACAAATTCTATATGAGAAGTAGAAAAAGAGAACGTCTAGCATGACCTCTGTGATCAGCTGCGAGAGGTAATAGAGGAAAAGAAAGAGTTTTATTTTAGGAGAAAGAAAAAATTAGTTTTTGAAAATGTTGACTATGAGGGCATGTTTTAGTTCATCTGCACTGCTATAACAAAACACCATCAGCTAGGTGGCTTATAAACAAAAGAAATATATTTCTTCCCATTTTGGAGGCTAGAAACTGCAAGATCAAGGCACTGGCAGATTTGCTATCTGGTGAGGCCCACTTATTGGTTCATAGAAATGGTGCCTTCTCACATGGTGAAAGTGAGAACTTTGGTCTCTTTGGCCCCCTATAAGGGCACTAATCCCATTTACAAGGCCTCCATTCTCAAGACCTAATCATCTCCCAAAAGGCCCCACTCCTAATATGATCACCTTGGGGGTAAGGATGTCAACGTATGGATTTTGGGGGGGAACCTAAACATTCAGACCATAGCAGGATCTGCTGTTTGTTCACACAAATGTTGAAAGATTCAGAGTTATATAGAAATATAAATTTGCCGAAAATATTCAGTCTAGTGCTATTATTTTCAAGATAATATTATGAATGTGGTAAGTGGTATGTTATTCAGGGCTCTAAGCACTTAGCTGTGTCAACTTGAAATATTATTTCTTTTCCACACCAATAAAATGAAACAAAGTTAGGATAAGATGACATTAAAGATATCTTGAGGTTCTGGGAATTTGTCAAGACTTTTTTTTTGTTGTTTTTTCTTTTCGAGACAGAGTATTGCCCTGTCACCCAGGCTGGAATGCAATGGCACGATCTCAGCTCACTGCAGCCTCTGCCTCCCAGGTTCAAACAATTGTCCTGCCTCAATCTCCCGAGTAACTGGATTACAGGTGTCTGCCACCACGCTCAGCTAATTTTTGTGTTTTTAGTAGAGACAGCATTTCACCATGTTGGCCAGGCTGGTCTCGAACTCCTGACCTCGTGATCCACCTGCCTCGGCCTCCCAAAGTGCTGGGATTTACAGGTGTGAGCCACCGCGCCTGGCCCTAAAACTTCTTGCTGAAATTAGTCTAGTATTGACAGTAACTAGATACATAGAGACTGAGTTGTAGTCTATATGTCAGAGTTATGTGTATTCCAATCAGCTCTCTCTGTAATTGATACTTCATAATGCAAATGCTAAACTGAGTCTGGAGTTTTCAGAGTTGTATAGTCTCTGACAAAATGCCCCTCATTTGTTTTTGTTATTGTGTTCACTGACGATATATTATGTACTAATGCCCAATATGTTCCTGATTTTAAGCGAAGCCATTTATCTTATTTATTTTCAATCCATTTATAACATTGTTAATTTAAAAATATCTTCAGGACAACTGGTTGAGTTGGGAGGAAATGTGCTCTGGGACTCCAGGGGATGTTTCTGGATAGAGAAGTAGAATTTTGGCCTGAGCACATTTTTGTGGCTTAGATTGATACTGTCTTCTTCAGTGTTTATTTCCTGAATTAATCCTGATTGCTCAAAACACAGTTAATTTTCTTGTTGTTTTTTGTCTGCCTCTCCGGTCTAGACTGGAAATATGTCTTCTCTAAACATTTGGTAAATAGCCCAACCTGAAACTCCTTTACCAAATCTATGTACAGCATTTCCCCCAGGAAAAATGCTAAATTTGACCACTATACCCAAAAGGAAAATCTTAGCAACCTTTCCAAATTTAAACATTATGATTTTTCCAACAAGGATCTTTGGAAGCAAAGGTGTATGGACTTTGCATATTTTGGTTTACAGAAACTCAAACTGAAATTTGATCCAACTTACTTTTCATTAAGTACAAGGAAGAGAATAATCCAGGCTTTTCCTAGAATTAAATATAATCTCTTTCCAACTGTATTCTGTGAATTTAAAAGCACTTCAAGTGATTAAAAATAACTTTGTATCTATAACTCAGTCACAGTGCATATGATCACAGCACAGCTGACTTTTATCACATGTGATATCTTACAAATAAATGGCCTTGTCTGTGAGAGAGAGGAATTTTAGATTTATAAAATTGAAGATTAAAACTAAGCAAATTCCAGGTTCTATTTTAAAGTCTGTGCTTTAGCAAAATACTTTCCAAGTCATGTTGATTAGAGAGCAATGCATATTCAACTAGTTTAAGATTTTTTTATTTGCACTGATGGTTTTGCTCATTTAAAAACACAGTTTAGTACTTTAGTCCAGGTTATAATCTATATTATTAGAGCTATAGATTACTTGAAAATTAAGTATTACTTTTATCCCTCATTATTATTGTTAAACTTGAAAACTTTACACAGTATAAGAATTGGTTCATTAGAGAGAGGGATGGATTACTTTGTGGTCTCTCATGCAAATTATGTGTGTTTGCATCTTTCTAAATGTACCGGGGAGGCTATTTTAATAATGTTTGGAAATGAAGATTTTGGAAAAAGGGAAAGGAGCTAATAACTATTCAGTCTTGTGTTAAATTAACATTAGAAAAAGCTCCTGGAATTTGAGTGGATTTATGAACTATAAAAATATTCAATTTTTGAGATGGATTGACCTATACCTCACAGTTTTAAGAGTTTGATTTTGAACACCTTAGTAAAATTAAACTTCTCCTGATCACAGCATTGTGTATTACTAAAAGATGTACAAATACAGTAATGTTTAGAATTGTTGCTCTATATATTAAATAGCATTTGAAAAATATTTTTCAAATGGACATATTTTACTTGACTTTTAATTAAATTTTGTATGTGGTAGTAGTCATGAATATAAATAGTTTGCCTGCATGACAGTTGTTGGCATACTTCTATGAATAGCCCAGAATCCCCATACAAAATAGATACAGTCACCAAGATAAGCATAACGGAAAGACTACAGGCATCATCTTCAATACAATTATATAATAAACTATGCTGATGTAAGTGGGGTCAAACAAAAAACAGTAATAAAAGGCATGATTTCAACAAATCTATAACAGAAAGCAGATACAGGAAATAATCTTCAAATGGGCCTGAGAGCAGAAGAACCCAAAAATCACCCTCATTTGTTATGAAAAGCTTGGTGGGCAAATCCAGAAGAGTCCAGCTAAAAAGACATCTACAAAGGCTACCTTTCCAAGGAAGTGAATGGTGACCACGAAAATTTTAGGCAATGTTAGGATGGTATGGTTCTTATGCAGTTTTTTAGTTAATTAACTCATTTTTAGGATAAAGCTCCAGACATGGGTGTAATTGCTGTCAATAGACTTTGCACTGAGCAGAAAATAGATACTGGGCACAAATGGTAAACATAGTCCATAAAAAAGTCAGCAAAACAAACAAACAAACAAACAAAACAGAGCTAGCCTGTCTCAGAAAATGCAAGGCTGTGTTTTTAAATTTTATATAATAGAAGATATTTTTCTAGAGTCATGTGACTAAATGACATTTTTACCCTACCCTTCCCTTCTAAGAGTCTGGGAAAACTTATTTCACTTGGAAATGAACAACTAAAATATATATAAATGGAACCTACACTAAATTCCTATAAGGAAAAAAAGAAAATGAGCAAAATAAACACCTATAGACATTTAAGTCATTTCAAAAAAAACCAAGCACAAAATAAGATTTATAAGCTAATATTTTAAGCAGTTAAAAAGTTATTAATAGCACAATGGAAATCAGAATTAGAAAAGATTGTTAATAAAAAATAATATGAATGAAAGACAAACAGAATTCAGAAAATAATTGGAAATGAAAGTAAAAGGTCAATTTCATAAGTAAATTTAAACCAGAATGAAAACAACAGTTACGTCATAAGGGACATAAGGAGATATATACATATGCGTGTGTATGTGGCTTATGATGTATCTTCCATATATATACAGCACATAACTGTATAATAGTAGTAACTGCAGAAAAAGAATAGCAAACAACAGTGAAGCAAATACTAAAGAAAATAAGAAAATTTCCTCGGAATAAAAGACTCAAAATCAAATTTTGAAAGAATACAATACACACCTTTAATAACTAACCCATAAATACTGATTGTTACGATAATTGTGGCCTTTAAAGAAATAAAAATCCTTCTGGCATTCTCACAAAAAGATGAAGTCATTAATACAAAAAAAAATCAGACTGTTATAGAAATTAATGAAAGCAATATTTTAAGCCAGGAAACAATGTAATATTATATTTAAGAAGATTTAGAAAAGAAAATGTGAGCCAACAGTTACAAATCTACTCAAATTAATATTTAAATATAAAGTTTTTTCAAAATACAAACATAGTGTTATTCACACAGAATATCAGTTAATATTTTTTATGTGAGTCCTTCATAAAAATATATTAAAGATGCATAGTACTATGTAAATGATTAAAAAGACACTGTCATAACTATTCACAGTGAGCATTGGATAAACTTTTAGCAATAGAACTAAAAGCTGTTTTGAGAGAATATAGACAGTAAAAGGAAAGCAGAATGAGTTCATATACTTTCCTATAGATATTAAATGAGAGTAAAGTATCACATATGATGATAAATTATGTGCAGGGAGAGAGGAGAGGTTTTACCTAACAAACTTGCTTATAGTAGGAGACAAATAGACATATCCAAAAATAAAAAAATAAAATAAAAGCATGAATTGCATGTTCTGAAAAGTAATTACTACAAAGGTAACTATCATAAAAAATACAAACTTAGCTAAATAGCAAATACATGCACTGAGAACAAGAGTAAGAACAAGGATGAAAGAGAGATAAAAGAGACAAACACTACAGTAAAATGACATTTAAAGGCAAATAGAGTTTGAGTATTTCCTACTTGAAGCTCTTGTGACTAGACGTGTTTTGGATTTCAGATTTTTTCAAATTTTGGAAAATTTGCATATACATAATTAGATATCTTGGGAATGGAACCCAAGTCTGAAAACAAAATTCATTTATGTTTGATATGCAGCTTTTACACATAGACTGAACATAATTTTATAAAATATTTTTAATAACTTGGTGCATGAAGCCAAGTTTGTGTTAAGTATTTATCTGTGGGATTTTACATTGTGGTATCATGTTGGTGATCAAAAGTTTTGTATCCTAGAGATTTGGGATTTCAGATTTTCATATTAGGGATGTTCAGCATGTATAGCTATTGCAGAGGAGTGACATCAGAGTGATGGTAGAGTAGAAGGTGCCATCCTTCTTCTCCCCCACCCCCACCTAACACACACACAAATACAACAGCTATCGCTGAACAAAAATAGCCCTGGGAGTGTTCAAGAGTTCATTTAAAAACCTGCAGCCACAGAGTGATGTGAAAGTAGAAAACAATTGCACAGAAAGGACCGCTGAGGTAATTGGCATACCTGAGTCATTGGGAAATGGCTAGGAACAAAGATGAAGAGGAGAACTATCAGTGTAAGCTGACCCAGAAAGACTGATTGTTAAGATACAATGGGTGATACACAGTGGGTGCTACCATGAGTCCTAGTTGCCTGCTTTATGGAGAACCCAAGCAGCCTTTGCCATTGAGGACCTCAACAGCACATATGATACTCGGGGGCTTCATGGAGCTTTCACAGCAGTGGTCCCATTAGTGTTCATTGGTGTGGACCCTAGTAGCCTATTTTACAGAGAACACTGGCAGCTTTTGCCACTGAGGTACCCAGATGTGGCTACCATGGGCCCTCTGGAGAGAGAAACTGCTGTACCTCGAAGAAGAAGCTGCTGCTGTGTCTTCTCAAATTGGGGCCACCAACTCCCCAGACCTGTGCAGACTCCAGACCCAAGAGTCACAGCCACCTTGCATGTGCCCATGCTCTAGATCCTGGATCTGTTGATATTTCACATGCATTCATGCCTTGCACACAATACTAACACTGCAATGGAAGTCCCTGCTCTCTTGGAACTGGTGCCACCATCTTTTTAGACACAAGAACTGCAGTACATCCATATTCACTCACACTCCAGCCTCTGGTTCCATGGCTGCTCTACAGGAACCATTCATCAAAACCAATATCATCACCACAGTAAGCACACTGACAAGCTGGATCCAGCTATTCTGCAACCTCCACTGGTGATATCCAGGTGAACAGGGTCTGGAATGGACCTCCAGCAAACTGCAGCAGACCTGCAGAAGAGGGGCCTGATTGTTAGAAGAAAAACTAACGAACAGAAAGCAACAACATCAACATCAACAAAAAGGACCCCTACACAAAAACCCCATCGAAAGGTCATCAGCCTCAAAGATTAAAGGTGGATAAAGCCACAAAGATGAGGAAAAACCAGTGCAAAAATGTTGAAAATTCCCAAAGCCATAATGCCTCTTCTCTTCCAAATGATCACAACTCCTCTCCAGGAAGGGCACAAAACTGCACAGAGAATGAGTTTGATGAATTGACAGAAGTAGGCTTCAGAAGGTGAGTAATAACAAATCCCTCTGAGCTAAAGGAGCGTTTTCTAACCCAATGCAAGGAAGCCAAGAACCTTCATAAAAGGTTACAGGAATTGCTAACTAGAATAACCAATTGGAGAGCAACATAAATGACCTGATGGAGCTGCAAAATACAGCACGAGAACTTTGTGAAGCATACACAAATATCAATAGCTGAATAAATCAAGCAGAAAAAATACCAGTGGTTGAAGATCAACTTACTGAAATAAGGTGTGAAGACAAGATTAGAGAAAAAAGAATGAAAAGGAATGAACAAAGCCTCCAAGAAATATGGGACTATGTGAAAAGACCAAACCTGTGATTGATTGGTGTACCTGAAAGTGATGGAGAGAATGGAACCAAGTTGGAAAACGTACTTCAGAATATTATCCAGCAGAATTTCCCCAACCTAGCAAGACAGGCCAACATTCAAATTTAGGAAATACAGAAAACAATACTAAGATATTCCTCGAGAAGAGCAACCCCAAGACACATAATCATCAGATTCTCCAATGTTGAAATGAAGGAAAAAATGTTAAGGGCAGCCAGAGAGAAAGGTCAGGTTACCTACAAAGGGAAGCCTATCAGACCAACAGTGGATTTCTCTGCAGAAACCCCACAAGCCAGAGTGGGGGCCAATATTCAACATTCTTAAAGAAAAGAATTTTCAATCCAGAATTTCATATCCAGCCTAGCTAAGCTTCATAAACGAAGGAAAATAAAATCCTTTCCTGACAAGCAAATGCTGAGGGATTTTGTCACCACAAGGCCTGCCTTACAAGAGCTCCTGAAGGAAGCACTAAATATGGGAAGGAAAAACTGGTACCAGCCACTGCAAAAGCACACCAAAATATAAAGATGAATGACACTGTGAAGAAACTGCATCAACTAATGTGCAAAATAACCAGCTAGCGTCATGATGACAGGATCAAATTCACACATAAAAATATTAACCTTAAATGTAAATGGGCTAAATGCTGCCAATTAAAAGACACAGATTGGCAAATTGGGTAGAGTCAAGACCCATTGGTGTTCTGTATTCAGGAGACCCAGCTAATGTGCAAAGACACACATAGGCTCAAAAGAAAGGGATGGAGGAATATTTACCAAGAAAATGGAAAGCAAAAAAAAAAAAAAAAAAAGCAGGGGTTGCAATCTTAATCTAATTTAAATAGACTTTAACAGAGATCAAAAGACAAAAAGAAGGGCATTACATAATGGTGAAGGAATCAATGCAACAAGAGAGCTAACTATCCTAATATATTAATTTTAAAATAGTTTTTCTAATTCTGTGAAGAATGTCATTCGTAGTTTGATAGGAATAGCATTGAATCTGTAAATTTCTTTGGGCATCTTGGCTATTTTGACAATATGAATTCTTCCTATCCATGAACATAGAATGTTTTTCCGTTTGTTTATCTCATCTGTGACTTCATTCAGCAGTGTTTTCTAATTCTCATTGTGGGTATCTTTCAGCTCCCTGGTTAGCTTTATTCCAGGGTATTTTATTCTTTGTGTGGCCTTTGTTAAAAGAAATTTAGAGACCAATATTACAGTATTATAGTATTCTGAATTTCATTATATACTTACTTTTAACTGTGATTTCTATATTTTAAAAATTTTCATTAATTCCAGCTTGATGGACTCTCTTTAGCCTTTCTTATGAGGTAGTACTAATGGTGATCAACTCCCTCAGCTTTTGTACAAATAAGAACGTCTTTCTCTTTGTTTTATTTCTGAAGGCCAGCTTTGTCAGGTATAATATTCTTTATTGGCTTATTTTTTGTTGTTGTTCATTCAGCACTTTGAATATATCATTACAGTCTTTCCTGGCCTATATGTTTTCTTCTGGGACATTCATTGATAGTCTTATAGAAATTCCCTTGCATATGACAAAACTTCTTCTACTGTCTTCAGTTTTTTCTTTCTCTTTGATTTTTGATAATTTTATTGTACATATATTGGTAAGACCTCTTTGAATTTAACTTGTTTGGGAATATTTTCAGCTTTAAGTATGTGGCTGTTCATATGTTTCCTAAGACTTGGGAAGTTTTCAGCCATTAATTCTTTAAATAAGCTTTTTGGGGCAGGATGTCCATATAGGAACAGCTCCAATCTGGAGCTTCTAGCAAGACCAATGCAGAAGGCGAGTGGTTTCTGCATTTCCAACTAAGGTACCCAGTTCATCTCATTGGGACTGGTTAGGCAGTGGGTGTAGCCCACAGAGGGCTAGCAGAAGCAGGGTGGGGCACCGCCTCACCCAGGAAATGCAAGGAGCTGGGGGACCTCCCCCCTCAGCCAAGGGAAGCTGTGAGGGACTGTGCTATGTGGCATGGATACCATGCACTTCTTGCAGTTTTTGCAATCTGCAGATGAGGAGATTCCCTCATCTGCCTACACCACCAGGGCCCTGGGTTTCAAGCACAAAATGGGTGGCTGTTTGGACAGACACTGAGCTAACTGCAGGAGTTTTGTTTTCATACTCCAGTGGCACTTGGAATCCCAGCAAGACAGAACCATTCACTCCCTTGGAAAGGGGGCCGAAACCAGAGAGCCAAGTGGTCCCACTCAGCAGGTCCCACTTCCATGGAGCCCAGCAAGCTATGAACCACTGGCTTGAAATTCTCACTGCCAGCACAGAAGTCTGAAGTTGACATGGGACAACTGAGCTTGATGAGGGCAGGGGCATGGGCCATTACTGAGGCTTTAGCATGCGGTTGCCCCCTGATAGTGCTGAGGAGCCTGGGAGTATTGGACTGGGTGGAATTCACCACAGTGTGGCAAAGCGCTGTGGCCAGATGCCTTCTCTAGATTCCTCCTTACTGGGTAGGGAATTTCTAAAAGAGAGGCAGCAGCCCCAGTCAGGGGCTTACAGATAAAACTCCCATATCCCTGGGACAGAACACCTGGGGAAAGGGGTGGTTGTGGGCACAGATTCAGTGGACTTAAACTCCTGCTGGCTCTGAAGAGAATGACTGATCCTGACAAGGAGGATTCTCCAGCACAGTGTTTGAGTTCTGCTACGGGACAGACTGCCTCCTCAAGTGGGTCCCTGACCCCCATGCCTCCTGACTGGGAGAGACCTCCCAACAGGGGTCAACAGACACCTCATATAGGAGAGCTCTGGCTGGCATCAGGCCAGTGCTCTTCTGGGACGAAACTTCCAGAAGAAGGAGCATGTGACACACCTGCTCCTTCTTTGCTTTCTGTCATGAGTAGCAGTTTCCTGAGGCCTCCCCAGAAGCAGATGCCATTATGCTTCCTGTACAGCCTCCTGAGCCATGAGCCAACTCTTTTCTTGTAAACTACTCAGTCTCACATATTTCTTTATATCGATGTGAGGATGAATACACCATATGTTCTCATTTATAAGTAGGAATGAGGCACTGAGTACACATGTACATAGAGAAGGAAACAACACACACCACTGCCCACTTGAGAGTTGGAGGAGGACAAGGATTGAAAAACTACCTATGAGTTAGTATGTTTATTACCTGGGTAGTGCAATAATTTGTACACCAAACCCCTGTAACACACAATTTACCTATATAACAAACCTGTACATGTACCTATGAACATAGAGTAAAGGTTAAAATTAAAAACTCATATAATGGCTGAATATATTAAAAAACAAGACCCATCTATATGCTGCCTAGAAGAGACACATCTGTTTAAGCATCCACATAGGTTGAATGTAAAGAAATAGAAAAATGTAATTCATAAAAATGGAAACCAAAAAAGAGAATGGATAGCTATACTTAGATCAGTCAAAATAGACTTTCAGTTAAGAAACTATAATAAGACATAAATCAGGTCATTATCTAATAATAAAGGGGTCAATTCAACAAGAGGATAAAACAATTATATATTCACCCAGCATTGGAGCACCAAATTAATTTAGAAAATTAACAGATATGAAGTGAGAAATAGTAATATAATAACTATAGAGAACTTCAATATCCAAATTTTAATAATAGGTAGATCATCTAGACAAAAATCAATGAGAAAACATTAGACTTGAACTATGCTTTAGACTAAATGGATCTAACATATATACATAACATTCCATCTGACAGCATAAGAATATACATTCTTGTCAAGTGCACATGGAAGATTCTCCAGAGTAGATCATATATTAGACCACCAAACAAGTCTCACCATACTTTAGAATATTCAAGTTATATCAAAATGATATCTAACTACAATGGTATGAAACTAGAATCTAGTAACAGGAGAAAAACTGAGAAATTTACAAATATGTGGAAATTAAATGACATACACCTGTTAACCAATGGGCAAAGAAGTGATCAAAGGAGGAAAATTTTTAAACATTTTGAAACCAATGTGAATGAAAACACAACCTAACAAAAAACTATGAAATGCAGCTAAAATACTGCTGAGAGTAAAATTTATAGTGATAAAAACATACATGAAAAAAAATTTAACTTTAAGCCTCAAAGAAATTAAAACAAAACAAAACTCAGCTTAAAGTTAGCAAAGGAAAGAAATAAAAAGATTATAGTGAAATAAATGGAGTAGAAAACAAGATAAAAGATTAATAAAACTAAGATTTTTAAGATAAAAGTTAACAAACCTTTAGCTAGACTAGTGAAAGAGAAAGAGAGAAGAGAAAGGACTCAAAATCAGAAATGAAAAATGAAACATTGCAACTTATGCCACAGAAATAAGAAAAATCATAAAGGACTATGCACAATTATATGCCAAAAAATTAATGTGCAAAAAGAAACAGATAAATTTCTAGAAACATTCAAGCTACAAAGACTGAATCATGGAGAAACAATAAAATCTGAACAGACAAATAATGAACAAGGAGATTGAATCAACAACTGAAAATCTCTCACCAAAAAAGGTTCAGCATCACAAGACTTCACTGGTGAATTTTGTCAGACATTTAAAAAGAATTAATACCAATCCTTTACAAACTCTTTGAATACATCAAAGAGAAGGGAACATTTTCAATCTCATTTCATTAGGTTATCATTACCCTGATGCCAAAGTCAAATAGGAAAAATACAAGAAAAGAAAATTATATATCAATATCCCTGGTGCAAATAGATGCAAAAATCCTCAACAAAATACTAGCAAACTAAATTCAAGAGTACATTAAAAGTACACCATGATCAAGTGGAATTTATCCCTGGGATGTAAGTATAGTTCAAACTACATAAATCAATAAGTGTCAGACCACTATAAAAATGAAGAATAAAAAATCATACAATAACCTGTACATGCAGATGAAAAAGGATTTGATAGAGTTCAACATCTTTTTTTTGATAAAAACTTTCATCAAATAAGATATAGAGGGAAGGTACCTTAACATTCTAAAGACCATGTAAGACAAGCCTAAAGCACATCATAATGAATGGTGAAAATATGAAAGCTCTTCCTCTAAGATCAGGATTAGAAACAAGTAAAAGATGGCCAGTCTTGCTACTTTTAGTAAACATTGTACTGAAAGTCCTAGCCAGACCAAACAGGCAAGAAAAAATAGGAATCCAAATAGGAAAGGAAGAAGTAAAATTATCTGTGTTGGAGATAGCATGATATTGTGTAGAAAACCCTAAAGACTCCACCCCAACCCCCCAAAAATGTTTAAATAAATAAATTCAGGCGAGGCATGGAGGTTCATGCTTATAATCTCAGTGTTTTGGGAGGCTGAAGTGGGAGAATTTCATGAGCCCAGGAGTTTGAGACCAGCCTGGGCAACAGAATGAGACCCTACCTATACAAAAAATTTAAAAATTAGCAGGGCATGGTGACACATACCTGTAGTCCTCACTACTAAGGAAGCTGAGGTGGGAGGATCCTTTAAGCCTAGAAGTTCTAGGCTCCCATAAACTCTGATTACGCTACTGTACTCCAGCCTGGGCAACAGAGTGAGACCTTTTCTCTAAAACAAACAAATAAATAAATAGATTCAGCAAAGCTGCAGGACATAAAAATCAACATACAACAACCTGTTATGCTTCTATATAATGACAACTATGTGAAAAAGAAATTAAGAAAATAATACCATTAAAATAACATCAAAAAATAAACTACTTAGGTTTAAATTTAATCAGGAAAGTGAAAGATCTGTACATTCAAAAGATTAAGAAATCGAAGAAGACATCAATAAATGGAAAGATATCTTGTGTTTATGGTTTGGAAGTGATAATATTGTTAAAAAGTCCATACCACCCAAAGAAATCTAAAAATCAGTGCAATCCCTATCAATATTCCAATGGCATTTTCCAAAAAAAATTTTAAAAATTATAAAATTTGTATGAAACTATGAAAGATATTCAATAGCTTAATTTGGAACAGAAAGTACAAAATTGGAAGAAATAAAAATCGTATTTCAAAGCTATACTAATTAGAAAAAGTATAATTCTGGCATAAAAACAGATACATAGACTAATGGAAAAAAAATAGAGCTCAAAAATAAACCCATGCGTATATGGTCAGCAAATTTCTAGGAAAGGCACAAATAATACACAATAGGGAAAGTGTGGTCTTGTCACTCACTGATATTGGAAAAACTGTATATCCACATGTAAAAGAATGAAACTGGACACTTTATCATACTAACTCAAAATGCATTAAAGAGTTAACATCAGATCTGAAATTCTAAAACTGCTTGAAAGAAACAGAGGAAAGCGCCTTGACATTGGTCTTGGTAATGACTCTTTGGATTGGACACCAGAAGTACAGAGAAGACAGGCAAAAATAATCAAGTGGAACACATGAAACTACAACGTTCTGCACAGCAAAAGAAACCATCAAAACAATGAGTGGAAACTTATGGTATAGGAGAAAATGCCCATGATATGGTTAGGCCTTGTTTCCCCACCCAAATGTCATCGTGAATTATAATTCCCATAATCCTCACAAGTCAAGGGAGAGACCAGGTGGAGGTAACTGGATCATGGAAGTGGTTTCCTGCATGCTGTTCTCATGATAGAGAGTGACCTCTCATGAGATCTGATGGTTTTATAAGTGTTTGGTAGTTTATTCTGCATTCATACTCCTTCCTGTTGCCTTGGGAAGGAGGTGCCTTGCTTCCCCTTTGCCTTCCATCACTGTAAGTTTTCTGAGGCTCCCCCAGCCATGCTGAACTGTGAGTCAATTAAACTGCTTCCCTTTATAAATTACCCAGTCTCCGTTATTTCTTCATAGCAGCATGAGAATGGACTAACACAGTGAATTGGTACCAGGAGTGGGGCACTGCTATAAAGATAAGCAAAAATGTGGAAGCAACATTGCAACTGGGTAGCAGGCAGAAGTTGGAACAGTTTGGAGGGCTCAGAAGAAGACAGGAAGATGTGGGAAGATTTGGAACTTCCTAGAGACTTGTTGAATGGCTTTGACCAACATGCTGATAGTGATATTGACAATGAAGTCCAGGCTGAGGTGGTCTCAGATTGAGATGAGGAACTTATTTGAAACTGGAGCAAAGGTCATTCTTGCTGTGTTTTAGCAAAGTGACTGGTGGCATTTTGCCTTGCTCTAGAGATTTGTGGAACTTTGAACCTGAGAGAGATAATTTAGGGTACCTGGTGGAAGAAATTTCTAAGTAGCAAAGCATTCAAGAGGTGGCTTGGATGCTTTTAAGAGCATTCAGTTTTATTTATTCACAAAGATATGGTTTGGGATTGGAACTTAGGTTTAAAAGGGAAGCAGAGCATAAAACTTCAGAAAATGTGTAGCCTGATGATGCAATAGAAAAGAAAATTCCATTTTTCGAAGAGAGATTCAAGTCAGCTGCAGAAATTTGCATAACTAATGAAGAACCAATTGTAAATCACCAAGACAATGGGGAAAATGTCTCCAGGGCATGTCAGAGCTCTTCACAACAGCCCCTACCCATCACAGACCTGAAGGCCTAGGAGGAAAAAGGTTTCATGGGCTGGGCCCAGGGTTTCCTACTGTATGCAGTCTCAGGACTTGGTGCCCTGTGGCCCAACCATGGATAAAAGGGGCCAACTTACAGCTTAGGACATAGCTTCAGAGGGTGCAGGCCCCAAGCCTTGGTGACTTACACATGGTGTTGGGCATGCAGATGCACATAGGTCAAGAATTGAGGTTTGGGAACCTCTACTTAGATTTCAGAGGATATATGGATATGCCTGGATGTCCAGGCAGAGATGTGCTGCAGGGGTGGAGCCCTCATGGAGAACTTCTGCTAGGGCAGTACAGAAGAAAAATGTAGGATTGGAGCCCCCACTCAGACTCCCCACTGGGGCACTGCTCAGCGAAGCTTTGAGAAGAGTGTCACTGTCCTCAAAACCCCAGAATGGTAAATCTACTGACAGCTTGTACCGTGCACCTGGAAAAGCCACAGGCACTCAATGCCAGCTCATGAAAGCAGCCAAGAGGAGGGCTGTACTTGAAATCTGCTAAGAGAGTAAGTCTCAGTTGTTCTCAGCACACCTACACACACCTATGCATCCAGTCACACACACACACACATACAAGGTAACTAGGTGGGATAATGGGTGTGTTAGCTTGATTGTAGTAATAATTTCACAATGTATAAGTATATCAAAACTTCAGATAATATGCCTGAAATAGATAGAATTTTAATTGTCAAATATACCTCACTAAAACTCAATAAAAAGAGTTCATTGCAGTTTAAAGCTTTTGGAATTAGAATATTCGATCCTTAAAAATTAATTTTATGGAATCATTATAAACAAAATAAAGGTAAACATAAAATATGAAAAATACCACAAAACTCCAATGTCTGAATTAGTTAGTGTGTCAGTCAAGCTTGAGTCAGGAAGACAGAAGGCATCCTGTGTATTCAGGTAGAGTCATTTTATGCACAATAATGGACTTAAATATCTGTTGGAAGAGCTGTTATGGCAGAGACAGGGAAGCTGCTATTGAAAATCAGAGGATCTCCTGCAAGTCAGAGGAGTCAACACTAACAGTCTCAACCTGAAGCACCAAAGTGAATAATTCTTAAACTGGAAGCTGCTGCAATTCTTAAGAAAATTAGAGTTCCCCGCCAAATACCTCAGCTCATTGTGGAGAAGCAAGTAATTCCTAAGAATTGTCAGGAATTTTTCATGTTCCTACATGTCAGGCCACAACTGCCTCAAGAGAATAATCCATATTTTATTTTATCAGATAACTCTTTTCTTTCTGATGTCTCCTTTTTCATCCCATTTTGTGTGATATTTACACTGACATATAAAGTACATCCACAAAACCAGCAATGGGCAGATCCTTTTTGTCTTATGAGAAAAAAGGTTTCTTATAATTCATGATAATTTTACTGTACTATATCAATAATTTTTATATTTACAGGTGGAAGCAGATTGAGCTAGTTGTTCTAGAGAAAATTTTTCTAAGAAAAGAATTGCTCTTCATTTAAGAATAACTCAATGAAGTGTCTGTTTTATTATGTAAGGTGTTCTTCTTTAGTAGAGGCTTAGACAAAACTCTACTAATTAGATCTTACAATATGATAAAGTTTCAATAATTCTGACGTTAGCCTCTTGTAGGTCTTGAAGAATATTGACACCCAAGAAGAGGAGAGATGTAAAATGAACGTAGAAGATAAAGTATGGTGAGGGATAGGGTTGAGAAGAAACATTGCTAGTGGAATGAGGGGTACATTTCTAGGAATAGTGCATCCTGACTCGTCGTTTTCAGTAGCATTTCTCGTAGTGTCATAATCAATTTACAAAACTGTCTTGCCTCATTTCCATTTACCCAAGTAACCAGTAAAATGTTTTATACTTAAAGTCCTTGTGGTAGGTGTGCTTTTAGTGAGTGAAAAGAGAAAGAGATGTTTCATAAATTTGGGATAAGTGAGTTGAGAGATCAGGAGCTGCAAAAGGCAATACCAATAGCAGATGTGGAAGATTCATTGTGAATTCAAATTGAGAATGAAAATAGCCTTGACAATGTAAATTGCCCCTGAAGTTTCCTTGGAGGATGCTATAATTTCTGCTTTTGAATGGCATGTTAGCTTGAGTGATTTGATTTTTTTTTTTTAAAGAAAAGGCTATACCAGAAAATGGAGAACAGATTACACATATTTGGACATTCAACCGCACTTACTAGGCCTGCTGAATTATTTGTAAAGTTAAATCACATGACATAACATAAGAAACGCCAACATTTTGCAATCTCCAAATAGCTGCATACATCCTGCTATTGGGTTGCAAGCATATTAGAAGTAGGTAAAATAAGTGTGGAAGATTTTTAAAATTGAAAAATGGGAAATGAGAACTGTCACTGGGAAGGAGTGCCTGGCATTATAGCAAGGGGTATGAAATCAAAGAAACATGGGCAGGAGGATGATATTTATAAACTAAAGCCCTTGCTAACTATTTTTAAGAATATTTTTAGTTACTTCAATTTTCACTTCTAATTCTGTCTCCTACAACTGAGGTTGCCTTTGCCTAAAATAGCAAACAAGTTCTAAACTGTAAACCAGGAGATAATATTTGCAGATCTAAACAAGGGTAGTCACCTTGTCTTTCTACAGCTTAAAGGCAACTGTTCTAAGTTGTCCTATGAGTCTCCCTGCAAAACAACCTTCAAGCCAGATAATCAAAGACACTCATAATTCAACTACTGCATAGAATTTAAGATAATTCCAGAGTTTTACGTTATCTTAGTAAAGAAGAGACTAAAGGGGAAAATTCTCATATTTTGATTAGTGACTCAAGGAAAGATTGTATATATTGGTTTAAAATATTCCATTTATTTTTACCTTGCTATATTCATTATCTAAAACTATTCAAATATTTAAGATCTGTATTTGGAATTAGATATCAGGCACTTACGCCAGCAACCTTAATATTAATATTTACCTTTGTTTAAGACTATATTTATATATAACAACAGTTATAGAGGTTAAAGAGACTTTTCTTGTCCTTGATGACTTATGTAACCAAGCTCAGAGAGCATTAAACAGATCTTTAAGTATCAAAGAGATCTACTGTTATATGTTAAATGATTCTGTTATCTATTGTAATGGGCCCCCAATACAGTATTACTTTAAGTCCAGAAAATAAGGTGGATAAAAATAAATGGTCTGACAGATGGATACATGGAATGGAATAGAAGACCTCCAAAATAGACCCACATAAATATGATCAATTGATTTTTGACAATGATGTAAAAATTATTGACATAATTTGTATATTTGTCCCCACCCAAATCTCATGTTGAATTGTAATCCCCAAGACTGGAGGTGGGGTCTGGTGGGAGGTGTTTGGATCCAGGGGGCAGATCCCTTGTGGCTTGGTGCTATCTTTGTGATAGTGAGTTCTCATGAGCCCTGGTTGATTAAAAGTGTGTGACACCTTCCCCACCCCTAACCCCCTTCTCTCTCTCACTTGCTCCTGCTTTTACCATGTGATGTGCCTGCTCCCCCTTCACCTCCACCATGATTGTAAGCTTTCTGAGGCCTCTCTAGAAGTAGAGCAGATGCCCACAACATGTTTTCTGTAAAGGCTGCAGAACTGTGAGCCAATTAACCTCTTTTTATTTTTAATATTACTCAATCTCAGGTATTTCATTATAGAAATGCAAGAATGGCCTAATACAATTATTGAATGGTGAAAGAAAGGAAGGGAGGAAGAAAAGAGAGAAAGAAAAAGAGACAGAAAAGAGACTAAACCTATACCTCTCTACATGAACTCAAGATGGGTCACGATGTACATGTAAAATGTACAATTATAAGACCCTTGGAAGAAAACATGAGAATAATCTTGTGACCTTGAGTTAGGCAGAGTTCTTAGATATGACACCAACAGCACAATCTATTAAAAAAGAAAGGTTTTTGTGCTTTATCAAAATTTCCATCTTTTTGCTCCACTGAAGGTATTTCTAAGAAAATAAAAAGACAAGCTACAAACTAGGAGAAAATATTGCAATCACATATCTAAAAAAAGACTTGTATATAGAATATTTTTAAAAACTTTCAAATTTCAAAAATAAGTAAACTAATCACCCAATAAAAATTTGAAGAAACTATTTGAATAAACCCCTCACTAAAGAAAATATTGGTATGACTAATAAGCACATGTAAAGATATTCAACATCAAATTAAAATAAAAATTAAAACAACATTGAGATACCCCTATACAACTACTGGAATGGCTAATTTTATGCAAACACACACACACACACAAACAACAGCCATTACTAGAACAGCAAAAATCCTCAGCCACTCTGCAAACAGATGCATATGTCCTATAAAGTTAAATAATATACACTTACTAGATAGCCTGGCATATAGTATTTACCCTAGAAAAAAGCAAACTATTTTTGCCCAAAAACCTGTACACAATTGTTTATAACTACTTTATTCTTTACCCTTCAATCCACATATTCTTCAACCAGTAAAAGGAAAAGCAAATAGTGGTATATCCATACAATGATACACCATTACATAATAAAAAAGGAGCAAGCACTTGATGCTTACAATACATGGGTGAATCTCAAAGGCATGTTGCCAAATAAAAGAAGCCAGGAAAAAAGTTACATACTTTATGATTTCACTTATAAGGCATTCTCTTAAAAGCAAATATATGATGATAGAAGGAAATCACTGGTTGCCAGGGGTTAGAGGTTAGGTTTGTGGTTCATGACAAAGGAACAGCAGAAGAGAATTTTGGGGGTGACAATTATTTTGTATCTTGATTGTGGCAGTGGTTACATAAATCTATATGGATGTTAGAATAATTAGAATAGTATACCCAAAATTTAAAAAGTTAACTTTATTGTATGCTAGCTTAAAATTATATTTTAAAAAGATAAAAATTCTATTGCAAATGTAAAACTAATTTTCCAAAATGATTGGAGAAACCCTTGTGTAAATTTATAGCTGTTGAACACATTCAGCTCCTAAATCAAGGTTAAATGTCACTCCTTAAAGCTACATTACCTGTGTTCTTCTTTCTCTCTCTCTCTCTCTCCCTCCCCCACCGCCCCCGTGTTTGTGTGTGTGTGTCTTTCTGTCTGTCTGTGTGTGTTGTGTTGCAGTCATTAGGAATATTTGCCTGGACCTCAAATTTGAGGAACTTTGAAATTATAGTTGCTTTCCAGTAGCTTCTAGTTCAAGAGAGCCTCCAGAATCTTCATTACAACCCTTGATATACATTAACATCCACCCCTTCTGAAGCTAAGTGTATGGATTTAAGAGTGAGAGGGTCTCAGAATCTGAAAGCCATATTTTGTTTTTTAGAAGAATTGGAAATATGAGGCTACATATTCTGTTATACTCGCTCTAGTTCCTGGTCTTTATTTAATCTGCCCTTCCCAGCTATTTCTGCTTCTCGAAATCCTTCCCATTCAGCAGAGACAATCTCAAATTCTACGTTGCCCAGTAATAATCCATCTTCCCCAACTCTAAGATATATATATCTAATTTAACTCTACTGTATGCTTTAAATGTTTGCATGCAGCTCCCCGGTGACTATATCTATTTGTTTTTACTACCAGATTGCAGTTTCCCTGATATTACTAAGAACTATGTATGTATAGATTTCACATTGCATGGCATACATAAAACCTTCATTAATTTACTAACCTTATTTTCCCTTTGTGCCAATGCACTAAGAACTAGAGTTACAAAGAAGAATATTGCAAAGCATATGTGTGAAATTTCAACAAGGGCTTATTTAAGAATATGTGAGCCTATTTGAATTTGAGCACACCCAATGCCACTACCTATTCTTTACTTGTGTCTAGAATAGAATCAAAGACTGCCACTCACTAAGGAAGAATAAATATCTAACTTGCTTCCTAGAGCTAAGACGTAAGCTATATAAAAATGGATAATTTGTCAAGCACACTCCCACCTTTCTGGGAAAGAGCATTCCAAGCCGAATGAACAGAAAGTGTATAAGCTGAGTTAGGATGGTAGCTGGCACATTCTAGAAGAAGGAAGAGGCCGATGTAACTGAAGCAGATGGAACACATCGGGGGAGTTGTAAGACATGGTGTAACAGAGCTAATAGGGACCAGAACATGCAATGCCTCCTATGCTATTGTAAATATGCTTGCTTTTATTACGAGTGAGATGGGGAGTCACTAGAGGATTTGAGAAGAAGAGTTATAGAATTACTCTACCTTTGGGTAAAAAACGACCATAGTTGGGCAAGGATATAGCAGAGAAACAAATTAGGAGACTATGGACAGAATCCAGGTGAGATTACACAGTGTCTTGAACAAGAGTGTAATGGCATTGGTTTTGAAAAGTGGCTTTATAGCTTGTATATTTTAAGAAGGTATTAGCTTTGGTAAAGTGCATAGGAGAGAGAAAGCATATAGGAATGATTTGGCCTTAGCAACTGAAAAGTTTGTGTTGCCATTATATGAGATAAAGAAGATTTTGGGGAATCAGTTCTAGTGGGTAATAGGGGGAAATCAGATTATAATTTTTGGAAACACTGGGTTTGAGATACATATTAATCATCTATGTGAAGGTGTCTAGTAGGTAATTGTGTTTGTAAGTCTGAGGTTCCAGAAAAAGGCTTGAACTGAGGATATAAATTTGGAAGTTGTCAGACTGAAGATAATATTAATAATCTTGGGTTTGGAAGAGATCACTGAGTGTGTTTGTGTAGATAGACCAGACGTCTGAGATTTGTCACCCAAAGCTTTTTATTGCTTTGAGATCACAATAGGTAAAGAAATAAACAAAGGAGAATGAAAAGAAGCTGCAAGTGACATTGAAAAAAAATAAAGTAAGGGAAATGTCCTAGAAACTAAGTAAGTGGATGAGTTTCAAGAAGAGGTTATTCACTGTATCAAATATAGCTGATAGGTATAGTACGACACAGGCTTATAATTGAAACCAGTAGTTTTAGTGGAACTACAGGTTGAAAGCTTGATCATATAGGGTTTAAGAGAGACTGACAGAAGATGATTTGGATACCTAATATTGAAATAGCTTTTCTGAAAAGATTTTCTATAAAAGAGAATAAAGCTGGAAGGGGCTATAGGATCAAAGATAATTTTTGGTTGGTTTGAAAGTGAGAATTATTATAGCATGTTCACAAGTTAATAATCATGATCCAATAAAGAGTATACGGTAATGATTTAACAATGCTGGAACAACCATCTCCTTGAGCAGGTGAGAGAAGACAAGTTCTAATGCATCCCAGTGGGATTGGCCTTAGACAGAAGCCTGAGCAGTATGTTCATCTTAACTGGAATTAAGAAAAAATTGTCAAAGGCAAAAGCAGTTTTCTTGTAGGTATTTTGGTCAGAGCATATGGATTTACCTTCTGATTCTCTCCGTTTTGTTGGTAAAATGGGATCCTAGGCCATCACCTGAGAATGAAGGTGAAAGAGGAAGTGTTGGAAGTTCAAGGAGACAGAAGTTGTGAAATAGTTATCTGGGGGAAGAAGAAGGAAAATAAATTTGTACTAGAATGTATGGGCATCCAATAGGCTATATGAAGTTAGAATTCGAGCATTTAAAGGCAGACTTCTTTGCAGAGTTTTATGCTTTCTTCTACCCAAATTTAGTTGCTCTGGTTCAGGTGTGGCAGAGGCAAAGAGTTGAGTTTTCCCAGATAAGTACGACACAGTGAGATGAGGGCAAGGGAATTGATGGGATATACAACTGTCATTAAAATTATGCATCTTACTTGAGGGAAAGTCAGTAGACCTTCTATTGCATTTCCTTCTAATTTGGTGTTGATCTGTAGTACAAACCTTCCAAGAGAAAAGGAACTGGCAGTGCTAGTATTGTGGATGAATGTGCATCAGAATTTACCTATAGCTATAGCTGATAGCCTAACTGGAGGAATAATTACATTGATGCCCGTGGTTTTCATCTCTCAAAGTGTATCATTAAATGATACCCTATGAAGATTAGACAGGTTCCAAGCAGATGAGGGATTTGAACTCAGAGAGGAGAAGTGTCTTTCTTTCATAAGGCCCCAGACAGTGGCTGAGCTGAACGCAGACCAACTGCATCCTTTTACATGAGCTTTGCTCTGTCTACAACACTGTATCAGCCTTGGGCCATAATTTAATTACATGTGTTAGTGTTAGTTCTGGTTTGGAACAACTGTTATCTGACTTGCAATTTCCTTTGCATCTATTAGTGAAAAGGTCAAAAGTTTTAACTATAACCAAAACTCTTTTCTAATAAATGGCAGGCCTTCCTTTTTAACTTTCTTCAGTCTCAAGGCTGTAGGACACAAAACTGCAAAAGCCTCTGTTTATGCAATACAGATTACGTATGGCATTAGAGGATTGAGAAGGTTTTGGAAACTAAATCTGAAAGGCAAATATAGGGTAATTAAATAAATTATTTTAGGGTCAATGTTTATTTTGTCATAAAATGTGGATCACTCAAGGAAATAAAAATTAAGAAAATATCTTTTGTCAAAACACTAAGTGGAAATTTAACTTTAGAAGGAAAAAATGTCTCTGATTTTGACCATGGGGCCTAAGCTCTGGGGAATTACCCTGCTGTCTATGTGATGTGTTTCTTATACATGCACTACCTAATTTTGCAAGAACACAAAGGAAAGCATTTTTCTGTAGTTTCTTTATCTTAAACCACTTAGAAATAAGTTACTTTTATTGGGAACTTACTGTAGCTCAGTTATTAAAATGTAGAGAATATGCTATTTAGTAATATGTTGACATTATTTTGCTATACTGGTGTCTGAACCTTTTCATTCATCTTCATATGGCATTTTCAGAGAGAGGTGCAAATGATGGTGTTTTAAATAGGTTGCCTTCCAACTCTATACCTGCAATGCAATTGTATGAATCATAAACATCTGAAATGCAATGCACTACAATACAGATCTGACTTGTTCTCCTATGAAACAGTAACCTCTGTGGATATTCTTGTCATGTACTAGGGGACCCAAGCAAGAAGTATGGAATTTATCCTAGGCCCCGTACCTCAATGGGTAAGAATTTAGGCTCTAGAGCCAGGCAGATACATATTCAAATCTTGACTCTGAATCTTTTTAAGGCTTCTCTAACATGTCCTTTAGCTTCTCCAAACACCATATTTTCTCATCTTTAAAAGTGGGAAAATAATAGTGTCTAATCCATAGGATTATTTTGAGGATTTAAGTAAGATAATTTGGTTAATAAATATTTACTGAGCTTCCACTCTCCAGCATTGTGTGGACATACCCATGAGGAAGATATACAAAGTTCGTCCTTCAATAGACTAAACATTCTAGTTGCGAACACAGACATTAAATCAACAAACTAAAAGCAAGCACGACTGTATCAAGTAATACATGTAATGATAAAAATAAAAGCCATTGACGTGGCAGAGATCAGGGAATTAGATGGACAAGAGTGGGAAGATTTTTGAGGGAGGTGAAAGTCAAAACTCAGTAATGTAGAGATCTAGAAGAGGAGGATTTCAGCTGAAAGAAGGCAGCAACTAATGCAAAAGCACTAAAATGGAAGTGATGTTCATGAGATATGCTGAACAAGAGAAAATAGGCCAGTATAGTAGGAAGGGAATGACAAGGAAGGATGCAGCTGATGTCAGAGATGGCAGGGACTAGATAGCATTCTTAAAAGACATAATCGAGTATGTCTACTTTCACTTTTCATGAAATAGTAATGAGATAGATAAAGATTTGAATAGAGAAGCGGCATGATGCATTGTATTTTTGGAAAAATATGACTTGGTCAATCTTTATGCTGTAGTCTCACCATTTATGCTGTAAACATGTCCTCTGATTTATCTTTCACTATAGTTCATATAATTGCTTGCCATATTTGACATATGTTTATTTGCTTACTGTGTACCTCAATCCAATAAAATATAAAATGCATAAGAGAAAACCAGAACCCTGTCTGATTTGCTCCATGTAGTATCTTAGTTTCCTAGAGGGTTCTCAGCGAAGACCAGATGATGTAAGTTGAGTTAATTAATGAGTGAATATATGAATTAATTAGGAAGAGTAAAATCAGTATGATCTACTAATGAACGGATTAAGGAACCAACTGAAAAATGGTGAATAATCTCCTCTGAGATTCAGCAGGCTATCAAGTAATATTGGGGTTGGGGGATGGTAGGAAGTTAAGGTTTGGGAATAAAATTTTGGTAACCAAATATTAAGATGGTTATTAGACCTTCAATGGAGGTATCATATAGGTAGTTGGATATAGAATAATAGAATTCAGGGAGGTGATCGGGGTAGAGATCAAATATCTATAGAAATGGAGTACCTTTGCTCAGGGCATCATAAGTTGCAATAAAGGTTTTGGTCAGAACTGGGATTTCATCAGAGACCCTACTGAGGAAGTATTTACTTTAACACTCCCTTGGGCTGTTGCCAAAATTCATTTCCTTATAGATCTGGATTCATGGCAGCTTGCTTCCAAAGCCAGCAACAGAGAGAGACTCCATCAAGATGGGAATTAAAACTTTATACAATCACATAATTATAATCATGTATGTTTTATATCCTTTGCCATTATTCCACTTGTTAGAAGCAATCACAGGTCCTGCTCACATTTAAAGGGAGGAGACTGTATGAAGGCATGAATGGCAGGAGGTTGGGATCACAGGGGTCATCTGTTTCTGTCTATCACAAGCGCAGAGGAAGAATAAAAATAGCTGCAGAGTGCTAAAAGGAAAACTAGAATGTCACACCAGGACATTTTATATACTGGTAACATCACTTAGAAATGAAGATACCATGCAGACCTCTCAGATGAAAGAAAACCAAGAGAATTCATTGCCAGGAGACCTACTTTAAAGAAAATCTGAAGGAAGTTTTCAGGCTGAAGGGAAATGATGTGAATGGGAAAGTTTGATCTTCAGGAATAAAGAAACAAATACAAACTGTAAACAGCTGGATAAATATAAAATATATATTTTCCCCTGCTCTAAGCTCTTTAAAATACATATGATGATTTAAGGCAAATATTCTAACATTGCCTGGTGCTTTCAAAGTATACAGATGTAATACATATGACAACCATAACATAAAAGGCAGGAGAGAATAAGAAAGGACCCACAGAATGGCAGTGTTTTCTAGATTTCACAGGAAATAGTAAAAATATCAACTCTTCAGACTGTTAAAAGTTAAATATGTATATTGTAATTCCTAGAGCAACCATAAAAAAGGTAATGTAATGTGTCCATAAAGCCAATAGATAAACTAAAAGAGAATTCAAATAATCCAAAATAAGACAGGACCATGAACACAGAGGAAAACAACAAAAATAAGAGGAGAGAGAACAGTAATAAAATTGTACACTTAAATTTAATTAAATCAATGATTACACTAAATATTAATCATGTAAACAATGTAATTAAAATTTAGTGAATAATACAGTGGAGAAAATAGTAAGGCTCTCCTATATGTCGCCTATGAGAGAAACACTTTAAAAATGAAGACACAGGTGAAAATAAATGGATGAAAAAAAAAGACATACCATGCATGAAGTATAGAGGAGTTTGGAGTTGCTATGTTAATATCACATAAAATAGACTTGAATTCAAAGAGTATTAGCAGAGATAAGGAGAAAATTCTATAACAAAACAAGGGAATACTTCACCAGCTATAAATAATAATTATCAGTGTGTATGTATGTAGTAACAGGACCTCAAAACATATGAGGCAAAAACAGACGTAATTAGCTGAAGAAGTAGATGATTCCACAGCTAAGAGAGCTTTAATACTCCATCTCTACAACTGATAAACTAAGCAAAAAGTTACTAAAAGCATAGAAGATCTAGCAACACTAGCAACCACTTGATCTATATGACATTTATGGCACAATACACTCAGCAAATGCAGAAAGTAACTTCATTTAAAATGCACACAGAACATTCACCAATACAGTACATATGTTGGGCCATAAAATAATCTCTATAAATTTAAAATGTTCAGAATCATACAGATGGCATTCTCTTACAAAACAAATTAAAATTCAATACTACTGCTACTGGTACTCATTTTTTTTTGAAGAATCCAACTAGCTGCAAAATAAACAATACATTTCTATATAATACCTGGAACAAAGACAAAATCTTGGAGAAAAATATAAGACATTTTAAGTCAGTGACAATAAAAAATATATCAAAATGTATATGTTGAAAGTAAAGCAGCGCTTGGGGGAAATTTATATTTTTAAATGCTTATGTTAGAAAAAAGAAAATATGTCAAATAAATCACATTTTTAAAACCTAAGTAGCTATAAAAATAAAAGCAAAGTTATCCAAATCAATAAAAGAAAAAATAACAAAAAGTAGAAATTTAAAAAAATACAAAGCAGGCAATGGAGAAAATGTACAAAGCCAATAGCTAATTATTTTAAAGTATCAACCAAATTGATTAACCTCTAGTTCAACTGATCAAGGGGAGAGAGAGATAAAGAGAAAGGGAAATCATAAAGAGTGAAAAAGAAGTTATCAGATTCTAGACACTAAGAAGAGAATGCTATGAACAAATTTATGCGAAAAAATTGACAACTTGGATGATTGGATAATATATAAACATTTCTTTAAAAACAAAACATAGCAAAATAGCTATATTTCCCTATTCAGAAAAGCTGAGTATATCTATACTTATTTAAAAATCAAATCTGTTATTTAAAATCTTTTCAAAAATAAATCTCCAGTCCCAGATGTTTCACTGATGAAATTTATCAGACACACAATGAAGAAATAATACCAGATTTAGACAAACATCTTCAGAACATCAAGGAGAAAGGTCAATACTGAAATCATTTTATGAGGCCAATATAACCCTAATACCTGAAAAAATATATAAAAAGAAAAGACCAATATTCTTCATGAACATAGATGCAAAAGTCTTAAAAATATATGAAGTAATCAAACATAACAAAGGGAAATATGTTATGAGCAAACACCGTTTATTCCAGATAAGTGAGACTTAAAAATTAACCAATGTAATTCACCAAAAGTATATTATTTCAATTGTTTCAGAAAAATTGTTTGACAAAATTGAACATGCATTTAAGATAAAAACTATCAGCAAATCAGTTAATAGTATGGGACTTTCCAAATGACAAAGGGCATTTATAAAATTACATGGCCAATATTTTACAGCCTAATAAAAGACTTATTTGCTTTTTTCTGAAATAGGCAATAAAACATAAACACTCACTATTGCCATGTCTATTCAACATTGTACTGGTTTTCTTAGGCATAGCAATAAGGCAAGAAAAAGAAATAAAAAGTGTAATGACTGAAAGAAAAGAAGTAAAACTTTTTCTATTTGTTGGTTATATGATTGTTCATACAGAAAATTCCAGGGATCCTACAAGTAACCACTAAGATAAGTACATAAATTTAGCAAATTTTCAGATACAAAGTAAATATATAATATAAAGTATATTTGCATTTACAAAAAGCAAACAATTAGAAAGTAAATTTTTAAAATCCCTTTTACAGTGGCACCAAAATCACTAAATACTTAGAAATATATCTAATCAAACATAGTCAAGCCTTCCATACTGAAAACTATAAAACATTAATAAGTCAAAAAAGAAATGAATAAATGCAGAGATATATGATACTCATGAGTTGAAGTGACCACTATTGTTAAGATGTCAAAATTTAAAATCTTTCTAAAGATTCAGTAAAATGATATTAAAGTGACAAAGTTTGATTACCTATTTTTAAAAATAAATTGACAAGTCTGCTTCTAAAATATGCAAAGGATTTGAAATGCAAAGGATTTGGAATCACTAGAATAATTGAAGGTCTTATCCTAACTGAGTTTAAGACTTACTACATAGGTCATTAGAATGCACAAAAATTGGTACCGCTGAGAAGATAAAACACATGCATACATCACTGGAAGAGAATATAGAGTCCAGAATTGTGCCTACAACATAAAGAAAATGAGGCATTGCCATGAGGAAATAAACGTATTTTTAACAAAGGGTGATGGACAAATGATACAAGTAAGCAAAGGTAAAATAATAAAAATATACACTTTATTCACATTATACACAAAATTTAACTTCAAATGGATCATAGCCTTAACTGTAATTGTAAAAGATTAAAATATCTAGAAGAAAAGAAAAATCTTTACTATGCTGGCATGAGCAATGGTTTCTAGAAGAATGAATAAAGCATAAAGCATAATATAAAAAAATTAGTAAGTTGGATCTCACTAACATTTAAAAAATGTTTCCCATTAAAGTACACAATTAAGAAGATGAAAATGAAAGCTACATACTGGTAAAAGTTATTTACAACACATATATAAGGCAGAGAACTTGCTCCTGGAATATATAAAGAAACTTTACAATGCAATAATAAAGTAAATCATCCAATATAAGTTGGGCAATAGATATGGGCACTTTACAAAAGATGAGCTAGGAATGGCAACTGAGCACATGGAAAGATACTAAATATCATTAGTTATCAGAGAAATGCAAATTAAACCACAATCAGATACCACTGCACACCATGTACATCCACTGGATTTGCTAAAATAAAAAATAATGAGTGTATCAAGTATTACTGAGGATTTGGTGTAACTGGAATTCTTGTGCAGTAGTGGAGAGAAGATAAAATATAAAATGCAAATGTTTGGTGGTTTAAGACACTAAATATATATCTAGTTTGTGACCCAGCCATTCTCTTCCTAGTTATGTACCTAAGAGGAACTAAAACCATGTATGAATAATGACTTATATACTAATATTTATAGTGGCTTTATTTGTAGTGTCTCTTAACTAGAATAACTCAAATGTCCATGAACAGGCAATTGGATACTTATCCATTTAAAGGCATAAACTACAGATACACAGAGCAACATGAATCTCAAAATTATTGCAATAAGTGAAAAAATGTAAGGCAAAAAAATAGTTTATACTCTATGATTTCAGAGATATACGATTCTAGACCATATACATTTAGAATGTCAGAAAGCAGGTCAGTGGTTTCCTGGAGATGGGGTGGAGTGGAGAATGCATCACATATAGGCACAAGGAACTCATGAGTGATGATGGAAACGTTTATTATCTTGATTTTGAGGTTGATTTTACAGGCATATACATAGTAAAAACGATTACTATTCAAATATATGCAATTTACTTCAATGATATCTCAATAATGCCATACATTTTTTTTATAAAAATATAACAGTAACAAACACTTGGACAAATAGGATTATCATCCTTAGTTGCTGAGAATTTAAATAGACATACTCTGAGAGTAACTTGGCATATTCTTTTTGTTTTGTTTTGTTTTGTTTTTTGAGATGAAGTCTCGCTCTTGTCCCCCAGGCTGGAGTGCAATGGCACGATCTTGGCTCACTGCAACCTCCGCCTCCCAGATTCAATAGATTCTCCTGCCTCAGCCTCCCAAATAGCTGGGATTACGGGTGCCTGCCACCACGCCTGGCTAATTTTTGTATTTTTAGTAGAGACGGGGTTTCACCATGTTGGCCAGGCTGGTCTCAAACTCCTGACCTCAGGCGATCTGCCCGGCTTGGCCTCCCAAAGTGCTGAGATTATAGGCGTGAGCCACCACGCCCAGCTGTAACTTGGCATATTCTAATAAAATTGAATATAAGTACATACAAACTCTTCTGTTTCAATTCCGCATAGAGAAACTTTCCCACATTTACCTAGAAACGTCTAAAAATTTTCTCACTAGGCTATTGTTTATAATAAGTAAGATGCTTACACTAGCAAAATCCTCATCAGTAGGATTAGGAGTGAATAAAATGTAATATAGTCATAGAGTCAAAAACTATGCAATACTTCAGATACACATAAACTCGATCTCTAAATAGTGATATGGGAAGATGGCCAAAATATCACAATTGAGTGAAAAACAAAACATGATATAGAATGTTATATATAATATGATAAAATTCATAAAAATTAAGCATACATAAAAACTCCATGTTTTATGTACATCTGTATGTATAAATTTAGAAAAACGGACATCTACATAGCTAACATACAAACATGCATTAAATTCATTTTATATATATAATATATATTTTTTTAATTGAAGGTCCAGATAATGTATAGATAAATGAAAATGAAAGAATCTCAAACCTTAATGCGAGGCTTCATCTGTATTTGTAATGCACAATCCCTAAAAATTGTGAACAAATATTACAAAATAATAATAGCTATTAATTTCGTGTGTTTGGGATGCAAACATTTGCTATATTATTCTTAATGTTTTAAAAAATGTCTTAACATACATACATAACACTTAGTATTTATAGATGTTTATGTATATAAATATATGTACACATATGTGTGTATGTATGTAAATGCCTAAAATGCACATCTGAAATGATACAAACAATAATTATAATAGTTGTTTCCTCAGGAGAAGAGAGTGGAATTCAAGATTGGCAATCTGCCGTGGCTGGGTAGCTGGTAGTTAGCCAACAGTCTTTATATTGTTTGAATTGTGAGAAGAACATATTTGTGTCTTACCTGTGTATTTAAAATAAGTACTTCACAAAATTAAATTAATAATAAAATGGTAATACACTGGGCCAAGTTCTTTGACAGAGGCAAACATATGCTATCTTCGGAGTTCTGAGAAAGGGTGGTTATCCTGGCCTTCATGTGGGAGGTGGTACCAAATATTTTATAATCCAAGAAGTTGACTCCTGAATATAATGTAGAATTTAACTTGCATATTTAATTCAGGAGTTGATTCGTTTGGATGAGAAAATATACATCTTTAATTTCACTAGCATCTAACTGAAATTTAGCATTTTCATCAACTATGAAAGAGGGTCACAGACAATATTAGTGGCAGACCTGAGACTTTGTGACCAATATTTCTATTGGTCATGACTTTTTTTTGTCATATTACAGTTAAGGTCGACATATGAAAATGTCTTTTAACGCACCACTAATTTGAAATTATGGCAGTAGTTAGATATGCTTCAAGATCTTGTTATTCAAAGTATTAATAGAAAGACATAGATTACTTTATCTTAAATTTTTATTTTAAGCATTTTCAATAACTGCATTTGTTGATAATGCTATATAGTACAGTTTTAAAACCATCATTCTGAGATGGAGTAAATGTGCTTCACCAGACTGCCAACAAGGTCTAACACACACATGTTAAGACCCTCTGATCTAGAAGAATGAATCAACTATGGCTTGGTGATTCAACCCCGGATGGCCTGGGGTTGGGTGGAGAGCAGGGCAGCCGAAGGCAGCCAGACATGGCACATGAGAACAAGAGGGGATGTGACTCTGTCGGGTGCAGCTCATAAATGACTTTGTGCTTCACATACTGATTTTCTTCCATAGTTACCTAAGGAGGGGGGAATTCTCTTTTTATCAATCTAATCAGCAGGTGGTTTGGTTCAGGAAGTGAATAACTTCGAAGCATGAAACCATATCATGAAAAAAGAATGCTTCTCAGATTCCACCCTTTGTACCACTTTACATGAGAAAGCTATTATCCTCAGAGTTTTAAACGTGAGTTCGTATTTTATAATTACTTATTAGATTCACAGTTGAAAAAAGAACCCACTAAAATCCTCATGATTCAAACTTGTGATTAGCAAATTTGGGTTTCTCCATGATTACTACCATTCAAATGAAAAATGAAAAATCCAGAGAAATACTGTGCATTTTGGCTAAATCAGTAGAAATTCTGTCTTCAAATACAATTTTAGTTGGAACTATAGTATGTAAAAATAAAAGCAAAACTGTTCTGCTGTGAGCCAAAGGGAAAATAGGTCCTCTGGCTATGCATATCTACCTTGTCCATCATGGTGGCCCAGAGGCTACTTTACCTTAACTTAAGGCTCCACATATTTCAACATATAGATATCTACAAGCATCTACCTTTTTCCCTGAGATTTTTCTTTTTATGTTGTACTTTGCATGCTGTGTAGCCTCAGCTCTGTTCTCTTAAAATATTATCATTATGTATTACATACATATCAAAAATACGATAGATTTTACAATGCTGCCACTGTGACTTTCCATTGCTTATCTTTTGAGAGTGTAGTGACACTATTCAGAAGAGAAGGAAGGTAAAAACCCCTCTGTTTCCTCTTCTACTATTCATTTACCCGAAGGTTTTCAGGTCATAGGCTCTGAAAAAATTCTTTAGAGTTCCTTGGTAAGAACATGCTCATTCATTTCAATAATATATTGCTTAGTTTATTAGCATGTACTCTACCATAATGTAGATTTTTCTCGATTTCAATACTTTCACCTTCTGAACAATCACTTCTTTTATATATTAGAGATTGACACCTGTAAATTCACCTTCATAACTAAATTATGACCTTGCTAATAACAGATCACAAGTGAAAATTTCAAAATATTCTGTGGTGACATTAGCTATTAGTCAATAGTTCTACTCTGACAACTTCACAAAGATATATTTAATGATGTAAATTTAATACTGATTTATTGTATTTTGCTTTATTGTTATATAAAAATGATTAGGGAGAAAAACAAAGCATGAATATTGTGTTAAAATTAAGTACAGTTATAAATCATTTGTAGGCGTGTCAAAGTCACAGCACTTACTGTTCTGGATTGTCTGGGTACCAATTAAAGATAAGCCTTTCAACTCTAGGTTCAGTTATGATAAAAAAGCACAAAGAACATTCTTATGAAATAATCAAATTAAATTATATTGTTAAAGATATTTAATCAGGAACACAAAACTTTTCCTTTTGCCCTACCCCATAGCATATAATCTATTACTCAATTTTGACAAGGTCTGCTTTTTGACAAGCTTTAGAGATAGCAATGTGAGGAAGGTTCCTGTGCAATTTCTTGCTTCCAGCAGTCTGTATACAACAATGGCCCAGCTTGCTGACAGTGCTATAAGCACTGTAACTCTGAGCAAATCACTTAAGCCTTCTGAACCCATTTCCTCATTCATGAAATGGCAAGGGTTTCAGGACTAGATGATCTCTAAAGTCCCTTCCAGAGCCATTGTTATAAGACTTAATATTTACTGGATTGAGGCAAGATACAGTCTTGGCTGTCTCTCAGCCATCACACAAATCTAGAATTAACCCACACCTCCCACCAGCCATCTGTGACATCTCGTACAACATATTTTATTGTATTGATTGGGTGATAACCTTTTCAAAACAAGACATGTAGTGGGATGCTCTTTTATATCACAAATTGCCTTTATTTTGATGCTTCCAAAGGCATGCCTTCTCTTTAGATAAAGTATAAACTTATTTTATTATATCTGAGAAATTCTGACATGAAAGTAAAAGGATTCCAGAGTAAAATCAATAAACATCAACTTTCCTTCAACATGTTGCTGTAAAATTAAATGCCAACTGGTAATTTAGTCCAAGATATGTTCATGACTTTACTGTAACTGAAAGTAGCTTCAGATAATTTTTTTCTAGCTAGAAAATTGATTTCATACATTACACCTAAACAGTTTAAATCCATGCACTATTAGTAAACTGGCAAAGGGGGTCTCCAGTGTATGTAGTATTAATTCAGATAGCTTGTGATTTGTTAGCATAATAATGAGGTAATAGTTTGGCGAATTTAATCTTGACACAGTGGTATGTGACACTTCAATAATAGCTGATGGGACCTTAAAGGTTAATGATGGCATTGCTCATCTGAAGTGACAGACTACTTCAGGTTCTCTTGCCATTGATCTTAATTCTTTCTTTGCTTTTTTTTTTTTTCTTCCCATTAGGTTACTAGTGCAGTAATGAACTTTTTTTTTATTAGGTTACTCATGCAGTGAACTGTTATCTGGAATTGCAAACTCAGGCAAATTACTTCCAGAGGTCATATGATGAGACATTCCATTCTAAAAGTACTGTTCCATTCTAACAGTACTGGCAGTACTGTTATGATAGTGGACAGAAGGGGGTAGAAATATTTTTATGTAGGTAATAAAATGCAGGAACTCTTCAGAGCTGCTTCGGCATATTTATGGAACTTTTTCAACTACCAAGATAAAGTTTTCTCAGGCTATTGTAATTATATTGTAAAGCCCCACAACTTTGTGCAACAATCATATATGTCGCCGCTATCCTGTATAAAACATGGTGTTTGGCTATGCGAAAAAAACTGAAACAAATCAAAATATAATCCAAATTATAAAGAGTTTATAATCTACTAAAGGAAAGGCAACAAGAAGGTAAATCACTGTAATAGAAGATAATGAGCACAATTGCCTTTGAGGAAAAAAAATGCTTTTGGATTCACAGGGCGGGACAGATTTCTCTCAATGAGAGAGAGAAAGCCAGTGAAGCCTAAGGAAGGCCATTTACTGGGCCTTTCTCAAAAGCGGGAGAATTCAGAAATGTTCTGATTAAAATACACTTTACTCTTTCTTCAGTCTCCCTCAGGCATTGCATCTTGTGTTGCTCTTCTGTGTCTGATGACAGAGCAAACAGGCGAGAGAATGATGGATGTAGATATATAGGTGGATTGGATGAGGCGGGGAAAGATTGTTTTTGACCATCAAGATACAGAAGGACTAGCTTCAAAATATTGCTATTTAAGGCAACTTGAAAAACAGAACTTAACAGAATTACCTTGAATGTGGAGGGATGTGAATTGCTTTCTTTGATCTATATACGGGAATGTGAAGATGAGACGGAAGATTTCGAAGCTCTTCCACTTGGGAAGTTTAGAAACCCATGAAAAGTCAGATTAATTTTATGCTATGAATTATCTCTGAAGGGATCTTCTTTTTGACCTTTCTTAGTTTAATTTGTGATAGTTTGAGCTTGTTTCTTCAATATTAAGAAAGTCAGAGAAGAATTTGTTTTGGTTCAGGAAATAATATACGGTAAATATCCCACTCTGTTTTATGTCAGGCTTAGGAAATCCCTGCCTTGAAGGATGAAGACCTGGACTTGGTGATTTTTGAATTTCCCTCACACACACACACACACACACCCTCCCTTGTGTATGGTTCCTGAATAACTGAAAACATTCACTAAAGTGCTCATTAAAAAGAAATGAATTAATGGGAATGAACTATTTCACGTGGCTGGCGTGTGACCTTCAAGCCACTGCTGAATTTTCGTAGGAAACTCATTTATATATTGTATCAGCTCCCCCTTGTGTCTATCCAGCAGTCGATTTAGCAAACAGGAAATAAAGGTATCTCCTCTTTATCTACTTCCTTCCCCTTAGTAGAGTGTTTAGGACAGAGTTGCTGATCAGGGATAATTACACTCTGAAGTGAAGAAAAACCCAAGTCATTAAAATTAGTGAAACTAAGACCCTTTGTGCTCTAACTGCAATGACGTATTCTCACTCACATCATTCATTCTCTAAAGACCCTGTATAACTGTCCATAGAGTGAATGCCTCACCAACCTGCAGACATGAGTATGATGTAGTACAGATTATGACAGGTGACATCAAACAAGAAGTCAAGAATGCTATGGTACACCATTAATTTTCCAGTGCTATTATTTTCCATAGCCCATTAAGACCAACTGAAGGCATTTCCTCTAAACACCAAAAATAAAGTGAAATACAAATAATAGACAACTTGTTCCAGTCATCAACTCTTAATCCTGTTTGCTTATCACCTGGATATGTATTTTAAATCATCTATTTCATCTTAATGGAATTCTGTCCACTCTATTTTGTTAAATAACAACAGCTGACTTTTCTGTTTGGGGATTGTTTTCTTATGCCTGTCTCAATCCACTCTTACTGTGTTTAGCCTGGGAGACTAATGCTAAATGCTGTTGTCATTCACCTTCATCACAGGCAGGGGTTGTGGAGGTGGGAATCTCAGTCCAGTTCATTCTCAACCAGCAAATAGTGGAAATGAACTGGATTCCCAGCCATGAACCCTTGTTTTCTGACTCTAGGACTGGCTTTTGTTGTTTACAAGTGTTTTTCAAAGAATTTAAAGGGCTACCTGCTACCAAGGTCAGCTGGGCGCTTGTAAATTGCAGAATCAGGTGCTCCCACCAACCTTATGGAATCAGAACCTTTGGCTTCTCATATTGTCTCTTCCTGTTTGCTTTCTGTATATATTTCTTTTAAAAAAAATCACTGTTTTTTATCTCTGCCATCTTGTTTTTAAAAATAATCCTTAAGCTAAGTTTACAATTATTATTAAATATTCATCCATATTGCCATGTAATAAATATTTGCCAAGCTCCCACTATGTGCCACATGCAGATGCCTATGATGCAGAGACTCGTAAGAATGATGTCTTATAAATAAGACATAAATACAACAGGACAGGGTTGACATCCTAGCTTGCTTTCTGTCCATGGGAAACCAGTCATCAGCTGGTTAGTCCTACCATTGGATTTCTGACTTGCAGGGGCATTCAGATTGAGATCAATGATTCAATTCTCTTCAAAATGGACAGTCTCTTAAAAGGGAGTAAAAGGAACAAAGGAAACAACTTGTCAGAAGTTCAAGAAAGAAGACCTCAGGTAGTCCTGATATAACAGTTAGGGAGGTGTAAGCTAAAAGATGACAGGCCAAAAATCCAGCTAAACCCATCTCACCATGTATCCAACTACCCAGCCCACTTCCTGCAGCCCCCAGTGGTTCCCTTTGAAAGGAACTCACCGTGTAAGCAGGTGAGGGAATTCGTAACAGGGCACGATCAAAAGTGAACTGGGTAAGCGAGGGAAAGCAATTACACAGGGAGATCATTAATTGGAAGGCTTATCTCTTCAGTGAGTTTGGAATGTGTAAGCTGTAGTGTTGTGAATTGAATTTCATGCACTCCTATTGTGTGTGAAGAGCTGGCTGTGTGTGGGAGGTGCTGAATGATTTGCCAAAAGTGTTGTAAGAACACCAGCAATCAAAAAGCCACTGGGCTCTGAAAAGCCGGGAATTGAGTGACAGTGCAGAAGCAGGAAGGCTGAAGCAAATTGAGACTTTGCACTGAAATGGAGCTTGAAGCGGAGGGAGTGCAATCAGTCATGAAAGGCTGTGAAGAGAAAGGCAGGGCGGAGGGGACTGGCCAAGGTCTTGCTAAGATCTCATTTCATCAATCAGTCCCCTGCTGAGACAAGTTCTACCTGGGCCTGGGGTAAAAGGCTCCTTGAAGTTCATAAAACTTATAAACAAGGGCCTGTTAGGAATCATCGACCTCTATTGAGAGGAAATAAAAAGTCATTTTAAACCATTCACATATTTAGCCAGGACACAAAGAAACATGAGGAAGAGGAAGACCCAGTTTCTTCCCATTTTTAAAATTTATTTATTTATTTTTTATTTTACTTTAAGTTCTGGGATACATGTGCTGAACATGCAGATTTGTTACATAGGTATACATGTACCATGGTGGTTTGCTGCAACTATCAACCCATCATCTAGGTTTTAAGCCCCCCGGTACCAGACACTACAAAAACACACCAAAATATAAAGACCAATGACACTAAGAAGAAACTGCTTCAACTAATGTGAAAAATAACCAGCTAGCATCATGATAATGGGATCAAATTCACACATGACAATATTAACCTTAACCTTAAATGTAAGTGGGCTAAATGCCCCAGTTAAAAGACACAGACTGGCAAATTGGATAGAGCCAAGACCCATCGGTGTGCTGTATTCAGGAGACCCATCTCATGTGCAAAGACACACATAGCACACATAGGCTCAAAATAAACGGATAAAGGAATATTTAGCAAGACAATGGAAAGCAAAAAAAAAAAAAAAAAAGCAGGGTTTGCAATCCTAGTCTCTTCCCTTTCTTATATCCTTTTCCTCTAACCCATGCACTTACCCACTCAGACTTTCAAACTCTTTACCATTCTTCCAACAAGCCATGCTACCTCTAACCTGATTCCTTTGCCTGGAATACCTCTTGTAATTTTTTTCTGCCTAATCGCTACAACCCAACCTTTAAGTCCTAGCTCTAATTCCTCTTTGAAATGAGTCCAAGTTAAGAATATTTGTTATATTTGTTCTATAACCACAGAGTAGCTTTTATCACAACACTTCACATCTGACCCCTGCCTAATCTCAGTAGCTAAACATGCTTTTCTACCTTTCCTTCAATTTCCTCAGCCTATGCACCTGCACGCGTACTAGGATGTCTTTTTCAAAGCTTCTGAATTTCTCTTCATCCTTTAGAACTTCCTTCAAATGTCATTTCCTCAGTGTAGCCTTTTGGGATCCTCAAGACAAATAGTCTAACAGCAGTCTGCACCTCAACTTTGGAACACTGATTATTTGACTTCTGTCTTCCTCACTAAACTGTAAGCTCACTGAGGTCAGGACTCTATCTGTGTTGGTCTCCATAGTATTCCTGCTTTCTAGTACACTGCCTGGCATTCCTGATGCCCTGACAATTACGTATTGTCTTTATTCTGTCTTCTGAGTGGGTTGTGAGATCCTTGAGGTTAAGGGCTCTGTCTTAGATTTGTTTCCTCAGATTGTAACAAAATGCTTGGTGCATAATTGGTCTTAAATAAATGCCTATTAAATGAATAAGTGCTAGAAGAAAATACCTAGAGTAGGGCTTCTCCTCCTAGGCAATATTGATTGACATTTTGGGCTGGACAATATTTGTTGTGCGGGTCTGCCTGGTGCACTGTAGGATGTTTAGCAGTGCCCCTGGCCTCCACCCACCAGATGCCAGTAGCATCCCACAATTGTGAAATGTCTCCAAACATTGCCCAATATTCCCAGTGGGAGTGGGAGACTGGGCTGAGAATCAGCCAAAATCACCCCAGGCTGAGAATCGCAGATCTAAGGTAAACACTTTTAAATCACCCAAACAGATAAATACACATTTCTAGTTTTTATAGAAAAATTGACCTACAAATAATGGATAAAAATTATCATAATATATTTATTCAGGATTATTTAAAGATTCATTGCATTGATAAAGGCTACATTCCAACATTCTTCAAGAAGTTCATTTTTATGAGGCAGATAGAGGAGTTAATAAATTTTCTGAGAACATTCTACTAAGGGTTATATTAGATAACGTAGCTAGACGCATTCTAGCTCAGCGCCCAGCTCATAGTCACATTTCAGTTAATGCTATTTCTCTTTTCCTGATCTAATCAAAGCATTTGATGTCAAATGGTCACAGCTAACAATGAAAAACTGGGAAGAGTTTAGTCATAAGAACACACACACACACATACACACAGAGTCTATTTAGTTAATTTTTTTTAAAGGCAAAATTTTGATTGACCAAGTTCTTTGTTAGGGGGTTGCTATGTTGACACAGAGGGCTGGTTAAATTTCTTTCCTGCTGGGGAACACTAAATTACATCCCACCAACTTAAGCTCCCCTGGAGTGAATCACAGAGTGGTTGACTTTAGAGTTCATTGAAGGTGAGAGTTTGAGTTCTATGAGGTCAGATTTTCTCCATGAAGCAGAACAAACAAAAATGTATAATACTGGGCTTCTTGATATAATTTTTAAAAGTAGAGGGCCCCACTGGTTTCCTTCCACCCCCACCTTCCACCACCAACTCTTTCCTTGAAAGAAAGTGTAAGAATTATCTCCCGAGGCTACTGGCAGATGGAGAGTTTCTGGGTAAGTAGGTTTTTTTTCTTCCACACTCAGGGGGATTCATGGCTGACTGAGTAGTAAATTCACTCTCAGTGTTTCAGTTCACAAATATAGAAGTAATAAGAGAAGCTCTGCATGTGTATTGGGCCGAAATGGAAAAGGGACAATACACAACAGGGGTTTGTAAGAAAACACATCCTGTCAGAAAAATATGATTGCTATTTTAGAAAGAATTGCCAAATTGGAAAGTACAGGAAAGTGTAGAGGTCATGCACTTTAAATTGAGGCAAATATTAGATATGACAATTTATGAAATAAGATTTGCAAGCATAAACCGTCCATTTAGACTGCAATGTGGTTATGAGCCTGGGAGGGAGTGCATGAGAAGACTGGGACTAGGGAAGACAGGCTTGTAGGAATGTCTGCAGAACACCTAGGATTATTACTGCGGCAATTCAGTGAGCTCTATGTTCACATTTGGGATTAGACTAAAACTGTTTGGCTATAGGTTCCCTAATGTCAAATATTTTGTGGGGTATATAGAAAACTCTCAATACATTTCTGTTTTCTGTGAGCCATCCACAAAATTTTCTTCATAATTTCTGAATTAAAAACTAAGAAAAGTTTTGTACCTCCTTCTTTTCTTCAACTTAAGATTTCTTTCCTGTAAGACACTTGCACATAAATTTAATGTCTTTAAGTAGCTATGTGATTCTGCGAGAGTCATATAACCTTTCTGGCCTCATTTTCTACATTTGAAGAAGGAAAGATTTGGCAGCTTCTATAAAGTATTAATTCTTCTATCTGACTCTTTTCTGCTTGGATTCTATTTTATTTTCCCTGATTAGTTTAAGATGAACTCAGGCTGAATAACGAGGGTTTGAGCTTCCTTGGAATAACCTTTATTTGATTATGACATGAAACCTACTGCAAAGAGATTCATTATATTCATAGATTTTTCTACAGGTAGTGAGAAATATTAGAGAACAATGTTAACCCACAGCTAGAGTTTATGAACCAACATCAGAGATACATAGAAAGGATCCAACAGGCTAGGAAATGAATGTAAATAAGTTAAGGGGTATTTACTACCTATTGGATCCATAACCTTGGACGGCTTGCTCCCCCTCTTCAACTTCTTCATTTGTATAATAGAGTTAGCCATTCTTTCTGTGAACGTTTTCTAGGACGACTTAAGAACCTGAGTTAGAGAGGAGAAGCAGTGTTCACAGTGGCCTCAGATCAAGAAAAAGGGCAGGAGACCAGGAGAGGACTCATAATGGAATGTTAGGTTGCTCAGAATCATATCTCTCCTGTATCTTGGAACCTCTTGTGGATTTATTCCATTGCAGTCCATCTGGTCCGTTGCCCAGGTGTTTAATTTGTGGGTGCACCAATATTATCCTGGGGTATTTCAGTAGCCTCTTTGTGACTTGACTTTTGAATTACACACAAACCAATCACCACCACCAGCCTCTTCATCTATTAATCTATTAGGTTGGTGCAAAAATAATTGCAGTTTTTGCCATTACTTTTCATGGTTAAAAAAAAAAAAAACGCAATTACTTTTGCACCAACCTAATAGATTTATAGATTAATACTTGGGCTCCTGTGACAAACTACCAGACTGTGTGCCTTAAACAATAGAAACTTATTTTCTCAGAGTTCTGGAGGGTGGAAGTCCAAGATCAGGGTGCTGACAAGGTTGGTACTTGTAGAAGCCTCTTTTTGGGGGTTGCACATTGCCACCTTTTTGCTGTTTCCTCACATAGTCTTTCCTCTCATTAGTGTCTTTTCTTTTTCTTATAAGGAAGCCAATTCTATTGGATTGCAGCCTTACCCTATGACCTCATTTAACTATACTTCCCTCCGTAAAGGCTCTACCTCCAAATACAGTCACATTTGGTTTTAGGATTTCAACATGCAAATTTGGGTGAAGGAGGACACAGTTTAGTTCGTAATACTGATCATCTATTCAGTTTCCTTGTTTCCTATGGGTTTCACGGGAAAAGTGCTGAGGAAAGGCAGAATTGCAGGCACATATTGAATAAGTTATTTATAGATCCCAAGACAGTTTGGATCTATGGTTTGGAACTGTCATTTGCTGATTCCTACACATGATTTTTACCTACCCAGAGGGCTGCACTGGAAATTCACAAACAATCATATGGAAGTAACACTGGACTTTGTGTTACACAATGTAAATTTGTTCTGTAGTCACTCTGTGGCCTTGAAAAAACATCACTTTTGACCTATCTGAGCCTTGATTTTCCCATATATAAATAAGAATAATAAGATACTATCCCTCTTTGAATGTAGAAAATTGCTAAATTAACTATTTACTATTTTTAGATATGATCTATGTCTTCCTGTTACTTTTTGCTGTTTCTAGTATTCCTTCCCCTATTAAAAATGGACCCATATTCCACCTCTTTCATGAAGTTTTCCATGGTATCCATGAATATCCCCTCATATTAGTACTTGTGATGGTTAATATTGAGTGTCAATTTGATTAGATTGAAGGAGGCAAAGTATTGTTCCCGGGTGTGTCTGTGACGGTGTTGCCAAAAACTATTAATATTTGAGTCATTGGACTGGCAGAGGCAGATCCACCCTCAATCTGGGCAGACACCATCTAATCAGCTGCCAGCATGGCTAGAATAAAAGCAGGAAGAAGTTGGAAGTACTTGAATTGCTGAGTCTTCTAGCCTTCATCTTTCCCCCATGCTGGATGCTTCCTGCCCTCAACTATAGGACTCCAAGTTCTTCAGCTTTTGGACTCTTGGACCTACACCAGTGGGTTGCCAGGGGCTCTTGGGCCTTTGGCCACAGACTGAGGGCTGCACTGTCAGCTTCCCTGTTTCTGAGGTTTGGGGACTCGAACTGGCTTCCTTGCTCCTCAGCTTGCAGATGTCCTATTGTGGGACTTCACTTTGTGATCGTGTGAGTCGATACTCCTTAATAAACTCCCCTTTATGTACACGTCTGTCCTATTAGTTCTGCTCCTCTAGAGAACCCTAATACAGTATTCCAATACAATTTTCAAGATGCTTTGAATTAATGTCTTGTTCTAGGATTCCTTATGGATGTCTTCAAAATATTTTAAGGGTGAAAGTTCTGTATTTTTAAATTGTATTCCCATTATTTTCTCCAGCAATCATCTGCACGCTGTACAGATGCAGCCACTGTTTCTTGAGCTATCTCTAGTTTTAAAACATAAATATTGATTATAGAAAAAAGTAAAAACCACACTCAGAAAGCCTTCACAGGTACCCTTGTGTGACTTTTATGCTTGTCACCTTGTCATAAAACCTAAAACAAACTTCTCTATCTGTTCATTTACTTATTCTGCTCCCCACTATGTTCTGAGATCATATAAAGTAGGCACACTGTATAATTCTTCTCTCTGTCCCTAGGACCATTATGCTGCCTGTTAGATAAAAGGTTTTTAATATACTGGATGAAAGAAGTATATAACTGAAAGACAGTGGTTTAACTCAACTTTTATATTTTTCCACCAGTTAAATATTTATTCTTCTAGTATCTTACACCAGGGGCTAGTGTCCCTTTACCCATTAAATAAGCATTATGGAATACCTACAGTATTTTAGGATCTGTAATAGGCAACATGAATTTACAGAGATGAAAGTCCCAGCCCCTGACATCAGCCCTAGAGAAGAAGCACATCAGCAAACAGACAATTATATGATGGTCTAAGACACAATAAGAGAGAAAGAAGCACAGAGGATTCAGCCCCCAGAGGAAGCCCAACAAATTCAGCCCTAACTGTTCCCATGCACTTGCCTCTGTCCTCTCCCATAGGTACCAGGCTTTTTTGCACCTTGCAGCCTCCACACCTATTCTTTCCTATGCCTTCAACATGCTTTTCCCACATGTGCACATGAAAGGCTCCTGTTAGTTGCTCACGTTCCAGCTTCAATGTCACCTCAAAAGAAAGACTTTCCTGATATTCTAATATTAAGGCCAACCGCTAATATTCTTTCTTGCATTACCTCTTTGTTTTTGGGATATGGTCTCACTTTGTTGCCCAGGCTGGAGTGCAGTGACATGACCACAGCTCACTGCAGCATTGTTTGTTTGTTTATTTTTACAAAAAGCATGAAATTCCACATTGGAATTATGTAATTTGATTTTTTAATCATTGAATGTTTTTCTTCCCCATTAGACCATGAGTGAAGGGAGAAACTGTGTCTCTTAATTAAACACTCTATTTGAAGTGCAGAGAACAGTCTCTAGAATAATGTAAGAGCTCAATAAACACCATTGCATAAGTGCAAGAATGAATGAGCAGAGAGTAGCCCCAAAGAAACCAATGAGATGAAGGCACAAGAACAGCTAACAAGTAATATTTGTTTAGGATTACTTTATGATTCAAAGTGCTTTGTTATTCTTCTCTGCCCATTTGTTATAAGCAACAATTTGTAGATGAGAAAACACAAAACACAAAGCTAAGTCTCCCTCCCAGAAATAAAGTAATACATTGTGGAATTAGAACTGATAGTCAATTTTTTTTTTTTTTTTACTAAATCCTTGAATTATAACAGTACCTCAAGCAGCTTCTAGAATTGCTGAATGCGCTATCCATCTTATTCTGGGGAAGCAAATATTTTACTACTCCAATGTATCTTACAAACACAAATATTCAAGATTCTTTTGCTTCCTTAAAAGTCCTCAGACTTTTCCATTTCTGCCTCTGAAATCTTTCCTTTTATTATAATGTTCATGATGCTTTGTTTTATATTACCTTGGCCCTGTTGTTACTCTGATAAGAAATATTAAATTTATGGTAATATCTTGCATCTCCATGTACTTTGCATATTCTGCAGCAATTGCTCTGTTCACTGTTAATTCTTTGCCTCACCAAAGTTAATTCTTTTATTAACAATCACATGTTTTCAGTGCTCTGTCTAGCCAATATCTTCTAATTTCTTTTTCCCATTCCCTTTATGTATTATTGAATTCTCTAAGTGAATTATTTAACTCTGCACAGCATTTTGGAATATGATTTGCATGAAACACCTTGTACAAACTAAAAGTGTATCATATTAAAATGTCTATAATTGCTTGAAGGAAATACCCTCAGGAGTGTTTTAGGCTATGTATAATGGCTGTGAAGAAGTTTTGAGTTCCAATGTGACAATAACATGAAACAAACAGAAACTACTTTCACAGATTTGACTTACACTTAAGTAGATGAATCGTGTTTATGTGCCACCTGGTTTTTTGTTGTTTTCAACTTTCTTTTTCCTTTTGACCTCAAAGGTAATGGAAAAAGAAGAAAGAGAATTTCTCCCTTAATTAATCCCCACAACAATTTTTTGGAGTGGGTATTATTATCCCCATATTACAGTTAAGTAAAAAATGTATCTGTAACAGTAAGTCAAAGAGGTTAGTTGCCTTACACGTCTTTCTGATTCCAAAGTCTCTTGCCTTTTTCTAGATGCTACCTGCTGAGAGAGTATGTGATAGAATAGTGTGACTAAATAGATTGCGCTCTGATCCCCATGCTTTTGTCACAGAACTGAGCAAAGGTAGGCTAGGGGCTTTTGAGGGAGCGACTTGTTGGTAAGTCTTCCAGAACTTGAACCTGGAAGTTAGGACCTCCTAACTAATACCGTTGCTCTTAAAGTGGTACCAGCTCTGGCTGTTGCCCCCATGCTTATATTCAAACTCTTTTGCTTAACTACAAAAGCCCTTGGTTATCTAGACTTATCTATGGCTTCGACCTAACTCATTGTTTTCTCATTTTTCTCCAGTAAGGTGATATATTGCTATCTTTGCAACACTTTCCTTTCAGCTCCACAAACATGTGTTTCTGAATGGTGGAGTGAATTAGCAAGTAATTTCACATTCCATTTTCTCAGAAGGAGATGGAGCTAGGAAAAATAACAAAACCTCATCTAACAAAGATGATGCTACTCTTCCAGAGGGGCAAAGAGGAAACCTGGATGGCAAATGTAGGTTGTTTTTTTTTTTTTTTGCCTCTCAGCTACATTATAAATCTCAGCTAACAGAATAAGTGCCCTTTCATCAATATGGGGTTGGACTGTGGCTCAGAGAAAAATGCATGTTTATATTAACAAAGATTGCTCATTTCATGGCAGACATGGTCAATAGGTGTTGAGGGGTCCATGTTCAGATAACTTCATGTTATTAGAACATGCTCCTTCTCTATAAGCAGGCCTTTATAAAGACTTATGTGAGGCAGACCCTAATTCCAACACACACGGGCACTCACACACTGATAGTGTTTATCTGAGATTTGTTTGGTCCTCTGTGAATCTATATGATAAAGAATTTGTACACATGCATCTTAAATTAGAGTGTTGGATCTGATGGAAACAGTTGGCAGAAGTAAAACTTTTTCAATCTAGGTGGCTCATAGACAACTCCCATTATCCATAAAGGGCAAAATTGACATTTTAATCACTCTTCATAGTTTCATGATGTATATCAGAGACCAAAATGGAGAGGATTATATTACCTTTAAAAATATCCCATGTAAGTTATGTTAACTTTTAAAGCCTATGTCAGTGCTGATTCTTCTTGAAGTGGTTCTAAGTATCTCTAGCTAGAAATGAGTTTACCCTTAAGAGCATTTCGATGTTTTTGATTCACAGCAAAGCTTATTGAAGATGTAGTGTGTGCCAGGAAATGTGTGCAGCTTTAAAGATGCTGAAACTAGCAAGTTGACATAAGTGCATACATCAAGTTTCCCCATAGGAGCATGAATTGCCTAAGCTTGAAAGTAAAAGACCTCTCTTTTGAATAGGCACCAGTAAATTTCCCAATTCTAGCTTCTTGAAACTTGGCACACCAAATAAGCTGAGTTTGCTAAATGCAATGTATAATGTTCTCTTTTTTCAAAAATTACACTATACTCAAAGAATAAATTTGCAAAATTGAATTTGCCCAACCCAGGGAACTACTACTAGGTATTACTAGGAATTAAATCAGTTTTGCATATCTTGGCCTTCTAATCCCTACTGTGATAGTCATGGATGTTAATGTTCAAATACTAATATAAAAATGACACTTAGGTACCAGTTTGTTCTGTTCTTAACAAACTTTGTATTATAAAAATTGCATTATAAAAGCAAAATTTTTTTCAATGTGGGAGTATGGTTTGAGGAGTTTAGATTCCCATTTAAAATTACAAACTTTCTGCAGAGATTTAAATGGCAAAATGTTTAAACAAACAGAACACAAACGCTTAGGTATACGGTTTTGAAATCACCAAGAAAATCCAAAATTTGGTGATATCTTGTTCTTGACCAATAATAATGTGTGACTAATAATCTCACAATATTTATAATCACTAGCACCATTATTTGCATATTACTGCTATCCATTCATATACTTCTGTCATCTTTATCTTCCTTTGTTACAATAAAAAAGGCACACAGTCAATGAATTAAAGCAAAAATGCTCATGAGGAATAATTTCCTGATCATGTCACTAGTCTGTGACCTCAGCACAATGCCACACATGTTCTCAAAAACAGCAACCATTTGTTAAATTCTTACTATTTTCTACATATAAGCACTTCTGTGTACACTATTTAATTTACCCTCACTTCAGCTGTGTGAGATTGGTACTGATTGTAGTCCCACATTAGCAGGAATAAAGTGGCTTCTAAACTACTAAATAGCCACACTGGGATTTGAATCCCAGTAATGGTGTCTCCACAGACCATCTTCTTATACAGCCCACCTTGATGGTTCCTCTCATTAATTAGCTGTCATTATGAAAATGAGAGCTGTAGAAATGCCTTGCTTTATCAACACAAGTCAGGTTGTAAGGAAGAATTAGTACATTTTGCTGTATAAAAAATTTGAACATAATACACAAGAAAGGAACATATGTTAATGGGGTCCATTATAAACTTTCAGTTATTCCTTACTCGAGTAGTAACAACCATTCTGACCCACTGTGTTTAAAAGGTACATCTTTCTGTGATTTAAATTATGTTTCTCTTCACCGATTCTGATGATTTTCTCTAGTTTGTTTTATAATTTTCATGCTGCATTTTCTACTCCTTGCTTTGGTACTCCTTTTATCAGCAATAGAAAAAATGCATTTCATTTATATGCTAGGCAAAATTGTAGTCTTTAAGCAGCATTTCTTTATTAGTTCATAGTTGTTTTCTAAGAATAACTTTGCTTCATAAGAATGGGTCATGCCATCTATTGTTCAACATGTGCAATAGATAAATATAAGACCTCTGAAATCACACTGTTTTAATACAGCTGTATTCCTGTAAATAAGTTACTTAACTTTATATTTCTGTTTTGTTTCTCTTTCTTTTCTTTTCTTTCTTTCTTTTTTTTTTTTGAGATGGAGTATTGCTCTGTGGCCCAGGCTGGAGTGCAGTGGCACGATCTCGGCTTACTGCAAGCTCCGCCTCCTGGGTTCACGCCATTCTCCTACCTCAGCCTCCCGAGTAGCTGGGACTACAGGCACATGCGAAAATGCCCGGCTAGTTTTTTTATATTTTTAGTAGAGACGGGGTTTCGCCGTGTTAGCCAGGATGATCTCAATCTCCTGACCTTGTGATCCACCCGCCTCAGCCTCCCAAAGTGCTGGGATTACAGGCGTGAGCCACCGCACCCAGCCATGTTTTGTTTTTCTTAAATTTTAGTTTCGGGGGTCCATGGTTTGTTACATGGATGTATTGTGTGATGCTGAGGTTTGGGCGTCTAATGATCCTGTCACCCAAAGAGTGAAGATAGTACCCAACAAGTAGTTTTTCAACCCATCCCCTCTCTCCCTCTTTACCTGTTTTGGAATCTCCAGTGTTTATTGATCCCATCTTTTTGTTCATGTGTACCCAATGTTTAACTGCCACTTATAAGTGAGAATATGCAGTCTTGGTTTTTCTGTTTCTGCATTAATTCACTTAGGATAGTGGCCTCCGGCTCCATTTCTGTTGCTGCAAAGGGCATGATTTCTTTCTTTTTTATGGCTGCATAGTATTCCATGGTATGTGTATCACATTTTCTTTCTCCAGTCCACTACTGATGGGCACCTGGGTTGATTCAATGCCTTTGCTATTGTGAATAATGCTGCAATAACATATGAGTGCAGGTGTCTTTTTAGTCAAATGATTTATTTTTATTTGGGTATATATCCAGTAATGGTGCTGAGTCAAATGGTAATTCTAGTTTTAGTTCTTTGAAAAATCTCCACATTGCTTTCTGCAGGGGCTGAGCTCATTTTCATTCCCACCAACAGTGTATAAGCATTCCCTTTTCTCTGTAACCTTGCTAACATCAGTTATTTTCTGATTTTTAAACAATAGCCATCCTGACTGGCGTCAGATGCTAGGTATCTCACTGTATTTTTGATTTGTGTCTCTGACGATTAGTGATGTTGAGCATTTTTTCATGTTTCTTTGCCACTTGTCTGTCTTCTTTTGAGAAATGTCTGTTCATATCCTTTGCCCACTTTTTAATGGGGTTATTTGTGTTTAACCTCTTTAAATCTTAGTTTAGTAATCTGTAAGGAGTAACTAGTAGTTAACTTACAGTGAAGTATTTGCAACAGTGTAAAAGCCCTATAAATATTAGATGTTTCTTACCAGGTTAAGGATGTTTCCTTGTCTTTCTGATTTACTGAATCTTTTCATCATGAATGGATGACAAATTTGTCATAGGCATTTTCTATATCAATTGACATAATCATATGGCTTATCTTCTTTAGATTGTTAGTATGTTGAACTACCTGATGTCCTATATTATCTACTTTCCAGCTAGCTCTCTGATATTATTCTTTTTCTCTGTCTCTACTTCAGGTGTATCACCTCCTTTCTGTTTCTTTGTAACTTCGTGTTCCCTCTAGATTTCCCCCAAGATATCACCATGGCTAGTATCTTTACTTCCCTCAAGTCTTTGCTCATATTTTATCTTCTTTTTGAGTCATACCTTAACTATTCATTCAATAATGTAACCTGAACCTAGTACTTCTGGTTCTTCTTAATTAGAACCAATTTTTAGTAGTATTTATTTCCTTCCAATCTATTATATAACTTACTTTTCATTGTATTTACTGAATATTTTTCCTGTTTCTCTACCCCAATTCCTCCTCTCTCCCTTTAGCCCTATTCCCACAAAAATATAAGCTCCATGAAGGCAAGGGTTTTTATTTCTTTTGTTTTTTGATGTATCCTAAGTACCTAGAATTGGCTCATGGTAGATGCTACATCCATGTTAGTTGAATGAATGACTGATTAACAAAAGAAAATTTTCTTTTGTTAGCCTCATTCTTACCATTGCAGGTGAATTCCACAAGAAGAAGTGGGGCATGGAAACAGGGAGCATCATATTATTTTTGAGACTTCAGAGGAAAGAGAAATATACCATAGTAAGAAATACACTTGTCTTGATAAAGCAAGGTATGCCATAATATACCAAAAGAAAGAGAAATATACCATATGATTCAATAAGAAATATACCATAGACACACACACACACACACACACACACACACACACACACACACAGAGAGAGAGAGAGAGAGAGAGAGAGAGAGAGAAACAGGAAGGATATATGATTGGCCAAATTTTGGTAGTATTTCTAAAGCTGTTGTCAGGGATAGTACAAAGAAAGGGGTCTTTCTCATGAATCAGACCATGTGGATCTTGGGTTAGGGTAAACTAAGGCCATTTACCCAAATAAAGTATTGTGTCTTACTAGAAGAAAAAGGTGAGGAGATGTTGGACAAACAAAATCTGTAGATGTTTATCTATGTTGTCTATGTTAATGTGACACCTCGAAGACACATCTTTATTTGAGTAAAGAGCCAAAATGATCAGATATGTCAGTCCACTTTAAATCTCCTCAAAACAGGAGTCATTCAAAAAGCTGGCACAGCTAGCTCTTATAAGTTCCTTTTTTAAGCATGGAAAAACTCAGAAAATTTAGTTGATATTGTTTTTTTGCTCCCAGACCTTTTCAACTAATCACACTGTTAGCTCTTTTTAAATGTACATTAAGAGGGTTCTTGGGTAGCTAGAAAGTTTATGTTTATTTTAAACATAAAAATATTTATGTTTAGTCAGCAAAGAGAACTTTTTCATTTTGGCAAAACTGTCCCCAACTTATAGCAATTATGGAAACATACAGAATTGAGATGTGATAGTACAAATGAAAACAAACAAGATTTTACAATGAATGTAAATAGCAATGTCAAGAACGCAGTTTAAAAAGGGAAGTTATTCAAAATACCAAGTTCTCTCTAGCATCAGTATTTACCTATATCTGAAATAAAATTATAGAGACTGAAAAAATACCAATTACATTTACATTATATTATTTAATTAATAGTATATTTCATTCATTTAATTTGTAAATCACATTTAAATATTATTTCCTGTTTAACAGATTATTTGATAATCTTAACAAAATTAAGGGATAGAAATTGTTATCGCATCTTACATATGAGGACACTAAATTCTTAATAGTTTCATTTTCTCAATATCATTCAGCTGGTACATGGTCAGGTGGGGTATCACACTAACTTAGGATTCTCTAATTCTAAATGTGATTTTCCTACATTAGACAACAATAATTTTCTCCTAAGAGACTTGAGACTATTTTCTTCTAAATCGCAATATCATAAACGTCACCAAACTGTTATAAGTAAGGCTGACTGCACGGCAGCCCGACTGATCCAGGTTCATTAGGTTCAAAAGCTCTTCCTGTTATCTTTGTATGAATCCAAGATCTAAACCATTGAAGGCTCATACACTGATTCTTTTACTTATTACTAATACAAGACCAGGGTTAAAAATAAAAATCAATTAGTGAAATGCAGAAATGAAAATGCATATTTAAATCAATCTTTATTATTGGAAAGTTGATCCTTAGAGTAAGAATGATTAACTCTACCCAAGAAAGCATTCCAGATGAAAAGTATGTTATTGGCTATACTGTAACTATAACATCATGTAATGAAACATCATGTAATGAATCTGTGAACTTCTATTATATCATTATCTGTAGCAAAGATTTCAAGTAATTAAAAACTGAGTTCATTCTTATAACCATAAAATATTTCAGAAAAGTGTTATTATTTTCATTAACTTGAGCTAAAAACAACATTAGAACCCATGAGACTGAATAAAGTAAATGGAAACAAGCAGGCTACTGTTTTAAAGAATGCAAATATTGTTAACCAAAGAGAACAATGCTATTCTATCTGTCTATATTGTGATATCAATTAACTTCCACTTGTGGTAGTAAACAGCATTGGAATTCCAGTTAGACTATTGATGACAGTTTCTATTAGCTGAGAATTCTATTACCTTGTTGGATAAAGTTGAGCAAGTCACTTAATTCTCTGGGTCACTCTGTATTCATCCATTAAATATGGAATCTCTTGCCAGTTTATAAATAATTTATTAAGGTACAGTAGGAACATATATGCACAAATACATTGTAAACCATAAAGTCCTCAACATATATAAGATGTTGCTCTTAAATGCATTATTATTTTATTTTTATTTTATTTTTTTTTTTTGAGGCAGAGTCTAGCTCTGTCACCCAGGCTGGAGTGCAGTGGCATGATCTCGGCTCACTGCAACCTCCACCTCCTAGGTTCAAGTGATTCTCCTGCCTCAGCCTCCCAAGCAGCTAGGATTACAGGCGCTTACCACCACGCCCAGCTAATTTTTGTATTTTTAGTAGAGACGGGGTTTCACTGTGTTGGCCAGGCTGGTCTCGAACCTTAAATGCATTATTAATCACTCTAAAAATACCCTTTCAATGGTTTTGTCACTGCTGTCATTGACCAGAGTATCTTCTAACCAAAACTTGTTTTACTTAACAGAGAGGTAATGGGGGTGGGTGGGGGATTATTGATATTATGAGATGCTTTTGCTTCTTATAAACCTGAACACTTAACTTTATAGATGTAGCCATTAATGGGAATATTCTGTGTCTCTCTGTGTGTTGTGAGTGTGAGTGTACTTTAAGGAAAGGGTTTGTAATGCTAAGAAACATGTAGCTGTAGCATTGAGAATTTTACTACAAAATTACTAACCAGAAAATATGCAACAATAATGTATTTTCTAAGTAACCCTTGAATAGTATATTCAAAATTTATATAAAGAAATGGTTACCATGGCATCCTAGCAGTACCTGAAATCAAAAATAGCAATTTTAGTATTGTTCCTCAGACTGAAAAATATACATGTGTAGAAAGATCACTTGGGGTTAATAGCATAAAAGCATGTCCATGGAGGCATTATAACATATATTCCAATGGGGATTCTTTTTCAGGGAGGAAAATGAGTTAAAAGAATTTAAAATAAAACATATATAACTTGTATTTGTATAACTATACAATAATTACATTTATGCAAATAAAGATTAGAAAATGTTTTAAAAACATCCAATTTCATGTCCTTTGATGAACTACCTGCATTTACCTTTACTCTTATGATTCCCTGATAGGTATTTTGGCCTCTAACTTGCCATATTACTAGTATTCCTCAGAATGTGTTTCCTACACAAGCAAAGTTCTTTCATGGCTTTTTGTTTTATAGGATGACTCCACTTGACTTCCATGCCCTTTTCACATCTCACAACATCTCTTCTTGGTGACTCTGCTCCATTCTTAAAGATTAAACTGAAAAGATTCATACATTGAACTTTCCTCTACTACCTAGTGCTATTAGGAGCTTCTCTGTGCCTGATATAATTATTTTGGTTACTTCTGTAATAATGCGATGTAACAATAGCTTACAAGTCAGACTCACCAACATAACATGAGATCCTTAAGAGAAAGGTTCACAAAGCAAAGTATTACTAGATTCGGGTTTATTTATTTATTCATTCTCCATCTCAACAAGCATTTAAGGAACACTTACCATAGGTTAAACCACCATCAATAAAATTTACACAATCTCAACTCCTAGTAGGGAGGTAAATACGTATTGAAGAATCTTAGAAGCAATTTTTAAAATGATAACCATGATAAATTCTGTGAAGGTGAGGGAAATAGTACTAGAGTTCCTGTGATAAGGGAATCTGGCTTAATGCAGCAGATCGGAAAAGGTCACCTTGTGACAGGTTTTGGAACCCAAATAAAGCTGATATGGCTGGAGCAGAACCTTACGGGAAAATGAGCCGAAATAACGGTGAGGATCAGACCTGTTTGGAGTTCTGCCTCTGTACTAAGAAAAATGGAAAGTTGCTAGAAGCTGTAATGGAAGATGACAACATCAACAAAGAACAAGATCATACTGTCTTCAGTATGTGTGAGTCAAATGGCAAACGTCTCACAATGTCCAGATAGAGAGGATGGCAATTTGAATCAGATGGAGAGTACCAGTCAGATTTATGATATCGTTAGCAGTTGACATTAATACATTTTTGGTGTATAGAGGAGTTGGCAGATTGAGAGTTCGCCAAGTGCCAAGGATGCTGTCCAGGTTTCTGGCTTGAGCTAGGCAAGCTGACAATTAGATCAGGAGCTCCTAGAGGAAAAAAGTGGCTCTGGATCAGCCTATGGCTTCTTCAAAGTCCTTGTTCTTTCTCAGTGCATTGGACAGCATATTAACTCAGTGTTTGCTAACTAAGGTTACTAATTGTTTGTATTTAAAAACAATTATTATATTTATGGCACTGTATTTAGTAGTTATTTCACTTTTTCTTTCTTCTAAAGTTAAATGTAAGGTGAAATTCCTTCCCTTAAGACGCTTATTATGGTTCAATTAGAGATACAAGTACATATTCTCTTATTTTGTCATGATGTAGTGTTCTAGGTATTTTAAAATCTATGATTTTAAAGGGTGTATTTTAAAATCTATGATTTTAAAGGGTGTATTTTAAAATCTGTGATTTTAAAGGGTGTATTTTAAAATCTATGATTTTAAAAGGTCTATTAGGATCACAAGGACATAAGAAACTTACTAGAGTTAAAAAGATGTGAGATAAAAATATAATGCAAATAATGAAATTTAAATATGGCCTTAAGAGATGGGCATAATTTTGAAAGGCAACTGTTGGTATTTTGGCAGAGTAAATTTATTTATTTATTTATTATTTATTTATTTTAGAGAAAGGGTCTCACTGTTCTGCTCAGGCTGGACTAGAACTCCTGGGCTCAAGTGATGTTCCTGCTGCAGCTTCTTCAATAGCTGTGACTACAGGTGCATACCACCACCCCTCTCAAATAATGGCATGGACATAAGAATGTGGCAGGGTGATACATGGAGAGGATGAGGTCGAATTTGGTGGGATACATGTTTGAGATAAAAAAACAAAGTCAGCTAGAAAGGCTGATTTGAGTTTTGATTGATAGCACGAGGATTATTTGCTTAATTTAATAAGTGGAAAGTTTTTTTGAGTTAAAAACAATAGCAATGGAAAGCCTTTTTTTGTTGTTGCTAGATACAATACTTGATAAGAATTGGAGTGGAGGAGTGCTAGGATATTGGAAGATGCTAGATAAGTATAAAAGGTTGATAAAATAGACACAAAGTATTGTATCTTTCCAAAATGTGGAGAAGTTAAGCATAACAAGGGGGCAATATTCACATTTTAAAACCTAGATATAAATTGTTTAGGCCATACAGGTAAAGATATTTGAAATAAAAAGAAATAGAAAGCATTTATGATCAGCTCAATATCATATTTATGCATAATACATAAAAAGCAAATCTTATTTTAGACTTTTTTTGGTTAATCACACTTGGGTCTCCTGTTATTTTTATTAAAGTAAAAAGTACAGAAAATCTAAAATTCTGTGATTTTTAACACATATGTGACCTACAGAGACTACATTTTGATTTAAGCTTGAATAAGCATATTTTATGTTGTTTCAATAAGTTAGTAAACACTGCTTTTCATTTAGAAGTACTTTGTTGTAAAACTACTGAATCCAGTTCAACAAAAATGTTTCAGTACTTACGAGGGGAATGAGTTTGCTGCTGAGTAAATATGAACTTGAAAGTTAATGATTAATCTTTCTCCTCAAGGAATTCAGCTAAGCTTTAAGAACTTGTAAAGATTTGGAGATTTAATTAAATACTAAGTTATTTGAGGACAGGAAAATGCCTTTTGGATTTATGCCAGAGCTTTATAAATGTATATAGTTAAAATATTGTCTGTGTTGACAGATTTCTTCTAGTAATTATATTATTAATGGCAGGGGTATTTTAATGAACCCTTACTATGTAAATATGTTGTTAAGCACTTACACATTTTTGTTTACTTAATTTCACTGAACTCTTATTTTTCCAGAGGGAAAATTAGCATTTCACAACCTAGCTGAAAAATACCTGCCATTATTTATTCATTTATTTGATGAAATTTATTCATAATCTACTACATTTCAGTCTGATAAAGATATAACCTAGACAGGGGAGGCCAGAGGGGAATTCTCAGTTAATGTTGAAGGTAAATTGAAAGTGTGATTAAGTCCCATTCATGCAAGAGGACGGGCAAACATTCTAGAATCAGAAAGCATAAGAATATCACAGAGGTGAGAAGTAGCAGTGGTAGAAGGGATAAGATATGTAAATGAATGCAAATGTATTATTTTTTTTTCCTTTTGAGATAGGGTCTCACTCTGTCACCCAGGCTGGAGTGCAGTGGTGTGATTACAGTTCATTACAGTCTTGAACTCCTGGGCTCAAGTGATCCTCCTGCCTTGGCCTCCCAAAGTGCTGGGATTACAGGTGTGAGCCACTGTGCCCAGCCTACAAATGTAATTTTTGAGAGTCATACTTAGAAACTCAAATTTCAAAGCGAAAAATGGAGAGCCATCAGTGACTAGTTTGGATTCATGTTTCAGACGAAACACATTGGTCTCTGAAAGGAGAATGGACCTGGAGAACAAGACAGGAAGACGATATCAGGTAGGAGGCTCTGGGATCAGTTAAGACAACTGGCCATGAAGACTTCAATGAAGGGGGCAGTAGTGGGAAGGAATTGTATTTAAGGAACATTTACTTGATGTACAGTCTGCATAACTTTCGTTTGACCAAATTTGAAGCATGAGAGTAAAAGAGGAAGAAATGTGGATATATTTGTAAAAATGATACTGGATTGTATAATAAATAAATTATAAATTTCCATGGCTTGATAAAATAGAGCTTTATTTCTCAGAGACTTTCCAGAACAGATGTTCCTGACAGATGACTGTCTTTCTTCCATGTGGTGACTTAGGGAACCCAAATGTATCACCTTGTGACTCTGTCATGCCCTAATGCCTTGGAATTCTTTTCATACAACTAGTAGAGAGGGAAATAGAGTACCAGGAAGAAGAGATACTTCCTCGAAGCTCCAGACTGACAATTACATATATAACTTCCACTTATATTGCACTGTCTACTAGTCACATGGCTAGGTCTGAATATAGTACTCCCCACCTATCTATGAGGGGCATGTTCCAAGACCCCCAGTGAACTCCTGAAACCTCAGTAGCACCAAACCCTGCATATACTATGTTTTTTCAATCTGATAATTGAGATATCTACTAAGTGACTAATTGGTAGGTAGTACATACAGTATGGAAATGCTGAACAGATGGATGTTTCACATACTAGGTGGGTCAGATCACAAAGGTGTGAGGTTTCATTGCATCATTCAAAACAGCACACAATTTAAAACTTATGACTCCAACATTTTTGGTTTAATATTTTGAAATCACATTCGACCATGGATAACTGAAATCATGGAAAGCGGAACCACAGATCAGCAAAGACTACTGTACAAAGAAGGCAGGGGAACACAGTTTAGCCGTGTACCTAGGCAAACAAGAGGGCAACAGATTCTAGGAGACAACTATATCTGTTGCCTACAGATAGCTTCAAGGAGGCCAGCATGTGACCATGTATGAGTGCTGGTGTCACTTGTTAATATGAACAATAAACAATAAAGAGAATGATGCTAGGATATTCTGAACATGTTTACTGTGTTTTATGGACCATCTTATTGGAGATATCCAGGAGAAATTTGGTTTGTAGATTTGAAACTTGGAGAAAATATTTGGGTTACCTTTTAAATATGGGAGAAAACTCATAGGCTCAGCTGACTGTTGTAGAATTTATTCAATCAATAAAAATACGGTGCTAGAAATAAAATGATGGTTGAAATAGATGTATTCTCTCTATTCAGGGTAAGAGGATAGTGCTGGATAAAATGAGGGAATTAGAAAATTGGAAAGAGAATATTTTTGATTGACACTGTCTTCTATAAGGCTGTGTGGTGATGGATATGTTCTATGTCTATTCTGTTCAATACAATAGCCAATAGATATATGTGGCTATTGAGCACTTGGCATGTAGCCAGCGTGACTAAGTAACCAGATTTTAAATTTTATTTAATTTTAAGAAATCTAAATTTAAATCTAAATAGATTGAAATTTCTTAAGACAAGGGCTAGGTTTTAACTTATTTAAACAATAACAATCAACAGCAATGATGACAAATGCCTCTGGAGTGCTTACTGTATGCCAAGCAAACTTGAAAGCACTTTGTAGGTATTCACCAGCTTAGCCTTCATAAATACTTTGTAAGGTTAGTAATTGTATTATGATATTTGTTTATTTCTGACAAGGAAACTAAGGCAGATATATTTCCTACCTTTTGGAAACATACAGTGCAATACATGAAATAAACAAGCATATAATTGTATGGCAATGGTGGTGAGAGCTATAGAGACAACCAGAAGGCACTTGAAATAAACCAGGAAGGAAAAATAGAAATTCCCCTGATAAAGGAAATCGAGAGGCTAAGATGGACAATGGAATATTCTAGATATGAACTAGGACAGGGTGGTAAAGCTGGCTACATGAAATCTCCTTTATAAAATCCTAGTGTTCTTCATTTCTTCTTTTCTCTATCCTAGAATTATACAAGGTTCAAGTTACTCCTTTACCCACCTGGCAAATATCCAATTTAAAAAATGTACTTTAATCCTACCTTGGTTTAAAGCACGTGGAGCCACCAACAATATAGAAATATCGAAGTATCAAAACTGAAATGAGCCATTTTCCTTCCAGGCCCACTATGTGCCATTGGTCTGAGTCTCATCTGCCAAAAGCCATGGCCTGGCTGCCCTTTCCTTGGGATAGGTCAGTCTGCCTGAAGCTGAGCTCAGCCCATTTCCATGCATCATTAAGGCTAGATAATGATTAGCTAAGTTATTCCTTCTCTAAGCCTAATGAGCTGTGAGGTGATTCGTTTGTAGTTCAGTCTAAAAGATATAAAAGTAGATAACGTTTTTATCCTGAAAATCTTACTCTAGAAACCATTCACTTAATCCAACATGGTTCCTCCCTTTTAGACTTAGATAAACATGGCCCACATGGTAACCCAAATTGTTTATAAACTATTATCAGCTTTGAGATGACAGCAGATACTTTTTCTTAATTTATGTTACACATGTGCGTGCATGTGTATGCATTTATTTTTGTGAAAACATGAGAATGTAAAATCCTGGAGGTTTTCCCAACTGGAGTGATAATAAATATCTTCCTGCTTTTTTAAAACTTTTTCTTTAAATTAGTTTCTTGTTTATTCCTTGCTGATATATCTAATATAGATTTTCTCCTATCTCACTTTATGCAATACAATAGTGTTTCTGAAGTTAGCCTTTCAACTTGTCTTTGCAAAAGAAGTGAAGACACTTCATGTTTAAATGAATTGAATGGTGCATGATCACGTATGACTGTGTGTGTTTAAATCTGCATAACAGAGTTTGGCATTATTTAAAGAAAGTTGGAATTGCATTTACTGATGTCTTATTTTGTGCCAGAAACTCTATGTGCTTCTTATGGCAGGCTTAGCTGAGGAAACAAATGTGTCAGTGGCTTGACAAAATAGAAGCTGATTTCTTCCTCATGTAACTGTGTGGGAGTTTGTTCAGATAGGCAGAGCAACTCACCTCATCTAGGTCATTCTGGGACCGGTCTCCCTGTAGCTTGTGGCTCTGCCATCCCTCAGAAAATAAAGAGAAAGGGAAGAGAAAAGAAGAGAAAAGGAAGCATGGAGGTTCTATACCAACTCTCTTAAGAATTCTGAACAAAAATTTTCCCACATTTTTTCTGCACACATTCTATTGGAGAGAGCCTAGTCACATGATCTAACTGCAAAGGAGGCTGGAAAACAGTAGTATAGATTTCTATCCAGCAATGATCCCCATTTTGATGAAAGGAGAAAATTTATTTTGGTGAGCAGGTAACAGTTTCTGCACCACTCCTGTTATGTAAAATATCGTATAGATCCAATTGACATATTTTCTATCTTTCTAATATAAAAAAACCATAACCTTCTGTTTTTCAAGTGTCAAAACTTATGCCACCTTACTGTCTCCTCCATTCCCCTGGCTTCTTTTGATTTCTTTATAATATACGTATTTGTTTTCATTTTATCTGCGCTTGAGATGCTTTGATTAATTCCAAGTCATCCCAGGCTCAAAACTCCACACACAGTTGTAGGTCAGTCTTTGAGATGTCGGCCAAATCCTCCCCTTCTGTATTCATCCATTTTCACACTGCTGATAAAGACATACCCACGACTGGGTAATTTATAAAGAAAAAGAGGTTTAATGGACTCATGGTTCCATGTAACTAACTGGCCTCACAATCATGGTGGAGGGTGAAAGGCACATCTTACATGGTGGCAGACAAGAAAGAATGATAGCCAAGAAAAAGGGGAAACCCGTTATAAAGCCATCAGATCTCGTGAGACTTATTCACTACCATGTGAACATTATGGGGGGAACCACCCCCCTGATTCCATTATCTCCCACTTGGTCCCTCCCACAACATGTGGGAATTATGGGAACTACAATTCAAGATGAGATTCGGGTGGGGACACAGCCAAATCATATCACCTTCCTAACTATTCTTGCTGTGGTCACCTTTCAGACCTTGACAACATTTTAACTGAACTTTCCTATTAGTTTTCAGTGAGACTTCCTGTCTCCTCTTTTTCTCTCCTCCAATCCGTTCTATACACTGTTTCTAGTTAAAATCTATACAACCCCCTGCCCCCACCCAAAGAAATTCCCAGCTTGACATTTGTGATAATTTCACATATATTTTAAAATTTAGACTTGTCTTACCCTGAGGGTAAAGATGCTTCTTACAATGGTAATAATCTACATTCCTTATATAGCCATAAATTTTATAGAATGCACTGTAGTTTGGTTCTCACAATCCAAATCCATTTTCCAAAAACATTTATTACATTTTTATCCCTGCTCTAGCAAATTACCATGGATTTAGTAACTTAAAACTATACAAATTGTGGGCTGGACGCAGTGGCTCAGGCCTGTAATCCCAGCTCTTTGGGAGGCTGAGGTGGGTGGATCACCTGAGGTCAGAAGTTCAAGACCAGCCTGGCCAACATGGTGAAACCCCATCTCTACTAAAAATACAAAAAATTAACCAGGCGTGGTGGCACATGCCTATAGTCCCAGCTACTCGGGAGGCTGAGGCATGAGAATCGTTTGAACCAGGGAGGCCGAGGTTGTGGTGAGCTGAAATTGCACCACTACACTCTAGCCTGGGTGACAGAGTGAGGCTCTGTCTCAAAACAAACAAAACAAACAAACAAAACTATACAAATGTATTGCCCTATCATTTTGGAGGTCAGGACTTCAAATAGATCTCGAGGGACTACAGTCAAGGTGTCAGCATATCTGTGATTCTTTCTGGAGGCTACTGGGGACCCTATAAATACAAGAGGCTACATTTTCCTGCCTTTCCAGCTCTAGAAGCTACTTACTTCTAGGGGCTATTCCTTGGTTCATGGCCCCTTTCTTCCTTCTTTAAAAGCCACCAACTGCATCAATCTAACCTTGCTTCCGTCTTTATGGGTCTTTCTCTGAGTCTTTCTTGTGATTACATCATGCTTACCCAGATAATCTGGGATAATCTCCCTATTTTGGAGTCAGGTGATTGGAAGCATTAATATTACCTGCATCCCTAACTCCCCTTTAACCTAACATATTTATTAATTCCGTGGAATAACATGTGTATATCTTTGGGATTATTATTGGGATTATTATTCTGTCTACCACACCTTGTTTTCCTCTCTCTTCATTACTGCTCATCCTTTCCCTCTTTCTTCCCTTACCCAACTTCATAAGTTTCTCTTTATGCCACTTTACCCTTTTGAAACCTTATCCATCCTCTGTATTCAAAGTCCATCTCTTATACAGCTTCCTCTTCAGATTCTGCTCACAGGGAGAAAACATGTCCTTTTCCTCCATTTTGTTACTTTTTATACACATTGCCTGATTTACTTAGAATTTTAACTTAAAAAAACATGAATTGCTTATTGAGTTATATTTGTGGCTCCATTGCAAACTTCTTGGAGGGAAGGCACTGTACTTTTTATTCACTTTTTACAGCCTTCGTGGCCTCTAAGAATGTCCTTTTACATCTTAAGCACAAGTATAATTTTTGTTACATTTAATAGAATGTACTAATTTACCACTGGCAACCAAGGGGCACAGTAGCATAAATAATCCTTTAAGAGCAGATGACTGAAAACTAACTTGCATGCGTTTTATGAATACTTCTTATGTGGCTTTTGCAAGAGATGTCTGGTTACATTTTCCTCCTCATACTGATTTTATTTCATATGGCTTCTCTCCTGTACAGTCTCATGAGTAAACGTGACGATATCATCTTTGACAGCATGCTTACCCACACTGATCACATTTATTGGCTTTATCCCCAAAATGGATTCCCCCGAGAAATGGGATTTAGACATTCGTCTGAAGATTTTCTCAGAACAGAAACTCTTACACATAGTTCCTCCCTGTGTGAGTTCTCTGATGAATGACAATGTTGATTTCCAAACTCATTTTTTTCTCTAAGTACCCGAAGTATAAATTTTCTTCCCATGACGACCCTTTGGTTGATCTTTTGGCAAAGTAGTTTTCTCAACCTTTCACCCTGATCTGGATATTGTCTTACACTTTGATCAAATGTTGATCTTGGAGCTTACTTAAATCTCCTTTTTGATAGTCTTTAATTATTTTTCTTTGCTTTTGGCTTTTCTGTAAATACTGGGTTATCTGTGTCTTTCAGATTTTGAGATTATGTGTCATTCACTTCTTTTGCTGAAGTTTTCCTGAAACTGTTCTTAAACTTTGGTTTTTTAAAAAATCTCACATTGACATATAATCTCTTTATAGCATGTATTTTGTGAACCCAGGTGCTTCCTCTTGTTTCACTGGGATGCAACCATGGAATGCATAGTTCTAGGTAATGTGAGTCAGGCCATATAATTGGTTTGCAAACATGAGCATGCGTTATGTGCATTAGAATCACCTGGATAACTTGTTAAAATAAACTTTGTAGCTTCCTCACAGAGTTCCTGCTGAGAATCTGCATTTCTATCAAGCTCTCAGGTGAGGTTGATGCTGCTGGCTGGGGAATAACTGCTTCTTAAATTATGGTACTACTCAACAGAAGCATAGATAATATTCCCTAGAAAAAGGCAACCTAAATGAGAGTAAGAAAATGTATTCATTTGGTCACTAACTTATTCATTCATTTATTTAATAAATATTTATTGTGTGCCTATATCAGATTCCTAAGTTTATTATTTTCTTTTTATATTTTCCAATTACTCAGAAGGAAATATGAAAGTGGCTCGAATTTTACATAAATTAACATTTAACATAATTTCTGAAAATGCATTCATATATTAACATCTAGTTTATGGTAAGTTTCTTACAAATCATAACTCAATTGAGTATTTATTGAATGCCTACATTATACAACGTATTGTACTAGCAAAAGAGAACAAAACAAGAATAAGATTTTTTCTCAAAAAAAAAATGAAATATATGAAAGCACACCTCCATTCTTCATGCTCCCATGCATGGTGTGTGGATTTGTAAATTTTACATCTGACCTTATTACAATAAAATCTGTTAATTAGTGTAAACTCGTTTGCTGTTGTCATGCATTATGCTAGCCAAGTTTAATTTTGTTTTTCTTTTCATTTTAGCTTCTTTTGTTGGGTTGTTATTTGAGCTAAATTGGAGAGAAACATTGTTCAAAAATATAAAGTGTATAAAAATTCAATATTAAACCTAAATTTATTTGTATTTATTTTGATTCTATTTATTTCCACAGATTTTTACTATTTTTAAAAATATAACAGTGTGTTGATATTAATTTTTTATGTTTAATTTATTTGTATTAAGGTATCTATGTTTACCATTTTTAAGTATACAATTCAGTGATAATAAAACTATATTTACATTCTTCTTTTTTCCTTTTCTCTGACTATCCTTCCTAGCCTTCAGTAACTTCCAGTCTATTCTCTGTCTTCACGAAATGGATCTTTTTAGCTTCCACATAAGGGTGAGAGCATGTTACATTTGTCTTTCTATGCTTGGCTTATTTCATTCAACAAAATGGGCTCTAGTTCCATCCATATTGCTCCAAATGACAGGATTTCATCTTTTTTATGGCTTAATAATGTTCCATTGTGTATATATACCATATTTTATTTATCCATTTATCCATTGATGGGCACTTAGGTTGACTCTATAGTTTCGTTATTGTAAATAGTCCTGGAATACACAAGAAAGTGGAGATATCTCCTCAATGTATTGAGTTCCTTTCTTTTGGATATATACCTAATAGCAGAATTATGGGAGCATATAATTCTATCTTTACTTTTTAGAGGAAGCTTCAAACTGTTCTCCACAGTGGTTGTACTAATTTACATTCCCACTAACAGTATATGAAGGTTCCTCTCTCTCCACATCCTCACCAGTATCTGTTATTACATACCTCAAAAGCACAGGCAATCAAAGCAAAAATAGACCATTGGGATTACATCAAGCTAAAAAGCTTCTGCACAGCAAAAGAAACAATCAACAAAGTAAAGAGACAACCCATGGAATGGGAGAAAATATTTCCAAACTATCAGAATATATGAGAGCAAATAAACTCAATAGCAAAAAAACAAATAACCTCATTAAAAATTGGCAAAACATCTGAATAGACACTTCCCAAAAGCAGATACACAAATGATCAACTGGTATGTGAAAAAATGCTCAACATCACTAATCATCAGAGAAATGCGAGTAAAAAGCACAATGCAATAATATCTTACTCCAGTTAAAATGGCATGTATCAAAAAGGCTTTTACTTATTATTCAAAGATTACAGTCAAATATAAAGAAAGAATCTTTGAAAAGAAGATAGAAGACTCATAATCCAAAACCCCAAGCTCATTAGCAGCTGTGTGAGTGTGCATGTGTGTGCATGTGTCCTTGTGCATGTACGTGTTCATGCCTGTTTCTGTGTGTGCACACATGAGTGTTAATTGCTGAATCTTTTCTTTATGCATATTTTTTCTTATAATCTTGAAGTATTCGTAAGTTTGAATTTTGCTAACTTATTGTATTATAAACTATTTCTTTTCTCTATAGTCTTCATAATTATTTAAATAGCTCCATAAATTTTTATTTAGACAAAATACACTGAAATTCCCTTTATTTTTATCATATCAATACTTCTGTTTCTCTAATTTAGAAATTTTATTGAATAATATTCTTATGAAATAGTCCTAGTAGAGATGTTTTATGGTCAAAGCTATGTTTTTTTTTATGAATTTGTATGAATCTTATTAATTTATAATGTAAACAACAGTGTATAAAGATAATGATATTAAAAGTTTATCAATACTAGAAATGATTTTTAGTCACCTGATAGATAATAAAAGGGTTTTTAATTTTAATTCACATGCATTTCATTACCAAGCAATTTAGTCACTTTGTTATATTGATTTACACTTTTTATTTTTATAATTGGATACAGGTCATTTGAGTGAATAAAATATGCTTTATTTTTCTTTTTTAGTGGAAAAGACCAATTTTATAACTGTGGGCATTGAGCACAAAATATACTCTTATTGCAAGTTTATACAAACAGTAAATAGAAAGTGGACATTTAACTATATAAATAAATAACTGAAACTATGTTTTTGAATGAAAATGAACATTTTCTAATTAATTTTTGAATTAAAAAAACAGCAACAATAGCCATAATTTTAACACTACAAAAAGATTTCACTTTATCAGCAATATAAGAATTTTATAAAGTAAAACTGCATGTAAAATAGCATTACCACAAAATATTTTATTGTCTTTTAGAAAACTTGATAAACCTACAGAAAAAATTCTCGGAAAATAAATTTTTTTTCATCAAATTAATGCTGTGGACTGACTGAATTGTGTCCCCACCAAATTCATATGTTGAAGCCTTACCCTCTATTGTGACTGTATTTGCAGATAGGGTTGCTAGGAGCTAATTAAGGATAATTGAGGTCGTAAGGGTGGGATCCTAATCTCATAGGATTGGTGGCCTTATAAGAAGAAGAAGAGAGAGAATGATATCTCTCTTTCTCCAGGTACACACATGCAAGAAAGACCATGTGAACACATAGCGATAAGGCAGTTGCTTACAAGCTTGGAAGAGATCCCTCACCAGAAACCAACCAGAATGGTGCCCTGATCTTGGATTTCTAGGCTTCTGAACTGTGAGAAAATTAGTTCCTTGGTTTAAGTCACCTTGTCTGTGGTATTTTGTTTTGGCAACCCAAGCAGGCTAAGAAAATTAATAATTATGCATGTATTTATGAACACTTCTTTTCTTTTCTCTTAAAGAAAATATATTTATTTGAGACTAATGCAGAACTTTGTGTTGGAACAGCCAGAAAATATGATTTCTAAGTCTGCCAGTATTTTCCCAATTGCATAATAGAAATGATAATATCTGTGCTATTTTTTCTCCTTTTCCCACAAAAAGTCATTGTATTATTATATATGAAAGTGGTTTGTAATGGGAGAAAATTTTTGCAACCTACTCATCTGACAAAGGGCTAATATCCAGAATCTACAATGAACTCAAACAAATTTACAAGAAAAAAACAAACAACCCCATCAAAAAGTGGGCGAAGGACATGAACAGACACTTCTCAAAAGAAGACATTTATGCAGCCAAAAAACACATGAAAAAATGCTCATCATCACTGGCCATCAGAGAAATGCAAATCAAAACCACAATGAGATACCATCTCACACCAGTTAGAATGGCAATCATTAAAAAGTCAGGAACAGGTGCTGGAGAGGATGTGGAGAAATAGGAACACTTTTACCCTGTTGGTGGGACTGTAAACTAGTTCAACCATTGTGGAAGTCAGTGTGGCGATTCCTCAGGGATCTAGAACTAGAAATACCATTTGACCCAGCCATCCCATTACTGGGTATATACCCAAAGGACTATAAATCATGCTGCTGTAAAGACACATGCACACGTATGTTTATTGTGGCACTATTCACAATAGCAAAGACTTGGAACCAACCCAAATGTCCAACAATGATAGACTGGATTAAGAAAATGTGGCACATATACACCATGGAATACTATGCAGCCATAAAAAAGGATGAGTTCATGTCCTTTGTAGGGACATGGATGAAATTGGAAATCATCATTCTCAGTAAACTATCACAAGGACAAAAAACCAAACACCACATGTTCTCACTCATAGGTGGGAATTTAACAATGAGAACACATGGACACAGGAAGGGGAACATCACACTCTGGGGACTGTTGTGGGGTTGGGGGAGGGGGGAGGGATAGCATTGGGAGATATACCTAATGCTAGATGATGAGTTAGTGGGTGCAGCGCACCAGCGTGGCAGATGTATACATATGTAACTAACCTGCACAATGTGCACATGTACCCTAAAACTTAAAGTATAATAATAAAAGAAAAAAAAAAAGAAAGTGGTTTGTAAACAGAAATACGTTGTGGAAATAAAAGAGAATACCAAATGATAAAGTTTGTGGGTGTTTACTGACCATCTACTATATTGCCTGAACTATATTCTTTCGATCACAGTCAACATTATCAGAATCATTGGCTCCCATACAAGTTACAAGACAATTAGAAAAATAAACTAAATGGATTTTGGATACATCCATGAGCAGAAACATTACTGTCAGAAGTTCTGATCTGGCACTTAAATTAATGAATCTTGTATTTTTAACATGACTTTTCTTCATAATATACTTATACATGCTCCATTACCCTCACCCCTCAGTGTAGGCGGAATATTTTCAAGAAGCACATTTTGGAAAATAATGACTCGTTTGTAACTTATTTGTAGGAAGAAAGAGGGAGGTGGATAGTTAATCTGAATCATCACTTTGCTTTATGCTTGACATGGAACCATTAGAACCTTGAAACGTACATGAATTTTTCACCTTTCCAAACTGCTCAGTCTCTCAGTACATGCTGTCAATTTTGTTATATAAAAAAACTTAGCAATGTATATAATTACTGGGCAAAGCTATTATTTAATATGAAGAAAAAATTGTCAGCTAACCTAAGGACAAAAAATATATAACTTCCAATCCCAGATTTATTACCTGGAATCACAATCAAAATTTATTTCAGTGCATTAGCAAGACTTTGTACTCCTGGAAGTAAAAGGCTACAGTGAATATTTCTTCTGGCCAAGAGTCTTGTTCCCATTTTTTACTCCTGCTGGTTTTGTTCCTCTTATGTAACTGGGGAAGTTGGCTATGATAAACAGAGCCAGGTCACAATATCAGCATATGGTGGGCTCTTAAGACATATTTGTTAGAATGAATGTGTTTACTTATTGCCAAAGCCAGATGAAATCCTGGATTTAGTTATTAGCTAACACTGTAGCCTCATGTCAATTACTTTTATTCTCTGAATCAGAGTTTTATCACCAAGCATAATAATAGCTACCCAGGTTTGATGTGAATATTGCATAAATATAATAAATATAAAGTAATATTTATAAGATGGATGATCTGAGTCTGAAGCATATTAATTATTCCCTCGATGTTACATATCCTATCCTACCCCCTCCTATTTTAAAAAGAGAATTAAATAATGTTCTATTGCACTTCAGGTGAATAATCTCATTTAAGAAGCTCTCAAGAGCCGAAGATAAATTTCCACAAAATTAAAAATGGGGGAGGTTTGTGATGTCTGCTATGGACTAAATATTTGTGCTATGGTTTGAATATTTATCCCCTCCAAAACTCATGTTGAAATGTAATTGCTGTTGTGACAGTATTAATGGTAAGTCCTTTGAGAGGTGTTAGGCCATGAGGGCTAAGCCCTCATGGGTGGGATGAATGCCATTATAAAATGGTGAGTTTGGCCCCCTTTTTCCTCTTTGCCCTTCCACCACATGACGATGAAGCAGCAAGGCCTTTGCTAGTTGCTGGCACCTTGATCTTGAACTTCCTTGCCTCCACAATTGAGAGAAAATAAGTTTCTGTTCATTATTAATTACCTGGTGTCAGGTATATTATTAAAACAGCAAAACTGGACTAAGACAATCTGTGTCCCCCAAAATTCATAGGTTGAAATCCTCACCCATAATGTAATGGAATTAGGGGATGGGAGCTTTGAGGGGATTAGGTCATGAGAAAAGAACCCTCATAAACGGGATTAGTGCCTTTAGAAAAGAGACCCTAGAGAGCTCCCATGCCGCTGTCCATGTGAGTACACATCAAAAAGACAGTCATCTAGGAACCAGGAAATGGGCTTTCCCTAGACCTCAAATCTGCCAGCATCTTGATCTTGGACTTTGCAGCCTCCAGAACTTCAAGAAACAAATTTCTGCTGTTTATAAGCCACTCAGTCTATGGCGTTTGTTATAGCAGCCCAAATAGACTAAGACAATGTCTAACATCTATGGATAATTCAGAAAAGACAGAATTATTTTTATCTTTCTCTTACCTGGGTAATTGCTTTCTTTAAACCTTTTTACTTTCAGAAGTTTTCATGCTTTTCAAAGACTCTTTTTTTCCATAGAATATCTTACTTGTTCTTTATGGCAAAACCTGAAGGATAGAGCAGTTATCAGTCTTGTTCTGCAAATTTTAAAATACAATCAAGATAACACTTACCTGTATTTAAACAGCTTTTGTCTCATTCCCCAAAACCTGTTCCTTCACGGTGTTTACCATCTTAATTAATTATAATTATCTAATTAATCAACATTACAGCCAAAAAGGTATCTTTTCCATCACACTCAATACTTCTGCCAGTGCCATTGCCTCTACTTCTAAGATTTATTCTGAATCTATCAGTATTTCACCATTGATTAGGGGGTTTCACCTCCACTTATCATTGCTATGATTGCATATGTTGTCTAGTATTGTTGTGAAGATAACATGAAAATGAAAAAAAAATTAACTAAAAAGTTAAGAATGAACATAAATTATTATTGGAATTCTAGGAGCCCAATAAAAAGTACCCCTTTTCTGTACTTGAATCCTTAATCACTAGAAGGAGATAGACATGGAATTAGGCAGATGGAGATAAAATATCACCTTTATCACTTCCCTGCATGCAGTTCAATGCTTGCATTTGCTTGTTAATAAAACTTATGACCCTTTTATATATCGATTAATGATTTGATTTTGTGAAATCTCTTATTTTATCCATATACCTGGATCTTCCACATCTTCCTATTAGATTATTCCTTAAGTCATGCACAACCAGTTAGAGTTATGATGCTTTATGTTAGTTGCAGGGTTGGAGGCAAAATTAGCTGCCAAACCAAGGTGATGCCTACCAGGTACAGGCTTCCTTTGAGGCTTTGCCTTTTCCTAGACATAATCACACAGCATAGCATCTTCTCCCTGCCAAAGAAGGCTGCCTCTTTCTCCTGACTGCTTTGTAGATGACTTAACATCAGGCCTGTTAGAGAGCTCTTCAGTTTTACACCTTTATAACCTCTTACACATAATGGCTAATCTCTGCCTCATTGGCTTCTGCAAAGTGTGGCTACAGTTTTCTACTTCAAGGTAGCTTTAGACAGTCCAAGACCAATATGGACTGCTCAATAAGGCAGAGCTGTCCACATTTGCTAAGGTCTTTGCAAGCCTTGTTTGCTAAGGATCAAGGGGTCTGCATTTTCTATGAGCTAAGCTGGCTAAAAATAGCCCTACCTATATCAATAAAGCCACTTGCCTGTGAACAAAGCTGCCATAAACCGTAATGATCCACCAAGGACAAAATTTCACTTAGGCCACCCTCACTAAACCCTTAGGAATAAAGCTACCAGCCAATTTCTTTCTGTCTCTTTGGTAACCTACGTTTCTTGAATTTTCTTAAGGTTCACAGACAGTGTACCCAAATATTAGAGTTTGGGGGAGCTTAATCATAACATATTGGCCTTAGTTTAGAACAAAATGAAATCCAGAAAACAAAGAAATGTATAGCAAGAGTATTTTCTTTACTGATATTAAGATAAATTAAGAACCTGGTTATAAATCTTTAGGCAAGTCGGCTAGCTTGTTAATACTTTACTTCTGAATTGAGCAGATATATCCGCTTTGTCACAGAGGAGTACAAAATTTCTGCTTTCCTATCAACAAATAATACTGTGATGATTCTGAACTTAATGAAAAACCAAGTCCTGAGCACTTAAATGATCTGAGAAACTAATGTGCATTAATTGCATATTAACATCAAAGAGCAAAAAAGATGCTCTGATAAATATGTAGCTGGTATAATTTTTTCAATCCACTTATTTTGATGATGATGATGATAATTAGACTATGCTGGTTACTTAAGAGAATACGTAGAATTATTGGGGGAACCAGCCCCCAATGTTTCAACGTAGGTTCTTTCTATTTTCCCTAAGTGTCGGCTGGTCTGAGAAATAAAGAGAAAGAGTACAAAGAGAGAAATTTTATAGCTGGGACTCCGGGACTGTCATCACATATTGGTAGGACCGTGATGGCAACCCCGAGCTGCAAAACCAGCAAGTTTTTATTAGGGATTTTAAAAGGGGTGGGTGTGTGTGAACAGGGAGTAGGTCACAAGGATCACATGCTTCAAAGGGCAATAAAGATCACAAGGCAAAGGCAAAATTAGAATTACTGATGAGGGTCTATGTGCCACTGTGCACACATTGTCTTGATAAACATCTTAACAGGAATCAGGGTTCAAGAGCAGACAATGGGTCTGACTAGAATTTACCAGGTTGGAATTTCCCAATCCTAGTAAGCCTGAGGGTACTGCAGGAGATGAGGTGTATTTCAGTCCTTATCTCAACCGCATAAGACAGACACTCCCAGAGCGGCCATCTATAGACCTACCCCCAGGAATGCATTACTTCCCCAGGGTTATTCCTTGCTGGGAAAATAATTCAGTGATATTTATCCTACTCACACATCCATCTATAGGCTTTCTGCTAGAAGAAAAATATGGCTCTATTCTGCCTGACCCCGCAGGCAGTCAGACCTTATGGTTATCTTCCCTTGTTCCCTGAAAACCACTGTTATTCTGTTCTTTTTCAGGGTGCACTGATTTCATATTGTGCAAACACACGTTTTACAATCCATTTGTACAACAGTGGTCCTGAGGTGACGTACATTCTCAGCTTACGAAGATATCAGGATTAAGAGACTAAAGTAAAGACAGGCATAAGAAATTAGAAGAGTATTGATTGGGGAAGTGATAAATGTCCATGAAATCTTCATAATTTATGTTCAGAGATTGCAGTAAAGACAGGCATAAGAAATTATGAAACTATTAATTTGGGGAACTGATAAATGTCCATGAAATCTTCACAATTTATGGTCTGCCTCAGCTCCAGCTGGTCCCTCTGTTTGGGGTCCCTGACTTCCCGCAACATAGAATCTTTTTTAGAAGCAGCTATTTATTTTTTAATACTTGGTGCTCTCCTTTGGACTAATATGTCTAAGTGTGTGGTAGTAGGGAGCATAGCTGCATATCAGAATTGGGGGAAGAGGAGGACTCTTTTCAGACTGTTACTCACTTAGAAGTTCTAATATCCACCTTCACTCTCTCCAGTTGAGAATCTCATTTTAAATGAACTACAGAGGTAGAATCTTAGAGATCAGTATATTACGTTCCTTGGGTCACTGAGTCTGAAAGATTTGAAGACTACTGTTTTGGAGTCATTTTAATTCCCTATTGCCATGCTCATTTATGGCTCCACCAGGTCCTTCATTGACCTGGCATTGAAAACATTACCTCAGCATCTTGTAACTACCCTCTAGCTACCTAAGGCCTGTTGTCTTTTGTGAATTTTCTCTCCCATTATGCTCCTTTTCTTTCTCCATCCCACATGGAAATACTCTACTTAACCTATTAGAAAATGTGCCTGATATGTAAACCTTATCACAGAGCAAAGCTTTCAAGTTGGCCATTCTTTAATACACTCATTTAATCCTAAAATAGTTAAGGACCATCTCCATATGCCAGGCCCTGCAAGATAGCTAAGATTACCATGATGACGAAGACCCAGAAATAGCCATGAAAGAATGTAGGGTTTAGGCAGAGCTTATTTCCCGAAATGCCATTCTGAAAGCTTTACTACTCAATGTGTAGGTCCCATGACATTGTTTTAGAAATGCTGAATCTTAGGCTCCACTCCAAACCTATTCAATCAGATTCCGAACTTAAACAAGAAACACAGCTATGTGGGTATACACATTAAACTTTGAGAATTATTGCCTTAACATGCTAATTCTATGATATGTTCTACTATTAAAAAATCTTCTTTGTTTCATTCAATTTCAAAAGTTCTGGGTTAAAGCCAGTTTTAAAAGGTTTCTGTATTGAATAGCTTTACAGAGGTTTTAATGTAATCATTTTTCATTTTAAGCTACAAGAAGCACACATGTTCAAAGAAGTGCTTTGTGTTTCCCAACACTTTGACCAGGAAACCCCCTTTAATCCAGAATACTTAAAATAACTAGGACTTTAGAGAATGCCTCTTGGAAAAATTGGAGTCACATAATTTTTTTCTGCTTTTTTCTTAATTTTCACATTTCTGAGAAAGTTTTCATTTTATTATTTTTATACTCTATTATAACACACACCCTTATGTCCATTTTGTTCTAGTATTAGAAACATTTCTGGCATTTAAACTTACGCTCTTCTGTCTCAGTCTATATAGCTTGAGTGGGATTGACCTGTCCCCAAGGCATGAGTGAGCTTGTGACTCAGGACTGTGCAATCAATCACTGTAGTTTTGGTTCAAGGACAGGCATATCAACTGTATTGGGCCAGTTAAGTTCGCTGTAGGATTTCCTGGGGGAAAGTGGAGAAACAGAATACATTAGATGACTATTGTCTTGAGGTCATAATAATATCATAAGCACTTGGATATAGCTAGGCTGCAGATTGCTCTCTTGACTTCCATCCTTTTGAAAGTTATTTTGACTTAGGCCTCTGTTGTTTTTAACAGTAAGAGCCCTTTTTTAATGCATATAGTTCATTTAATATACTACTAAGACAAATATTGGACCCTTTTAAATGACTTGTACTGTAGATGGCAGGTAGATAAATCATGCAAGGCAGGTCACCTTGTTAGCCAATGTTCCTCTGATGTCCATTGTAGATGCTGGGGTTAGGATCCACTCTAGGGACATGGATTTTTTACTTGTTGCCACTGGCAGTGGTCATTAGTGCTCTCATAAAAAGCATCTGGTGTCCCTAAAAACCTACCTAGAAGTAGTTGGCAAAACTGGCTGCTTCTCAGATTCATCTGGGAATCTTGTTAAACATTTAGACACTGGGACTACAAGAGAGCTCTTGGGGTAGAAGCTAGGAAGCTGTGTCTGTAACAGCCTCTCATCTGGTGATTCCTAGCACAGTAAGTCTGGCATTTGTCCATGAACGATGCTAGAAAACCCCTTCCCTTAGTGATCTTTGGCTCCTCCCTGGCTTTGAGTGCTCTGTTGCTGAATCAGTTTTTCTCCAATGTAGCCACACATAGAGCCCTCCACCTACAGAGGAACAAATCTTCCAGAGACAATGAACAGCAAGACTTTATATTAAATCCCCCTGGGTATTTGTTTTTGTTTTTTGTTTGTTTGTTTTGTTTTGTTTTCCTGTTTCAGAGGGATCAGCTACATTTACAATCTCAATATGTTTTGTCAGAATGTCAAACGTTTAAGTACATCGTTATGCATTATCTCATCAATCCTCATGTAGAGTTGCCCAATATTGTATGTAATGTTCAGTTAAATTTGGATTTCAGATAAACTGTGCATTTGTTTTAGTATGTGTCCGAAATATTCCATGGGACATCCTCATATTATAAATGTGTTTGTCTCTTTTTATCTGAAAATCAAATTTAACTGGATATAACGCATTTGTATTTGTTAAATCTGGGAACCCTAATACCTCGTAACAACCTATGAGGAAGTTAGAGCAGGTGTTAGACTTTTCTAATTATACAGACAAGAAAACTGAAATTCTAAAAGTCCGTAAGTATTAGTGAGCTGTGGAGCAGAAACCAGAGCTAGATTTTCTCACCTCTGATCCAGGACTCTTATGTTTCACCCATCTGGCTTGAGCAATAGTTTAAAAGGATGATTGTGTGCTCCTAAGTACTTCACGTAGCTACTCCATTTTAGCATATATTAGGGGCATTGGGGTTATAAGGATGATTTAGTCTGTGTTCTGCCTTTGAGTTGATGATTAGATTATGACAAGTACTTTGAAAGAGGAAAACTATATTTCTAATATATACATATATATATTCTAATATATTTATAATATCAAAGCTAAATTTCAGTCCGGGCACAGTGGCTCATGCCTGTAATCACAGCACTTTGGGAGGCTGAGGCAGGTGGGTCACCTGAGGTGAGGAGTTTGAGATTAGCCTGACCAACATGGTGAAACCCTGTCTTTACTAAAAATACAAAAGTTAGCCAGGTGTGGTGGCACGTGCCTGTAATCCCAGCTACTCAGGAGACTGAGGCAGGAGAATTGCTTGAATCTGGAAGGCGGAGGCAGTGGACTAAGATTGCGCCACTGCACTACAGCTTAGGTGACAGAGTGAGATTCTGTCGCAAAATAAATAAATAAACCAATAAAACCTACATTTCTATAAACGAGTAGATTCCCAGAAAATTGATGGAAAGTATATTTATTTAAATATTGGCTAAGTAGAAGCCTTTATTGATTTGAAAACAGTCCAGTGAGCATAGCATAATCCATAAAATGAATAAGAGCTAAGTATAAATCTTTAGTTGATTAGGAACTAGGAGGCTGTCTTCCTTGATTGAGTTGCAGAGCTAACAATTAATATCATGGACTAGGGGTTCAAACCTTGCACATGAAAGTTAAATTACTTGGGCTCAAACCTGGCTCTATCTATCCTAATTCTGTTACCTTAGACAAATTCCTTAACTTCTGCTACTCAGTTTCTCACCTGTAAAATGGGACTAATTAGCATAACCATTTCATAGGGTTGTTAGGAAGACTAATTAATTTAATGCATGTGGAGTGTTTTACAATGGTGTTTGGTAAGTGATAAACAATAACTTCTACTATTATTATTTTGTTCCTATAGCTGCTGCTTTACACATGTACTGCAATTATTCCAGATGTTCCCTTGCTCCATATTACCTCTCTTACTGATTCCATTAACTGCTACAATGAGTCACATAACTTCAAACAGACGTTTGCCTCGAATTTTCCATTTATGAATAGACTGCAGAGGCTATACATGGTGGAGGCCTAGACTGGTGCATAAGATGTCAAATTCTACCCCAAATATTAAGAAGCAGCATAAGTACTCTGCTTATGCTCACGGGCAATGTGGTTTCCTATGTCCATCTAGTCTTTCAAGCTAGAGATAGTTCAGGGAAGGAATTGCTTTGAAAACATAAATTCGTCATACATTTAAGCTTTGTGTCTTATCTTCATTTAGTTCGTCAGTGGAAGAATCCTGAAAATTTGAAACAATAAGATATACAGCCAACTTGGAGTCCGTGAATCTGAGCATTTCAGACTAAGGTTTTGGTCCTTTGAACACGTACTCCAAAAACAAGTCTGGCTATCATAGCCAGCTTCTGCGATGTAGTGTATTCCCCACATCTGCCAAGAGTTTGAGCATGTGAAGGGTTCTGTGCCCTTTTTTCAGCTGATTGCTCTACCCCATTATTGCTGACTTTAAAATATTCAAACTACTAATGTAATATATAGCACCTGCAAATACTGTAAACTATTAGCAGGATGGTAATGAAAATTGACTGCAAATGTAATGACAACAGGTGAAATTATTCATAGCCTGCTCATGGAGCAAACCTAAGATATAAACTCAATGGGCATAAATGGAATAAGTTCATGACAAATAGGAAAGTATCCCAAACTGCTAAAGTAATAAAAGCAAATATAATAAATCTTTCCTACAAATATAATAAGGTCCCTAACTGTAAATGTAATAAAACCTATCAACAGCTGCAATATGTTTGGAACATATTATATAGCTTTACAAAGAATTATACCCCCTGCTGGTACAGCCTCAACAATGTCATGCTTTGTCTTTTTCCAGTGAGTCCAAATCTAGCACACTGCATGTTGCCCTGTGTATATTAAGTATGACAGAGTGTTACTATAACCAGGCTTGAACTGAAAATGAAATGCTCAATCCAGATGTGCTCTTTGGCCATTCTGCAAGCAGAGCCAAAGGCTGCGGATCTCCCACCAGGGGCTGAAATGCTGCCAGGAAAGCTAAGCATGGGAGGTGAGGAATTGATGAATTGCTGGATAACCTTTGTGTAGCTTGGATCTGATGTCTGCATCAGGAAAGTGAGCAGTACATATGACTAAGGGAATGGGGACAGAGGGATTGGAGTGGGAAAAGTATGGTATGAGGACCTTCTGTAAAGATCATGTATATGCCAGGCACAGTGCCACGTATTTCGTATCTTTCCATCCTTCCTCCCTTTTTTCCTTCTTTCTGCAATTCAGCAAATATCTGTTGAATGCTTGCCAGTTTATAGCTACTAATTATATTCTAGGAATAAAGGAGAAAATAATAAAGTAATCATTACGGAACCCATGAGACCCTTAAACCCTATAGTAGAATCAGAAAGTAAGCAGGAAATTCAAATACAATGCAATTAAAGCCATTACTCGGCAAGAGCTGAGAGTCTGGGACAGAAATCTGAGGAATATCAACATTTAAGAGATGGGCAGAGTTATATCAAATTTCTCTCTTCACATCTTCTCTCAGATTCAGCCAGTTCCCTTTTTTATGTTATGTATTAAATATAATACTAAGAACCAAGCAGAAATAGGTTACCAGGAACAGCAACGAGACATCATGGCTATAAACCCTAAATCTCGCTAATCTACAAACCCTATAGCTTCTTCTAAACTAAATGTACATTTTCTTCTAAAGTATTTTATTACAGGTTTCTCAAATATATATATATATAAAACAATCAACATGTGAGTTTATGACAACCATTGACATAATTCCACCTCTCACACCCGCCTTTTGCAGCATGCCATAAAATAACCAATATTAACACCTGGTTTGTATGGTACCAGGTCTTATTTCTTCATAGAAGCTTAAATATACACACATAAAGTTTTTGCAGTTTTTCATATACATATTACTTTGCATCTTGCTTTACTCAGTAATATGGATTAGCTATTAGATAAATAAATACACAGCTAACACATTAATTTAGCTGCATACGAAAGGCTAGAATAAACATTAAAGGCTGCATACTATTACATGCACTGATTTTTCTCAATTAACCAACATTTGGGTTCTTAGGTTTTTTTTTTTCCTTATTCTTTATTGTTTGTTTACTTTTTTTTGCAGGACCAAAAAAGCAAAAAACAAGAAACAAAAACACACAAACCAGACAACTAAAACAATAATAACAAAAATCTGCAATAGGTATTTTTGTACATATTGCTTTAAAAACATGAGATTCAGGCCAGGCGTGGTGGCTTACTCCTGTAATCCCAGCACTTAAGTCTGGAGGTGGGAAGATCACGAGGTCAGGAGTTTGAAACCAGCCTGACCAACATGGTGAAACCCTGTCTCTACTAAAAATACAAAAATTAGCCTGGCATGGGGGGGCAATAGTGAAAAGTTAAAGTGAAAATTTAAAGACTATGGAACTTTTATTTTGCAATAAGCAGTGGCAGATTACTTTTCAAAATTCAGGAGCAATTCACATTCTTATCAGAGATCATTATCTAGATACTAGCTCCAGGCTATATTTTACTTTACATCTTTTGGAAAGAGAGATAAAACATGTTTTATCATTGTCTTCCAATTTCCACCTGTAACTGAGTTGCCATCTTTGTCTTTATTGGATATTTGAATTTTTTATTCTATGAATTATCTGTTCATATAATTTTCTTAATTTATATATATATTTTTTTCATCATGGAACAGTCTTATGTATATTTGAAATAGTAATTATCTTACTATATGGGTTGCAAATATTTTATTTTGTTCTTGGACTTTGTCAATGGAATTCTTTTTATGTCTATTTTCATTTGTGACATCTGGGTTTCCTCTCACTTTGGTGGGCCTACTCTTTCCCAAAAGAGCTATGCCAGAGCTCCTAAATTGTTCTAATGTATATATTTTTAAAAATTATTTTAAATATATGTGAAAAGTTATAAAATATACTTGCATATTACTATTTATTATTGGCATACTATTTTATATATATTTGTACACATTATAATTATTTATATATGAGACAGTTAACCTATACATTAAAATTTTCTGTAAGAATTTTTTGTATGTGGTATGTGCTTTGTTTTCTTATAAGTTTCTAAACACTTATACTGGCTGTAAAATGAAGTACCATTTAGCTAACTAATTAAATTATAACTTCTCAAATATTCAATCATATTTTCTTTTGGATCAGTTTTGAAGTAATTATTCTAATCAATATGACTATACCTATGCTTTTGCCATACCATTTCTATTACAATAGCTTTAATGTAAGTTTGGTACTTGCTAAGGCAAATTTCCCTCCAGTATTCCTTTTTTTTTTCTTTTGGCCACAATCAAATTTTATTTTTCCATGAACTTTTATATCAATATATCCAGTTTTAAAATAACTTTATATTTTAATTTGATTTATAATATACTTATCTTGTAAATATGGAAGGATTGACATTTTTGTAAATTATAATCTTATTAAAACACATCGTTGCTCCATTTGTTCAGATTTTAGATTATATATTTCCATCAATGATTGTTGTTTTCTTCATCAGATTTTTCTCCATTTTTTATTTTAACTGGACAACAGTGGAAATACTATTATACTGAAGTCTTTATCAGTCTCTAATTTTAATGGTTCATCTTTTCTTTGTGTGTGTGTGTTTTTCTGTATGTATTGTTTTAGTCAAATTATTTTGATGATTCTAGTTATAAAAATATATCATCTGTTAAGAGAAAAATTTCTTGTCCAATGATCATGTAGATTTATATACATATTTCATTCTTGACTTATTGTATTAACTAGCGTTTTCAAACCATATAAAATTATGTTTTGCTCCTAATTTTAATGGAAATGATATTACATTTAATTCTTTAGAATGATTTTTCCTGTTTGTTTGAATAGTATTATGTCCACTATATTCCTTAGAATTTTTTAATAAAAAATGCCTGAATTGTACCAAATGTACTTTTAATACATTGCTATATTAATTTGTATTTTTCTTTTAAATATATTTATTTGATATATCATATGCAGTTATTATTTTGGTATTTGAATAATGTGGCTCGATTTCACTTATACTATACAGTCATTTTGTAATATGGGATTTAAATTCTAATTTTAAATTTAAAATTGTACATTATCATTACAGTGTGATCAGCACAGCTTTTTAAATCTTTTTTATCTTGATAAATTTGGATATTAAAGTTTCACTTGTTTCTAAAAATAAAATGGGGGCTTTCAATCTTTTGTGATCTATAAAATTCTTTCACAGCACTGGATTACCTGTTATTTAAAGATGATATAAAAATTATCTATAAAGATATCTAAGGTAATTTATTTTTAAATGGCAAAATATTTCATTCATACCACTAATTTTTTTGTAGTTTATGTCTGTTTAACTTCTCTACTTTTTTTAGGATCAATTTTGATAATTTGTATGTTGGTAAGTAATCATTCCTTTTTTTTTCCAAATTTTCCAATTTGTTGCCCTAGTTTTGCACACAATATTTGCACATAAGTATTTTAAACCTAAAAATATAATATGTCTCCTTTCCAATTTGTCATAATATGTAGTTTTGTTTTCTCTTTTGTTTCTTTAATTAAAATTTCATCAGTTTTGTGAGCCTTTTTAAAAAATCAAATCACAGGGTTTTAAAAAATCATATCTATAAATTATTTTTGTTTTCCATATTTCAATAACTCATGTTTTTGTAGGTTGCTATCCTTTGATTTTCAAGAACTGTAGACAATAGCTAAATTTTGCAAGGATGGTAAATTAGTAATGACCAAAATTTATTCACAAATATCGTAGCTTCTCCTAATTCAAATATATATACCAGTAAATTTTAGTCTAGTTGCTATGATTATGTATTCATTATTTTATATTTATTGTGCCTTTATTGTTACTTTTAGTTATTTTTCAGTTATACGTGTGTGAACCTCTTTGTTTTCATATATGGACAGTAATATATAAATTTTGGGTTGATTTTCCAGAGTCTAGATATTTATATCCTCCCCTCTTCTTGCAATTACTTATTTGTGAATTTAAACTGCTCTCAATTAGCAGGAATAATATATAGTACATAAATAAACAATATTGTCTAAATCTTTCTTCTCTGTTTTGATTTATTTCCTTGAACTATATCACAGATATGGTTGTAACAGACAAATAGATCTTCAGGTGTTCCCCATAAACTCCACTTTCTATTTTTCACAGCCTTGTTCAGTTTCCTCCCTTTACATGTAGTGCCGAAACTAGCCCAGTTGTACCATAGAAGTGATGTCTACTGTTTTTCGGATAAACATAGAAACTGACTCTCCTGGTCTTAAAGCTTGAAACTTAAATTTGTCTCATCTGAGTTCCTTCCCCAGGAAACCGGCCTTCAGGCCTCCCAGGTGGTATTAGGGAACTGAAACTCACCAGATCGCTGCATCCAGACAATGAGATGCCAGGCTCCTCACTCATCATGACTACCTAAGCAACCACTGGCTTCCTGCTGACCAGCTCCTCTTCCTTACCCTTCCCTAATTCCTGTGTTCCTACACATAGTTAACTTCTCCCCTGCTATATGAACCCCTAAACTTAGCCAGTTGACGAGACAGATTTGAGACTGATCTGTTCTCCTTAACCAAAGCACCTGAAGAAAGCTTTCTTCCCCAGCAATACTCATTGTCTCAGTGATTGGCTTTCTGTGCAGTGAGCAGCAGGACCTAGACTGAAACCCTGGCATTTAGGCAGCAGTGGTGGCCTGTGACTTTAAACAGCAGAATATGGCAAAAGTGATGGAATGTATGTGATTACGTGTATATGATTACATTTACATAAAATTTTAGTGCCTGTCTTACCAGAGTCTCTCCCTGCTGGCTTTGAGGGAGCAAGTGGCTATGTTGGGAAGCCCTGTGTGGCAAGGGATAGTGGATGGTATCTGGGAAGTGAGGGTGGTCTCCAGCCGACAACCAACAAGAAACAAATGCCCCCAGTGTTACTACTGCAAAAAACTGAAGTCTACAAACAACTCAAATGAAGGTGGAAGTGAATCATTTCCATTTGAACCTGTGATATGACTTCATTCCTGGCTGACACCTTGATTGCAGCCTGTGCATCCCTTAGAGAATCTAGCTAAGTCATGCCCAGACTCCTGACCTACAAAACGTGATACAAGAAATATGTGTCGTTATAAGCTGCTAAGTATTTAGAAGTACTGTCATGTATCAATAAAAATACAGGAGTATTATCAGGTCATATGATAGCATCTCTCCAATACAGTAAGACATTTTAAAACTTATCTCCAGAAAGATTGTCAGCATTAGGTAAAATAAAAATGTTGGAGCTATCAAAATGTATCTATTTCAATCACGCCTTTTCATGTTAAGTAATCATTTCAAATTTTAATTTTTAAAATAAAATTTTATTTTAAAATTTAATTTGCATATATGTACATAAATATATATTTGCATATATATATGCAGTCTTTCCTTAGTATCTGTGGGGAATTGGTTCTAGAATTCCCTGCAGATACAAAAACATCCATGAATGTTTAAGTCAATTATATTAAATGGTGTAGTATTGACATATAACCTATGTACATCCTCCTGTATACTTTAAATCATCTCCAGATTACTTATAATACTTAATATAATGTAAATGCTGTGTAAATCATTGTTATATTGTATTAAGGAAAAATAACAAGGAAACAGTTTGTACATGATTAGTTCAGACATATATATCCATTTAAAAACATTTTTTGATATGCAATTTTTTGAATTCACCCATGCAGAAACCATGGATACAGAGGGTACATGTATATATATTCAAACATGTAGTTGCTCATTAATGAGGCTAAAAAATTATCAAGGTTTTATTTGCTATTTGTTTTATCACTGGTGTGAACTGTCAGCTCCCTTCCTTTGTCTCCTGGCTAAGTTTGATAATTAAATTAATAGAATTTTTAAAAGCAGTTCTGAAATATTTTGGAGTGCAAATGTTTGTCACAGTAGTCAAAAATTTTTCCTTCACTTTATTTAGGCAATTTCTATATTATGAAAATATCTTCTTTGCTTTTAATTGCCTCTCTGGATATCCCCACCAAATATGGAAATCAAATATTTAATGTAAAATGGCATTTTTTGAGCACCCATTATATGCCAGACAGTTTGTGCATGACACATGGTCCTTGAGTGGTGACATGTCCATGAATCTCCAGCATTGTACGCACTGACTAGGATATACTATTGTGTCCGGAATTTATTCCTTCCAGTGGGTTCTTGGTCTCGCTGACTTCAAGAATGAAGCCGCGGACCTTCGTGTTGAGTGTTACAGTTCTTAAAGATGGTGTGTTCCTTCAGATATTCAGATGTGCCCAGACTTTCTTCCTTCCAGTGGGTTCATGGCTTCAGAAGTGAAGCCGCAGACCTTTGCAGTGAGTGTTACAGTTCATAAAGGTAGTGTGGACCCAAAGAGTGAGCAACAGCAAGATTTATTGTGAAGAGCGAAAGAACAAAGCTTCCACAGTGTGGAAAGGGACCCAAGCAGGTTGCTGCTGCTGGCTTGGGTAGCCAGCTTTTATTCCCTTATTTGGGAATAATTTATTCCCACCCATGTCCTGCTGATTGGTCCATTTTACAGAGTGCTGATTGGTCCATTTTACAGAGTGCTGATTGGTGCATTTATAATCATTTAGCTAGACACAGAGTGCTGATTAGTGCATTTTTACAGAGTGCTGATTGGTGCATTTACAATCCTTTAGCTAGACAGGAAAGTTCTCCATGTCCCCACTCAATCCAGGAAGTCCAGCTGGGTTCACCTCTCACTATTTGCTCAATAAATCATTATTAAATGCAAAAAGCAATATCATCAATGTCTCTAATCATTATTAGATACAAAAAGCAATATTAGATACCAAAATCATATCTAACTGAGTGATTAATAAGTGTAGAAGAGAAGAACCAACTTGAAAGTGAATGAAGAGAACTCATGTAGAAACTGCTAAGTTCATGGTCTACCAACATGTTCTTTGCTTGGAAGGCTTGCCTTACACCACATCGCCACGTATTGTTTTATATTAAAGTCTTAAAAGCACTTTCATTTGATCCTTTTCAAATCTCAGTGAACTTGGTATACAGGTATATTTATCTTGGTATACAGGTATAAACTCAAAAGTCAGAGAGTTAAAATAACTTGTTCTATGACATAGATGTATCATGTCAGAATAAGAGCAAGAACCCAGATTTCTTGCTATGAATCCATTGCTCTTCCCATTATTCACAAGCAATCTGAAACTGCTTATTTTAATGTGTTTTCCTGTGGAATGAAGTCTCTTGTACTGGTGTGTTACTGGTTATCTATATTCCAAGTATTATGTTCTGTCTCCCCAGCATGATCATGAGTTATATTAGGGTAGGCACTTTGTCCTATACCTTTCTTCTAGGTAATATGGAATTTTGTAGATCCTCAATAAATAGCTATTGAAGATTAGATTAAATGGCATTATATCTGTGATCCATTTGTCCACACGCTCTCATCTTTGAACATCTCAACTCCCTCATTCACCTTCAGGCATAGGCATTACACAGCTAAATCTGGTGTTAGGTTATGCTAATGATGTGGAACATGAAAAGTACACTCTTTGCAGTCTCCAAATGACAGGACAGAAAAGAATGGGTTATGGTTTGATTTATACAGTGCCCTTAGCTAGACCACACATGCTATCTTTCTAAGCACCTAGATTATAAAGCACAGGCGTGGAAAATTCAGAGACAGCCATACATCAGTGGGGATGACTATACTCCCCTACCGGACCAGTTAAAGGAAAATATATCTGTCTATTATATTACCTTTTAGAGTAACCATGATAACTCTGTGGAAAGTTACATTTCTTATATGATATTTGGTTAAATATCACATTTCAATGTCTTCATAGTCATTCTTACAACATTGTAAAAATGAATCCTCATTTTTTTTTGGACAATACATCTTTGTGAAAGAAACTAGCATAGGGTTTTGGAGCCTTCTCAGTGCTGGGGAATAAATAAATATACTCCAAGGATCAAGGAAGATACCTTTACCTTTCATCATTTTCTACCCCAACTGTGTTTCAGCAACATTATACATTATAGTCTTTTAAACCTTATAACCAGCCTTTGCTAATTCTGCCTCTTTTCTTTGGAATATTTTCTCTAGGGTATTTCTTTCTTACACTTAAAGTCTCACTATAGGATTTTAATCCCCTTGTAAGGCTTTCCAGCCCTCCTCTCTCTTCCTAGTATATTTTCTGTGTATATCTTTAGCATGTCTTGTGTTAAAATTATCTCTTCATGTCTCTGTTTTTTCCACTAGATATGATCTTTTTGGAGGCTGTGGTAGTACCATGTTCATCATTATATCCAAAGCAGTTAGTACATAACTTACCACAACTGCCAACAATTCCTGAATTTAAAGGGGATAGTTAATTATTTAATAAAAGCTTGCCATAGCAGTTGTGAAGACTAAACGGGAAAATGCAGATAAATAAATAAATGTTACTGGTGATAAAGCGAAATGTACAATTAGCAGATGGAATAGAGAACATTTGGTGATTCCTTTAATATTGTAAAGAAGAGGGAGGAGTCAAGTTTAACTTCATACTTTCTGATCTGGATAAATAATAATGTGTGATTCCACTGCCCAAGATGAGGCGCCTAGATGGAGCTATACATGTGCTGTGCTGCTGAGGAGTGATGCCTGTGTGACATCTGAGAAAGTACCGGGTTTAGATGGAACTGTGTCATTATCAGAGTTCAGTAATGTGATTTGCATTCACTTCTCATTCTGCCTGAAAAGTCTTTCCTCCCACTCTTCATTTTGGTAATTGCTGCCTGTTTTCAAAATTCGATCTGGGTCCCCATCCTCTGGGGAGCCTTGCCTAACTTGCGAATTAGATGCAAGTTCTCTCCTGCGAACATATCTTACCTCTCTCTCTGGCATAGGACTCATCATATCACACTGTCTCGGAGGAGATTCTCAACACTTATTCATTTATTTTTCAATAAAGACGTATGGAATCAATAAAACTGATCTCTATAAAAAGAAAATAAATTGTTTAGTTCCACCACACCAAAAATTAGCCTTCACTGTAAAAATAGACAAGAAACAATATACGCCAACAACCCAGAAAGCGCAATCTTTATTAAGGCCAGATGAATTTTTTTTTCTTTCTCAAATCAAGGCCTGCTACAGCAAACATTAGAGAAGATATCATTTTACTTTTAATTTGTATTCCCAATTTCAGAATTACAAGAGTTAAATCTTCTTCAGATGATGGTAAACTGAATTTGTTCTCCATTGATTTTTTTTTAAATAAGGATTCCTGCTTGGGGGTTTCATTCAGTTGGTTGGAAGGAAATCCAGGACTCCAAAATCATGTAAAGCTTCTAACATTAAGAAAAATGTTGGCCTTCACTTGAGGAAGCAACCCTTGTAGAAAGAAAATGTCGAAAATAAATCTCTTTAAAGTGACACTCAGTAAAAGGTATTGCCCAGTCTGGACATGAAAATTTCAGTCACTTTCTCAGGTCTACTGTCTGGTTTCAACATCTTTCAATAAGAGGCTAGGAGACTTTGGGAAGAAAAATAAACTACTTATGAGAATTGGACAGTCATTTAAACCATATACATTTTACCATCCAGCTACATAAAGGTTTTTAGATGTACTAAGTGTAAGTAACACATTATAGGGATTTAAGGTAAACGCCCTTCTTTTTTTAAAAAAAAAAAGTTCAGTAAATATTTCTGGGTAATTGACTGCTCCATAATGCTTTAGATTTATTTTCCTTTATTTTAGTTTTATGTTTCCCACTGAGGGTGATTCTAACATTTACACTCCATACTTACGTAGCAGTGATAAGAATCCTATAATACATATCATATAATTCAAATATATTGCATATTGCAGAGCCTAGCCCAAAGTAGATATTCAACAAATATTCTTTCCTACACATTTCTAAGGCCCCTTTGATACAGAAGTGACTACTTTGTGAATGCGATAAAGTACTAATTTAGCTTTATTAAGCCTGTTTTCACACAGTATTTTTTCTTCCATTTTAGTACCACTATAGAGTGTAATTGAGAACAGTTAAGCTGTAACCATCCTGGAGATCTATATATCTGCCAGTTATCGATCCAGCCTTATAAAAAGGTGCAGAAAGAGAGCCTAAATTGTGCTGAGCAAGTGGATTTTTTTTTTAGACACAATCGCATTTCTTTGACGAGGGCCTCTGGTACAGTAATTACTTTTCTTCAAAGGAACTCCTTAGCCCATCACAATGGCAACAGACCTAATAAAGCCAAATGCATCCCCGAAGTTATTGGAGCTGATCTTCTAGGCGATAGAGCTATTTCCTTTAGTGTGAAAAGGAACACATCTCTGGCCTTTATTTCCTTTTTATAAAATTCAAATGGAGTTGCATTTTGCTACCAAACCCTGCATGCTCTGTCTCCTCTGCATATTTTTAAGTGTACTTACAAGTTATTCAATTTTCAAGTAAATTACCCATTGGATTTTAATTTGTCATCATTGCCAGTTAGGGGACTAAAAATGTCTTAAACTACCTCACCAACTGGATAAGATTGCAGACAAGAGGTAGGGGAATCTTTCCACCACGTTACTAGCGGAGGCAGTGTTGCAACTAGGAACTCCAAAATGCCCATATCTCTGTGTAGGGCCGTGGGCTCCACCTGCTATGGAGGCTAATGCTAGGAAAGGAACTTGGCCTACTTGAGGTAAAAGTTTGAAGTGTTTTTCAGGCTTGTCAAGGCCAAAACTAGAGTGAAGTCAAGTGAAGCAACTAAGTAAGTTTCAGTATTTAAAAAGGCTTTCCTCCCCAGGTCACAAAAGTGCCTCACTTAGCTTACCATTGTCCTCACCAACTTGTCAAGCTTCTTTGTGTGTGATTAAGACAATCAACAGTTGGTCATTTCAATCCAAAGTTTATCATAATGATATGGACAGGAGACAGAGAAACACTGGGTAGAAGATGGTGGTTCCCTGGCAAAAGTCCTACCCTCAAGCCTGGAGACCCATGGCCCCAAGTGGGAATAGGCATTTCTGTTTTTGCGCCCAAAAAGTTGCCTTTTGGCCAGCCATGCCCCCTTATCCTGTATCCATATAAACCCCGAACCCCAGGCTTCAGGAGCAGATGAGCAGACAAGGAGACAAAGAGACAAGCAGATGAAGGTCAGAATGGTGGTGCAGAGAAAGAGAAGAAGAGGAACATCTGAACACAGAGAGGAGTCAGGCTGCGGGTGGGTGGAGAGGAGTTTGGCCCGGGGAAGATAATCTTGCCACTCCATCCCCTTCCAGCTGCCCATCCATCCTACTAAGAGCCACCTCCACTGCTCAATAAAACCCCATATTCATCCTTTAAGTCTATGTGTGATCCAATTCTTCCAGGACACTGGACAAGAACTTGGGATACAGAAAGCTGTCACACTGCCCCTCTGCCCTTGCAGAAAGGCAGAGGGTCCACTAAGTTGGTTAACACTCAAGCCATCCATGGATGGCAAGACTAAAATGGCACACTGTGACACACGCCCACTTGGGCTCCTGCACCTGTCTGTCTGTGTGCTTCCCCTTCACAAGGGGTTGGAGCAGTGGCAGTGACCAAACACACAAGCCACACCCCTGTCGCACATCCTGTGAGGGGGGTCAGGGAACTCTCCCATTTCAATAATGTATGTTAATATTCATTTAAGTGTTCACTATAAATCAATCTTTGTCGTAAGAGTTTTACTTTTATGAGCTCATTTTAGCCTCCCTATAACACTATGACATAGGTACTAATAGTGTCTCCATTTTAAAGATGAGGAAACTGAGGCACAGAGAAATAAAGTAACTTGTCAAAGATCTCACAAAGTTTAAGAAAGAGCTTAAATTGAAGAGCTGGGATTCAAAGCCATGTCGAATGACTCATTGCCATTTTAGAAGAAACTCCAAAGCATCTTTCCAGGCAAGCTGGAGGCACAGAGTGTCAGCCTGAGACCTGGGTTTGGTGCAATGTCATCTCAGGGCTTGTCTTTGGCTCAGGATGTATCTAAAAGAAATTGGAAAGACTATTCTGAAGAAGGTAGAATTGGGACTTGATTAGATTATTAGGGCTTTTATAACAAAATACCACAGGTTTGGGGCTTACACAGCATAATTTTAATGTCTTACAGTTCTGGAGGCTAGAAGTTCAAGAGCATGGTCTCGTTAGGTTTGGTTTCACCTGAGGCCTCTCCCTTTAACTCATGGACAAGCACTTCTCATTGAAACCTTACAGGGTCTTTCCTCTGTGTGTGTGCACCTCTGGTGTCTCCTCTTCTTCTTATAAAGACACCAGTGGTATTGATTAAGAGCTCCACCCTTATTACTTTGCTTCACTCTAATTACCTCTTTAAGGCCCTATCTCCAAATACTGTCACATAGGAAATTAAGGCATCAACCTCTGAATTTGAAGAAAGATACAATTCAATCCACACCAGGTACATAGAGGCAAGATGATTTATAGTATCCAAAGGAGAAATGTCAGTCAGAATAGGCAAGGATCTCAGATGCAGTAACAAACAATCTTCAAATCTTAATGAGTTAATACAATAACCATTTATTTATTGTTCATATCATAGGCAAAGTCTGGCTTAGCAGTGACTATGTTCATGGATTCTGGGAACCAGGATGTCAGAGACACATATATCTTGACACATGCTTCCATCAGTGTACAGAATGGTAAAAGAAAATCGGACAATTGTACACTGGTTTAAAGCTTTCAGCTTCCTTTAATATTTCAATGGCCAAAACAAAAAACACAGCTACGTTTAACTTGAAAAGAGGTAAAAGTACAATCCTACTACTGTATGCCTTGAGGGATCACACAAATACTTTCTAGGCAGAGAAGCAAGTATCAGATCATCAGCAAAATATCTGTTATTGCTTTGGTGGACTGGGAGTGAAGGGACAGCTTTAGGGATGTAGGCTGTTTTAAATAGTTTTTTTTTTTTTCCTTTGGTTTCGTTTTGGTTTTGGTTTAGAGGAGCAGCTTAATTATTTTCTTTGCATACAAGATATTTCGCATTTCTGGCCATGCCCAGTAAAAGACATTAGCTTCTCCCTACCTCATAATTATAACTAAAAACACCCATACCACCACCAAATTATCAAAAACCACTGAGGGAGTTGTGAGTTGGATGAACCTACAACTGGGATACAGTGTTGTAATCTAGTTATGTTCACTAAATGTTCACTAAAGAGACTTACTTCTCAATTCCAGACCCCACATCTGTTTGTTGGTCAAAGCAACACAAAATTAACTCACAAAGCTTGCTCATTTTTTCATCATGAGAAATAGGGATGGGGTGATGGAACTGTCATACTGTCCACCAAGAGTCAAACACTAGAGTATAAATAATTCTGTAAGAAACATAAAATCAGGGAAACCAATGGGAAGAAGAGAGAGAATACAGATCAAAGGAAAAAAAATAGGGTCTGGTATTGTCCTGATATCTGCAGAATTTGCAGAAAGAATTTTGTTAAAATGCCTGTAGCATTTGAACTTAAGAAGAAAATATTAATTGCAACAAATCATAAATACCACAATTTGCAGAAACCATGTGGAAATACTCAGCTGAGTGTGCTACGGTTTGCAAACATAAAGATAAAAACATATTGGTCTTGCTGACTAAGGCCAACACCACAACTATTGAAATACACTGATTTTAATACCTCATTTCACTGTAATTTTGCAGCAGTAAAATACATTTGTAATTATGTAGCTTCAAGCATTTCTTATGGAAAATTACTTTTCCTTAACATAATGACCTTTTAAGTTGTGGTATTGCTTCACTGTAATTCCAAAACTATTTATACCACTTACAGTTAGTGCCATATGATTTAGAGCTCCTATTTTATGGCCACCTTCTTCATTACTATTTTGTTGTATAAATATTTCTTTTTTAATATTGTTTTTTAAATGCTAGTATAAGTATGGCAAAGGAGAAAGCAAAATTAATATTGTTTTTATTTCTATATATTTTAAAAGGCAAAAAGAACAGAAATTCAGAAAATATTTTTTAAATAAAGAATATTTAGGCAGTTTAAAAATTAATATGTTAAACACCAACACGACATCTTTTCTGTGTAAAAACAATAATCAGATAAGAATTTTAATGAAAGAAAAAGTCTCATATATGATAGCAACAAAAAAGATGTACTCTCTAGGATAGGTTTAGCAGGAAATATGCATGATTTATCTGAAAATACATTTTTCTAAAATTCTATTGAGAGACATAAATGAAGTTTTAAGTAATTTAATACTCTTGTATTAGAACTCAATACTGTGTAAGTTTTAATTCTCATAAAATTCATCTATAAATTCAGTGCAATACCAATTAAAACAATAGATTTCATTGAAAATAAATAGGGAATTATATCCAAAAAATTATGAAAATAAAATTTTAAAAATAAGAACAATGTGTCAGACTAGCTATGGAAGTTTGTCATACAAATATAATAATTAATATGGTTTTCTACTGGATGAGTGTATCAATCAGGATGGATTAGGATATGCTGTAGTAAAAAAGAGCCTCAACACCTTTGTAGCTACCACAAAGGTTTAGTTTTTTGCTCATTCTACAGTCTATTGAAGGTCACCTCTGAGCTCTGTCCATAAGTCCTGAGTCTAAGGTTCAGGCTAATGAAACAATATCATCATGAGCACTGCAGATTACCATGGCAGATGAAAGAGTGTGAAAGCATTTTGCATTAATAATGAAGTGTTCCAATACTTATCACTTCTGTTCACAACTCATTGGTCAGAAATGCTCCCATCTAATTACAAGGGGGTCTGGGAAATGGAATCTCACCAGGTGCCTGGAAGACAGAGAGCCAGAACTATTTGGTGGTCAACAGTAATGAATAACACAATCTGATATAAGCAGATCAAAAAAGCAGGCAGTAGTATCCAAAGACAGGAAATATGAGAATGAAGATTCTTATAATGTTTGAAATACAATATTGAAATTTTGTGTTTGTGTGTGGACGAGGGGGTTGTGAATGTTTTACAGAAAGCTAATTATTTATTCAAGAAAGATTTACCTTTTTACCTTGCACCCACAATATGATTGGTGCTGTTACAGGTCCCAAGAATATGCCAGAGAACAAAACAAACAAAAATTCCTGTTCTTACTTGGCTTATTAAAGACACAAATCTGAAGAATACATGATCCTTGCCCTGTCGACTACAAGCTGTCCACAAAACTGTGGATGTTAGTGAGAACATGTATAATCTTATTATATACATTTTTAAATCACACGTGCATTACCCTTGCAAGTAGACTGTTTGGATACTTGTTTTAGTTATTCATTTCCCTTTAGGCTTCATATTACTGGGGCTTGGAATATATATGATACCCCAAAATATGACATTTGGTGATTGAGGAAGCCACAGAAGCAAGATGCTCACTCTGACCTTTTCCCACCTTTCTGCATGAAGTAGGGTCATAAAGAAATTCTCTGACCTACCTTGTCTGAAAGTACGTCACAAGATCCTCATTCCAGAGTGGTCCTGCCCCATGTTTTGGGAGGAAAAACATGCCACACAGAGAGGCCAAGAAGAATCTGAACAGACCTTTCTGAGTTTTCTCTGATTTATTACCGTTAACTCAAACCCTTGTTGTCCAATCATATTTCTCCACAACTATCCTCTTCTTTTGTCAGACTTAGCATAAAAATACACAATTTTCCCTGGGTCATCATTTCTGAAGATCTGATGCCATGCAAAATTTTGATTAAATACATTTGCTAAGTTTTGCTACTGCTAATCTGTGTTTTGTTACATGGGTATCAGCCTTGGTCTTTGTGATAAGTGGAGAAAAGTCAGCTCTTTTCTCCCCTATAATGTCTAATTTTCGTTTATTCTCATTGAATTATTTCAAAACACTGAAATTTGTGCCTTTTTTGCTGGTTGACTTTTGCTTTTGAAACCACAGTCTGTATAAAAGTGTTTCTAATTAAATATTTTAATTTCAAAAAATGTTTTTACTTACATAAAATTATGTATATTAATTGAAACAAACACTAAAGTCAACCAGAAGGAATAACATAATTCCTTGTAATCTACCACCTGTAGATATCGATCTTCAATATTTTGATGTGTTTTTATTCATGTTATTATATAATAACTAGATATTGAGACAGACAAGTGTAAAGGGGTTTCTGGAAAAATCTCCAACCGGCCTGTGCACTGGGAGGAGTGCGTACGGGGTTGGAGCGATGGGAAGTTCATGCCCTTTGCAGCGGGGAGGAGCCTGGCCTCTCTCTCCCGTCCTGGGATGGTACCTGGGATTTAATTTGTGAGGTGGGAAGTGCACTAGCAAGACTCTGGCTTTGCGGAGGGTCCTTGTTTCCCTTTTTTTCTTTTTAATTTTTTTTAACCTTTTTGCCCAATAAATTCCATTTTTTCCTCACCCTTCAAAGTGCCTGCGAGTCTAATCTCTCATGGCGATGTGACAAGAACCCAGATTTTAGCTGAACTAAGGAAAACGTCCTACAACATTATTTTTTTAACTTTGAAATAACCGAATAAATAAACCTATGCATGCCTTTGACCTTAACATCAAGTAACTTTTATAACCCGTTTGCATTTTTCCTATATATTTTTTTCCATTAAGTTCTTTTATTGAATAGACTGGTGGGGTTTTTTTAAGCAGTTTTAGATTCCAAGTTAAATTGAGCAGAAAATATGAAGATTTTCTTATACCTGAAACATCAACATGCACAATTTCCCCTACTATCAACAACTCCCACCAGAGTAGTACATTTGTTACAACTGATGAACCTACACTGACCCATCATTACCACTTAAAAACCATAGTTTTCATTAGAGTTTGCTCTTAGTACTATATATATGATGGGTTTTGACAAATGTATAATGACATGCATCAACCATTACAATATCATGCAGCATAGCTTTTCTTCCCCCCAAATCCTTTGTACTCCATTTGTTCATCTCTCCACCTACCAGCACCCCAGGCCTTGGCAGCCACTGAATTTTTTACTGTTTCCATAGTTTTGCAGATTTAATTTGGTGCCTTCTCTATTTATAAGAGTCTGTTGTGATATAGAGCAATCCTTCTCTTCCTGGTATAGAGAGGGAAAAACATTTACAAATGGAGACTTCATTATAAATACAAATTCCTCTTACAAAAAAGTAACTTACACTCTGTTTACAAAGCCTCTCCTGTGTATGCTATTTCACAAAATTATCAACTCAAATTAATCCTTCTGCCAGAGAGGCATATTTCGGGGTGACACATTCTAGTCTCCCACAGTATATTTATCTGGTCTCCTATAATATATTTATGTATATTTCTGGACTTTCTGTTCTGTTACTTTGGTCTATTTTTCAATTCTTTCACCAATACCATGCTCTCTTCATTACCATAGTTTTATAGTAAGTCTAGAAAGCAATTAACTTGTGTATTTTAATCTCATGTTATGTTATGTGTCCCTCAAAAGTTCATGTATTGGAAACTTAATTGTCATTTTAACAGTATTAAGAGGTGTGGGCTTTATGAAGTAACTAGGCCATGGGGGTCCACCCCTTATAAATGGAATAATGCCTCTATTGCAGGAGTTGATTAGTTATCCTGGGAGTGCATTCCTGATAAAAGCATAGTTTGGCTCCATCTTCTTTTTCTGTCTCTCATGAGCTCACTTCTGCCTTTCATCTTCTGCCATAGAATGACCTTTGACAGATGCCAGAACCGTGGTGTTGAACTTCCTAGTCTCCAAAATCATGAGCCAAATAAACTTCTATTATTTGAGAATTACTCAGTTTTTGGTATTCAGTTACATCAACAGTAAATGGACGAAGACAGAAAATTGGTATCAAGTGTGAGGTTGTTGCTGTAACAGATACCTGAAAATATGGAAGTGGCTTTGGAATTAGGTAAGAGGTAGAGGTTGGAAGAATTGGAAGAAGCGGGCTAGAAAAAGCCTGTATTGTCATAAATGATGCATTAGGGGAAAATCTGGTGAGTACTCTGAAGACAGGAAATTCTTAAACTTCTTAAAAGTTACTTAAATAGTCATAACCAGAATGCTACTAAAAGTATAGAGAGTAAAGGCCATTCTGATGAAGGCTCAAATGAAACAGGAACAATAAATTAGAACTGGATTAAAGACCATTCTTGTTATGAAGTAGCACAAAATAGCTCAATTTTTTTCATGCCGAAGAACTTTCTGGAATGCAGAACTTAAGCGGGATGAACTAGGATACTTGGAAGAAATATCTAAGCAGCAAAGCATTCAGGCTGCCATATGCTTACTTTTAACTATATACAATGAGATGCAAGAGGAAAGGATTGACTTAAAGATAGAATTTATAATTAAAAGGAAAGCAGAGTGGAAAGACATTGAAAATTTGAAGTCTGGTCATGTAAAAAGTGAAAGGTGTGTTCAGGAGACAATACTAAGTGTGTGGCCAAGCAACCAATTGCTAAATATAATGTCATGGATAGAAATAAACCAGGTGCTATTTTTCAAGACAATGAAACAAAGACCCTGAAGACATTTCAGAGATATTCAAGTCTTCCCTTCTCATTAGAGACCAGAGCTCTAGGAGTATAGAATGTTCTGGGAAGAACAGCCTAAACTGCCTATCATGGACTCACTACCTAGGGCTGTCTACAGACTCTGCTCCCCACTTTCTGATATAGTGCTGCCTGGCCACCCCAGCCTTGGCTTAAGCAGACCCAGCTGTGACTCAACCCACCACTCTGGGAGGTACAAGCTATAAATTTTGGCAGCATCAACTTGATGCTAACTCTGCAGACTCACACAATGCAACTGTGGGGCCATAGCTTGCTCCACCTAGATTTCAAAGGATGATGTGGACAGCCTGGGGGTCCAGGCAGACTCTTGCCATGGGGCGAAGCCACCATAGAAAGCTCCAACTAGGGCAATGATAAACAGAAATGTTAAGTTGGAGCTTCCACAGGGTTCCCACCAGGGCAATGCCTGGTGGAGCCATGGGAGAGGGACTGTCACTGAGACCACAGGGTATTAAAACTACCAGCATGAAATGCCATCATGGGAGACTTGAAGCATGAGCTGAGTTCAGCAAAGCCATGGGAGAGGTGCTCTTTCCTAGGGCTTTGGGAGCCCAAACATTGTCCCAAATTATCCAGGAATTGGGACATAGAGTCAAGGAAGATTATTAGAGCATTAAAAATTTAATATTTGCCCTCTTGAGTTTTGGATTTACTTAGGGCTAGTTGCCTGCCCTTTTTTTTTCTTACCTATTCTCTCTTTCGGAATGGGAATGTCTGTCCTGTCTGTTCACCACTGTATTTTAAAATAGATAATTTGTTTTGATTTCACAGGCTCCCAGCTTGAGGGAATTTGCCACAGGATGAATCACGCCTTGAATCTCACCCATACCTCATTCAGTTGAAACCCTGGGCTTTGAACTTTTGAATTGATGCTGAATGAGTTGTGACTTTTGGGGCTATTGAAATGGAATAAATGTATTTTGTATTTAAAGAGGACATGAGTAATGGGGGTCAGGGGTGGAATACTATGGTTTGAATAAAAGTTCATATGTTGGAAACTTAATTGCTATTGTAAAAGCACTAAGAAATGCGGCATTTAAGAAGTGATTAGGCCATGATGTCCCTGCCCTTATGACGGGATTAACTACTATACATTAATGCAGAAGAGGACTCCTGATAAAAGAATGAGTTTGTTCCCATTTTCTCTCTCTATCTCATATGCTCACTTTTACCTTCTCCTCTTCTGCCACAGGATAATGCAAAACAAAACAGAAAAGGCCCTGGAAAGATGCTGGCACCTTGATATTGGACTTCTCAGCCTCCAGAACTGTGATAAATTATTTTTTTTATTCATTGATTACCCAGTCTGTGGTATTGTATTAGTCTGTTCTCACACTGCTAATAAAGATATACCCAAGACTGGGTAATTTATAAAGGAAAGGGGTTTAACTGACTCACAGTTCCACATGGCTGGGGAGGCCTCACAATCAAGGTAGAAGGCAAATGAAGAGCAAAGTCATGTCTTACATGGCAGCAGGCAGTAGAACTTGTGCAGGGGAACTCCCATTTATAAAACCATCAGATCTCATGAGACTCATTCACCACCATGAGAGCAGTATGAGGAAAACCGCCCCCATGATTCAATTATCTTCACCTGGCCCCACCTTTGACACGTGGGGATTATTACAATTCAAGCTGAGATTTGGGTGGGGGCACAGCCAAACCATATTATTCACCTCAGCCCCTCCCAAATCTCATGTCCTCACATTTTAAAACACAATCATGCCCTTCCAGCAGTTCCTCCAAGTCTCAATTTATTCTAGCATTCACTCAAATGTCCAAGTCCAAAGTCTTATCTGAGACAAGGCAACTCTCTTCTGCCTATGAGCCTGTAAAATCAAAAGCAAGTTGGTTACCTCCTAGATACAATGGGGGTACAGGCTTTGAGTAAATACACCCATTCCAAATGGGAGAAATTGGCCAAAATGAAAGGGCTACAGGCCCCATGAAAGTCTGAAATCCAGCAGGGCAGTCAAATCTTAAAAGCTCCAAAATGATCTCCTTTGACTCCATGTCTCACATCCAGGTAACACTGATGTAAGAGGTGGGCTCCCATTGCCTTAGGGAGCTCTGCCCCTGTGGTTTAGCAGGGTACAGCTCCCTTATGGCTGCTTTCAGGGGCTGGCATTGGGTGTCTGAGGCTTTTTTAGGTGCACAGTGCAAGCTGTTGGTGGATCTACCATTCTGGTGTCTGGAGGACCATGGCCGTCTTCTCACAGATCCATTAGGCAGCACCCCAGTGAGGACTGTCAGTGGGGGCTCCCACCCCACATTTTCCTTCCACACTACCCTAGCAGAAGTTCTCCATGAGGGCTCTGCCCCTGCAGCTCAGCTCTGCCTGGACATTCAGGCTTATCTATACATCCTCTGAAATGTAGCAGAGATTCCCAAACCTCAATTCTTGACTTCTATGCACCTGCAGACCCAACACACATGGAAGCTGCCAAGGCATGGGGCTTGCACCCCCTCCTCTGAATCCATGGCCTGAACTGTACCTTGGTCCCTTTTAATCATGGCTGGTGTGGCTGGCACACAGGGCACCAAATCCTTAGGCTGCACACAGCAGGGCGGGGGGTGGGGGGGCCAGGTTGTGGGGCTGGGACCAGCACACAAAACCATTTTTTCCTCCTAGGTCTCCAGTCATGTGATGAAAGGGACTGCTGTGAAGACCTCTGACATGCCCTAGAGACATATTTTCTCATTGTCTTGGCGATTAACATTTGGCTCCTTGTTACTTATGCAAATTTCTGCAGCTGGCTTTAATTTATCCTCAGAAAATGGGTTTTTCTTTTCTATCACATTACCAGGCTGCAAATTTTATAAACTTTTATGCTCTGCTTCCCTTTTAAACATAAGTTCCAATTCCAAATCATATCTTTGTGAATACATAAAACCAAATGCTTTTAATAGCACTCAAGTCACCTCTTGAATGCTTTACTGCTTAACAGTTTTTTTTTCTGCCAGATGCCCTAAATCATCTCTCTCAAGCTCAAAGTTTCACAGATTTCTAGGGAAGGGAACAACTAATACCAGTCTCTTTGCTAAGACATAGCAAGAGTCACCTTTATTCCAGTTCCCAATAAGTTTCTCATCTCTGTCTGTGAAAATGTCAACCTGGACTTCATTGTCCATATTACTATCAGCATTTTAGTAAAAGCCACTCAACAAATTTCTAGGAAGTTCCACTTTTTCACATCTTCCTGTCCTCTTCTGAGCCCTCCAAACTGTTCCAACCTTTGCCTGTTACTCAGTTCCAAAGTTGCTTCCACATTTTCAGGCATCTTTACAGCAGTACCCCATTTACTACATTAGTCTGTTCTCACACTGCTTATAAAGACATACCCAAAACTGGGCAATTTTTACAGGAAAGGGGTTTAATTGCTTCACAGTTTTAGATAGCTGGGGAGGCCTCACAATCATAGTGGAAGGTGAATGAGGAGCAAACTCATGTCTTATATGATGGCAGGCAAGAGAGCTTGTGCAGGGGAATGCCCATTTATAAAACCCGCAGATCTCATGAGACTTATTCACTACCATGAGAATGATACGGGGAAAAGTACCCCCATGATTCAATCATGTCCACCTGGTCCCACCCTTGACATGTGGCAATTATTACAATTCAAGTTGAGATTTGGGTGGGGACACAGCCAAACAATATTGGATATTTTGTTATTGCAGCAGAAAATGGACTAAGACACTTTGCATCCTGCACCCTTGCTATAATCATTTATTAATTTCAGGTGTCATAGCTATTTTTTTAATTTGTGTTTTATTTTCTTGGTTTTCTCAAAATTACTAGATCTGATTATTGCTTTCATTTAAAATTTGATACTAGGGATGTTTTAAAAATCATATTAGATATTCTAATTTACTAATTTCTGTTTTCATCTTTAAAAACACATTTTTCTTCCATTCTGCTTCCTTATGTTTGTTTTGTTACTTTTACCTAAACTTTGCTTTGAATAACTACTTCATATATTTCCATTTTTCTTTCTTTAATCACAAAAGTCTTTGTGCTACTAAATTTGACATTGAGTACATCTTTAGGCTCTAGCCTAAAAATAAAATTATAAGCTCCCCCAACTGTCTGAATGGACTGTCTCTTGTAGAAGGGGACCCCAAAGTAACCTTGAAAATGGAGTACTCAGCCATGACTCTGATGGGATAAGAGGATAAAAATATCCCCTCCCTTGCTAACCACAATTTGGCTTTCTTCCCTAAGGGCTCAACAGAAGCCAGTATGATCAAAAGTCTCCACCACTATTATCAACAACCATCTGACATTACGTCTTCTTTTTTGCCTGGTCACCTACTAGGTGACCATAGAGTGGTCCTGGCCAGTCTAAGGAGAATGTGCAGTAAGGGTTTTTTTGTCCTCCACTTCACTTTTTGATATCAGAGGGCCTAAAGCTTTACTGTCACTTTATGCTAACACTGCCATTTTTTTTTTGTACATTGGTTTTTTGTATTTTGTTTTTTTTTTCTTTGAGATGGAGTCTCACTCTGTCGCCCAGGCTGGAGTGCAGTGGCACGATCTCGGCTCACTGCAAGCTCTGCCTTCCGGGTTCACGCCATTCTCCTGCCTCAGCCTCCTGAGTAGCTGGGACTAAAGGTGCTCACCACCACACCTGGCTAAGTTTTTGTAGTTTTAGTAGAGATGGGGTTTCACCGTGTTAGCCAGGATGATCTTGATCTCCTGATCTCGTGATCCACCCTCCTCGGCCTCCCAAAGTGCTGGGATTACAGGCGTGAGCCACCTTGCCTGGCCTGTAAATTGGTTTTATGAAGGGTCATGAAGCTCAATTGTGCATGTGCATGTTTGTCCTTTCATAAATATTCATGACTCCTCTTATAGCTTATTGAATATGTACATTTGGTGATCCTGCATAAATTCCTGTTTCCTTTGCCCCTCCCTTGCTGGAAACTATACTGCTCAGCCTTTCAGAATAACCACCCTGCAGCCTGCAATGCTTTATGCGAAATAAAACCCTCATTTCCAAATTTATAAACCTCATCATTCTTCAGTTGACAATATGTATCTTATGCCTAGAGTATAATAGGTGACAGGCTATTAAGTCATATGGCTGAAGAATTTACTTGCTCTGAAACACTGGGCATGTAAAATGAGAACAATGATAGTATCCTCCATGCAAGATAGTTGTAATGATTAAATGAAATAATCAATGAAAAAGAATTCATAAGTATTTATTTTCCATTATTTTTATTTTAATTTTTAAATTATTTAATATTTTTATTTTTTATAATTTTAATAAAACAAAAAAGTATTTTACTTTTACTAATATTTATATATATTTGGAGATACATTTTTGAATACATATTTATTTAGGTTCAAAATGTAAGAGGCCTCTGTTAAAACGTATTTATAAATTATTTTATTGAAATTATCTGTCTTTCTTTTTCTTTTCTTTCTTTCTTTTTTTTGAGACGGAGTCTTTTTTTTTTTGGCTCCGTCGCCAGGCTGGAGCGCAGTGGCTCCATCTCGGCCACTGTATCCTCTGTCTCCCGTGTTCAAGCAGTTCTCCTGCCTCAAGCTCCCAAGTAGCTGGGACTATAGGCGGGCACCACCATGCCCAGCTAATTTTTGTATTTTTAGTAGAGATGGGGTTTCACCATGCTGGTAAGAATGGTCTTGATCTCTTGACCTCATGATCCACCCACCTCGGCCTCCACTTTTGGATTACACTTTGGGATTACAGGCATAAGCCACTGTGCCTGGCCTATTTTTATTTTCTAATCTGAAAGTAAGTGAGAGATTATAGAGATAGCTTATATAAACTATCTTATAAGGTATGAATTTCTTCCAGTTCAATCATGGTATTTTCAATACATTTTTTTTTCATATTTATATGCTATGTAATTTATAAGACATATTTATGACTTACAGTTTCATTATGGAGTAGGGAACTCATTACTGTATGAAGCATAGCCAGGTCCATTTGTTTACATATTAACTATGTCTGCTTTCACATTACAATGCCAAAGTTTGGTAGTTGAAAAAGGCAACTGTCCACAAAACCTAAAATATTTACTTTCTTTGCCTTCACAGGACATATGTTTGCCTATCCTGTATTTAGGCTTCTGGAGACATTAAATATTTAGCATTTTCTGTGTGACATATTGTATTTTTTATCTTTCTTAACTAGGATAGCCTGCTTTATTTCTGGGGTAAAATTTGTAGGCTTAGATGAAGCCTGGAATGGTAAGAGACAAAGTAGAGGTTCACAGAAAGGCAGTTAGAATAAAAAGGCCACCATGTTCATAACCATTTCTCACAAAGCTCCAGGTAGCAATGGCCCCACTTATGCAACATGTGGGACTAATATATGTATCAGGAAAGGGGTAGCTGGTCTTTTTCATTCAGATAATCTTCTCAGGAATATAAGGCCTCTCAACATATTTTAGAAAGAGGTATTTATCCTGTTAGAGGGATTTCATAGTGTTGTTTTTAAAGACAAGTTGAGAGAAGGGGAACCATTGATAGAATTTTTAAAATTAATTTTAAATTTCATAGAAATTTAAGGATAATTTTAAGTTATAAGCTACAATGATATAAAAAATGACAAAAAATGATGAACAGGCCAATCAAACTACTGTTTTGGGCTCCCCCACAAAAAAAATTGAAGATTTTCTGAGATAGGTTCCCATTTTGATGATGTTTTTCTCTTTCTACCAAAATGCTGATTTTGAAATATCACCAGTGTTGTATCTCCATTTATTTAAAGAGGCTTTGAAAGATTTTTTTTAAATGTCAAGAAAGAGTTGATTAGAAATTAATTTACAAAATAAATATATAGAGCATAGCAATTTCAAGATACTCTGGGACATGACATTCAATTAAAGAAACATAAATAATCAAATAACCACAGAGTCAAGCAACATGAACTTAAAGAACGAACCATAATATTTACTAGAGAAAAAAAATGCTTCTTGTAACCTAGTTGTTTAAAATCTGTATGCAAACTCCAAGCACTTATTATCTCGGATCATTTGGGCACTTAATCATATACTATCAGGGGAACCAGCCCCCAGTATTTCACCGTAGGTCCTTTCTATTTTCCCTAAGTGTCGGCCAGTCTGAGAAATAAAGAGAAAGTATACAAAGAGAGAAATTTTACAGCTGGGCCTCTGGGGGTGACATCATGATGACATGACATCATCATGTTCCATGATGCCCCTTGAGCCACAAAACCAGCAAGTTTTCATTAGGGATTTCAAAAGGGGAGGGAGGTACGAACAGGAAGTAAGTCACAAAGATCACATGCTACAAAGTGCAATAAAAGATCACAAGGGCAGAAGGGCAGAGCAAGATCACAAGGTGAGGGTGAAATTAGAATTACTGATGAGGTTCCATGTCCCACTGGGAATGCATTGTCATTGATAAGCATCTTAACAGGAAACAGTGTTTGAGAGCAGATAACCGTTCTGACTAGAATTCACCAGGCTGGAATTTCCTAATCCTAGCAAGCCTTAGGGCACTGCAGAAGACCAGGGCGTATTTCATCCCTTATGTTCAACTGCATAAGGCAGACACTCCCAGAGCGGCCTTCCATAGGCCTACCCCTGGGAATGCATTCCTTTCCCAGGGTTATTCCTTGCTGGGAAAAGAATTCAGCAGTATTTCTCCTGTTTGCTTTCTGCAATAAGAAAAATATGACTCTGTTCTGCCCGGCCCCGCAGGCGGTCAGACCTTATGGTTATCTCCCTTGTTCCCTGAAAATTGCTATTATCCTGTCCCTCTTTAGGGTGCCCAGATTTCATATTGTTCAAACACACATGTTTTTACAAACAATTTGTACAGATAATGCAATCATCACAGGGTCCTGAGGCAACATACATCCTCAGTTTACGAAGATGACGGGATTAAGAGATTAAAGTAAAGACAGGCATAGGAAATTATAAGAGTGTTGATTGAGGAAGTGGTAAATGTCCATGAAATCTTCACAATTTATGTTCAGAGATTGCAGTAAAGACAGGCGTAAGAAATTATAAAAGTATTAATTTGGGGAACAAATAAATGTCCATGAAATCTTCACAATTTATGTTCTTCCACCACGGCTTCAGCCAGTCCCTCCTTTCGGGGTCCCTGCCTTCCCACAACAATATCCAGTCTTATTGCATTATTGATCTGCCATGGTCCCTGCAGTCTAACTCCTGGATCATTAATTATTGATGAGTGAATATCTTGCTTTAAGAGCTAGATTCAAATTCCTTAAGACAAGAGATCAAGATTTTTATATGCACAAATTCTCTACTCATGAAATGTAATTGAACATGAAATAGAAACTAGGAGACCTGATATTTTTCTGGATACTCGTTATAGTCCTTTGTACTTGTTTAAGTCATATAAGCTGTCTGTGCTGGTTTACTTGTGCAACAGAGAAATGTCAATGAGAAAGCAAGATTCCTTCCTTCATGGAGTTTACATTCTAGTGGAGAAGTTAGACAATATATGATTATACAAATAGATAACACTTTCATAAGTAAGGGTAAAGAACTATGGAAAACAAACAAAAACAATAGAAACAGAAGCAATAGTGTGATAACTGTAGTGATAATGGGTTAGAGAGGGCAACTCCAGAATGAGTGTTCAAAGGTTGATATCCAGTTAATGAAAAGACCCAAGCCTCAAGGAAAGGAAAGAAAAGCATATTTGAAACTCAATAAGAAATAAGTATGAAGGTCCTGATGCAGAAACCAGCTCTACCTGCTCCAGTACAGGCCCATATTTGTCTGTGGCCTGAGCTCAGTTAGCAAGGGCAGAAAGCAACTGTTGGACATGAAGATGGAGAGGTGCTCAGGAGGGCACTGGAAGGTTTAAAACCAGAAAGTAAAGTGGTCCTCCAGTTAGGAAGCCATTGTTAAGATCTTGGTTAGAAATAAAGGTGGCTTGAAAGTCAGAGATTTTTGCAGGTTTTGGGTAAAGTATGTGGACGTAGGATATGTTTTAGAAAAAGAGCTTTGTAAATCTTACCACAATGTGAAAATTTAATGTATTCTGATTATAGTTACTCATTAAATATTTTAAATAAATTCATCTTAGAAATTACTTTCAACTTTTTACTCTCTTTTTAATATTAACTCACCTCCAAACACATTTCTATACTACTGTAGCTGTCTTTGTTTCCTTTGTCCTTTTTCAATACAACAAACTAGATTCTGATAAAATAATACCCGTGTGCATAGTTGCTACTTGCTAAATATTTGCTATATTAATGACTGCATAAATAAAATATGGCAAGCTTGTTACAGGGTTGATGGGTCAAGAAAATATTTGAATGAATGAAACATAGATTGAAAGGGTTTATTGCTGCCAGTTAAAGTCAGTCAACAGTCTCTTCATTTCAGGATGAGAATTTTATAATGTCACTGACCCTGGGATATGTGTTTACATGAAACTTCTTGGCAGCATTAGTTTAGTCTGGTAGCACAAAATAATGTATATAAATGGGCCTTGAAAAGAACAAAGCTTTGTGTCAATAATTGTAAGGATTGCTCCCATTTATTTTTCTGACCCCTATGTGTGTCAGATCTCATGCTAGGCATTTTTACGTATATTGTCTTGTTTAATTCTCACAAAAATCATGAAAGATAAATGTTATCATTTTATTTTAAAATTGAGGGAATTATTACTCAGTAATGTTATTTAACATCTGGATGAAGATGTATCTTTCAAACCCCACTCTCAATTATTCTATTGCATCAAGGATTTAGAATTGATTAAGAAATAAATATTAACTCACAAATATCTAGCAAATTATTAATTTCTTTGAAGAGTATCCTAGAAATTATGCTACATATGTTCCTAAAATAATCACAGAATTATAGATGGTAGAGATTTAGAGCTAGATCCATAAGGAACCAGATGCTTCCTCATATGCAATTTCTTGCCTGACTTTCACATGCTCAAGGTCACAGAAAAGCAAAGCTGGGATTCAAATCCAATTTGGTGCTCTTCAGACCATAGCATACTGGCTCAGAATTTGACATTTTGTTCATCTCTATGTTTATAAAAAGGCAAGATAAAAGACCCAGAGAAATCTATGAAAGGGCTCATTTTGCCATTGGTGAAAAAAGAAATTGTGATTTACTTGAAAGAAAAAGATGACATAATAAAAGTAACAAATAGCTTTAGCTTTAAAATATAGTATGCTCTAAAAAATGCCTGAAAATAATGAAACAAGGTTCTTAACACCATCATAAGAGTGTACTGCTCCAATGTAGAGAAATATAGAGGTGAAATGGAAGCTGTGAAATGTCAAAGGTAAACTTGGCCAATGTCAGCAGTGTGCGTTGCAGAAACCTCTGGAATGCATGACAGAGAAAGCAGGAGGATGTAGTAAACAACAAAAAGATCACTGCATTGAGCATTCCACAGATTTCTCAGCTGAAGAGGAATTTTCATTTCTCTGATGCTTTCAGCTCAACATGGGCCCCAAATGACAGATATGCAGTATGATTCTCTTACCACCCCACCCCCACACTGTGACCTCTGAGTGGAAAGAGACACCTACAGACATAAGCCTGGGGAAAGCAGATCTTTATGCTCAGGGACAATCTCTCTTGCATACATACTGGAAATGCTTTCTCTGATCCCACCCATAACAACAAACTCAGAATGCCCTCCACCCACACCAAATTCTTCAAAAATGACTAATTTCTATGCCATGTAATTAAGACAACCGATTTCTCAGAAAAAAAATGTGGCTGCATTGAGCATCAATTAGAGTTTTCTTTAAATGAGGATTTTTTTCTTATCTCTGCTGGATTTGCAGAGTCCTAGTTTTGTAAAGAGTTTCTTTCTTTCTTTCTTTCTTTTTTTTTTGAGACGAAGTCTCGCTCTGTCACCCAGGCTGGAGTGCAGTGGCGCGATCTTGGCTCACTGCAACCTCCACCTCCCGGGTTCATGCCATTCTCCTGCCTCAGCCTCCCAAGTAGCTGGGACTACAGGTGCCCGCCACCACGCTTGGCTAACTTTTTGTATTTTTAGTAGAGATGGGGTTTCACCATATTAGCCAGGATGGTCTGGATCTCCTGACCTGATGATCTGCCCACCTCAGCCTCCCAAAGTGCGGGGATTACAGGTGTGAGCCACTGTGCCTGGCCTGTAAAGGGTTTCAAGTGAATTCAGAGTAGACGTTCTGGATATTAATCACACCCATGATGATACACAAATATGAGAAACAAGGTCATTTAGATAGGCTATAATTTATTATGGTCCACAATGCTAGGAGTAAGTTAGAACCCTACGTTGAAATATGTTTTTGGGGTTTCCCATGCAATCTGTCACACTGATGGTTAAAAGTGAACTGCAGTGCCTAGGCTGAAAGTGGGATAGGGTGTTATTGGGAGTTGTACCTATTAATGTTTGAGAGATTTGATTTAAAAAATCACATCAGTTTACATGTTTATACCAACTTAGTTGCTTCCCCATTGTATTGTCATCCAGTCACAGCTCAATGTTTACCTTGTCCCATTGACTTAGAGGACTTGGAGAACCTTTACTTTCTTGTGGGGAAAAAAATGTAAAGGTGTTTTTAAATAAGTTAATGTAGCAGACAAAAAATTATAGAAATAAGAGCCAAGGGAAAATAAGAAAGATCCAAGATTGTTGCTTTTAAAGGGAGAGATATCTGAATCACATTGAGGAGCTGCCCCCAAAGTGTTCTATGCTTCTAATCTATGGCAGAACAAATCCTATTATTTTCCTATGTAGCGGCCATCTCATGGTAATTCAGTAATTTTTTATTTAATCTATTTCCTTGGTACTATACTTTACAGAATATGCTTCGTCTGTGTTGTTTTCTATCTGAATCCATCACCTAGTAAAGCCCTTAGCAAATGGAAGCTATTTAGCTCATATCTGTTGAACGAATAAATGCATATCCCTGTACTTCACTCTCCCAGTGGTATATCCTAATATTGGGTTTGGATGGATAAACTCATATGTGTTTTCAATGATCGGGGCATTTTATGCAAGGTCCTCTAATCTGTGGAGAAGACAGATCAACAAATAGTCTTGTATGTTTTGGTGTGAATATCCCTCAATATCAACATGGTATCAACAGGTGGATTTTGAGAAATGATTAGGTCATAGGGACTCTGCCCTCTGAACAGATTAGTGCTTTATAAAAGGGCTGGAGGAAACTAGTCTAGGCCTCTTTTCGGTCTTATGTTCTTTTACCTTGTGAGGACCCAGTGTCCTTTTCATCCAGAGGATGCAGTAACAAGGCTACATCTTGGGGACAGACAGCAACTCTCATCAGACATCAAATCTGCTGGCAACTTGATCTTTGGCTTTCCAACCTTAAGAAATATAAAAAATAAATTTTTATTATTCATAAATTACTCAGTCTGTGGTATTTTGTTGTAGCAACACAAATGGAGGAAGACACTGTGGTTAACACTATAGCCACTAGAGAAAGACACAGAGACTTCTGGGAACAGAGAAGAGCGCCTGGTTCAGCTCAGCAGATTGGCCTCTTTTGAGATTTCTTCCACCTTTCCTCCCACCTCCCATTATATTTCTTTGCTAATGCTTGGTATAAGTCTATATCAAATGCATTATTTCCTGGCCCACCCATGAGTCGTAAGTGTCTGTGCCCTTCCTCCACCTCCCTAAAAACGCAAGTCTCAGGTACAAACACTATTAGTTCTCCTTTTTGATAGGATTTCTGTTCCTTCTGTCCCATATCAAAGACTGGTCTCCCCTAGACCTCATTAGTGCCTCAACCTAAACTACCTACTTGGCTAGTACTTTAATGCATAATGCTCCACTCAATAAGTACTTAGTGAAAATATATTGTTCAGAACACTGACTTCTGAGCCTATAGCTGCTTAGATTTCTGGTTGATTGGGACATTCCTAAAAGCCAAATTCCCACATTCTAACTTTTGGAATTTTAAGCTCAACTCTATCAAAAAGTGATCATAGGCCTAACAATTTTGGGTCGTAAAGATTTTTATATGATTTTACATTAAACTTTACACAAATTTGATTGAATCCTTTGAATAATACTAGTATTTCTCTCAAAAAAGATGATTTGGAAAAACAAAATCTAAGTAAAGTTTGCCACATACATCTCTTTAGCCCTGCAAAAGCAAAGCAAGTGCTTTGTCAGTATTTCCATAGAACTTGCAAATAGAACACCCTTCACTAAGAATAACAGAGATACCATCTCACACCAGTTAGAATGGCAATCATTAAAAAGTCAGGAAACAACAGGTGCTGGAGAGGATGTGGAGAAATAGGAACACTTTTACACTGTTGGTGGGACTGTAAACTAGTTCAACCATTGTGGAAGTCAGTGTGGCGATTCCTCAGGGATCTAGAACTAGAAATACCATTTGACCCAGCCATGCCCTTACTGGGTATATACCCAAAGGACTATAAATCATGCTGCTATAAAGACACATGCACACGTATGTTTATTGCAGCATTATTCACAATAGCGAAGACTTGGAACCAACCCAAATGTCCAACAATGATAGATTGGATTAAGAAAATGTGGCACATATACACCATGGAATACTATGCAGCCATAAAAAATGATGAGTTCCTGTCCTTTGTAGGGACATGGATGAAATTGGAAATCATCATTCTCAGTAAACTATCGCAAGAACAAAAAACCAAACACCGCATATTCTCAGTCATAGGTGGGAATTGAACAATGAGAACATATGGACACAGGAAGGGGAACATCACACTCTGGGGACTGTTGCGGGGTGGGGGGAGGGGGGAGGGATAGCATTGGGAGATATACCTAATGCTAGACGACGAGTTAGTGGGTGCAGCACACCAGCATGGCACATGTATACATATGTAACTAACCTGCAAAATGTGCACATGTACCCTAAAACTTAAAGTATAATAATAAAAGAAAAAAAACTTTAAAAAAAAAAGAAAAGAAAAGCAGATAACTTGCATGAAATGAGCCTCCTGGTACTTTTTTTATCATAAAAATCTCTCGAACTCCTTTCATCTCACCTGTAAATTGGCTGTTATGATTATCCCAATTTTACAGATGAGTAAACTAAGTTTAACAGAATTTTTACAATTTTCCCATGGTCACATCTGCTGCTAAGCAGCAAAGCAGGAAATGTGACCGCAGTTCTGACTCTCCCCAAAGCTTCTCTCAGAGAAATAGAATCAAGTGGTAAAGAACATTTGGGATTTAAATCTAGACTTGTAACCACCCAATGGATTTATTTTGCCTGCTGCCCAGATAGAAGCAATTTATCAAGACAGGGTAATCGCAATAGAGATAGAGTTTAATTTTTGCAGAGCCAATTGAATGGATGACCAGAGTTTTATTATTACTCAAATCAGTCTCCCCTAAAATTCAGAGGCTAGGTTTATTCAAGGATAGTTTGGTAGGCCAGAGAATGGTGCTACTGATTTGTGGGGCATACAATGACAGAGATATGGAAAATAGTCTGCTTCTGGGTGGGGCCACAGGACCAGTTGGCAAGTCTGGGTGGAGCTCTCATCAGAAATGTGAAAACCTGAAAAGACATCTCAAAAGGCCAATCCTAGGTCTTACAATAGTGCTGTTTTCTTCAGGGGGTTAAAGGCAAGACAGGGATTGTTTAGATCAGATCGCTTTCACTGCCATAATTTTCTCACTGTTACAATTTTTGCAAAGGCAGTTTCAGTCTGGCTAGAGTTCCAGTCCAGTCTCTTCTGTATGACCCTGAGCATATTATGAAACTTCCTTGAGCACAGTTTTACTATAAGTCAAGTGGGAATAAAAATAATTAAAATAGTTGTTGAATATGTTTAATGGGCTTAATGGGAGAACCAACGGGTTCTCCTTGCCCACTACCTAGCAGAGCCAATTATCAAGACAGGGGAATTGCAATAGAGGAAGAGTTTAATTCATGCAGAGCTGGCTGTATGGGAGACTAGAGTTTTATTATTACTCAAATCAGTCTCCGTGAAAACTTGGAGACTAGAGTTTTCAAGGATAATTTGGTGGGTAGGGGTTGAAGAGTGGGGAGTACTGATTGGTCGTGTCTGAGATGAAATCATAGGGAGTCAAAGTTATCTTTTTGTAGAGTCCGTTCCTGGGTGGAGGCCACAAAACCAGATGAGCCAGTTTACACATCTGGGTGGTGCCAACTAATCCATCAAGTGCAGGGCCTGCAAAATATCTCAAGCGCTTAGGTTTTACAATAGTGATGTTATCCCTAGGAGCAATTTAGGGAGGGTGAGAATCTTGCAGCCTCCAGCTGCATGACTCCTAAACCATAATTTCTAAACTTGCGGCTAATTTTGTAGTCCTACAAAGGCAATCTAGTCCCCAGGAAGGAAGGGAGTTTGGGGAAAGGACTGTTATCATCTTTGTTTCAAAGTTAAACTATAAACTAAGTTCCTCCCAAAGTTTATTTGGTTTATGCCCAGGAATGAACAAGGACAGCTTGGAGATTAGAAAAAAGATGGAATCAGTTAGGTCAGACTTCTTTCAGTGTTATAATTTCCTCAGTTATAATTTTTGCAAAGGCAGTTTTAGAGATATGGGCGTTCACAATTTTTTAAACTAATTTGATGGAATTGTTTTCAAAAAGCTTTCTATAGGGTGCAAAAGTAATAAGAATAGTGCTTTGTCTCAGCAACTGCCTTGCATCATAATGTTAAACTCCCAGACTACAATCCCCACTTCCTATATCTATGTTGAAGAAAGATATATTTTAAATTATCTAGGTTTCTCATACTCCTTGGTTTACGTATTTTAAAATCCATTGGTGAGTTCTGATTGCAAGTAGGTTATTTTGAGGGTCCTATGGAACCATCACTGTGGAGCTGCCATGGCTGACAGGGACGACCTGGTGACCCGTTCGATGGTGGGATTCTAAGGAGTGACAGCTTGAGATATAGCACATGTGCTTGGAGAGCTTTGCAGGGACAGCAGACTGCATTATTGGCCTTACTGTTTCACAATGTCAAGGCATTATAGGGACATGACTGTTAACAACAGAGCGTGCCATTGTTTTGCTGGTATTTTTTCTCAAGCCTTTCTGAGTGACAGTCCCTGGGGAGAGTGAATTATCATCCTTAACTTGTAACTTAACTGCTCCTGTTGTCATTCTGCATAATTGCTGTCACCCAGGTAAAACTAAGTTGTTTTTCTCCCTGGTAAATTCTCCCACACTCAGCGTGGAGCCCTTCAGGCAAGGCAGGCAGTAGGGAACCTGGGCAGATAATGTGGCTATTTAAAGGCATCCTGGAAAGGGGGAATCTTTAAAAGGCTTTTTCTCTAAAGACTAAGGCCAGGTGCAGTGAAGATACTAGTTTAAATAACTGAAGTTGCAATTCACTTCACAATTACAAGCATAGGGATTATAATAGTATGAACCATATTGCAGTTGTGAAAATTAAATTAGTTGATACATGAAAAGTGTGTGGCACAAAAGATGGCAGTGTGTTCACTGTGTGTTCAGTGTGCGGCACAAAAGATCTCAGCAAGGGTTGGCTTTTCTTACTTTGTAATATTATGTGCTTATTCATTACAACCATCTTTCAAGGTAGTAATTATGATTCTCATTTTTTAGATAAGAAAACTGAACTTTTTTGGAGCTGGAATTTAGAAGTAAGTAGGTTTAAGTCTAATGCAGATGGGCTTAACTTCCAAAAAAGCTCTCTAGATTCAGCAAGTAACTAGATTCACCAAGGGAAAGCTCTCTAGATTTTCTTTTTTCTTTCTTCTTTTTTTTTTTTTTTTGGCCAAGTAAGATGTGAGAAGAGCTTGTCACTCAGTGGAAATTATTATAGAATATAGGGTTTATCAAATAGCACCTTTATTTGAATAAATTATTTTATTTTTTCAAAAACCGTATTTTCATAAAACTAATATAACAAGCTAAATACAATAACCAATTTTGAAAAACAACTGCTTCAATAAATTATTTGCTTTCATGAAGAGCCTGAGGCTGATAATAGATATTGATAATAATGCTTACCACAAGAGTAATAGTAAATACAATTACAATAATGATAGTGATGTTGATAATAATAATAAAATAATAATGTATACCATTTATTGACCCTTTACTATAAGCCAAGCATTGTTCTAAGAACTTGCCATCAATATCCCATTTAATTCTCATTAGGCAGGTGCTATTATTATCATTTATTTATATATTATAAAATTGAAACTCAGAAAGATGAAGTAAAATACTGGAAGTCACAGTTGCTACATGGATGAGACAGGATTTGATTTCAGGCTATCAGGCATCAGAATTGTGTTTTTTATACAGCTAGAAAATGACACATTAGGACTCGAACCCAACACTCCCCTTCTTCCATGTTCATTCTCTTTTCTTTTTGTTCAAATGGGTGCTGAGCTTGGATGCCCTTTGACCAACATTTAGATTTTCTATAAAACTAGGTAGCACACACCCATAAGATTTGAGAAAGCAAAATTTACTTGACTATGGTATGGTGCATACTGGCAATGCCCAAATAAATAAATTGACAATGCCCAAATAAATAAATCAAGAGTAAATATAATATAAAAATTGAGTTCACTGACTGCATAGATGATTCTTAATAAGGTCTGGAAGAGTGGGAGAGGTGGCACAAGAATATGGGTAGGGATGGAGGCTACAGCCTGGGAAGCAAAGGAAGGATCTTGGGAGACGTACGTTAAATGAGCACTTTCATAGGAGTATGGTTTTCATTATATACAAACCACAGAAAGTAAAACTCAGCAAAATCTTTGCTAGTGCGTATAGGTCATGGGTTAAAAAGAGAGGATGAACCACTTCTTAAAGATGTATCTACTTTTTATCAACACATACTTTAGGTTCAGACTGACCTATGCTTAAATACTGATTACACTTTTGAGTAAGTGAAATCAGCTGAGTTTCAGTTTGATCATCTTTAAAAGAGAGATTTTGATACTTTTCTTGCAGACATTGTTCCTAGCACATGGTAAAAACCCTATAACCAAAACCTATTATTACTATTATTATCTATTTTAATAAAAATTTAAAGTATTATTTGTTTAATGACAAAAACACCAGTAGTTTTGATAAATGCATATTCCCATTAATTTTATTATTGATACTTCATAATCTATTCAATATCTCTTTCTCTAAGTACTAATAATTGCACTCACTTAAAGTTACCCACTTTTACCTCTATTTTCTTTATTTTTTTGTCTCTCTTTTCCCTATTTTTTTTCCCAGGATCTCTCTGCTTCCCTTTTTCAAACCAGGTTATCTCTTTAGTTTACACTTCATGACTTTTTCTCTTTAAGGTACTCAAAACAAGAAATCCTAATTTTCACAGCAGATGTAAGTATTTTGTTTCAAAAATAAGCAAACAAACACAAACAGCAATTTTAACTCCTTATGCTCACTGGGAGAAAGCAGATATTGTAATCTGGACATTTCTTGATGCAATTCCTCACAAGCAATCTTAAAATGTACAAAGGTTTGGCTTCATATTGATGGGCTTTCAAAAATAATGTGTAGACCAGCCTGACCCTCCAGAGGTGCAGAGTTGCAAATTCCAGCTACATTATTTGAAGGGTTAAAGTCATTGTGAAGAGAAGCAGAACAATACACCCCAGTGATCAGTTGGTGGTGACACTGCCGCTTTCTCATGGTCTGGACCTTAGGCACCAGGGTCAGACATTTTGCAATTGCCTTGACGGTTGCAGGGAGGAGTTATGATATTTAACCTAGGACACCAGCCAACAATTATTTATCTGTCAAAACTTTTCAAATATAATTCAGTGTTACTGGGTCCTGCTGAGCCTGAGACTGCCAACCTGTCTGAGTTCCATAAGAAAGATCTTCAGATAATTTCTGTAAAGGCAGACAAGGGCAGCCCCATCACCAAAACTCAGAGGTAAGAAGGGAATAAAGACAATTTTTAACCACTCTTCTCTTTCATTAAAAACAATCAAAATGTCTCTGACTTTTGACTGAATTTTGAGTCAGGAAAAGCTATGCCTCTGGATTATAAAAGCTGGCTCTGCAGCACCTGGTTTTCCAGGAGTTAGAGAAGTGTCAAACTGGCTTAACTCAAACCTGCTTGTGCACCGCCTTTGAAATTTGGGCACACTAACCTCTTCGAGGCCACCTTCAGAGTTCATTTTCATGCTCTGATCCCCAAATCTGCTGGTTCTCTCTCAATCTCTGTACTCTTCAGTTAAAATGGCACAGTGGGATGACATTTGATTTGCAGAAGATAGAAGCATAATCATTGCCTTGGATTCAGTCCTATTAAAAATTTCCCTGAGAACAAGTTTACTTGGGGGAGGAAGGAGAAAGAAAAAGGAAATCTCTATCTCTCTCTCTCTCTCTGTGTGTGTGTGTGTGTGTGTGTGTGTGTGTGTGTGTGTGCGCGCGCGCGCGCGTGCATGCGCATGTGTGGTGTGGAAGGTGGGGACATCCTTAGAGCTCTGCTGATAAAATCAGCAGAGATTTGAGAGTGCATTACAGTTTTATTTTTTGACCAAACCGTAATGCTGGGGGATTTGACTGCTGGGAGAAAAGAGGACACATTTGTCAGACTTTTCACTTCAATATATGCTTGTGCAGTTGGTAAATAAAATACTTGAGTAGATGTGAATTGCTCTGTTGTCCCGTGGCTTTAGGGCTAAGGGTTTACCTTATAGTTTTGCAAGTCCTCCTTTAACTTATAACAGCTTTGTACTGAGTGAAGATATGTGAGAGTCCTTACCTTATAGAAAAGCAGCTGAAAAATCAATGTGCCTACTGAAAACTGAACTCACAGGTTCAGAAGAAGAATGCTTTAAATATCAATAAATGTGTTTCAGAAAAATGTGGTGTTTCTGCCTACTGTGTGACTTGTGTGTAAATTCTAGGACATAGCATGTGCTTGATAAATGACTACTGGATGAATGCATGTGCTATTTATATAAGACATATTTCATAACAGCTAACTAGCTAACTGTTCTGCTCTTATTGTAGGTAATGGGTCAGTAATAGGTCCATGTGATGTTGAAAAGAAAATAAGTTGGAAAGGAGGCCAGTTCAACTTAGGTGCTCAATACCTGGTGGTTGGATACATTAAAAATTCACTCCTGAAAAGATGGTCAGTCAAGTCATTTTATGCTGCCCGTATTTTGTTTCAAGGTTATGAGACTCTAGGCATAAGCAGAACATAACTAAACACAAATTAGAAAAAAACCTGAAATAGATTGCTATATATTGTTTTTGTAAAAGGAATGGCAATTTTTTAAAATTATACTTTAAGTTCTAGGGTACATGTGCACAGCATGCAGGTTTCTTACATATGTATACATGTGCCATGTTGGTGTGCTGCACCCATTAACTCGTCATTTACATTAGGTATTTCTGCTAATGCTATCCCTCCCTACACCCCACGACAGGCCCCGGTGTGTGATGTTCCCCATCCTCTGTCCAAGTGTTCTCATTGTTCAATTCCCACCTACGAGTGAGAACATGCGGTGTGACTCCACCTCTGGGCAATTGTTTATATGCCATTATATTAAACAATTATACATATAATTGTTTAACATTGTAGAAACATTTATTATATAAGATTATATAAACAATTGTCATTCCTTTTAAAGAAAAAAATTCCCATAGCAATCTATTTCAGGATTTTTTGAAAAAAGTTGTTTAAGTCATAAATAAAACATTTTCCTTGATTTAGAAGGAAAGAGGAATTGATCCCATAGCTGCCCAGAGAGCAAGAACTCTTCATAGAGAAGGAGGTGACATTCTTTCCGTCCATAAATTACTGGTATAATTCTTAGTAACAGACTAATCATTACTTCAGGCTTTCCAGCTGAGTTAAACCAACATGATGATGTGAGGACCATTAAGAGGTGGGTAGATCACGAGGTCAGGAGTTCCAGACCAGCCTGGCCAATATGGTGAAACCCCATCTCACTAAAAAATACAAAAATTAGCTGGATGTGGTGATGAGCACCTGTAGTCCCAGCTACTCGGGAGGCTGAGGCAGGAGAATCGCTGGAACCGAGGAGGTAGAGGCTGCAGTGAGCCAAGATGGCTCCGCTGCACTTCAGCCTGGGCGACAGACTGAGACTCCATCTCAAAAAAATAAAAATAAAAATAAAAAACAGAAAATGTCTTGTTGGTCACATACGTATGTATATATTTTTAAACCGCTTTGTTAAGGCACAATTAGCATGTAAAAAGTTTTGCTTATTTGATGCATGCAACTCAATGAGTTTAGGAATAAGTGATGAAACCATCACTACAAACAAAGCCATAGACATATCCCTCACCTCCCAAATTTTCTTCTGCCTTCTTTGTTATTGCCATCATCATCAATGTGTGTATGTGTGTGTGTGTTTGATTAGAACATATAAGATATGCTCTCAGAAAATTTTAAGAATATGATATACTATGTTAGCTCTTGGTACTATTCTGTATGGTAGATCTCCGGAGCTTACTTATCTTACAAAACTGAAATTTTGTACCCTTTGTAAGTCAAATATATTGTTAATGTCAGGCCTCTGGACCCAAGCCTGTACGTATGCATCCAGATGGCCTGAAGTAACTGAAGACTGACAAAAGAAGTGAAAATGGCCTGTTCCTGCCTTAACTGATGCCATTACCTTGTGAAATTCTTTCTCCTGGCTCATTCTGGCTCAAAAGCTCCCCCACTGAGCACCTTGTGACCCCCACCCCTGCCAGCCAGAGAACAACCCCCTTTGATTGTAATTTTCCACTACCTACTCAAATCCTATAAAACGGCCCCACCCCTATCTCCCTTTGCTGACTCTCTTTTCGGACTCAACCCGCTTGCACCCAGGTGATTAAAAAGCTTTATTGCTCACACAAAGCCTGTTTGGTGGTCTCGTCACACAGATGCGCGTGATATTTGGTGCCGTGACTCAGATCGGGGGACCTCCCTTGGAGATCAATCCCTTGTCCTCCTGCTCTTTGCTCCATGAGAAAGATCCACCTATGACCTCGGGTCCTCAGACCAACCAGCCCAAGGAACATCTCACCAATTTTAAATTGGGTAAGCGGCCTCTTTTTACTTTCTTCTCCAACCTTTCTCACTATCCCTCAACCTCTTTTCTCCTTTCAATCTTGGCTCCATCCTTCAATGTCTCCCTTCTCTTAATTTCAATTCCTTTCCTTTTCTGGTAGAGACAGAGGAGACGCGTTTTATCCCTGAACCCACTGATGTATTTAATGATATTTTTCTCTTTACTTTTACACAAAGGAAGCATAGGGTCAAATTTCCTACTCTGCTACAGACTAGGTAAGGATAATAATATTTATCTTATAGTGTGATGAAGAACAAATGAATTAGTAATGCAAAGTATTTATTGTAAAGTACAAACTTTGCCATTGAGTCTGAACCCCTTGATACCACAGGAAGTGATGTAAACACTTGCAGGTTTTCGAGGCCTCTGGCCACACCTAGCATCCAGGAAGGGTTCATCTCAATGGGATGAGATGGCCATGGGATCTTCTAGGCCTTGTGATGTCTTCTCAAACACCTATTTACCGCTGCCTTTGTAAATCCTTCCTTCCTCTTGCCAACTCAAATTGAACTGATTTCTTGATTCATGGTGTCACCCTGGTATTCTGTATATACCAACATTTCTCAGCCTTGGCGCTTATTGACACATGGGACTGGATAATTGTTGTTTGTGGGTGGCTATCCTCTTTACTGTGAGGTATTTATCAGCACCCATACCCCTATCTGCTAGATGCCAGTAACTCCCTCCCAGCCGTGGCAACCAAAAATGTCTCCAGATATTGCCAAATATCTCTTAGTGGACAAAACTGCCCCAGTTGAGAAACACTGGTTGTATCATTTATAACGTTTTATTGTACCTATTTAATAAACATCCATATAGCACATATGTCAAACATTTTTTCTAAAAGCATTGCATATGTTAATAGTAATCCTATGAGTTAGGTGCTGGTATCACATCCAGTTTACAATTGAGGAAACTGAAGAACTGAAAGTTTAGAGCTGAGAAAATTTAGGCACAAAGAAGCTAAATGACATCTCCAGGCTAATATATGGAGAGGGGATTTCTATTCCAGTGGTTTGTTTCCAGAGCCCATGCTGCCAACCACCATGCTATGCTTAATCTCCAGTAAATGAATTTGTTTCCACCCTGAATGCGCAAAGCCCAGGGTGTGGGGGGAGTGGGGATGGGACTCAGAGTCTATAATTACCTGAAATAATCTAAAATTATTAATAAATATAAATAATGTTACTAATAAAGCAGGAGCCATGGGCGAAAGATATTATCAAAATAAATCTCACATGTAAGTAGATGGTAATTCCAAAGCATCAAGCACAGTGTAGAATTCCAGCTACATGAAGAAGTGCCTTTCTACATTCCTACCTCTTTAGCAAGATGTGTTTTATATCACATAGGGGAGGGAAGGTTTCAAGTCTTATGTATTAACTAATTTCTAGACGAGGAAACAGATTTAGGGAGATTAGATCACTTCCCAATATCATAAGGCCAGGGAACAGCAGAAGCAGGTTCAGATTCAGTCTTTTAACATGCCGTCCAGTGCTCTTTACTAATTTCTATGGTTTTTTTTTCATTCTCTGGCAACTCTAATCTCATTATCAAAATAATCATTCTCATCATTTTCATGATCCATAATTATTCTTTTCTATAACTATTTTGGTTATTTATTAAAAACCCACAGTGTATGGCTTACTTTACCTTTTTTCATCCATCACAGAGAAATTAAAAGCTCAAAATGTTAAACACATCTACGAATGAGTCTGTTATCATCTATGCCATTATTCAAATTATTCTCAGCTCTTACCAGATCACTAGGTTTTGTTTCTTTCACAGTCAAACTTCCTGATGTTCTGCATAAATGATGTTTGATTTACTGACATGAGGAATAATCTTTTCCTAACGATTACAATGTCAGATGCAGTGGTGGAACTATTATAGAATTATTAGAACATTCCAAATGTTCAAATTACACTCCGATGGTCCTTTATAGAATCATTCTTTGGTCTTCCAATGGTCACTATGACAGATGATAATTGTACAACTGCTGTTCTGACTCATGATTAGAGCAACCAGAAAGAATTTTAAATTATCAACAAATTTAAATATGTATAATGTTACTAATAAAACAGCGTCACAGCTGAATATCATCAAAATAAATCTTACATGCAAGTAGATATTTTTCACCTAAGTTTTATATGATTTGTGGAACATTTAGAAGGTCCTTTGCTTCCTCTAAATGTCTACTTACTCAAGGGTTATAATGTCTTAAGTCCTAGTATTAGTGAATGAAGCCTTTTACTTACTATGTTCTTTAAAAAGGCAATAGCCCTGGGAAGGAAGTGCTAATTAAAATTAATTCACACCCAGGTATTAACAGCAGGGCATAGTAATTTCTAGACACAGCTAAAAGACTTACTAACTTATCTTGCTACTTTGAACAAATCACTTAACCTCTCTCAGCTTGTGTTTTTTCATCTGGAAAACAGAAATGATGAAATCGACCTGCAAATTCCTATTGTGAGCATTAAATAATTAACACAAATAAAAACACTTTTTAAAGAGTAATACGGCTAATTTTTTTTGCCGAGATTTTGTGTCATTCTTCTAACTAAAAGCACAAGACCTAAGACTGATAAATGCCCAAGATGAAGGCGTTTAAAATAGAATACCTGAACTTCAAATTTTTAGCCACCATAATCCCTGCATGAATTTTTTTTTTAATGATGAGTGTTCAGGATTTGTGGAATATTTGAGAGAAAATCGAAGGCCAAACTGACTATAATGTTACTGCCAACAGATAACTCAAATGCTTAGCTCCCTTCCCGCAACTCTATACCAATTACCCATGATCCTTCCGCACTTCTGGCTCTCCCTTTTGCAAATGAGAAGACATTTTTCTTCTCCTGATTTGGATGTTTCAATCCAAAATGAAAGTTATATGACTATATTGACTCAGGGAAATGCCATTGAAGACCATCTACTACATGAGTAAAACCAATGCTTACTATTAACCGGCCTAAGCAAAGAGATTGGGGTCTATGCATTTGGAAACCAATATATGAATGTTCTGGCATCTGCCAATCTAAATGCTAACAGTAGAAAAAAAAAAGCCTTATTGTATTCAGGATGGTCGCCTGAATGAACACTGTGGTTGTCAAGAGCCTGAGAAGTTTCTAACTGCTCTCTAGCTCCTAAAATTCCACTATTAGGGAGTTCTTAGACTGACCAGGTGTTCATAAAGTACAAATATTATCTTGGGGAGAGGATAGACCCAATAAAGGACTGCCCACCCAGACTAAGAACAGAAACAGTCAACTATTCATCACTTTCCTCTATCTAGATTCATAGTCATTTCCCACTATTGGCCATTCGCTCTGCCAGGCACTTTTACAAACTTTGCCTATTAAATTTCCCAGCAAATCAGTGACAAAGTTAGGTATTCTCATTCTCTTTGTGTTACTGATAAACTTACTTAATCTATAGGAGCTAAATATATGGGGGTCAGGTGTGGTGCTGAGACTCAAACTTTAATGTCCTTGCTTTATCCCTTGCACACAAAACCATGGAATGAATGAAGCTTAACATATTACATGGGAAAGTCCTAACAATATTTTAGAACCACAGTCCTCTGAACTGCTATGGTTTTTTATTTAAATCTCTTACTGCTTGTATTACCTTTTTTTTTTTAATATCCTAACTATTGATGAGCATCTGCCCTGCTAGAATACTGTGTTGTGGCATTTCCCACAATTCCAAGCATTTTATCTTTTCATTATGTTCATTCATTCATTCATTCATTCATTCCTCTGTTATTTTGGGGTCCATGAATACAGAAATAAATGCAATGAACTTAGCCTAGTGATTCTCACTTCAACTCTTGTCAAATGAATGAAATGCAGCCTTCCTTGACTATTTTAGTCACTTCCCTAAATCCCTGGAGATATAAAGTATCCTTTCATAGCTCTTCACTCACACGTGTTTTTTATTTTAGGATTTCTTTTCCACATCAAGTATGTATTTCCAGCAAGTGATACCCAAGGTCTGGGAAATAGCTTCTCACTTGGTAGAACCTTTTGTCGCCTATTTCAAAGACAAATCTATGTTTCACTTCCATCTCACTTTTGCTTTTACAGCCATAAACTTGTCTGTACTCATTATAGTTGTGATTGCTGACATGGATAATCAGCCCAATATGTAAAGAGGATTTTCAGAATTTCCACAAGGCTAGAGGAGTTCCCTGGGTGAAATTTGCCCAAGTTCACATAAAATTCCTGTGCTTGCATGTAATTAGTTTCAAGCTTTTACTTTCTAAGTTATTGACTCCTGGGAGCAGCACACCCACACCTTGCCTTTTTGTTTGTTGAGTTTATTTTTAATATTCTCTGGCATTGCTTTTTACAAAATAATTTTTACCTTTATAATACTTTTTGATTTACAGGAAAGTTGCAAAGATAATAAAGAGTGTTTCCATATATACATCACCAATTTTTTCCATTGTCAACATCTTGCATTTTCCTGGCACACTTGCCAAAACTAAAAAAACTAAAAAACTGGACATTGGTACATTACTACTGCCAAAAATTCAGACACCATTTTTTTATCCCAGTATCCAATCCAGGCTACCACACTGCATTTGGTTGTCATATCTCTACAGTTCTGTGACAGTCTTTTCTTGTTTTTTTATGACTTTGACACTGTTAAAGATTATTGGCCAGCTATCTTGTATAATTGCCCTCAATCTGTGTTTTTTTAACGTTTTCTTCACAATTAGACTGGGGATAATGAGTTTGGGCAGAATATCACAGAAGTAAAAGTTGCTTCTTCTCATATTATCTTATCAGAAGTACATGACATCCACATGACATGCTGGTGATGGCATCCATTATTAGTTGATTGACACAGTGTTTTTCAGGTTTCTCCATTGTACAGTTATTATTTTTTCTCTTTCCTTGTGCTATTCTTAGGAAACAATTACCAACTCTAGCATATTCTCAAGGGAGATGCAGGAAATCTAAACTCTTCCGTTCTGAGAATTGGAATTAAATTTATTCTGCAAGAATTGTTGAAGGTTGCTTCATCACATTTATTCATTTATTCAACACTTTATATCATTATGGAGTCATGAATTTATTTTATACTTTAGGACCTGATGCAACACTATGTTATTTATTGTGTTTAAATTGTTCCAGCTCTGACCATCAGGAGCTACTTTTGGTTCTACCACTGCTTTTTATTTTATGTGCTGACAGAAATAAATTTGCTAACCAATGTCTACTTTGAGAATTAATACAGTTCAACACTTGATTAAGCAGTCGTAAGATAACATGAAAAAGTATAAAAATTAAAAATCACAAAATTAAAAGGAAAAAGCACCATGAGGTCAAGGACTTTGATTTAATGTTGGGTCTCCGGTACTTACCGCGATTATAACTGTGGTCACTGACAGGGATAATAGGACTTTGTCTGGTTTACTGTTGGGTCTCTGGTACTTACAGCAGCACCTAACACATGGTAAAGGCTCCATAACTATTTGTAAATTTATTGTTTAAGAAAATTATATCCTGTAAATTGCTTGATGAAATTATTTCTTACAACTATATTATCTTTAACTGTTCTTTCTCAGCTGACTTCTGTCACACAAATGCATGTGCACATGCATGTGTGCACACATAAGTAAATATATACCCTAATGAGGCAGAGAGGCAGCATTTACTTCTTACCTCTCCTTTCTCTCTCTTCTCCATCATACTCTCACCAACTTCATAATTTTTAGTCTAGTCTTTTTCAGTCTTTTCTCATTCCACTCTGGCATGGGATTATTTATAAATTGAGGTCAGTACCTTCTAGAAATATGTCAATTTGATTGTGGGGAAAATATGATTCATATCCCAGTAGACAGAAAGTGGCCTTTATTTGTTGTCAGAGTTGACAATAGAATATGCTTTTAAATATATAGGTATTCTCATAAAAAAGATATTCTGTTATTTGTTCTGTTATTTATTCTGTTTCATTCATCATTTATCCAACAAACATATGTTGGGTGACTACCATGTGCTATGAATTCTGAATTCATAGAAAAGGAAGGCCATCTTCCTCCCACAAGAAATTTGTAGGAGTTGACCAAAAACAATTGTTCCCAGATTAGGCTTATTGTGGTCACTAATTATACAAAAGTAAATTCCTTTAAAGGATGTTGAATGACCTTCCAATAACAAAGATAGAAATTTGTTTTCCAAGAGACACTTCAGGATCATGTTTCATTTGCATTTCTCTTCTCTGCAAGCATCCAATGGACCTCATTCTCTTTAACCCTAGTTTTATTTTATCAATAACATTAGGAATCTATTTTGAACTGTTTCAAAAAAGCCCCTTCCAGCTAAAATAGTCTCTCTTCTAAGTAGAAGAACAATCACTTTGGTTCAATAGACATGGACTTGAATTCTGATCCCATTATTTTAGACAAATTGTCTCTGAGGCATAGTTTCTTAATAGTAGCAATTGACTTAATATAATGACATCTTAAGTGTTTTTGAAATATAGAAAGTTTCTAGTTAAAATATGCCTTTCAATAAGTGTTGTTTCCCTCCTTGTCTTTAGTCTTCTCAGCATCTTCTCTGAGTTAATGTTCATGGTCTTAAATTCTGATATCATCCTTAGGTAAATTCCTTGATTTCTGTAGGATTTAATTTCCTCTTCTGTAGAAATGGCACTGGTATGATTATCTTATTATTTTTTGGTGACCAAGTGAGTTAATGTATAGAAAATATATGATCCAATACATGCTTACGTCATTTTATTGCACTTTGCTTTATTGTGCTTCACAGATATTGCAGTTTTTACAAATTGCAGGTTTGTGGCAACCCTCTGTTGAGCAATTCTATTGTACCACTTTTCCAACAGCATATGCTCGCTTCATGTCTCTGTATCACATTTTGGTAATTTTCACAATATTTCAGACTTTTTCATTATTAATTGTCTCTGTTATGGTGATCTGTGATCAGTGATCTTTGACGTTATAATTGTAATTGCTTGTAATTGCCTTGGAGCACCGCGAACCACACCCACATAAGACAGTGAACTTGATTGATAAATATTGTGTGTGTTGGCCAGGTGCGGTGGCTCACGCCTGTAATCCCAACACTTTGGGAGGCTGAGGCGGGCGGATCATGAGGTCAGGAAATCGAGACTATCCTGGAGAACATGGTGAAACTTTGTCTCTACTAAAAATACAAAAATTAGCTGGGCGTGGTGGTACATGCCTGTAATCCCAGCTACTCCAGAGGCTGAGACAGGAGAATGGCCTGAACCAGGAATTCGAAGGTTGCAGTGAGCAGAGATTGCGCCACAGCACTCCAGCCTGGCGACAGAGCCAGGAAAAAAAAAATGTCTGGAAAAAAACAAACTGTGTAATTAGATGCAGGTTAGACAATGACAAGACAGAGAAAACAATCATAGAACTGTAGAGTGAATATAACTAATATGTCTCATAAGTCTCTCTAATTTTTTCTTTATTTTAAAGAAATTAAAATGAGAAATTGTATAGGATGAATTACAGGTTAGATTTATGAGAAAGATGGATAAATCATGTTGTTTTATATTTTTAAGTTAAAAACATTATGTTTCCCTGCTACTTTCAACCTTTTCGATGATTTGATTAACTGCCCATCCTGATGAGGTTTAATAAAAGGCAACGTACAATAGTGATAAAGTTTCAGTATCTAATACAGGCAACTAGAAAGGGTCATCATTAGTCAGTATTGTGTATACAGAAAATATGCAAAGATATTTGCTAAGCTAATTATAGAATAATAAGCACCTACAGTAATGTAGAGTCACATTGCTGGAGGTAGTTTGAAGTAGGTAACTCTTCATCCAGGTTGTTGGAGCTGTTACTTCTGCTTTTGTTTGGAGATCAAACTTGTATTCTGAAGTCCTTGTGCTTTCATAACATTTTGTTTGTCTGAAATTCTAAATTCGATAATTCTATCTTTTAAGTGTAAGACACCATAATGTTGTAGGCACAGTGTTAAAAATTTTACTTTTCTTTGCATAGATTTTTCTGGGTTAACATAAAAGTAGGGGTTGTGTGATTTCTCACACAACCTGTGGGTTCTTGAGGGAACCCAGAAGTAGACTGGAGAAAGGGTCTTTTTTTCCCTGTCTAGTTCCAGGAGGTGAACCACACACAAACTGCCTAATTTAGACTACTGCTGAGATAATACTGATTGTGGCCACAAATCAACCTTGTCAAGTTAAATATGGCACCCACAGAAATTCTCACACATTCTTGGCATTTGTTCTCTTGGTGCTGTGATGGGCTGATTAACAGCTCTGCTCTTTCAAAAAGACCATCATTCATGGGTTCTGTCTCTCTGACCACTCCCAGTATGACTCATGTTGCTGTATAGGTATGGACTTTTTCACTGCCAAAATAAAAAAAAGTTATGTTTTCCATGATGTAAATTGAACAGCCATACCTAAGATAGTTCAGCATGGTTACAGCTTGTAATGAAATAAATTATATGTGCAAGAAACAAAAAAATGTACGGAAATGCAATTTAGATCTTGGAAAATGAAGAGAGAGAATAACAGGTTTGTAAGCTCTTTCTGATTAGCTTGTAACTTGCTGGTGTCTTTATTAGTAGTTCATTGGAGCCATGTGAGCTCCTGAATCATTGATCAAAGTCAAATCCAAACTCTCCTCTTCCACTCTCATAAAAATAATAGTTAACATATATTGAGACCATATTGTATACCAGAGGCAGTCCTACAGATTTCATGTTTCATGTTTTATTGAATTTTTTGAATGCAAGCTTTTTGAACATTAATGTGCATAACAATCTCCTAAAGAACTGTTAAAATACAGATTCCTCACTAACATCCTTCCTCCCTAATTTCAATTCTGATTCTGAGTTCTGAGACAAGACCCAATAATTTGCATTTATAGCTAGCTCCTAGATGACATGGTGCTGGTGCTGCCAGTCCATTAGTTATCCATTGAGTAGTTTCGCCGATGACTCTCCGAGTCAGCTACTACCATCGTTAACCCCATTTTATTCATGAGAAAACCAATCCTCATGAAGAGACGATAAGAATTTTTCCAGGATCAAGACATTGGAAAAGGTAGAGACAGGACTTGGATTTGAGAACAAAATCCACTATCTTAACTACTGCACATATTAAACATTAATCTTGGATTCTACTTTCTCTTCAATTTGATTTGTGAATTAAGTCCTTAATGTGCCTGGGTGAGCTTAACCTACAAACCAACAGACTTCTACGGCTAGTAGAACTGGGGGAAATATTCTTACTGGTTTTTATTTCACCAAGAGAAGTACAGCGGCTGTAAAAATTGGAAGAGTGAAAGAAACCCTGGTAACGTCTTTTGGTGATTTTGAAGTGGAGAGTTTCAGGCTCAGGCTGCCAGCATTTCTGAATAGCAGTTGAGCAACTGGCAACATCCCAGGACCTCAGCAGGACTGGGAATTCTGAATGGACAATATTTCTTTGTTGAATTCCTCCAACTAAGATTAATCATGACTGGGCATTGTTTAGACATTGTCAGGGTGTATGCTTTCTAGTAATTGATTTATTTCCACACGGACACCTTGTTTTTAATGCAAATGGTTTCTCTTGATGGGTAGATTTTATTCCTCTGTGTGTGCCAGGGGACAGTGTGGTTTAATCGTAGTAATTATGTTTCTTTAGGCCATGTTACATTATTTTTACTTTCTGAAATCTGTGCTTGTAGCCTACAGGAGGAGGAGATATGGGGTGTTCTATGATTCTTAGTTAAGCTGAGCTTCTAAATCCAGCTCATTTTGTTCTTGTTTTTGCTTTCCAAATATTGTATTTCTTCAGAGCGGGAACTCTGAGAACACCTGACTTTTGGAAGGCAGCTTTATTAACAAGAAGGTAACCTCATGGAATGGAGGTGAAATTGCATAAAGTTAGCAACGAATGCCTATTTAAACATTAGATTCAAAGGGAGGCAAAGCAAAACGAAATCCATCATTAATATAAATGTGCTCCATTATCAGGGTGCTGAGCCAAGAAATGCCATAGGGTGGGTTAAGAGGGACTTAGTGACCTTTCAGGACTTTGAAACAGCCACTCAGGAAAGTAGGTCTTGCCTATTTTAGACACTCTGAAAATCTAATCCTTGGAATGCAGGGACATTATGGGAATGAAGGCATTTGTCTTATATTCTGAGTTCCTCATCCAGCTGATATGTTTATGATGATTGTAGTCGTGTTTCTATGAGTGCTCTCAGGTTCATACACAAGGTGGTCCATTTGTTATTGATATTTGACCACTGTAAGCTCCACAACTTATGGGTTGAAATTTATGTGAGCACAAATGACTTCTTTTACATTCAGTAACACAAGAGTGACACTAGAATGTACAGACTTCTAGAGTCAGAATACCTGAGTTTGAATGCCATCTTTGCTTCTTACTAGTTATGTGACCTTAGGTAAGAAAGTTAACCTCTCTGGCTTTGGTACAGAGGGTTGATGAGAGGATTAAATGGATTAATGTATGTATGTAAAACATTTAGAAAGTGCCTGGCACCTAGCAAATACTATGTTAAATATAAGTATTTACTATTGTAATTGGTGGTCATAAAGTCAACCTGAAAAGCAGGTTTAATGAGCCATCATGGTCTCTTTTCCTAGATCTTTACCCTAATATTGACTCTTGTAAGCTTCTAATTCTGAGGTGAGAACCAAAATGAAAGGATCCTAAGGAAAGGCAGAGCTCTTCTAAATACTCTATTCCAGGTCTCTTTTGCTCTGGACTCCATACTGGCTTCTTTTTGGAAAGGGGTCCCTTTGACAGGGAAATCAGTTCCTTGCCTGTCTTGCTAAAGCAACTCTAAAAAGAGGCATTGCAAAGAGAAAACGATTCAGAAGAATATATTCAGTGAACAAAATATTTAAAAACTGCTTTATTGCACATATGGGAACAATAGACTCTGGGACTACTAGGGGAGGGAGGGAGGGGATATGGGTTGAAAAACTACTGGATACTTTCATGCACGTCCGTGTGAAGAGACCACAAAACAGGCTTCGTGTGAGGAACATGGTTGTTTATTTCACCTGGGTGCAGGCAGGCTGAGTCCGAAAAGAGAGTCAGCAAAGGGTGGTGGATTATCATTAGTTCTTATAGGTTTTGGGATAGGCAGTGAAGATAAGAGCAATGTTTTGCGGGCAGGGGTGGATCTCACAAAGTACATTCTCAAGGGTGGGGAGAATTACAAAGAACCTTCTTAAGGGTGGGGGAGATTACAAAGTACCTTCTTAAGGGTGGGGGAGATTACAAAGTACATTGATCAGTTAGGGTGGGGCAGAAACAAATCACAATAGTGGAATGTCATCAGTTAAGGCTATTTTTACTTCTTTTGTGGATCTTCAGTTACTTCAGGCCATCTGGATGTATACGTGCAAGTCACAGGGGATGCGACGGCTTGGCTTGGGCTCAGAGGCCTGACAGATACTATGCTGACTACCTGGGTGATGGGATCTGTACCCAAAGCCTCAGCATCACACAATTTACCCATGTAACAAACCTGTACATGTACCTCCATTATCTAAAATAAAGCCAAAATTTAAAAAACAAAAAACAAACAAACAAAAACTTACTTATTCTTCTTTCTAAAGGTTTTCCCTCCTAGTGTCTAGCCCAATTTTTTCTTATAGGAATGAATTTGTCTGTAGTTGATACCACTTCTTCATTTCCTTCTTGAATGATGGTGGGTAAGACATAGGGGAAATTCCATTTGAGGTCACCCTCATGTTAAAGTATGGTAGCCAGAGCATGGCCCAGAGAATGTTATAACCTGCACTAAATGGCTATGTTGTCATGGCAGCTTCACTCTCATCTCTATGTCCACTCTGCTTTGGATTAAGCAGGGTAAATACCCCTTTGCCAGCCACATTCAGGTACCAGGAATCTGTTTTTCTTCAGTCTTGAGAGAAGCTTGACTAAATTAGAGGTTTAGGAGAATGAAAAAGGTATAGGACTCTGCTTGTCCTACACTTTTATACACATAACAGGAATAATGCAAGGGTAGCATTAGGAAAGCAGTTGATTAACACTTCCTGTGTGTGATATGTAAGGTTAGCCATTTGGACACCCCCTACACCCCCTAGAGTACTTGAATATAACCAAACCAAGCACAGGATGCCATGGTTTCAAGACTATCCTAAAGGAAACAGTATCTATGGCTAATTGATCAGTGCTACTGCACATGGTCATCCTACTCCCATTATATTCATGTGATTCAAGCTAACCACGTTTACCCACCTCAGTGAACAAATTTCTGCTGTAACCAGCCAGGGCACTCCCTTTTACTCAATCAGAACACTTATTTTTTAAGTAATCAAAAGATCTGCAAATATATTAGGTTGAAAATATTTTGGAAAGGTTAAAAATCTTTCTCAAATGCAACTTATTTATTAAATATATTCTCATCCATCAGAAGTCCTTCACAATCACAGTGTCCCTATTTTCCCCTGAAATTGTTAATGAAGGGGTGTGTGTGCCAGTATGTACATAAAATCAGACCAAGGAAGAAGGATGGCATGGTGTTTTATTTAACAGAGAGTTTTAACAAACTCAAAGCACATTTCCATCCAACATGGGGTAGGGCCTGTCCTCTTTGTGACTGGGCTGCTTGGTTTTGGACTAGACTCCCATAGGCTTTAGGTACAACTACATCAAGAAGCCAAAAATAGAAATGATAGCATGCAGGGGATTAAAAAATGGTTTAAAGTAATTTTTCAAAGGCCCTACTATACATATTTAATATTTTATCATGCTTACTTCTTCCTCTTTCTCTGGTTCATAAATCTGTGGCTCAGAAGTTTGCACAGATTCTCAGAAATGATTTTTCTAAATACCATAGTATTCGTTCACAGTGACTGCCGAGTCAATGTCCAACTAAACACATTATCTCCCACTACATAGAAAATTAGATACTAATACATTTTCTGCCAAATAGGTTTTCTAACTGGAACCACTGTATTTTCCAATGACATGAATACCCTTAAATGTCAATATGAATAAATTACTAATAATGAACTCTTCATTTATCTTTAATGCTTTGCCAAACTCCAGCTTGATTGAAAAGCTGATATTTAGTAGAAAGAAGAAAGGGTGTATCTTGAGGAAGAATCAAACTAACAAGGGTAATAGAGTAGAGCATTTCTGTGTCAAATTCCATCTGAACAATCCTGTTTTTTTAAAGGTCGGAAGCCCATACATACTTGGAATTTTTGCTCTCTCTGCCTTTAATTTAAAGCGCAAAATCAAAAGCCTGTTCTATGAAAAGAAGTGCACTTGAGCAACTCAGGAATGTGCTGAAGCCTTTCTACAAATTAATCTCTTCTTTAGTGAAGTGAAACATCGGGACCATTCAGGGACAGTGGGAGGGTCTCAGGGGCTTGAATTTGAGCCAAGCTTAATGAGAAGGAGTTGGAGGCAAAATGGAATTGAACTGTACCTTGTTAACTGTTGAAAGCTGTGAATGAGGTGGACTTACTGGCCAAGAATTCTTTTCCTTTGTTGCAATTAACTGCAGTATAGGGGATACTTGTGAGGTAGTTTTCACGATCTTTAAAGATCATTTTTAAAAAAAATTATACATTTTTACAAATGATTTATAAATTTGCTACTGCTTTGAAGACATATAAATTCATGTTTCAGTGAAGTAAACATTTATTCATTTCACCATTTTTACTGGGAATCTCTATTGCTAGCCACTGTCTCAGGTGCCAGGGGAATAGTAGTGTTAAACACAGTCCCTGGCTCCAGTGACTCAACTTCCAGCTGGAATCTCTCAGCCCTAGCAGGAAAGGCCAAAACCAAGAGGACATATATGCATCAGACCTCTCTCTCTGCAGTTCTCTGAGCAAACTATTCCTCTTAGGGGACCATGGCATATTTTTTCCAGGGAGACCTTTCTGTGCTGCAGATGCTGGTTTCTTCCATCAATTTCTTCTATAGAAAACTGCTAACTAAACCTGCTAAGCTGGAAGCCTGGTAACCTTGAGAACGAATGTTCAACTATGACCCGGGGAACATGGATTTATGACAGATAAAAATCAACTGGAACAAGTTACTAAAACGTTCTATGACTCAGTTTCCTGTTTTGTAAAATGGAGATGGGATCTGCTCTGCAGGGTTGCTGGGAAATGTGTGCTGACCACAATTGACCACAATTCGCAACGTCTCAACATGTTTCTCAGATGTGACATACCTGATTAGAACCTTTGGATCATTCAAAAATACACCAATTTTATTATACATATTGTCTTTTAAAAAATGAGCTGCTAAATTGTTTAATGGGTAGAACAATTCTATGCCTAGAATGGCCATTGAATCAGTTGTGGAACCACAGGTGTCTTGTAAGTGGCTCTCCAGAGCAAAAGGTTCCAAAGCTAACAGTAAAGTGGGTAAGGTGTGCCCTGAAGTGTAGGAAGAAAAGTTGAACTCTTTATAGGTTTTATCTCATCTGTTACTAGTCTCTGTTTTCACATATTTCATAATGTGCATATTAGAATAGTAGATGTATTCATATATACAAATATGTAATTTATTAATAAGTACACATATTTTGAGAGCGCATGCTTAATTTTTAATTGACAGACCTTATAGCCAAAAGAGTTAAGAGACCATTATTTTAGAGGAGGAACAATTAAACTAGTCAGTCAAAAGTAATAAAGAAACCAAAACCATGTAGGAAGGCAATATTCCAGGTTAATTCAAATTGTCTTTAATGTGAATGGACAAAAACCCTCTAAATATAAAAAGTAACTTGTTTCTGTTTTTGTTCATTTTATTTATTTTGAGACAGGGTCTCACTTTCTCTCTCCCAGACTGGAGTGCAGTGGTGCGTCGCACTCCCGAGCTCAAGTGATTCTCCTGCTTCAGCCTCCCAAGTAGCTGGGATTACAGGCGCGCACCACTACTACCCGGCTAATTTTTGTATTTTTAATAGAGACGGAGTTTCACCATGTTGACCAGGCTGGTGTTGAATCCCTGACCTCAAATGATCCACCTGCCTCAGCCTCCCAAACTCTTGGGATTACAGGCGTGAGCCACTGTGCCTGGCCTTTTTTTCATTTTAATGCATACAATCTGAATCTTGAATTCGGTAGGGGTTCTTTGCTGGAAGCCTGTTTCTAGAACTAGCTTTCAAGATTCTTCTACAACATGGGAAAAGTTACAAAAATGAAACAAAAATGACTTTGTAGCCTATTTGCAAGTTCAGGTCACTTTTCCCCTTTCTACCTTACTGTGACCTCTGAGGAAGCTGGCCTCGGGGGCTGCATTATCTAAACTTCATTGGACTCAGAGGTCTGTTTGCATTTGGCCAATGAGAAGCCCTGGCTGAGAATGGAGAGTGGAAGAAGGGCATGTAGAGCATTGATCACCTCAGTTCCTGCTGGGCCAAAGTGGCAATTTGGTGATGGCTGGAGGGCCACAGACCCTGTCCAGCAAATTTTTCAAAAGGCATTGCTCTGTCTGAGCTCCTGATGCTCATCACTCCCTTTGATTCTTCAGGTTGAGATGGGTTAAGAGCAATCTGGCTCTTGCTGTATTATTTCTTGTTGGTTGAGTTGTAAATAGACCTATTATTAAACTCTTCCTCGTTGTCCCTTTTGGTTTACATCTATTTCCCGTTAGTATCCTGGCAGCATATCCAATTCAATTCAATCTGCATATGAAAATATATACGTGGATAGTATGTAGACTCCAATCTGGCTATTTCCAAAGTTCATCTGTTCTTATATTCAAAGAGGATTTTGTTTTGTATATAAAAGAAAGTTGATTAGGGAGACTTGATTCACACAATCACAAGGTGAAGTCCCACAATAGGCCATCTGAAAGCTGGGAAGAAAGAAGCCAGCAGTGGCTCAGTCCAAGTCCAAAAGCCTCAAACCCAGAGATTTGATGCTCTTCTTGTTTAAAGCAGTTTTTTTTTTTAACAATATATGTAAAAGTACTATTTTAATAGAAATATCATGACTTTAATTTTTCTTACATGATGCAAACATATCCCTAGAAAAGGAGGCAGGTATCTCCTCAGAAATTGGCCTTTTAGAACACATACCAAGCAAGTATAATACCATATCAACAGAAATACAAAATATAGTGATAATGTGCTTAATAGATAATGCACTTAATAAAGTTTAATTGGAAATCAAGTGTCAGACTGTCCTGGGGGAATAAGTTAACCTTCTAGGGAATGCAAATATTTCACTACTGCATGACTAAGATATACAGAGATACAAATGTAAAAGGAAAATAAGTTTAAATTTTTGAAAGAACCCAATAGTGCTACCATTACTAACAATAATATCTAACATTTATTGAGTGCTTAAACTTTGTGCTTTACATGTGTTACCATGTTTAATTCTCATCATAACCCATAAAGCAGTTACTATCCCCATTTTGTTGACACAGAAACTGAAGAAAAGGAAAAGAAATTTATCCAAGACAGGAGTCTACAGAATCTGGCTCTCTCTCTATATGATGATGATTTTACAAGATCAGTAAAAGAAAACTAATGTTCACTTAAGAAAAAATAGTTTATGCATCAATATTTTTTTCTTTAATTCTAAGGAGTTCATCTCAGCAATTACAATAGAATTATTCCAGAAAGGGAGAAAAAAGAGCTCTAGGAGTCCTGTAAGACATATTAAAGGGATACGTTAGAAAGAGAAAGGTGGGGGGGGGAGGTGGCTTTTCAATAGTTAGAATATTTGTATGAAAGTCATTTTTGAAGCAAATAAAGGAATCTTTTAAAGTAGAGACCCAGTTGTCCAAGGTCTTTCCCAAGCTGGTCCGTATCAACCAATAGTCTGGAATACTTAATGGGCAGAGACAAATAATTCAACCTAAGTTTACAATTAGAAGTAAACTTGAAAATCTACTCCCTTTTAGAAATGGTGAAATCTCCTGGATGTTTAAAACATGTCACATTGGCTCTTATTTATCACATTCAACTGTCAGTTTTGCCTAGGAGAAAACAAATACAGTTGGCAAACTGTGGCCCTAACTGTTGTTGGGGTAAGTGATTTATCCTGCATGGAACAAAGGGAAAGGGCCAGAGTGCTGAGTTCTGGTCTATTCTGATGCTGAGCAGTCCCCAGCCTTGCTCTCAAAATCTGGATGTCTTTTGGCCAGGCTATATTGTAGATCAAATACATTCCAGCAGAAGATCTCTTACTAACCTCCTAGGATTACCCTGCATTTCTGAGACTGAAGTTCAGGCTCTGGAGAATTAACATTTCCCATAGAATGAAAGTGTAAGATGTATCAAAAGAGGAAAAAAAAAAAAAGCAACACAAGAATGCATGTCATGTGAGATCATTATTAAGAACCAGAAGGATTTCTGATGGAAAATTCCAAATTCTCTTTGAACAACTGCCTTGGGGAATGTCCTTTAGGAAACACTGGACTTACATATAATATGTCATTAACTGTGCTTATGATTTCCTTTCAGTGTTTATAGGTAGGAGTTAAGGCATGGAATGTACAAATGTAACACAAAAATTACAGTACAGTGATTGCTTCCTTTGCCAATTCACTCTCCAGAAAGTCATGAAATTCATTGCAGCGGCATCTCTGGTATGAACAGCATACCAGAAACTTAAGCTTTTACCTTTCTTTAACCTCACAAGTTAGGTCTGACCCAGAGTCTGTATTGTATACATATTGTGACAAGCACTTTGAGTGAATTTGGAAATGTGGGGCACTCCTATTGTAGACAAGTCCAAAATCTCTCTGTACCAGAGACATCTTCCTCAGCCTTACTGATGTATGATAGGTAGGAAGAGACATTGTCTCTGGAAAAAAATAATAATGTGGAGTTGGATTCCTGGGCTGTTCTCCACATTAGCCATTGCTGATTTGTCGCGTTTGGGGACTGTGGCTGTGGAGAAATTATGGGTTGAATTGGTGAAAGTCCAGTGCTAATGGGGCCAAAGTTCACTGGCCTGGTTTGTCTCTTGGTGGCTGTCATAACTGTGACCCCATCTGGCACAGTTATGCCCTTTGCCGCCTGGGTGATTTGGTTCTCATCGCACACATGGGGCTGAGAGGGGCGAGCTTAGTGTTCTAATCTGATGACGGAACTCTGGTGTCAGCCTAGCTGCCTTTACTCTGAGACCTTGAACAACATGTTTAGGTTCTGTCTAGGCTTCAGATTCCTTTCCCAAAGGGCTTTGGAAAGCATTTGTCATGATTTCACTAACTAAATGCTTAGACCACTGATGGTAGGAAACACAGTTTACATTTCTTCTCTTTCCCATGCAGTGCCTTACTTACTGCCAAATATAAAGATAGAAGTAGAAAATTCTAAGGAAATTGATTCATACTGGGTCACCAGAATAGACTCAATGGTAAAAAATTTCCTTTATAATATATAGTAGTAATCATAATAGTAGTAAAGTAATCATAGCAGTAGTAGTTGTAATAATAGTAATAGAGCAACTAACATTTGTCAATTGCATGACATCTTGTGAAAGGTTAGTATCTAATTTAATATTTGTAACAATACTCTGAATCAGGTACTATTACTGTATCCAATTTATGGCTGAGGAAGCTAAGAGAAAGAATGCTCAGGTTACTTGACTGAGATCAATAGCAAGTAAATGACAAAACCAGGAATTGCTGAAAGTTGGTTCCAAAGTTAATGTCATGTAGCCACTTCATAAACTGAATACTTTTGGACACTGTATATCTTATAAATACAAGAATCTCCACAATCTATTTGGCTTCTGTAGAGTATTTGACATACAGAAATTTCTCATGTGTCAAAATGTTTGAAAAATCAGGGATTAACTAATGGAAAAATAGAGAAAGGAGAAATACAGTATGATTCTACCTGACTACTTTTCTTATCATTGGGCTCCTACCATGAGAGAGTTTCAGAATTTAGAAAACATAAAACTTTCCAGAACCGATTTCTTTGGTCTTCTTTATAAACAGAGTAAATTAGATTGCCCTGTGTTTATTTATTCTCACTGGGAAAACATCTCATTTGCTCCCATTGAGATTTTCAGGTTAAAACTGGTTTTCCTCTAAAGGCAGATTGGTAAATTAACAAAGGAACTGCAAGCAATCCTCAGACTAACTGCATAGTTGAGAAAAAGCATGAATACTTCTAGCTCCTTTCATTCCATGAGGATCAATTTCACCTGTGGTTCTTCACGCCTTAAGGGCATTATTGATCCAGCTTCCTGTTTCACCAGGTCTTCACTCAAAGCTGCCTAAAAAAAAAAAATACACAAACAACAACAACAGCAACAAAACCCTTTTCCATCCATCTCTATAACTAGAAGACCAGGAGGCAATCCACTGAAAAATTTAGTAATGTTTGGACATGTTTCAAATCAGCAATACTGGTGCTATGAATTGCCACTCCCCCACCCCCAATTCATGTGTTGGAGCCCTAACCCCTAAAGTGATTGTATTTGGAGACTGAGTTTTTAGAAAGTAAAGTTAATTGCAGTCATAAGGGTAAGGTCCTAATCCGATGGGATTGGTAGCCTCATAAGAAGAGGACAATAGATCTTTTTCTTTCCCTAGGAACATGCACCATGAAAGGCCATGTGAGCACACAGCAAGATGAAATCTTCCATCTGCAAGCCAGGAAGAAAGCCTTCACTAGAACCTAACCATTATGGAACCCTAACCTTTGACTTCCAGCCTCCAGATTGCCAGAAAATGTCTGTTGTTTAATCTACACTGTTTATGGTATTTTATTACAGCGGCCCAAGTAGACTGAGACAACTGGAGAGCTACTTTGTTTCCTGTGTGTATGTGTTTTCAATTCAGCTTTTATTTGCTTTTCTTTCTCTTTCCCCTCTCCTTGCTCCCTTTCTCTTTCCACTTTCCCACTTTTTTTTTTTTTTTTTTTTTTTTTTGATTCTTAAAATTAGACCCAAAAACCTGTCCTTGAGACAGCCAAGTTGGCCTTTAAGGGCAGCGTTTACACGACTTCCAGTCTTTTCTTAATTGACTATCTCTGAAAAATGTAGTAGGCCACTTTAATTTTCATACTTTCAGTCTTTCTTCCCACATATTGCAGCATCACACCTTCTATTCCTCAATGCCTCTTGTCCTCCTTGCCCAACATGTTCAGAATCTATGCTAAAGAAAGGGCTGTTCCTATGTGAGTGCATGCTATGTGCATAAGAGAATGGTACTTTCTCATTGCAGAGAAAAATAGATAAATAAATAAAACCTTTTTCCTCTCTTGTGGGCTGAAATGTGTTCTCCCAAAATTTACATATTGAAGCCCTGATCCCTAGTACCTCAGAATGTTACTGCATTTGTAGGTAGTACATTACAGAAGGTAATAAAGTTAAAATTAGGCCATAGTGTGAGTCTTAATGGTATCTCACTAGTGTCCTTACAAGAGAAGATTAGGGTTTACAGAGAAACACTAAGATTTCACAGGCACACACTAAGAAAAAAAGACCATATTAAGGGACAGTGAGAAGATGGTCATTTTCAAGTGAAGGAGAGAGGCCTGAAAAGAAACCAAACCAGCTGATACCTTGATCTTGGACTTCCAGCCTCCAAAATAAATTTGTACAGTTTAAGCCCATCTTGTCCATGCTATATTGTTACAGCAGCATGCGCAAACTAGTACCTCCTTTTTAAGGCATTTGGAACATTGATGAGAGAGGGGTGTGATTTTTGAGGGCAGAAAATCTCAGCACGTTTGATATGACATCAGTAAACAATAATCTACTCTACGTTGGCTTTGATGAGCAAGTAGGATTTTTATTCTAGTTTGGCTTAGAATCATAAAATCATAATAACCTTAGATACTACCTATTTCAATCTCCTCATTTTATACGTAATGATACAGAGGTGCATATGGAAGTACTGACTTGTCCAAAGCCCCACATTAGTTTTTGATCAAGTCAGGACTACAGTTCAAATACTTCAACTTCCAGTGCTCTTTTTGGCTACTGTATAAAATGTCATATCTCATTTTTATGTTTTTCCATCAATTCTTTTGTATTTACTAACCATCATAGTCTAAGCATTTACCTTTTCAAAATATTTTTGTTTTCTCTCAAGTATTTATTTTGGAATACATATTTTTTCTACCTGAGTTTACTATCTTGTAGGCTGAAAGATTTTCAGGGAATACACCAACAAGTTTTTCCACTTCTTGGATTCTTTTCCTCAGTTTTTAAATTATGATGGTTTTCACCTATGCTTCCCAGCTCCATTAAAAAGTTGGTTTTGCTGAAATAAACCTGCATATTTTTATTTACTAAATGTACTGAATTTGTAATTGTAGACCTTAATTTGATTATAACCACTGTCCTTGAATTTTCTTCACTCCTGTATTACTAGATTTCCTCACCGCTACCACCAACAACAACACCACCACACACATAAAGTCCCTGGCTGTTTCCATTTTTAATTCTGCTTTCCTGAACTACAAAAGAGCCTTTGTTATATCCTCACAGGGAATGTTGATGCCTTGTGAAGTCTAAGGATGGCTTTGTCAGATAGAGTCTTGGCACAGCCTCAAATAAGTACTCAATCTTCATATGTTGATGCTATGTATAGACATGTGTGGTACTTTTTAGGCATTTTGAAGACCATCTCTGATCTTTTTTCAAATAAGATAGTTCAATTTTAACATCAGATTGAAGCTGTACAGAATCTCATTTTCAATGGTTGAAAGTGGATTTTAATCAAAGGGTTATCATGATGATGAAAGGAAATGTTTCTAGGAGACATAAAAGTTTACAAAGCAATTTTATATACAGGATTCCATATGCTCTTTACATTAAGCATGTGGAAGTTTACTGTATGAATGTTATATTCATTTTTCAGGTGAGCAAATGGATAATAAGAAATCTTTAACAACTGACTCAAAGACAAACCACTAAATTGAAACCCGTAATCTTTGTCTCTAGTCCCTTCCATTTTACTCTTTTGTTTTTGTTTTTTTTTTTTTTTGCACATTGCATTTTTGCATTTCTATATCAGTTAGTGTATTATTTTTTGTGTGAAACATTTTAATGAATTTTTCTAGGACACAAGGATAGAAAAATAAGCTGGAACTAAATGAAATTAATGGTTAGTTCCAGTTAATACTCAGATACTTAAAAAAAATCACCAGTTAATTAATTTAGTTCTGTCTTCAAACTAATTTATATTTTTGAATATAGTTTCAGTTACTTATGACCTAGAGTTTTTAATGCCTAATTCTGACCTACAGTGCTCTACTGGGTAAGAAATACAGCCCCACACCATATCTGAACCTTCCTTAGTGGTCATGAGGGTCTGTTTGACAATATAATACAGCTTAGAAGCTTGGAAAAGGCCTGATATTTCAGAGGTTAGTAGCTTCTCAGACCAGGCTTTGGAGCTTGTCTTTCACCAATAAGGCAACAATATACCTAACCTCTAAGGCTCATTAAAAAAAAAAAAAAAAAATTCTAAAAAAGGAAATGACTAGAGTATCTCTATCATGTGCTTGTTAGAAACATCTAATAAAATAATACATGAACATTGCTCAGCACTGTGTGATACCTTGCTCCTAGACGCTTACCTTTCTAAAATCAAAACGAACAAAAATCAAAGTTTCAAATGTTTTGTGCCTTCATTATGAAAACCAAATTCTGTGTGCGTGGCTTCATACTCAAAATCATTCACAATTTCAATTTGTCTTAGCATTTCAATTTCACCTCCCACCCTGACTGACAAGTTTCTTCCCAACCACTCTAAAGTAACCACCATCCTTTGTTACCTAATCTGCTCTACAATTCCTGTTTCACTAAGCACTTGCATTTTCTTTATCCTGCTGCCATGTTTTGGAAGATCCTCTCCTCCTGCAAAAGTCCCTCAATTCTTCAATTGAAGTACAATGAACATTTATTGCTTTGCTCTTCATTCCCAAGCTGCTTCACCCCAATCCCATATCCATAGTAATTTTTGTTATATTCAGGCCTTCAGCTGATTGGGAGGGCATTACAGAGGGCAGATCACGTTAAGGAGGGCAAACTCCTTTACTCAATCGACCAATTTAAGTGTTAATGTCATCTCAAAATGCCCTTGCAGGAAGACTCTGAATGTTTTACCAAATATCTGGGCATCCCATGGCCCAGTCAAGTTGACAAAATAAAATTAACCATCACAGACTCCTTTGTTGATCTTGCTCATGTAACTTCACCCAAATTGTTTTTATCCCTGTGTTCTTTGACCTGGGATTGAGAATAACACATCCAACTCCCTGCTTTGATGTTAGTGTGCAAGATGACATCATTTTAGGGAATTCATTGTATCTATTAGTAAGATTGTTCAATAGAAAAGTAGTACTTTTTTCATTATCAGCTTACAAAGATGAAAATAAAAAAATAAAATAAATTTTATCTCAATGACCCTGAAGCCAAGATGAATTTTTATCTTTTACATGAATGAATAAAAATAATTTCCAGGCTGAGTGTAGTGCCTCATGCCTGTAATCCCAGCACTTTGGGAGGCTATGGCAGGTGGATCACCTGAGAGGTCAGGAGTTTGAGACCAGCCTGGCCACCGTGGCAAAAACCCATCTCTACTAAAAATACAAAAAATTAGCCAGGTGTGCTGGCAAACACCTGAAATCCCAGCTACTTAGGTGGCTGAGGCAAAAGAATCACTTGAACCAGGAGGCAGAGGTTGCACTAAGCCGCAATCGTGCCACTGCACTCCAGCCTGGATGACAGAGAGAGACTCTTTCACAAAAATAAATAAACAAATAAATTCCACATATATCTTATATTTCTAAAATGAAAATATTAAGAGAAAATGAAAGAGATAAATGTCTGAGATCAGGATTTCTTAATCATTTAATGTTTTCTGTTGTAGACATATCCACCAGACCTACCTTTTGCCACTCTCCATCACTGCGAGATCCTCCTAAGAGAGAGAGAATCACAGAAGACTAGATAAAGCAATATTTTAGTATTTGGTCTCTCCAAGCTTCAGTTTACATATTAAAAATGGTATAATATTAATCATTACCTTTCACCTGTTGTGAAAATTAAATCATACCATCAACATAACTAAATAAATACTCAGTAAGGATTAGATTTTAATATTAAAGCTAGTCTTTTAATGACAAACTTTGAATAAATCTCCTGCTAGTATTTAATCTTTGGTTTTATTGATACTAGTGACAATCCTATATTGCTTTTATGAAATACATATGACTTGAATCTGTGATAAGGCATTTACAAAGAAGACTGGCAGAGAAATGGCTTTTGGATAGAATCTAGAGGCCTATGCACTTATTCATGCATCTACTTGTCCATCCTTCAGTTCATCTCAGATTTTCATTTATTTGCTGAATACATATTTGACTTGTAACTTTATCATGCCAAAAAGGTATGTTGGTTTTGGAAATGTGTCAATCTGCCTGAGTTAAACTTTACTTTCCAGAATTTTCGTTCCTGTATGTTTTCTATCATACAGGATGGGAAACATCATATTCTGGTGTGGGCCACAAGACAGATTCTTGCATGACATCTGGGGGGTGCAAGTGAAAAAGCAGCCATGAAGTATCTCACATGCATTGTCTTTCATCTGCTGGTGAACCACATTGACGTAAGGCAACGTAGGGCCAGGCTTGCAACTATACCACCACTTTAGCCTAGATCCACGTTAGCCCCTCTGCCTCCTAGACCAGGTGTATGTGTTTCTCTGTGTGATAAGGGCCTTGCTTCTGGAGGGCATCCATACCATAAAGGTAGGAGTCAAAAAGAACTGGTATGGGCTTTAGTCTGTCCTCATAGGCTCCAGCTGTTGCTCGTGGTTTCTAGCTTAATCTTGTCCTCCCCAGGTTTATAACCATCTTCCTTTCCCTATTACATTCCCTGTAGACTTCAAGCTCTAGCATCATCAGACATGTAAGCAATACCCTTACAGATACTGCTTAACTTGTCTCCACAAGTGAATATAGTCAAATCTGTGTCATAACTTCTTTCATACAAATATATATTCTAGAGTTCCTGCTTCTGATTAAACCCTGACTGATGTGCAAACCTAGTCCTGGGTCTGTTATCAATACTGTTAAAGGTTGAATCATCTTTTGTAGGTAAAAAGAACATTAGAATTAATTTTATTTTATTATGTTATTTATTTATTTATTTTTGAGACAGAATCTCACTCTGTTGCCCAGACTGGAGTGCAGTGGCATGATTTCCGCTCACTGCAACCTCCACCTCTTGGGTTCAAGTAATTCTTGTGCCTCTGCCACCTAAGTAGCTGGGATTACAGGTGTGTGCCAATAGGCCCAACTAATTTTTGTATTGTTAGTAGAGATGGGGTTTCATCATGTTGGCCAGGCTGTTCTCAAACTCCTGGTCTCAAGTGATCTGCCCGCCTCAGCCTCCCAAAGTGCTGGGATTACAGGCATGAGTGACCACACCTGATCTAGAATTTATTTTAGATAAACTCACTTGAACATGACATTGTCATAATCAAAATGTATTTGTTGTATGAATCAGAAATACTTTAATTGACCTAAGTAGTTTTTTAAAAATTTTTGAATTCCCTAGATACTTCAATTCTTAAAACTAATAATTTTTTGAACTAGCTTTAAAACATGTGTTTCCAAATAGTTCTTCACTTTTTGACCAGCTTTAAACATTGTGAATATTCACATTCGAACATGGTGAATGTTTGCTTGAGTGGTTGCTGTTGCTACTGCTTCTTTTTCTTCTTCTTTTGTCTTCACCGACACTTAAATTATATCTTCCCTGTTTCTCATCTGCTTCAAAGTATACTTCATCCTCTTATTGCACTTATATCTGTTTGCTACATAACTGGTTTTGGGGTGTTAAAGCAAACTAAATATATGGCCTGACAAGGGCTCTTTACTTCTACATTTGAGTCCTTGTGGACAAACCGTAACCTAGCTTGATAGTAAGAAAAGACTGAAAACCTAACTAGGAGTATGTGCTTGTAACAATAGCTGAGTCTTAGCCCATCCCAGAGGCCATACTTCAACCACTCATAGACTGCTAAGTATTCAAACTGTGTTCAAATAAGGCAAACGCCAACCTGTAACCAATCCAGCTGTTTCTGTACCTCACTGCTGATTTCCTTATATCACTTCCCCTGTCATGTCTATACATTTGTTCTGACCACGAGGTATCTCTGAAGTCTCTCTGAATCTGCTGATTCTGGGGGCTGCCTGATTCGCAAATCATTCATTACTCAATTAAACTCCTTTACAATTAATTTGCCTGAAATTTTTCTTTTAACGGGGGAAATGGGATGCAAATGATAAATGGGAATGACTGTTAAATATCTTCTTCAGTTCATCACTTGCTTTAATAAGGAAATTTATATAAATATAAATTTTAATTTAGCTATTAAGAAGGTAGAAGTTTTCCAATTTCTTACAATCATGGCATTACAAAAAATCAGGGGAAGAACCCAAACTAACAAAGTAAGCTAATATTATACTCAAGAACGTATAAATGTTTAACTAAACATATGTAAGTTTCAACTCTTTCCATCTTTTTTTCATTCTTTTCCTTAATCTATTATTCATTCATTTCTTAATTCACTTATTTAACTAATAGAACTAGATATCCAATACTAGGTAGGAACAATATTAGGTGTTGGAAATAAAATCTGGCTGCACATAGCTAATGAGGAAAACAAGTAACAACAACAAAAATACATTATTACACCATGTGTTAAGCATTATGCTAGAGAGAAGTACAGAGAACACAGACTGAGAGCAAGGTCATCTTCACCCACAATGGGGCAACCTCAACTAACAGGGCTGTCAGGAGATGTTTGTGAAGGATAAAACCAGCACTGGGTTTCGAAGCAAAAGAATGAATGAGTGAGTACAAATAGAAAGATGTTGCAGGGAGGCATACAGTGGCCTGTAGCCTTTTGAGAACTGCAAACAGGTATCAGCGTGGATGAATGTTGAAATATGTAGGTGGGGGAAAGAAAAGGTTTTGTGAGCACGGCATGGGTTCTGTCAACACGTTTGGACTTTATCTCAAGGGCAAGTAGAGTCTAGAAAGATTTTTAAGTGCAAGAATAATAACATCACATTTAAGCTTGACATCTAAACATATATAACTAATAATCATCTCAAGTTCAACATAGGTCAAAAGATATCCATCATCTTCTCCTGAACTTCACTGTTCCCCCAGGCTTCTTCATTTCAATAAATAGCAGCACCATTATCTATTGGAACCTCAAGCCAAAAACTTAGGCATCATTCCTACTTTTCTCTTTTACTCAAGCTTCAGATTCAATTCATTAACCAATTCACAGACACTAATTCTTAAACATATTCTGAATCCTTTCACTACTCTCCATGCCCACCCCTACAAGCTTAAACTGACATTTGTTTCATTGCCTCTGCAATAGCCTTCTACATAATTTGGAGTACCTATCTAGTCTTTTTTTTTCACCACATGTATTTTAATTCTCTGCATAAGATCTATAACTCTCTGACGCTGTATTTTTTCTGCTTATTTGCTTGTTTTTATACATCTCTTTCTAGAATGTAAATTCCCTGACACGAAACACTGGTCTTGTTCACCAACACATAGAACCCTATCTGGCAATTAGAATGTACTTACAAAATGTGCACTACATTAGGGCACATTTAAAATGTAAGAATTATAAAAATATAAAAAATTAAATATAAAAATATAAGAATTATTATTCTGGAGACCATGTAAAATATAGTTTAGAGAGGGGCAAGCCTAGAGACAAGAGTGGTTAAAAGGTTTTGTTGTTGTTTTAATAAAAGTTCTTCTTTTGGCCGGGCGCGGTGGCTCATGCCTGTAATCCCAGCACTTTGGGAGGCCGAGGCGGGCAGATCATGAGGTCAGGAGATCGAGACCATCCTGGCTAACACGATGAAACCCCGTCTTTACTAAAAATACAAAAAATTAGCCGAGCGTGGTGGTGGGCACCTGCAGTCCCAGCTGCTCGCTACTCGGGAGGCTGAGGCAGGAGAATGGCATGAACCCGGGAGGCGGAGCTTGTAGTGAGCCCAGATGGCACCACTGCACAGCCTGGGTGACAGAGAGAGACTCTGTCTCAAAAAAGAAAAAAAAAAAAGTTCTTCTTTTGCCCACTGCATTAGTTTCAACTACAGCTTTGATGGGCAGTTCCTGCACCCTTGGCAGCAGGCTACTTCAAGTGCTTCACTTAATTTAGTTTTTCTGCCTCCAGGGATATGTGTAGATTAGCCCAGAAGTTAAGTAGAGTTAATGCACCTGGGACCAGCATTTCAGCTATTGATGGAAAGGAACAGGAGATAAAAACCTGCTCCCCATCCTTCAGGGACACCTTTGAGACACACTCTACGTAGTTCTGCAGAACTTCCCCAGCACCATGAGCCCCATTGCTCACAGTGGTAGTCAGCACAATAACATATCTGTGATTGACTTTTCTTCCTTCCTTGTCTCACTCTTCCATCTACCTTAGTCCTGCTCTCCAATCAACTGAGGTCACTTCACCAATCACAGGAAACTCAGACTGATACAAGCCTTTCAGACGCTTTATCTCTCTGTATAGAGAGATAAAGATTTTCAAGCTCTTTGGGTGGTGAAATTGACAGGAATGTGAGATTGCTGCAACGGTAAGATGGGAAGAAACTATGTGAGGGAAGAGTCAAGAATGATTCTCAGGTGTATGTTAATATAATCCATATTAGCATGAAAGAGGAAAGGGAATACAGTCCATAGCTCAATATCTCAGTTTTCTTTTTTAAAAAACTTTTATTTTAAGTTCAGGAGTCCAAGTACGGGTTTGTTTCGTAGGTAAACTTGTGTCATGGGGGTTTGTTGTATAGATTATTTCATCACTCCGGTATTAAGCCTAGTACCCATTAGTTATTTTTCCTGATCCTCTCCCTCCTCCCACTCTCCACCCTCTGAAAGGCCTCAGTGTGTGTTGTTCCCTTCTATGTGTCCATGTGTTCTCATCATTTAGCTCCCGCTAATAAGTGAGTCAAGCACGTGCACAAGTCCAGAAAGTAGCCAAATGTGAAAGTATGGAGCTCAGAAAAAATTCTGGAACACAAGTACGGATTCTTGGAGTCAGCATCAGCTTGGTGTGGAAAATAGTTGAAGCAAAGGAGAAAAGAAGTTACTAAAAGAGAAATCGGTAGAATGAGAAAACAAGAAGAAAAAAATAGAACCTTGTGCTAATTACCCCTTGGAGTCCTGAAATGAAGACAATAAATGGCCACATCTGAATGGTCTCAGTTATTCAGTGGTACAGTGGTTTTACTACTTACTAACTGATGTTTTGTACTTTTATTAGTCTATGGTCAAATATTTTGACGGCTTGTTTAAGCACACATAAGCATAGTTCCCATTGTAAAAGAGTTTTGAAACTTTAAGATACTAACATGCTTTGAGAATTTTCAAAAAAGGGAAATATAATATGTGGTATTTTCCAATATTTATTTGATGTGTTTTTTTCCTCAAAGAACCACAGGAAATATTTTTTGGCATGTATTTACTTAGCTGTACTTGAAGGTTCTTTCTAGTTAGGGTATCCAATAATTACATTATCTAAAAGTTGAACTTGTCTCTAGGAATAGTTTTTTTCTGACCCTAAGGACAATGAACTCTTCACATCTCAAGGGTCCTATAAACTGCAATAAATGTAGAAGCCGAAATTAATTTGCCAAAGCAAATCATGGTATTAAAACATTCTTAGTGAAGCTTAAAGCATGATAGGGAACATGAGAAAATATTCAGAAGTTCACAAATTTAAGAAATAAAATGTTAAAATAAACTATCAAAAAAATTAGCCGGGCATGGTGGCAGGCACCTGTGGTCCCAGCTACTCGGGAGGCTGAGGCAGGAGACTGGCGTGAACCCAGGAGGTAGAACTTGCAGTGAGCTGAGATTGCGCCACTGCATTCCAGTCTGGGCGACAGAGTGAGACTCCATCTCAAAATAAATAAACAAATAAATAAATAATAATAAAAAAAAAACTATCATGTCTTGCATATTTCTGCCAGATGACATGACGAATGCATGACTCTGGTCTTATCTCGGCTCTCACAGGCTAAGCACCCCCATCCTTGCCTTCTCTAACCCCAGAGAGATTCAGCTACTGCAGGTTTCCAGGCCTGCAGACTCAGGCAAGTTTTCATGCCTCAACTCGGCTCACCCAACAAGGTCTAAGGATGAAGATCTTAGTCCTGCAGAAAATTTTCAAACCCCCTAGACGATATAATTGACCAAGCTGTGGCCTGAGTCTTTTTCCCCAGCTCTGATTGCTCGCTCTGATTGTCCCATTCTCTGATTGACACTTCCATTTTTATCTAGATAAGAAGGCTTGCCTTGGATTCTAGTTTTTTGCTTGTGGCTCTGACAGCCTGAAAAGCTCTTTGCTGGGGTCAGAGATGGAGTGTATGTAATCTGTGAAAGCTGTCCTTATACTGTAGCGTCTGATTTGTTTTAAACCAGATGGATTCTACTGTAACCAAACTCTAGCATTCCATTGAGTATAAATATGCCACTACTTCGAGGTGCCTACTGCTATGCTCATCTATTTTAATGGCTACCCTAATGGAAGCATGAAATAAGACTGATTGCCAATGCTGTCAAGGACATTGTGATGTGAAGGCTATTAGTAAGCAAGCAAAATAGCTCTATATACAGACAAACATGCATACCATTATAGTGCATCCCCTTCATAGATGAATCACTTATCCAGATTTTCCTAATAGAAACAGAGAGAAAAGACAGAGGGTGAGAGAAAAAAAAACAAAACCTTAACAACATATTGCCCAAAACCTAAGAGTGAGAGAGGGCAATGACACATGATCCCTTTCTGATTCATTCAACAGACTTTCACTGAGAACTATACATCAGACACTTCTATATGCAGGAAACAAAATTACCAAAAGAGAAATAAAAAAGCTCCCCCTTTATGCGCTATTCAGCAAGTATATTCATACCACATCTGCTCTTAAAGTACATTCAGCTTATCTGGATAGACCCAATTAAGCACAGTCCATTTGTTTAAATATCAGATTTGAAACTTGCTTTTCTATAGTAAATAAGAAGACTAAAACCAAGAACAATTTTTGTTAGACAAAGAATATGGCCATATAAATGTTTTATTTATGTCTGTTACATTTACTAAGAATTGAATGGAGTTTTAATGTGGAAATTTTAGAGACAAAGGAAAATAAAAGGTCTAAATTTTTTTTTGGAGAAATGGGGTCTCACTATGTTGCCCAGGCTTGTTTTGAACTCCTGAGATTAAGAAATCCTTCCACTTTGGCTTTCCAAAGTGCTGGGATTACCCTTGTGAGCCACTGTGCCCAGCCAAGAAAATTTTTTGAATGCTATGCTTTCTAAAGAATTAATTTGTTCACAAGCATGATTAATTATAATATAAATAACCAATAATAACTTTTATTTAATCGTCAATTTCAGTTCATGAGAAATTGAAAAAACAAGAAAATAGACAACTCAGGTGGGTGCCATAAAAATTCTAAACAAAACCTGAGGAATCATATGTATTTTCCTTTCCTTGAACTCCTCTTTAGTAACTGGAAGGCTGTTTCCTTCTTTGAAAGTTTGTGATCTGTGAAGACTCTTAGCTGCTCTTGGAACAAACATAACTTATTGCTCGGGAGGAATATTCCCTCATAACTTGATCCTGCTAATGGTTATCTAACCTATTTGATATCTCTTTGGTATTTGTTAGTTTATGTCATCTTCTTTTATAAAAATCTCATCTTATTTTGCTTTAACATCACCATTATTTCCCATTCTCCTTTTACTCATATTCTTTCTCAATCTATTTTTAATGTAACCATATCTTGAACATTTATATTACCCACACTCTTTAATTCAGTCCCTTTGTTATTCATTAATGAAACCTGGTTTCAAGATGCTTAGCTGATATAAAAGATATATAGATAGACAGATAGATAGATAGATAGATAGATAGATAGATAGATAGATAGTTTGTAGCTATGGCATCTACTCCATCATTAATTAATTAATTTCTTAATCCAATTAAAATTTTAATGAAGTGGCCCTTTCCTATACGTGATCATCCCTGGTCCAACATGTGGCCTCGTTATTCCACCATTTTGTCTGGAAAGATAATTAAGGTTAAAAGTATCTATGCAGAACTGTAAATGTACTAGAAATGAATGGATGACAGATAATAAAATCTTTTCTACTGAGCTTAAGAAAACAAAGGAAAAAAACAGATTAATTGAGGTAATGCTGTGGCGGCAGTTCAGAGATTCCAAGCATAGGAAGGTAGTTGGAGCTTGGGAACAAATTAGAACCAGATATTTAAACGTCAGTTTCTGTCCCTTTGTATCAGTCCAATCCTCAGTGGCAATGAGTGTCACAATAATGTTGCATAAAAATATTTTTTTGAAGAGTGCATACGACAGTAATTTATTTTTCTTAGTCATAGGTCTGCAGGTTAGCTCGGGAAGCTTGCTTCAGGCTGCGGCTTGGCTGGGCTTGGTTGGGCTTCCCTGGGCTTCTCTCTAGGCTGAGAATCGAATTTAGGTTCTTTCCCATTCTGCTTGGACCAAAGGATACCTGGAGCATGTACTTCTCGTGATGAATCCCTAAATTACATGAGGCTGAGCAGAAATAAGGTGTATCTATTACAGCCTAAGCCTGCAAGTGCCATTCTGACCCTCCAATCTATATTCCATCGACCAAAGCAAGGAACATGGCCCAACGTCTTGGAGGACAAGAAAATATAATCTCAAGTAGGAAGCACTACAAAATTACGTGGCAAAGGATTAGTCATAAAAATTAGTGAATAATGATCCAATTCACCATACCCCTCATTCTGCCTTTTCATCCTGAATTATATAGAATAATTAAGGGCATCACAAGCCACACAGCCTCTCAGGCTAAAAGACCCAGAATGCCTTTGACATATCCACATCCACAATTCCCTTTATCTAGTCAGTTACAGTTTTCTGAATTCTTTTCTCTTACTTCCATCCCTTCCTTTGTTTTTATTATCATTGCTTGACTGTAGGTTTTATTTCCTTTGTGTTATTATATAAGTTTATGTTATCTTATAATACAAATATGATTTATAAACATATATATAATTTAAATGTAAATGTTATTTATAAATAATTGCTATGTGCTCTAAACTGGTTTCTCTGCCCCCAACTTCTCCCCACTGTTACCCACTGTTCAGATTTCACTTTCTGAGGTACAATTATGGTATTTTATACTCTTCTGAAAGATCTCTATTTATCATTTGCAGAGATTAAAATTCCTTTGCATGGAGTACAAGTCCTTTCATAATCTTCTCCCAACTTATTTTTCAAGTTTAATTTTCTTCAATCACTCAGCATGAGCTAACACTCCAAATATAAACAACTACTTGTCATTCCTGTATAATATGTGTATCTGTATATAGATTTTACCTTAGGACTTTCTCATAACTACCTCTTGAATTTCTGTCTGATTTCTTTTGACTCCACTTCACATTTCACGTTTCTGGGAAGTCTTAACTGAGTTAGTCATTCCTTCCCCTGTCCCACCACAATATTTTATGTATCTCATGTATTGTTTGCAATATTATGTGAATGCCTAGTATTAAGCATTATATATACCATATTTTTATCCCTGCTTTGAAATATATGAGCTGGGCATTATTATCTCTATTTTACTGATTAAGAAATCAGGGTTAATAAAACTTAAGTAACTTAGTCAAGGCTGATGTACTTTGTAAGAGAAAAGGACAGTGTTCAAAGACAGGTGCTTTTGACCCCATGGAATGAGTTTTCAAATGCTATGTTATAATGCTTCACAATGTATAATTACAGATTTTTATGTCTATCTACTTTTCTACTTGTGTGAATTAATCAAAAGAGAGACCTAGTTTTATTCATTTTTGCAATGTTACCAATCAGTATTCTTGTCTCCAGATATTTGTTAGATAAATTATAGAATGAATAAATAAAAAGTAAAGCAAAGTATAGAACAACTGATTGTCCACTGAAAGGTACCTAGGAGCATAGAAAAAGGAAAACAACAACAACAACAACAACAACAAAAGTGAAATATAAAGAAAAGACCTGGAATTCTGGAATTAGAAAGATTAGAATTGAGAGACAACTTAGATGGGGAGAAATTAGAGGTCTTTTCCTACTGGATACCAAGAGATATTGCCTTATAGATTCAAACATGTGCCCTCCAGAATTTCCAACGGGCTAAAGAAGACAATCTCAATGTATTATAGTGCATGCTTTGTTTCATTTTCTTCCTGCTATGAAAATGACTCTGTTCTGGTTTGAGAGAGAAAGTGTTTACTTTTGCTTTTTGAATAATTTTCTGGGGAAAACTTTTATGTTTATGGTGGGGGAGGTGATGGAAAACTTTAAAATTGGCCTTATGATGCAGAACATTTTTAAACTGCTGTAAATAAATTATAAAGTGCTTTTCTTTTTCAGAGGTCTGATTCCTACTTCTCAGACTGTAATTGTTAACATAAACCCTTTAAGGCAGTTTGCCGTCATCTCCACCTGAATGTTCTATCTTGTTTTATCTGTGATTTTTCTCTTGCTTTATTACTTTAAAGAGCCCCTGGCTACTCTCTAATGAGAGAAAATCAGGTTTCTATAGCCCAGGTCACCCTCTATTGCTTGAAGGTAGGAAGAAGAAAGTTCATTGGAAGGTAAAAACAACAACAACAAAATCTAGCAGACCAAATCTCCTTAACATCCTATTGTAATTACCAAGAATTGCCTGTCTGATACTAAATTTTATTTTTGCTTGACCAAAATTAAAAAAAAAAAAGAAGAAGAAGAAGAAGAAATAACAACAGTATAATATTTCCCCTTGGGGAATTAGCCTTATCTTGGTATTCTCTATCTCTCCTGTGATCTCTAAATGCTGACAAATCTGCTAAACAACAAGCCCTGGTGTTTCCTTCTGAACCCCCAAGTTCTTTCCTTACAGCAGTTGGCCTGGGGCAAGGTTTTTCAATCAGTGTCAGCTTCAAGCCAGCAGCTTGCATCCTACTGCAAAATTTATGGAGCATGCTGATGAGAACAATGTGGCTGCCCGGGAAGATGACTGGGAATTGGCAGAGGAGTTTTGTAGGTCTGAGCTCTGCAGCTGGGTCATTGATTGTTCCTTCATCTGGTTGGACTTCAAAAGGTTGCATGCCTCGTTATCTGTTTTGCACTCCTAACCAAAAGCTACTTTGGGAGCACAAGATTCCGCTAAAAATACGTTAGTGTTTTCCACAACCCATCTCCGCTTTACAGAGATCACTCCTTTTCCAAGCTTCAAGTTACTAGCGTGATAGGGGAGAGAAGAGAGTGAAGTATTTGACTGGTTAGGTACCTGATTTGTCTTGATGCAAATGACCAGGAGGTAAAAGAATGGGGTGTACTGAATGGTAGCAAAGCATCTGGCACACTGCCTACCATATAGTATACACCAAATGAGTACTTGGAGAGGAAATTAAGTGTAGACTCTGGATTTAAATTCTGGCACTATTCCTTTTCAGCTGTGTGGATGTTAGCAGGTACTTAACCTGCTAGTGTCTCTGTTTTCTTAGCTAAAACAATATTAATGCTTCCTAGGAATGATTTAAAAACTGTGTGAGAAAACGCATGCACATTCTTATAAGTATACGTAGCTAGTGCTAAATTCGTGTATTTGCTGAAGAAGAACAACAAATAGAAAAAATTGATTCTAGCCACGTTGAAGGTCCATTTTCCCTCATTCTTCAAATAATATTTGAGATATGGCTAGAAATACCCACACTTTTTTATAGCCATTGCATCCCTGAAAGAAGGTACCTAAGAGAAAAAAGATCTGTCTTCTATGCAAACTATATATATATGGTGTTTCTGTGTGTCTTTTATATATATATATATCTCACATGTGTCACATACATACATCTCACATATATATTATGTTGTGTATTTAGTACATGCTATGTTATATGTTTCTATATATATAAACATTTATTTCTTATATGTAATACATATAAATCTGATTTTTTAGGTATAGACACATTGCATTATACAATATTTTATGATAACTTATTTTTAAGTCTACTTTTGATACTTCTGCTAAGTGAAATTGGTATGTTTGTAGAAAGGAGAATAATTTAAAATCTGAGTGTTTAGATTGCGGTTATATTTGTGTTAGCTGCCTGAGAACTGACGTTGTGATATAACCTGGTTTTGAGAGTGTTTCGTTAACTGGCTTTTCAGGAGACTATTTCATTTGGTTCAAAATATTATTTTCTGAGAAATACATTCTGGCTTTCTGATTCAGCGTGAAGGTGGAAACCATCAGAGTTTAAACATAAGATAGGTGGGGACAGTGAAAGATTTTACTTTATAATTTGCTTGGCTCATATTATCAGTGTGAGTTTGCAATTCAGTTTTTGGTTAGTTGATTTAAATTCAGGTCTTCTCAGAAATAAACTGATGAAAAACCATGAGAGTTATTGATCATCTTCAGTGATATATACAACAAAGCAGTCCAAGGAATCTTTAGATGTGTCCAGATGCAGTCAGTTCTGATTAGATACATGCTTTGTCCAAATTATAAATCAAAAATGTCATCTGCATGTAGTAGAAATGGGAGAGGGGTTGGAATCAGATAGAGCTAGATTTGTTCTTGCTAAAAACTGAGTCACCCTGTGGCCCCAATTCATATGTTGAAATCCTAACCCCTGATGTGATGGTATTAGGAGGTGAAGCATTTGGGAGGTGATTGTTCACAAGTGCTCATATATGGGATTAGCGCCCTTGTAAAAGAGACCCCCAGAGCACTTCCTTGCCCTTTCTACCATGTAAGAACACAGCAGCAAAACATGACCTATGAACTAGGAAGGAAACCCTCAGCAAATATCAAATCTGCAGGCTTTTTGATCTTGGACTTTCCAGCCTCTAGAACAGTAAGAAATAAATTTCTGTTGTTTAGAAGCTACCCAGTCTGTGGTATTTTTGTTATAGTGGCCAGAATGAACTACGACAATTCTTAACTTCACCATTTGCTGGCTGGTGACTCCAAAGTTTTAGATTTTTGAGTTTCCTTGTTTATACTTAGTGACCTTAGTATTATCTCTATAAACCTCACTTTCTATATAGAGATAATTATACCTCCTTGCTGTTGAGTATTCAATGAAATACTGCTTGAGAAATTAGCCAAATAGTCAACTTAAAATGCTAAATGACGAGTTAATGGGTGCAGCACACCAATATGGCATATGTATACATACGTAACAAACCTGCACATTGTGCACATGTACCCTAAAACTTAAAGTATAATAATAATAAAATAAAATAAAATAAAGAATTTTTAAAAAAAGAACTACAGCTGTCAGTATCTACAATCTTAGTCTGGACTATGCAGACTTGTACACATTATATATGTGTTTCCCTGGCACAGTATCTGTAGTGAGATTAACAAAAAGATCATTTGTAGGATTTACATTAGATAACCTGAAGTTAAAAATATTCTACATATTCTAGTATCCTGGTATTCACAGAAAATTAATTAAGTCAAATTAATAAGGGAGCCAGATATTTCTCATTAAAGTCAGCAATTTAAAACTTTAAAAATAACATCGTTTTCAACCATATATAGGAGAAACAAAATTTACTGGCCTCATTTGATTGGTTATCTATTTTTGTAAGTCCCTGAAGTAGCAAACAATTACTCTTGTCAGTTTTTGTTACAGTCTTGGAAAGATCTAGGGCAAGCCTTTCTCATTTTTTTTTTCTTTCTTCAACATGTTTAAATGCAGACAACAAGGGCACTTCACAGGCTTATGCCAAAAACATCAATCGCTTTTTAATGAGGCCATCACCCTGAGTAGGTCATGGAATATTAAAAAAAAATGAACATATTGCGTCATTGGGGATTGTCAGTGGGGCTGAAGGGTATCGATGAGGAAACACAATACCAGGACACAATACACTGAACTGCCTACTTTTCAAAAGGCAGTTAATTAGAAAATGCTATATGAACGACCCTTGCCCATGTCCTTGGTGCACTCAAGTTATGTCTGTGTGAATAAGAGAACCATGCTCTGCTTTTCTCAACAGAGGACTAGTTGGCTGAGACACATGACCAGGCATTATCTACACAGTCAATTGGGAGAATTAAAAGGTCATTCATTCAATAGGAAAGATTTCCCTTTTAGTGGCCCTGTCTAGCAGGGAGATTATCATCATGAATGAGCAAGAAGGAGAACAATAGTTTGTGAGAACCTAGATCCAATCAATGAGAATACTGAGGAAAAGAAATTGAAAGATAAGATAAGGTGTTACTATAATGACATTTAAGCTCTTCATCTTCAGCTTCTCATTTGCTCCTCTAGTCCCATCTTTCACTGCTCACTATTACACAGTTAGTGCAGAAGCAAGATAGAAATTGCTTATTTTCCTGTTTACACCTCCTCTATTTCATCTGCAGGCCATCGCGCATGTTGTTTACTTAAACTGGGACATCCTCTTGCTTATCCTACTGGAAAATGCCTATTTATTATTCAAGTCTGTTCATGTGCTACCACTTGTGTAAAGCTGTTCTGACTCTTTCAGCCGAGCAGTGCTGGCCCATTGTGGAGATCTGTGGCAAAAATGATTATGACTATCTACCAAATTTCCATAGCAAGGTGTTTTCTCTGGGAAGCAGCTTCTTAAGGAGGAACTGCAATTTTCAGATTCCCTGTAATCTAAGTGGAATCCTTTAATTAGCCTTTGCCATAGACTGTGAGCCGAAATCATATGCATTACTTTTTGCTTAAGATGTTTAGGAAGTGGTTGTAACCTTTTCCCACATCTTCCATCTGAATACAGAGACTGAAAGAGTATAGGAGATGCCTGAGGAAGAAGATGAGTGAATAATACATAGAGGAAAACCACCTTTCTGCTATCTGGGAACACCTGCATCCAAACTATTAAAATATAGAACTCATTAGTTTTACCATCTAGGATTTCCCTTAATAAGGTGATATACAAGACTTAGGTTAATACACATATGCCATAGAACTGGCATTTTAAAACTGATTAGTTACTTCTTTGCACACCTTCTTCCTTAGTAGACTTAGGAAACATGTCTTGTTACTTTTGTAGCTCAACTGCCTAGCAAACTAGTCACACTGTACAGGGATACAATAACATAGGATGAATTAATGATGATCTTGTAACTACTCTTTAATGAGAACCTTTACTGCACAGCAGCATATGACATTTATCTCCTTTAAATCTGCAACATCTGTGCAGTGAGCACTAAAATCTATGTTTTCCAGAAGGTCATAATCGTTTATTCATCTGAGTATACATTGATTCCTGATGCTATACCATACAATTTCCAAGGACCAAAGACAAAACCATGAAAAGAGAGGTGTTTTTTGTTGTTTCAAAGTCTATAGTTAATACAGTTCATTCATTTACAAATTTTGTCTTCAGTGTTGCTGGGGACACTTTTTAAATCATAGATCTCCACTGCTCTGTAAGTTCAGAGTCACATAGTCATACAACATATTCTCCAAAGCCAGTGCTGTTTCTGAAGTAAAGAATTATCAGGTTTTCTTTTGTTCTGTGAAAAACGTTGACAGTGAGGTCAGTCGATGGGGCTTTTTAGCTGTCATAATTTGTTTTCAAAATTATTTTTTGTTCAAAAAATGTATGAAGTCATTGCTATATATTGATATAGTGAGAAGAGTTCCCAGTGTATTAGTCTTGGTGTTGAAAGAACCAGTTTATTATGTAAATTTTAATTGCATTCTTTTCTTGTAAATAAATGTTTACAGGTGACCTTCATGTCTACAAAACTAACAAATGGTATAGTACCTAATTTCTACCTTGCCCAGGTCTATGCAAGCTCATAATGCTATTCCTGCACCCATGTAATAAACTTCTTTTTGCTTGGAGTCTGAAATTCAATTGCTTAACAGATAAAATTCACAGCACAAGGTCAATCATTATGGATGATACTAGTTTGAAGCTAAGCTTTCTCCTTGCCTTTGTTTGGTATCAGCTGAATTTCTCTGTGACTGTAAATCTTATCAATACCCATCGAAAGAAACTAGCTTGAAGAATAATTGAGAGTGCATTTGGGCAATGAACACACAAAGCTTTTTGTACTTTGAGTAAATTTCAAAGAGTGAATAGCAAATATCTCATTTCAACAGGTAAGTGCAAGCATTTATATAGTAGGGTAGACTGCAGATACAGGCTCTTTCATCAAAAGCCAGGGAAGATTGTTCCAGTAGCTGCAACTCCCCAGGAAAAGAAATATAACATAGTCTTTATGAGTACAGGTAGCTCAGTGGCTTCTGTCATTCGCAACTAATGAAATTCAAATTATAAAAATCATCATTACAAGACTTAAACATGATAATGGATGGGTAGTTCTTTTTTTTTAAATAAATTCTTTATTTTATTTTATTGTATTATTATTATACTTTAAGTTTTAGGGTACATGTGCACAGTGTGCAGGTTTGTTACATATGTATACATGTGCCATATTGGTGTGCTGCACCCATTAACTCGTCATTTAGCATTTTTTATGGCTCGTTGGTCTAGGGGTATGATTCTCGCTTAGGATGTGTAGTTCTTACCTACAGTGACTGGATGCGTATTGAGTTCTCAGTAAATGTTAACTTTAAATATTATCCTATAATACATTGTAAAAATGTAACTTTCTAACATATTAGAAATATATCAGATGAGATTGAGCAATATTTCAGGACTCCTGCTGTTGAATACAAACATTCAAAATTTCCCAAATCCTATAGGTGGAGTGTCCCTGATCTGAAATGCTTGGGACCAGATGTGTTTTCAGATTTCAGATGTTTTCAGATGTTGAAATATTTACACAGACATAATAAGATGTCTTAGGAATGAGCCCCAAGTGTAAACACAAAATCATTTATGTTTCATATATGCCTCATCCACATAGCATAAAGGTAATTTCATACAATATTTTTAATAACATTGTGCATGAAACAAAGTTTTGACAGCATTTTCACTGTGACCCATTATATGAGGTCAGGTGTGAGATTTTCCATTTATGGGTTCATGTTAGTGTTAAAAAAGTTTCAAATTTCAGATCATTACAGATTTCAAATTTTTGAATTTGGGATGCTCAATTTATATTATCAGGGTTCCTGAGTCTTACTTGATTCATATGCTACTACCATGAAGAGAAGTTTCTCTGAGGAGCATTATGAAAGGGTAATGCCTGAGTATCTGCTGCATGGCAAAGCAGGGGAGATGAGCTTCTCTGCAGAGTCTGTAACAATGTCTTTGTTAATAGTTTTCATCAATTTGGAAGAAAGATTTTTTGACATATTTAATCTTCACTTTTTTTTTTTGCTATAACAGCCTTATATATACCTTATTTCTTGAAAAGGAAAAAACAATTTCTGTTAGTCAAATTATCCACAGATCTGCTCAGTACTATCTATAACATCTTAACAGTGTCTCAGTAAAGGTATTTTTATTTTTGACTCTAAGAAATAGTTTCCATTAACTCAAAATAATAATAATAAGAGAGAAAAAAGAAAGAAAAGAAGGCAAAGGAGGAGAAAGGAAGAGGAGAAAGAGAGGAAAAGGAAAACACAATTACAGTAACAACAAAAAGGAGAGGAGAAGTGAGGAATATGTCAATGAGAGTATTTTTTTTTTGGAGAGTCTAAGTAAAACCATCTTTGAATTACTTTTTCCATTGCCTGAAGCTTTTATGTGGTTAAAGTCAGATCATCATTTTTCTCAGGAAACAAGAGGCTACAATCAAAAAAAAAAATTTGATATAGGTAGAAAATGTTCAACTAAATTAAATTCTATGATAATTAATGAACCTTGTATATATTCAATATCCTATGAAATATAAACAAAAGTGTACAATTCCTCAAAGAAAATAGAGTGGATTTTGAGTCACATTTAGGTTCAAATCCTAGCACCTACTTATGACTTTCCCTTAGGAAAGTGACTTTAACTGATTCTCTTTCCATCTAATGGGAGTAAACTTGCCTATTTTATAGATTCGTTTTAGAGAAAAACCAAACAGTGCATAACAAACACCGAGCAGAAGGCCACACACATAGCAGATTTGCCAGATATTTTAGTTTTTTTTCTGCCCACCTTCAAGAAACTTGATTTTTCGTTGGGACAATGTGACATGAACATATTATTTCCTTAACCATCTATCAGGCTATCTGGGATTATGGAGCAATGTAAGCTAATCAGATAGGAAGTTACTCAGAGAACTCATGAGAAGGACAATGCTGGGGCCTTATGAAAAAGCAGGGATTGGGGTTGGTTGCTGAAAGGAAAAGTGGGAAAGGCTTTGCTAAAAGAGACACTGGTGTTTTAAGGAGCGGCAATGGAATTGGAGGTGACTGAGGAAAGAGGAAGAAGGAGCTAACATTTTTTAATTGCTATAGTTGAAGAGTTTCATATACAGCTTCTTTGGCAGGATGCTTGACTCAGCTGGTGAAAAGAAGAATGTCCTCCCACAGAATACAGTAAAATCCTCATACAGGAACGAAGGAGAGGGGAAGGATTCTGTGGACTTTTGTTCCTGGAGGAGCCTGCCTTCTTGAGGCCAGATCATCACACCGTATAATTGGGAGAATCTGGACATAGGACAAAGGGAGCTACATCTATATTCCTTTGAAGACAATGGTCAGGATTTATAACCATTTATTGTTTCTATTTTTTAGTCATGATGCTGAGCACCTCATAGTATTTACCATTAATCCTCACCACATGCTACAGGGTAGGTATTTTTAATTAATTGGTAATTAAATATAGAAAATTGATGATATAAAAGTTTAATAACTGAATAACTTGATCAAGTTTCCAAAGTTGTAATTGGCAAAGTCAATGACTTGAGATTTCCCCAACCCAGGATTACTAAAATTTCATTTTCTTGGGTGGATGGCAAGATGGCCGAATTGGAACAGCTCCAGTCTACAGCTCCCAGCAAGATCAATGCAGAAGGCAGGTGAGTTCTGCATTTCCAACTGAGGTACCTGGCTCATCTCACTGGGACTGGTTAGACAGTGGGTGCAGCCCATGGAGGGCGAGCCAAAGCAGGGTGAGGCATTGCCTAACCCGGGAAGCACAAGGGGTCAGGGAACTCCCTCCTTTAGCCAAGGGAAGTTATGAGGGGCTGTGCTGTGAGGAATGATGCATTCTGCCCCAAATACTATGCTTTTCCCAAGGTCTTCACAACCTGCTGACCAGGAGATTTCCTTGGGTGCCTACCATGACTGGGGCCCTGGGTTTCAAGCACAAAACTGGATAGCCATTTGGGCAGACACTGAGCTAGCTGCAGGAGTTTAATTTCATACCCCAGTTGTGCCTGGAATGCCAGCAAGACAGAACCGCTCACTCCCCTGGAAAAGGGGCTGAGGCCAGGGAGCCAAGTGGTTTTCCTCAGTGGATCCCAGCCCCAGCAAGCTAAGATCCACTGGCTTGAAATTCTCACTGCCAGCACAGCAGTCTGAAGTTGATCTGGGATGCTTGAGCTTGGTGGTGGGAAGCACATCTGCCATTACTGAGGCTTAAGAAGGCAATTTTCCCCTCACAGTGTAAGCAAAGCCTCCAGGAAGTTTGAACTGGGTGGAGCCCACTGCAGCTCGGCAAAGCCACTGAAGCCAGACTACTTCTCTAGACTCTTCCTCTCTGGGCAGGGCATCTCTGAAAAAAAGGCAGAAGTCCCAGTCAGGGGCTGATAGATAAAACTCCCATCTCCCTGGAACAGAGCACCTTGGGGAAGGGGTGGCTGTGGGTGCAGCTTCAGCAGACTTAAAAGTTCCTGCCTGCCAGCTCTGAAGAGAGCAGTGGATCTCCCAGCACAGTGCTCAAGCTCTGCTAAGGGACAGATTGCCTCCTCAAGTGGGTCCCTGACCCCTGGCCTCCTGACTGGGAGGCAGCTCCCAGCAGGGGTTGACAGACACCTCATACAGGAGAGCTCTGGCTGGCCTCTGGCAGGTGCCCCTCTGGGAGGAAGTTTCCAGAGGAAACGAACAGGCAGCAATCTTTGCTGTTCTGCAGCCTCTGCTGGTGATACCTAGGCAAACAGAGTCTAGAGTGGACCTCCAGCAAACTCCAGCAGACCTGCCGCAGAGGGGCCTGAATGTTAGAAGGAAAACTAACGAACAAAAAGGAATAGCATCAACATAAACAAAAAGGATGTCCACTCAAAAACCCTATCAGAAGGCCACCAACATCAAAGTTCAAAGGTAGATAAATCCATGAAGATGAGGAAAAACCAGTGCAAAAAGGCTGAAAATTCCAAAAGCCAGAACTCCTCTTCTCCTCCAAAGGATCACAACTCGTCGGCAGCAAGGGAACAAAACTGGATGGAGAATGAGTTTGATGAATTCACAGAAGTAGGCTTCAGAAGTTGGGTAGTAACAAACTCTTTCAAGCTAAAGGATCATGTTCTAACCCAATGCAAAGAAGCTAAGAACCTTAAAAAAAGGTTAGAGGAATTGCTAACTAGAATAACCAGTTTAGAGAAGAACATAAATGACCTAATGGAGCTTAAAAACACAGCATAAGAATTTTGTGAAGCATACACAAGTATCAATAGCTGAATCGATCAAGCGAAAGAAAGGATATTGGAGACTGAAGATTAACTTAAAGGAATAAAGCATGAAGACAAGATTAGAGAAAAAAGAATGAAAATGAATAAACAAACCTCCAAGAAATATGGAACTATGTGAAAAGATCAAACCTACGTTTGATTGCTGTATCTGAAAGTGATGGGGAGAATGGAACCAAGTTGGAAAACACTCTTCAGGATATTATCCAGGAGAACTTCCAACTTCCCCAGCCTAGCAAGACAGGCCAACATTCAAATTCAGAAAATACAGAGAACACCACTAAGATACTCTTTGAGAAGAACAACCCCAAGACACATAATCACCAGATTCACCAAGGTTGAAATGAAGGAAAAAATGTTAAGGGCAGCCAGATAGAAAGGTCAAGTTACCCATAAAGGGAAGCCCATCAGAATAACAGTGGATCTCTCTGTAGAAACCCTACAAGCAAGGAGAGAGTGGAGGCCAATATTCAGCATTCTTAAAGAAAAGAATTTTCAATCCAGAATTTCATATCCAGCCAAGTAAGCTTCATAAGTGAAAGAGAAATAAGATCCTTTACAGACAAGCAAATGCTGAGGGATTTTGTCACCACCAGGCCTGCTTTACAAGAGTTCCTGAAGGAAGCACTAAACATGGAAAGGAAAAACTGGTACCAGCCACTGCAAAAACATACCAAATTGTAAAGACCATTGACGCTATGGAGAAACTACATCAACTAACAGGCAAAATAACCAGCTAGCTTCATAATGACAGGATCAGATCAACACATAACGATATTAACCTTAAATGTAAATGGGCTAAATGCCCCAATTAAAAGACAGACTGGCAAATTGGATAGAGTCAAGACCCATCAGTGTGCTGTATTCAGGAGGCTGAACTCACGTCCAAAGACACACATAGGCTCAAAATAAAGGGATGGAGGAATATTTACCAAGAAAATGGAAAGCAAAAAAAAAAAAAAAGCAGGGGTTGCAATCCTAGTCTCTGATAAAACAGACATTAAACCAACAAAGATAAAAAAAGACAAAGAAGGGCATTACATAATCATAATGCAACAAGAAAAACTATTCTAAATATATAAGCACCCAATACAGGAGCACCCAGATTCATAAAGCAAGTTCTTAGAGACTTACAGAGAGACTTAGACTCCTACACAACAATAGTGAGAGACTTTAACACCCCACTGTCAATATTAGACAGATAAATGGGTCAGAAAATTAACAATGATATTCAGGACTTGCACTCAGCTCTGTATCGGTGGACCCTATAGACATCTACAGGACTCTCCACCCCAAATCAACAGAATATATATTCTTCTCAGCACCACATCACACTTATTCTAAAACTGACCACATTATTGGAAGTAAAACACTCCTCAGCAAATGTGAAACAAAGGAAATCATAACAAACAGTCTCTCAGACCACAATGCAATCAAATTAGAACACAGGATTAAGAAAATCACTCAAAACCACACAACTATATGGAAACTGAACACCTGCTCCTGAATGATTACTGGGTAAATAATGAAATTAAGATGGAAATAAAGAAGTTCTTTGAAACCAATGAGAATAAAGAGAAAATGTACCAGAATCTCTGTGACACAGCTGAAGCAGTGTTTAGAAGGAAATTTAAGCACTAAATGCCCAAAGGAGAAAGGGGGAAAGATCTAAAATCAGCACCCTAACAATACAGTTAAAAGAACTAGAGAAGCAAGAGCAAACAAATTCAAAAGCTAGCAGAAGACAAGAAATAACTAAGATCAGAGCAGAACTGAAGGAGATAGAGACATGAAAAACCCTTAAAAAAATCAATGAATCGAGGAGCTGGTTTTTGAAAAGATTAACAAAACAGACTGCTAGCCAGACTAACAGAGAAGAAAAGAGAGAAGAATCAAATAGACACAATAAAAAATGATAAAGGAGATATCACCACTGATCCACAAAAATACAAACTACTATAAGAAAATACTATAAACACCTCTACACAAATAAACTAGAAAATCTAGAAGAAATGGATTAATTCCTGCACACATGCACCCTCCCAAGACTAAGGAAGGAAGAAGTCAAATTTTTGAATAGACCAATAACGTGTTCAGAAATTGAGGCAGTAATTAATAGCCAACCAAAAAAAGCCCAGGACCAGACAGATTCACAGCCAAATTCTACCAGAGGTACAAAGAGGAGCTGGCACCATTCCTTCTGAAACTATTCCAAACAATAGAAAAAGAGGGATGCCTCCCTTGCCAGGTCTGTCTCACAGACCCTGGCCGAGCAATGGATAAAAGGAGTACTCAGACACAGGTATGCTGTGAAAGAGCAGCTAGGGGACTGCCGGCACTAGGGGCCGAAGAGAGTTAGCAGTCCTGATAAGCCAGAGCCGCTTGTATTTATTCAGTACTGGTATAATGTCAAAGGCCTGTAGCCAACACAATATGTGGGTAATTAACATGGTCGTCCTCTCTTGTAGGGAGCAGTCTTGCACGTGGATGATCAAAGGTTAGTCTCCAGATGACATAAGTAATAAACTTATCTAGATAGATTTCTTTACACTCCCCTGTTACCTACTCCTCGCCCTTAGCCTCAGGGTAAGAGAATTAGCTGCCTTCAGCTTTAGTCTCTCCCAAAGCTTTTGCAAGACTTTCCAACATTTCAAGAAGGTTTGTGTCTTTCCTTACAGCTTCTCCCACCACCCTGACTGATCTCTTACACCCACTAACTGATTTTATGAGGCCAGCATCATCCTTATTCCAAAATCTAGCAGAGACACAACAAAAGAAGAAAATTTCAGGCCAAGATCCCTGATGAACATCAGTGCAAAAATACTCAATAAAATACTGGCAAGCCAAATCCAGCAGCACATCAAAAAGCTTATCCAACACAATCAAGTTGGTTTCATCTCTGGGATGCAAAGCTGGTTCGACATACACAAATCAATAATGTAATCCATCACATAAACAGAACCAATGACAAAACCACATGATTATCTCAATAGATGCAGAAAAGGCCTTGGATAAAATTCAACACCCCTTCATGCTAAAAACTCTCAATAAACTAGGTATTGATGAAATGTATCTCAAAATAATCAGAGCTATTCATGACAAACCCACAGCCAATATCATACTGAATGGGCAAAAGCTGGAAGCATTCCCTTTGAAAACCGGCACAAGACAAGGATGCCCTCTCTTACCACTCCTAATCAACATAGTGTTGGAAGTTCTGGTCAGGACAATCAGGCAAGAGAAAGAAATAAGGGGTATTCAAATAGGAAGAGAGGAAGTCAAATTGTCTCTGTTTGCAGATGACATAATTGTGTATTTAGAAAACCCCATCATCTCAGCCCAAAATCTCCTTAAGCTGATAAGTAACATCAGCAAAGTCTCAGGATACAAAATCAATATACAAAAATCACAAGCATTCCTATATACCAATAATAGACAAACAGAAAGCCAAATTATGAGTGAACTACCATTCACAATTGCTACAAAGAGAATAAAATACCTAGGAATACAACTTACAAAGGATGTGAAGAATCTCTTCAAGGAGAACTACAAACCACTGCTCAAGGCAATAAGAGAGAACACAAACAAATGGCAAGATATTTCATGCTCATGGATAGGAATAACCAGTATCATGAAAACGGCCATACTGCCCAAGGTAATTTATAGATTCAATGCCATCCCCATCAAGCTACCAATGACTTTCTTCACAGAATTGGAAAAAACTACTTTAAAGTTCATATGGAGCCAAAAAGAGCCCACATTGCCAAGACCATCCTAAGCAAAAAGAACAAAGCTGGAGGCATCACACTACCTGACTTCAAGCTATACTACAAGCCTACAGTAACCAAAACAACATGGTACTGGCACCAAAATAGATATATAGACCAATGGAACAGAACAGAGGCCTCAGAAGTAATGCCACACATCTTCAACCATCTGATCTTTGACAAACCTGACAAAAAGAAGCAATGGGGAAAGGATTCCCTATTTAATAAATGGTGCTGGGAAAACTGGCTAGCCATATGCAGAAAACTGAAACTGGTTTTCTTACATCTTATACAAAAATTAACTCACAATGGATTAAAGACTTAAATGTAAGATATAAAAGCATAAAAACCCTAGAAGAAAACCTAGGCAATACCATTCAAGACATAGGCATCAACAAAGACCTCATGACTAAAACAGTAAAATCAATAGCAACAAAAGGCAAAATTGACAAATGGGATCTAATTAAACTAAAGAGCTTCTGCACAGCAAAAGAAACTATCATTAGAATGAACAGGGAAGCTACAGAGTGGGAGAAAATTTTTGCAATCTATCCATCTGACAAAGGGCTAATATCCAGAATCTACAAGGAACATAAACAAATTTACAAGAAAATCAAACAACCACATCAAAAGTGGGTGAAGGATATGAACAGACACTTCTCAAAAGAAGATATTTATGTGAACAAACATATGAAAAAAAGCTCATCATCATTGGTCATTAGAGAAATACAAATCAAAACCACAATGAGATACCATCTCACACCAGTTAGAATGGCGATCATTATAAAGTCAGGAAACAACAGATGCTGGAGAGGATGTTGAGAAATAGGAGCCCTTTTACACTGTTGGTGGGAGTGTAAATTAGTTCAACCATTGTGGAAGACAGTGTGGTGATTTCTCAGAGATCCAGAGCCAGAAATACCATTTGACCCAGCAATCCAATTACTGGGACATACTCAAAGATTATAAATCATTCTACTATAAAGATACATGCACACATATGTTTATTGCAGCACTGTTCAAAATAGCAAAGACTTGGAACCAACCCAAATGCCCGTCAATGATAGACTGGATAAAGAAAATGTGGCACATACACACCATGGAATACTATGCAGCCATAAAAAAGGGTGAGTTCGTGTCCTTTTCAGGGACATGGATGACGCTGGAAACCATCATTCTCAGCAAACTAACACAGGAACAGAAAACCAAACACTGCATGTTCTCACTCTTAAGTGGGAGTTGAACAATGAGAACACATGGACACAGGGAGGGGAAGGAACATCACACACCGAGGTCTGTCAGGGGGTGGGCAGCTAGGAGAGGAATAGCATTAGGAGAAATACTTAATGTAGATGACCGGTTGATGGGTGCAGCAAACTGCATGTCACGTGTATACCTATGTAACAAACCTGCACATTCTGCACAGGTATCCCAGAACTTAAAGTATAATAAAAATTATTTTTAATTGTCATACAGTAAAATGAGTCTTTTTTATTTTGATAAATTAACTATAAATTTTAAAACATGTATAGATTTGTGTAACAGCTCTATAGTTAGTATTCGGAACAGTTCCCTCACCTCCAAAAATTCACTTGTGCTATTCATTATGATCATCTTCTAAGCTCTGGTACAATATTACACAAATACACAATTGTTTGAGATTGACTAGCTTCTTTCATTAAGCATAACGCTTTTGAAGCCCATCCAAGTTATTGTATATATCAACAGTTTGTCCCTTTTTATTGCTGAATAATATTCTATGGCATCAAAATGCCCCCACATATTATTTAATCTATTCACTCACTGAAGGCTGTGAATCTAGATTCATTTAATATTTCCTATCACCAAGATAAGGAGAGTCTTCCATAGCCTTTAAGAAATTTCTGTATCTCACTAATAATTTAGAATGTTGATTTTTTTCTCTGTCCTACATTTTTCTTTTCTAATATGCTATCTCTTCTTTATCTTCTTATGCAAATAAATAAGTAATGTGATATATTGGTTAGGGGTACAGCTTCTGGAGCCAGATTTCATAGGTTGAATTTCGACTCTACAACTTGCTCATTGTACAACATTTGCATGTTACTTAATTTATATGGACTTCAGCTTTTCCATCTGTAAAATAAAGATAATAATTTCTACCTGTTAATTTTCTTAAGATTAAAAGAAGTAGTACATGCAAACTTTTTGAAAACTGCTAGACACATAATTTTACTTAAAAATATTAAGTATCCCCGTACTTCTATAATTGGACATAATTAAAATAATATATCAACAAATTTCAAACCATAATTTTATATGTGTATACATATAGGTACTTAATAGGTTTTAGTTGAGTTTCCAGTGTTAAATACTAACCATAAGCCCTAAAATTAGGTATGTGACAGGTATAATGCTTGCAGGGTAGACAGATCATGGGAAAATTCATCAACACCACCTGGAAAACTGCTGTGGGAACTAATGATAAGGAGTTTTAAATGTTATATTGGAATTTCGTGAACTAACTACAGTTGAATTTTCAGCAGCAAAACATATGCACTGATTTTTGTTGCAGTTTGACAAAAAGGACCCAACTGCAGTTCCAGTTTATATATTCCCATGATCCTTCCTTTTTCAGAGGAGAAAAGAAAGAATGTGTGATTATAAAAGCAAAGAACCCTCCATTTTTCCTGCTCATTGTTAAAAAATACTGTTTTTATTTGTTTTTTTGGACATTGATCTTTTAGAAATATTTATATTTGCTTTTTCTTCTTATTCAGAAGGGCAAGGGTAGGCTTGGGGTTTTGTGCAGAGATAATATTAAGTGTTTGATATTTAACCAAAGCTTACACAAATCTATTTGGATCACTAATATGTTGTGATTACAGTGAAAATCTGTTAAGATACAGATTTTCCTTGAATGTCCAAGTGCCTCTGGCTTATAAATAAAGCCACAACATTTAATCTGAGCACTTTTGGAATAAGATGGAAAATGACAAATTTACCCTCCTCCTGAAAACAAACAAAATTAAAACTGTCTTCTCTCATCTCCTCAAAGAAAAAAAACAAATACAGACAGAAATAAAATACACTGCCACACATATATAACACAAAAGTCATAATCCGTGGTGACTCTTCTTCACAAAGACAAAAGTACATATATTCCTTTATCCGTGTCCTCTTTTTTTCTGGCACAATTTACTTAGGATTTGTCATATACTTTCACAAATTTTTCAGTTCTAATGGGATGCCGTTTGTCTACCTTGGACTATAGAACTCTTGACATAGTCTATATGCCTATCTGTGTAAGCTATGACCATATTCTCCAATTTACATAACTCTTTTTGACATTTGACATTGTCATTTATTTCCTCTGACATTTTCTTTGGCTTATACATTTTCTTTCTTTTTTTTTTCTGCCATTTCTTCTGCAACCACTCTTAAGAAAACCAGATAAACATTGTAATTGGATTTGAATGTCTTCCACTAATATTTCTGTTTTTAATTTCTCCCTTTTCCCTATCCTATTCATTTGTATCAAATATATTTCTAAGTCACTTCTTTCTCATACCTCTGCTCAAAAGTCTATTCCTTCCCCATATCTGTTTGTATTAGTCTGTTCTCATGCTGCTGATATAGACAAACTGGAGACTGGGTAATTTATAAAGAAAAAGAGGTTTAATGGAATCACAGTTCCACGTGGCTAGGGAGGCCTCACAATCATGGTGGAAGGTGAAAGCCATGTCTAACAGGGCAGCAGACAGAGAGAATGAGAACCAAGCGAAAGGGGGTTCTCCTTATAAAACCATCAGATCTTGTGGAAGTTATTCACTACAAGGAGAACAGTATGGGGGAAACTGCCTTCATGATTCAATACTCTGTCACCAGTTCCCTCCCACAACACATGGGAGTTATGGGAGCTACAATTCAAGTTGAGATTTGCGTGGGGACACAGCCAAACCACATCACGGTTCCATGTATAGTCTGCCAACAACTTATATGATAGCAAGTCCTATCTCTTTATTGTTTCAGTAAAACATTTGTAGTCATCCTTAATTCTTGCTTTGTCTTTATATCTACTTGCACACCAATCAATCAGATAATAATTTTTTTCTCTTAATTGATAATATTGAGAAGGCAAACTATTCTGACTTCTCAACTGCTACCTCCTTGTGGATTAACCACAACACTTCATGTATGTATAACTGCATAGATTGTTCCAAATTATCCTAAAACTGTGTGACTTTAAAGCAATAGCTTATTTTTCTGCATTATTCTTTGGGTTGAGGTGGCCAGCTGAATGGTTCTCACTAAGGCCTTTCAGGCAGTCAGTTGATGCATGAGTTCAAATGTCCAAGATGGCTTACTCCCTTGGCTGGCAGTTGGTGCTGGCTATTGAAAGAAGCTCAGCTGGGACTGTCCACTGGACTGTCTACATATGGACTTTCCATGAAGCTTGGTTTTCTAACAGCCTGGGGGCTAGTTTCTAAGCTGGAGCTTCCCAAGAATGAGTTTCAAGAGTCTTAGTTCAAAGTTGCAGGATTTCTTATGAAGTCCTTCTTCAACTTCCATTTCATCATATAGTCAACCCCAGATTTAAAGGTAGAGGAATGAGCCTCCTCTTCTTAATAGTGAAGACCAGCATGTGCATGACACAGGGTAGGAAGTAATTGGTGATCACTTTGGGGACTCTTGGCCATAGCCTCTCACTTTTCTCTTTGTTTCTATCTTTGCCCTCTTTCACTCTATTATTGCTGAGTCCTCAAGAGTAGTCGTTTCTATACACCCCAGATTATGTTAGTCCTTCGTTCAAAACCCTGCAGTGGCTCCTCATTTCATCTGAAGGCCAAAGTCCTTATAATGACCTAGGATACCATTCACACTTTGGCGCCCTGTTACCTCTCTAAACTTATTTTCTATGACCATTCTGCTTTAGCCACACTGGCTTCCTTATAGCTTTTCTTAAACAATTCAGATATTCTTCTGAACAAGGACATTTTCATTGACTATTTCCATTGTCTGAAATGTTCTTCATTCAGCTAACTATATGATTATATCCCTCATCTGTTGCAAGCCTTTGTTTAAATGTCACGTTCTCAAGGAGGTCTAACTTGAATATCCAATTTGGAATTGCAACTCCATCCTAGGACAGGGGTTCCCAGTTTAAGGTAGGATGCTTCCTTAATTTCTTTTTTTTTTTTCTTTTTTTCATACAGAGTTTCACTGTCACCCCGGCTGGAGTGCAGTGGCATAATCTCGGCTCACTGCAACCTCCCCCTCCTGGGTTCAAGTAATTCTCGTGCTTTAATAGGGACCTTGATTTGTTGCATGATCTGATGCATTTTTGCTCCTCTATAAGCCATTAGAGGTGAGTTTTGGAGAACAATAATTTTGAATAACATTGAAAATCCAAGAATAATTTTGGCTTGGTTTTGAAGGACATCTCATTATTTGGCATTGTATGTACCTGGGCTGTATTCTGAGTCACCTGTACCTGTACTCGGCTGCTGTCTCAATGAAGAGCTCTGTCAGCATTACCACATCTGAAGAGACTTAGCTCCCTTAACATGTTCTACATTAGTCAAGCACCTTATTTCCTCCATTCCTTGCCCCACTGTAAGAAATGTCCTCTGCTCTTTTCAGCATTTCATTTGTTTTCAAATGTCTTCTCAGCTTGTATCCTTCTTTCTGTCCCTGCTCCACGTATCCGTGTTACAATTTCCCATTGTTAATGTAGTCAGTTTCATGGGAATATCTTTTAACACAATGGTCTGAAGCTCTTGCAAGAGGTCCTTTGGATCAAAACAGCTTTCAAAATAGTACCAAAATCTTATTTGTATTTCATACTCTTGTTCTATAAAAGGGCAGCGTTAAATTCAGATCTGTTGATAAATTAGGTTCTGCAGTGCATCACAGGATATCATATCCTGTGGTTTCCAAATAGGGTAAAAAAAATCACACTCATGTTTTCCAAATAGTGTGGACAAAATAAGAAAAAGAAATACATCGCAAACTTGGGTTAAAAAGTATAATTGCAAAGCCAGGTAAAAAAAGATCTAGTGTGAAACTCTGAGAAACAGACTACTAAAATGTTTTCTTCAGTCAAAGAAATTCCAGCCCTAATTATTAGCACCTAATCATGATACTTCAGTTGATGGGTGTGATTCCTGATTGGACCATTGTCAATGATATATGAGGTGTTAGACTGAGAACAAGGTTAAGACAAGGTGTCAACTGCCACATTTGGAATAGATTGAACTCTCCTTCCCAGCCCTATTGTTAACAGCCCCTTAACACCTTTTTTTATACTGCCTAGGCCTGGGAGGAGTAATTTGGAGGCCAGGTAAGACAGTACAGCTGGAAGTACTTGTCTACTGTACACATAACCTTCTTCATGCAAAGAGTTATGCTGTACTCTAAAGAGACTTGAATTCTGCTGGATGAACCATTTTATCCATTTAACTACAGCCCCCCTCTCCTTTTGAAAACTACCCACCCACACAATAATTCAAGGAAACAATTGAATCAAATACATTGATTAAATACCTCTTTTACAGACATACTGAGAGATCTTATATCAACAAATTACTGAGATATCAAACACAAACAGGACCTAGGCTTTAAATGGCTTTACCAGAAAAGATAATGGAATTATACTAAATGAACCAATTTTAATTTAAAGGGCTTCTTGTAAAATCAACTATTCGTATTTGCAAGGTGACTTAAGTGGTACATGAGAGAGGCTGTAATCTAAAAAGAAGAAAACAAATCTACTTCTTACACTAAGGGTGTATGTATCACCCCAGCTGCCCTGGTTCAAGGCTATGAAAGACGGAAAACATTAAGGGACTATAGAAAGAGCCTTGTTTCTGGAGGTGCTGAGAGCCAGCAGACGGGAGTTCAATACTAGCCCTGACACCAGCCAAAAGTGCTCCTTCACTTCTGTAGATGCCATTTTCTTTGACTATAAGATTAGGAAAAATCGAATCTCCCATGCAGATCTGAAAATCCTATGGCTTTAAGTAAATATGTAATTTTAAGCCCATAGATGTGGTGGAAATGCCAGCTGCAGGCACGTGTCCTCTGAAGCATATCAGTCTGCGATGAGGGGCTCTCTTTTGAACTAAGTTGTCGCTCTGATTTCTGACTGTCTCCCAGGCCCTGTCCCTGCAATCATTCAAAGAACAGACTCCCTCAACTGTGCAATACAAACGAAAGAGAAGTGACAGGCACTCAGAGGTCTTGGCTACCAACATACGTTCTTGTGGGACAGTGCCACAAACCTTCAACCCTTACAGACACAAGGTCAACAAATCAAGTAAAAAGAGGTGGATGCATCTACGTAATCAAAGATATGACTGGCTAACACTTTTATAAGGGACCATAAAGGGAAAGGAGAAATTTGGTGATCTAAAATTATCGCAGAATTGGCCGTGCGCGGTGGCTCACATTTGTAATCCCAGCACTTTGGGAGGCTGAGGTGGGTGGATCACTTGAGGTCAGGAATTCAAGACCAGCCTGGCCAATATGGTGAAACTCCGTCTCTACTAAAAAATACAAAAATTAGCCAGGCATGGTGGTGCATGCCTGTAGTCTCAGCTACTCAGGAGGCTGAGGCAGGAGAATTGCTTGAACCCAGGAGGCAGAGGTTACAGTGAGCCGAGATGGTGCCACTGCCCTCCAGCCTGGGGGATAGAGTGATACTCTATCTCACAAAAAAAATAATAATAATAAAAAAAAGGAATGTATGTTCTAGGGATACTTTTGGGTTCCACGATAGGACATTATCATTACAAGGTAAATAAAAAATAATTGGTATTTTTCCTTTGTAGTTCAATGTATTCATATTAATCACACGAATTCTTTAGAATGCATTTTGACATAACCTGACCCCATAGAAACCTTATTGTATGTTAGTCTTAGTTTAAATGTTTTCATGCAATATGTGACTGATATTTTTAATCAGAACCACATTCATTTGTGTACCCTAAATCCCCTGAAGCCCTCATTAAAAATGAAAAGTCTTCTGTCTAATAACTCTTGAGGTTGTTGAATTTCACAAGCTCACCATTACCTCTTCCTGAATTTTATTTTCCTGCTTGGTCAACAGGAACTGTTTGCTGCCTTTGGATTTTTCAGGTCCCCGAATATGTCTAAGGTAAAAGTTGGCACTGAATTCTAAGCTAGATTTGCCACTTGAGATCCTGGGTGAGATGAAATAATCTGCTAAGATAATAATGCTCTCATAATCTCCACTTATTAAACTGTCAAGTGTGGCAACAGTCTTTGTTAGCATTTGCTCTTTTTACTTCTTTTCTAGTAGTCAGCAATGAAAGTTCCCTCATACCCCCAATGCATACATATAAGTTTATCATTACTTCTATTTCTTATGGGAGGGATTTTTAAATTTTTTTGCTGAGATACTTATGTCAGTTTTTAAGAAAAATACATATATCAATATATGAGGCATTTTAAGTGTTTTTCTTTCTGTGTGCTGGTGTAAATTAGTTGACTCCTTTTAATCTTCTGTATTTACCAAACAATTTTATGTTAATATACATTATTTACAAGGTTTTCTCTAGTTTCCCCAGAAGTCTTAAACATGTATTCATATTTATTGCTGAAAAATTATCTAAATAGCCATCAATGATGCAGATAGTTTTGGTAGTTGGCATAGGTCTTCACACAAAGTTGAAAGTTAGTGACAGAGTTTGCAATTCAGAGGTGAAAGAACTGGCAACTAAAAGCAAAAATGAGGATGTTTTTAGATAGGCATGATCAGAAACATCCTTCTTCCTTTGCCTTCCAATTCATCTCAGGTTAATGACATTAATTCCACAGGAAAGCGTGTGTCTGCCATCTCAATAGTTAAAAGAATTAGCTTGACTTCCAAGGGTAGCTGCACAGGAGTACCAAGCAATAAAGAGCCTGGGAGCTGGGAATGAGAAACAATTAGAGAACACTTCATTAATGCTTAATGATGCGGAGCGGGCACACAGCAAAGCTGATTGTGTGCTCTGTCTTAGCCAATGATGCTCACACAATGCCAGGGTGGTGTTATAAATGCCTCTGCTCTATAGGCTATGGATGAAAGAAGGCAGAAGATAAAATTATCTGGGGAAACTTAGTATGACAATTTGGAGAGAAACCAAAAAATGACCACTGTGGATTCTACTGCCAATCTCAGTGCAGGGTTAGGACATTTTATATACTTTTCATATTTGGTTCTCTAAGCCTAATTCCTAATAGGCATGGCTAAATCCCACTGAGGATTTCTGTTCCTAATAATGCATTAAGCATCTCAGTTGGAAGGTCCCATAAAGCATTTCCCCCTGCTTTTTTCTCTATCACACTGTGGCGAAAAAGGATTAAAAAAACACTGCACAGGTGCAACTTGCAGCTGTTGAGGGTAAACTCTGTTCTAGTATATTAATTTATATCCCACCAGGGGAATTGAAGAATAGTTTAGTTCCCATAAAAAGAAAAAAAAATTGTCTTCATCAAAGAAGAAAGAAATTTCCCATCCAGATTACAAAATTATTCCTGGTCAAAGGGGCCTTTATAAATGCAATTTCCTAATCCAATCAAAAGACCACAAAAGTAAACAGGGAATTTCTCTGCTTTGGTTTAAAATTGTTTGTTTAAAATTACATGTGTGTGTGTAGGTATATACACATATATACATATATTATAGACACTAGAGTATGAATACATATAAAACCCCAAGAAGCCCCATTTTAGTAAAAGTTTAAGTCGTTAAAGATAATCAAGCCAGACCTATGCCATCATAGTCTTTCACTGTGCTTAATTCCTGCAGCAAAATAAAAATTAATGACAACATATACATTTATATTACACAGTGATTTTTCAAAAAGTAAATCACATATTGTGTATCCCTACTATAAAAAAATGAGGCTTTATCTTCTTTACTTCCTATAACTTCATCTAAAGCTGTGTATGTTTACCACTAGTGTTCAAAACTATGACCACTGAGGTATAAATTTTAAACTATTAAATGAAGACTCACATAAGCTCAGTCTGGTATAGTGGAAATAGCAATAGACAAAAAAGAAAGAGAAAAAAAGAAAAGGAAGAAAGAAGGAAGGAAAGTGAAGGGGAAGGAAGGGAAAGAAGGAAGGAAGGAAAGGAGGGAGGAGGGAAAAGGAAGGGGAATGGGCAGAGAAAGAGGAAGAGGAAAAGGAGAGAGAGATGGGAAGAGAGCAGGGGAGGCAGAGGCCTGTTATACTGACCCTCCCATACTTACTGGCTCCAGGATGATTTTTAACTACTGGAAGTTTCATTTCCTTCCAAATGGACAATAGTTTCTAACTTGCTTACCTTCCAGAATCATCATAGAAATTCACTAAAATAATCATCAAAACCCTATTGTAATCGGTAAAGAATTATATGAGCCTATTATGCTCTTTGTAACCCAGATCATCCTGTCCTTTGATATTTTCATAAAATTATTTTGGTTCCTCTATCATGCCTTGTGAAAATCCATTGCTTCTGCAAAATTTGTGTAGCTGCTACATATTTATGGTCACTTACATCTCTGTGTTCTTGTGGTTTACACTAAACTCTCCACCTAATTGGTGTCAATGATTCTTGTGGCAATTCTCTTCTCTTTGACCTGACTCAGAGTGTAGATGAAATTCCTTATTATTCACGAAGTATTAGCCATGCAGGGCATGTTTTCCACAGAATCTGGCATTCAGCACCTATAATGCTTTGGCCTTTCCTGGCAGGGCGAATTCTCACGCCTCCTATTTCTTTATCCAGCTTCCACTAAGTTATCTCCCTGTATTTTCGTTTTCTCTCTTCCTGTCTCTCAGCCGCCCCCAATTTAAAGTTTATGTTTTATAGAGCCATATATCTGTTACTGCTTTATATTCTCTTCTAAACAAGGACGTGTGAGAAGCTAAAGGGCATCTCAATTTTAGCGCCCAAAATGGAAAATAGAAACAAACAACAACAACAACAAAACAACAACAAAAAATGCTTTCTAGAAAAAGATGGTGGTCCTCCATTTTGGATAGAAAAACTGATTTAAAATGTTTCATACAATGTTTTAGTTGCTCATTCATAAATCTAGAAATCACAAGTATATGGTGCTTATATCCTAATATCCTCTTACAAACATGATCCTTTGTCCTGTGGAACTCAGAAACACCACTGAGGTTCTGGTTGATACACTGCTGCTTTCCAACCCTGGAAGACTGGGATTGGCACAGCAGACAATACCTCTTTGCTATCTACATCTTGTCTTAGAATGTAGGGACTAAGGCAAGAATGAGAAACATTGCATTAATTCTTTCGCTGAGTATATACCAGTGCGTTGGGCACTTTAATGACTGCTCAGAATACACACATGATGGCTTTTGTAAAGATGACACTCTAGTGAAAGAGGCACAGGTCAATAAATAAGTGAAGGAAAGTTTAACCTCTTACTTGGTTGAAGTATAGTTGAGGCTTTGTGAGGACACACAAGAAGGTCTCAGTGTACAGCTGAGCTTACGAAAGACTTCACAAGGAGGGAGCACTTTAGATCTGCCTTGAGAATAAACAATTTAAAAGGTGGATAAGTAAAAGGCCAGAAAAGTCATTCTAGGAAGGAGGAACTATAGATAGACATCTATTATCATATTATATCCATAGATATAATAATACATAACATTATATTATTGATATAATAATACATAACATTATATTATTATATAACATTATAATATTATAATGTATATTATAATTATATATAATTATAATTATATATAATATAAAATATGTAATATAATTATACATAGTAATATATTATCCATCTACAATATTACCTATCATGTCTTATCTATATATTACAAATATAATTGTAATATATAGATAGATATTTATATATCATATGTAAATATCTATCTATATATAGAGATATTTATATATCATATATAAATATCTATCTATATATAGAGATATTTATATATCATATATAAATATCTATCTATATATAGAGATAAATAAATACCTAATTAGATATTAGATATTTAGATAATTAGATAGATATTTAGATAATATCGATATATGGAATGTTACAATTATATTTAATATATAATCATAAGAGATAATTTTAGAAATAAATGCTACAACTAAAGTAAAAATTGTAATTTTCTATTAATATTTTACATTAAATTACATGATTATGTAATTCCATATACTTCTCTAGTATAGAGAGTTTTAAAGTATTGTTTACTAGTGTATCTTTCATGTCAATTGCAGTATTTGTCACGTAGAAGATACTAAATATTTGATTAATTGAATTAAGGGGTAAGTGAAAAATCTCCTTCCTTCCTGGGCCCCATTCACCCAGTTCTTACACCACTCTAATAGGAAACTATTATTTTGGGTTCTATGTACATTCTCACAGAGCTGTTATGCAGAAAAAAGCAATGCATAATGCTTGTTTGTTCAATTTTTGACAACTTTGTTAAGGTATAATTGGCATACAATACATGATACATGTTTAACATGTATAATTTCATAATTTCTGACATAAATACGTCCATGAAACCCTCCCACAATCAAGAGAGTAAACATATCCATCAATCTCAAAAGCTTCCTTGCACTCCTTTGTCATCTTTCTCTCCTGCCCTCCCATGTCACTCCCACCTCCATCCCCAAGCAACCACTGATTTGCTTTATGTTACTGTAGATTAGTTTATATTTTCCAGAGTTTTGTATACATGGAATAATATAATACACTGGTTTATTTTACTCAGCATAATTATTATGAGCTTTATTCTTGGTGTTGCATGTCCATTCCTTTTAATTACTGAGTGTATTCTATATTAGTGGAGATCCATTTGAGGGTTTTACGCAATTGGATGAAATTGTCATTTTACATGTGTTAGGTCCTAAATGAGCTGAATCTGATTCTATCTTTAGGCTAATCTCCTACTACTCTTTGATCTTCTTTATAGAAGTATTAGAATATCTTTTGTTCCACAAACTGACTATGTTGGTTAAAGGGCTCTTATCTTTCCATATGCCAATCACTATGCTTAGAAAAAAAAACTCCCTGTTTATGTGATACATGCCTATTTATCGTTCTGAGCTCAGCATTTGAGTACCTTTTAAAATGCTTTCTCTATCTATGATCGATATATTCTCTTCTATGTTGCCTCAGGATTGTACTGTCATCTCCTTTAATTGATTACACTCTGTACTCATTATTTGTTGGCCCCATGTGATTATTCCCTACTAGAATACGAGATTTTTGAGATTCATACCATGTCATGGTTATTATTTTCTATAAACATTTAGCACAGTGCAATAATTACAATTGATATAAATATAATTTTGTTGAACTTGCATTGAGATTATAATTTGGTTGGAATGAATGAAATAGAAATCTTGGAATTGCTCCTTTTCAAGCCCTGGAATTAAATAGAAGTGACAACAAAGATGACTTTTAGTGAATCATATCAGTGTAATTACCAAACAGACGGAGGCTCTCTTTGGTTATTCTCAGTTTAGGAGCGTGAAGGCAGAGGCTGGCCATGCACACATGGCAGACCCAAAATCCTCCACAGTCGTGAGAATCAATACTGGTGGATTGATGATACTCAGTTACTTATTTTTAATCATACGTGAATAGTTTATTTTCTTTAGATGTTGTTAGCTCAAACAAGATTATTTGAGTGACTCTCAAAGTACAGTCATGCACCTCAAGACAACATTTTGGTCAAGAATGGACCACATATATGAAGGTGGTCCCATAAGATTATAATAGCATGTTTTTATTGTATTTTTTCTATGTTTAGATACACAAATACTTACCATTGTCTTACAGTTGTGTAGAGTATTCAATACAGTAACATGCTGTGCAAGTTCATAGCCTAGAAGCAATAGGCTATACCCTATAGCTTTGGTGTATCATGGTGGAATATACTATCTATGTTTGTGTAAATATACCGTATGATGTGCACACAAAGACAAAATTGCCTAGCGATGCATTTTGCGGAACACAACTTCTTCATTAAGTGACGCATGACTATACCACAGTTTTTTAAACAGGTACTTTACCACATACTTAATCAATTAACAGTACACAGATACAACAAAGTAGTAATTTTTAAATGTGGTGGTTCTGCCCTAATAAGAAGCATTTGATAGCCAGGGGTATTTATTTATTTATTTGTTTAGGCCTGGTGATGACAACATTTACTTATTGTGGATAATGAATAGAGACAGTAAACATTCTACATTCTTGGGCCAGTCCTCTGGGAGGAAAAATGTTCCTGCTCCCAACCTTAATAATTGTGAAACACTGATATCAAATAATAAGGGAATAATTATGAGGACATGCTTAGAAAAATTATCTTGGTACTGATTGTTTTTCATTGCCAGGTTCTGCTTCCAATGTGTGTCCTCTTCGGGGCTCCGTGTAAATGCCCAATCCAAAGGCTAATGTCCTGGGCACTTTCTTGTACCAATAATGTTATTTGAAATGCAGAAAGTCTTCGAGGTCTCCATATGCAAATTCTTAAACCTCAGTTTTGATGGCATAACTTTCCTCAATAATAATACTTCCCTTCTTAAGCTATTTCTGCCTTTATTTGTAATTTCAAAAACACGTGAAGATGACAGAATTACCAAAGTCCTCTAATTCTGTGAAGATGCTGCCTGGCAATTTCTGTGCATTTCCTGCTTACAGGCCGCTGCAAAGGATAGGGTTTCATGGTGCTCCAGAGACTTTTTTCTCAGGAAAGAGAACTGCATTTTCTCAATTTAAAGATACTTTATACACAAACACACCACACATACCACACACACACACACACACACACACACACATTATTTATTTCAGGATTTTGTATTTACCTTTATGGGCTAGTAATTCTTTATCTGTGAATGGTAATAATGATAAAGCTATCATTAAATTTACATTTGTCCTAAAATGAATTGCATTTGAGAATTAGAGAAATGCGTTACATAGGGAATGAGTGTTGTCTATAGGAACATTCTATTTGACCTCTGTTTGACCTCATGACTTTGGACTTGAATGTCTGAGAACAGATGTCTAAAGCAATATCTGTGTTCATCTGTCCATCTGTCTGTATGTATGTATGTTCAGGGGTTAGCTCGGTACCTGGTATGTATTAATACTAGACACTTCATAATCGATAACTACTATTATTAATTTCACCCAATTCTGGCCTCCACCTTCCAGCTTGTACATAAGTTGAGCACACTTACGTACATAAGCATAGAGCTTGGACTGACTGGCACTCTGGCAAACTCCCCCAGTGTTGTGTGTCTTTTTGCCCCTCTCCCAGTTTTGTCTCTGCCTGCTCTCTTAGATTGTTAATATCCACAGGGAACTCAGATGCCTGTGTCTAGTGCATGCAATAGAGGCAGTCTCCACAGAAACATTACGATACAGAGCTGAAAAGGCCTCCCTTCCCCTTGACATCTTTTTCCTTCCCTCTCTTCAAGCCAACACACTGGTTGTACAAGTATAGATACATTTACATACTGACAGTTTCAGCAGTGACACTCGAAAAACAAAAGCAAACAAAAAACAGTGAGAGATTTGTGTGTACAATGCAGAAGGAAGTCAAGGAAGCCTTCAGCGTAGACATGGGTCCTCCTACTGTGATTTGTCCCCCCAGTGTTGCCTTGGGTAAACTGGCTTCTTTACCAGTAGTAAACTGGTGTCACAACCAATTTATTTGCAGTCCAAATCCAGCCTGAAAAGTTAAGAGCCTGAACAAAAATTAAGTTGTGAATAATGAATTTTTTTTCCAATTTAAAGGACTAAATTTCAGTTTGTGTTTAAATATTAGGAGATCTGGCACTGATAATCTTATTTTGTCTTGGCAATGATCACCTTTACTTACTAGCAACTGCCCTATTTTAATTACCCACAATTCCCATCAATATCCATTGTTATACATCAGGGCTGCTTCACTTATTTACATTATCATCTGTCTGCTCATGTAGATAGAAGGTAGCAGTAAATAGTCCAGATTAAAACATGTATTTGTAAAGGAAGTGTTTCTTAATTAGCAAGGTAACTCAGCTTTCTCTAGATTCAGTGCTCTCATTATTAATTCTAAAGAGCAATGTTTCTTGGGGTGTACCTCCAGTAAACACTTGGTCAAAAGTTCCTGGGGTGCTTATTAAAATGATATTTCCTGGGTCTCAACCAGGACTACTAAATCAAAATATCTGAGGGTAAGGCCTAAGAATGTGAATGTTAAACTCACTCCTAAGATAACTGCACACTCAAATTTAAAGCCTGCTATCATCTAAAATCCTTTTAAAATTGACTCTCTTCCATTGCTCTATGGCTTCACCTTGCCCACTGCCTAGAGAGAACCTATTTACCAAGACAGGAGAATTGCAATAGAGAAGAGTAACTCACACAGAGCTGGCTGTGTGAGAGACCAGAGTTTTATTATTAATCAAATCAGTCTCCCCGAAGCAAGCATTCCAGGATCAGAGTTTTTAATGATAATTTAGGGGGTAGGGGCTTGGGAGGTGGGGAGTGTTCATTGGTCAGGTTGGAGATGGAATCATAAGGGGTCGAAGTTAGGTTTTCTTAATGTCTTCTGTTTCTGGGTGCAATGGCAGAACTGATTGGGCCAAATTACTGGTCTGGGTGGTGTCAACTGATCTATCGAGTGCAGGGTCTACAACATACCTCAAGCACTAACCTTAGGTTTTACAATAGTGATGTTATCCCCAGGAGCATTTTGGGGAAGTTCAGACTCTTGGAGTCAGAGGCTGCACGTCCCCTAAACTGTAATTTCTAATCTTGTAGCTAATTTATTAGTCCCGCAAAGGTAGACTGGTCACCAGGCAAGAAGGGGGTCTTTTTGAGAAAAGGCTGTTATCAATTTTGTTTCAGAGTCTAACCATGAACTGAATTCCTTCCCAAAGTTAGTTCCCACCATATCCAGCACCATGGTATTCCAAACAGCATTGCCTCAGACCAAGGCACTCACTTTATGGCTAAAGAAGTTCAGCAGTGGGCCCATGCTTATGGTATTCACTGTGGTATTACCATGCTCCCCATCATCCTGAAGCAACTGGAGTGACAGAACGGTGGAATGGTCTTTTGAAGTCACAATTACAATGCCAACTAGGTGACAATATTTTGCAGGGCTGGGGGCAAAGTTCTCCAGAAGACTGTGTATGTTCTAAATCAGCATTCAAAATATGGTACTGTTTCTTCCGCAGCCAGGATTCATGGGTCCAGGAGTCAAGGGGTGGATGTGGAAGTGGCATCACTCACCCTCACCCCTAGTGACCCACTAGCAAGACTTTTGCTTCCTGTTCCCATGGCATTATGTTCTGCTGGCCCAGAGGTCTTAGTTCCAAAGGAAGGAACACTGCCACCAGAATACACAACAATGATTCCATTCAACTGGAAGTTATGATTGCCACCTGGACACTTTGGGCTCCTCCTGCATCTAGGGCTAAGAAGAGAGTTACAGTGTTGACTGGAGTGATTAACCCAGACTATCAAGATGAAATCAGACTATTACTTGCAACGGAAGTAAGGATGAATATGTCTGGAATACAGGAGATCCCTTAGGGCATCTCTTACTATTACCATGCCCTGTGATTAAGGTCAATGGGCAACTGCAACAGCCCAATCCAGGCAGGACTACAAATGGCCCAGGGCCTTCAAGAATAAAGGTTTGGGTCACTCCAGCAGTTAAAAAACCATAACCAGCCCAGGTGCTTGCTGAAGGCAAAGGGATTACAGAATGGGTAGTACAAGAAGGTAGTTATCAACACCAGCTACGGCCATGTGACCAGTTGCAAAAATGAGAACTGTAATTGTCATTAGTATTTCGTCCTTATTTTGTTAAGAATATGTTCGTGGATGTATACACTTGTACTAAGAAAATATCTTCATTTTATTTCTTTTCTTTTTTCTTTATGATGAGATATAAGATTTATTGACTTCATATCAGCATTTAAGTCTTGTTAACTTTATGTAATATCATTTAGGTTAATAATTAGTGCAATTCTGGTTGTACAAAGGATAGCTATATTATGTTAGACATAATTATGACCTTATTATTGCCTTTTTTGGAGATTAAGTAGGATTTCAGGAATTGTGTATAAATGCCAAGTTGAGAAGCGGTGGACTTGTGATGGTTAATATTTGATGTCAACTTAATTGGACTGAAGGATGCCTAGATAGCTGGTATTGTTTCTGGGTGAATCTGTGAGGGTGTTGGCAGAGGAGATTGACATTTGAGTCAGTGGACCAGGAAAGGAAGACCCAACCTCAATGTAGGTAGGTACCATCCATTGTACTGCCAGCAAGGCTAGAACAAAGCAGGCAGAAGAAGGTCAGATAATCTGGCTTGCTGAGTCTTCTGGCTTTCATCTTTCTCCTGTGCTGGATGCTTCTGTCTGTTCCCCTGCTCTTGGACATCAGACTCCAGATTCTTCTGCCTTGGGACTCTTGGACTTACACTTGTGGTTTCTCAGGGGCTCTTGGGCCTTTGGCTGCAGACTGACAGCTGCACTGTTGGCTTCTCGCTTTTGAGGCTTTTGGACTTGGACTGAGACACTACTGGTTTCTTTCTCAGTTTGCAGATGGCCTGTGGTGGAACTTTGCCTGTGATCCTGTGAGCCTAATAAACTTCCTTTCATATATACATATATTCCATTAGTTCTGTCCCTTCAAAGAACTTTGACTAATACAGCATCCAAAAAAGTTCTAATATCCAGGATCTATAACTTAAACAAATTTACAAGCAAAAAGCAAACAACTTCCTTAAAAAGTGGGCAAAAGACATAAACAAACACTTTTCAAAAGAAGACATACATGTGGCCAGCAAGCTTATGAAAAAAATGTTCATTATCACTAATCATTAGAGAAATGAAAGTCAAAACCCCAGTGAGATACCATCTCACACCAGTCAGAATGGCTATTATTTATTTTGGCTATTAAAAGTAAAAAAATAACAGATGTTGGTGATAGATGCAGGAGGCAGATAAGGGAGGATCCCGGAGAATCTCTGACCCACCCCACGAGAGTTTACATCAGATGCTTTTGTGCAGATGAGGAAACCTGCCCAAGGCCTTGTGTGGGCATCCACAACGGACTGGGGCCCGCCTGCGCACCGCGAGAATGGAGTGGAATCACTGGGAATTCACGCCTTATGCAGCGGGGACAAGCCTGGCCTCTTTAGCTTGTGTGTAGTTGTCTGGAATTCAATCTGTGAGGTGGGAGACTGTTGGCAGGACCTTGTTTTTTCACCGAGAGCTTTCTTTTAATAAATTCCATTCTCCTTACCTTTTGATATGTCTGCATGCCTCATTTTTCCTGGTCATGTGACAAGAATCTGGATTTTAGCTGAACTAAGGAGCAAAAAATCCTGTATCACTTACAAGGTTGGGGAGAATATGGAATGCTTATGCACCGCTGGTGGTAGTGTAAGTTAATTCAGCCATTGTGGAAAGCAGTGTGGCAATTCCTCAAATAACTTGAAACAGAATTACCATTCAACTCAGCAATCCATTTTTGGTTACATCCCCAAAGGAATAAAAATTGCTCTACCCTAAAGATACAAGCATATTTATCTTTATTGCAGCACTATTCAAAATAGCAAAGACATGGAATTAACCTAAATGTCCATCAACAGTAGACTGGATAAAATTTGGTGCATACACACCAAGGAATACTATGCAGCCATAAAAAAGAATAAGATCATGTCCTTTGCAGAAACATGGATGGAGCTGGAGACAACAATCCTAGGGAAAGTAACACAGGAACAGAAAAACAAATACCACATGTTCTCACTTATAAGTGGAATCTAAACAACAAGAACACATGAAAACCAGGAGGGGAAAACAGACACTGGGGCCTACTTGAGAATGGAGAGTGAGAGGAGGGAGAGCATCAGAAAAAATACCTATAGGGTACTGTGCTTATTACCAGGGTTATAAAATTATCTGTACACCAAACCTCTGAGACATGCAGTTTACCTATATAACAAACCTACATATGTACCCCTGAACCTAAAATAAAAGTTAACAAAAATCGATTCTCCTTGACTGACACTGACTTTAATGAATGTTCTTTTTGTTATCTTGTAAAGGTTCTGAAATTAACTTTTTAAATTTCTGGATTATCTCTGGGGGAGGGACACCTCAAGGTCTTTCAGTTAAATTATTACAAGTACTTTCTCTTCTTTGTGACATAATCATCATTGTCAGTTTCATCATCATCTTTGTTCTAGTATATACCCATTTCTTTAGAAGAATTTCCTATCCAGCCTCAACCTTGATATAGTGCTGCTACCACTAAGGAGATTATATATATATATATATATATATATATATATATATATATATATATAAAGTACCACTGCCCAGCAGTGCAGTGACAGCCAGATTGTACATCTTAGTTTGAAAATACTTTAGTAGAGAGTTGTTCTCAACTGGGGCAAATTTTCTTCTCTAAAGAATATTTGGCAATGTCTGGAGATATTTTTGGTTGTCTTATGATGGGAGGCAGGGAGTGGGTGCTACTGACATCTGGTGGGTAGAAACAGCAGGGATGCCATTATAACCATCCCACAATGCACAGAAAAGCCCCCAAACTGAAGAATTATCCAGCTCAAAATGTCAAAATTGCTGAGCTAGGGAAACCCTGCTTTAGAATTTTCTTTCAAGATTGAAATGCTCTAGAAGCCAGAAACATCTACTTTTGCCCATAGTTCCACTTGTAAGTGAGAGCAGCTGAAAACCATCCTGGATCTTGGGGTACAGGGACATGGGAACTTGAGATGTGGGACTGGACAACAATCCCTTCAGTGGTCCTCTGTCACACAGAGTTTATAAGTCAAAGTCCTTACCCTGTGGTTCTTAAGCATTAGCATACATCAGAATCCACTGGAGGGTTTGCTAAAACACAGATTTCTGGACCTTATCTGTGGGGTTTCTATTTCGGAGGGACTGAGGGGTTGCCAAAAGTTTGCATTTCTTAAAAGTTATTTGGAGGTGCTGATGCTTCTGGCCTAGGGACCACAGTTGAAACACCACTGCCTTAGCCTGTTCCTCTGAGCCTGGTCTCAGTCTGTCCTTGGAACATTTTTAACTGTCATCAAGCGTCTGCAGCAAAGTCAGATGAAATTCCTCCTTGATTTCTGTTTATATCTGCCATTGATTTGTTTATTTGTTTGCTTATTTTTACATTGGATCCATAATTCTTTTCCTTTTGTTCAGAATGGCTTCTATTGCCAGTTTTCCACAATAACTCCTTCAAAGAAAATAGTGCCAGAAGAAACAAAATATGCAAATGAATAAGCAAAAAACAAAAAATCTCTGGTCTTTTCATTTAACTGTCTTATTACTGTTGATATAGTAACTGGTAGAATCTTTGTCTTCATTTGGTTAGAGGCAAATTGACATCTAACTATACCATGAATTCTGATTTATTGATTTTATGTATGCCTTTCTTGCTTTATTTATTTATTTATTTATTTTTGCTCATTAATATTTTTTAAACCCTGGTTTCTGCACCTTGTTATTTTTTAATTTTGTTGCATAAAAATTTTTATAAAGAATTTTAAATCTTTTGGAAAACAAGGCAAGATATAAATAATGAATTACACATCCTTCGGGGACTTTTAAAAATGCTACCACACATACAGGAAATTTCCTGCTCTCATACTCTTAAAATAATATTGTAATGATGCTCTGTTCTGAATTCCCTTAGAATATTATTCATGCCCCTCATGTCATGACTTTTTATGTTTTGATGTTTTAAATAATGCAGTATTTGATAGCTTAGTAGAAAATATGCAATGTAAATAGAAGTCAAGACACATAGCAATGGAACAGAAGTCCCTGAGTCCACCTTCTAACTTAAGTAATTTACTGTTACAAACACTGCTGAAGCCATCCTTGACATGTGTCCTTGTCTCATAAGCAGGAATTTCTGTAGGGCTGATTTAAAACTGTATAGTTGAGTGGAATTTCCACATTGTAAGGTATGTGTACAATCATTTTTACATGATACCCTGAATTGTTTTCCTAAGTGAATACACCACCTATACTTCTCTTAGCTTCAGGAGATAGTTATTCTTTCTTTCAAGCTTTACCAACACTTTGATAGACTCTTATTTCTTAAATTTTGCCAATACATCCAAAGGTGCAAAACAGTACTTCATCATGGTCTATCTTTGACTGAGTCTTTTTTTTTTTTTTTTTTTACCTATCATGTTTCTGCCTGTGAAATACTTATTCTTGCCTTACAAACTTTTCAGCTGGGTTGTATGGCTTTTCCCCATTGAATTTTGTATGTATGTTTGTTTATTTGTTTGTTATGATAAACTCTGGAGAGAAATATGTGCAGTTATATAAACTGCAAATTTCTTCATGCCATCTTGATGAACAGAAGTTCTTAATTTTAATATAATTGAATTTACCAATCTTTACTTTTATGCTGAATGGGTTTTGTTTGTTTTAGAAAATACCTGGTTATACAGATCTTCAATATTTTTGTGTAGATCTACGGATTTAGCAAGTCTTTGAAGGCATTAGAATCTATCATGGAGATTCTAACATGCATTAGAATAATGAAAGTCTGCGATGAAGCAAATAAAGAAATCTCTACAATAAATATGGGTAAAGGAAATGGCTCTTATCAGTAAAGTATGTTAAGGATTTCCCCCCTGGAAGAATGAGAGATAATAAATTGGAATTTTTTTTCTATATAGTTTATCAGGCAATCATCAAACATAAGACATGAGTACATAAGAAATGAGAAGGATTAGTGGTTGGGATAATAAGAGTGCTGTGTTTGGAATGTTGCTTATAAAAATGAGCCTTGTAGAGAAAAGTTCAGTCAAGCAGGCATTGAAAGGAAATATTAGGGGGAATTTAGTTTAAGTGGAAACACTGAACAGAGATTTCGTTTCTTTAGCTCAAGACCTATTCAAATCCCTCTACATTTCACAGAATGAGTAAAACCCACACAACCTTTCCAAAGGATTATGGTGTTCAGAAATTCTTAACAATGACAGAGAAAAGAAAAGGGGCTGAAATTTGTCTTGCTTCCAAGAAAGGAGAAAACTTTGACTCCTACACCAGGGGCATTATCCTCTGCCGCTTACATGAGTGAGTAGATGTCAGATGCTAAAGGGTAAACTATTAAAGAAAAGAAAAATACCATACTCGTTTAATGATGAGAAACCTCAAGTTCAAAATGTGGTACTTGGGACCCAACTACAGTGTCTTCAATTACTTTTTGAATTTCTTGTCCTCTCTGGGCCTCAGTTAAACTGTCTGTAAAATGGATGAACTGGGAGCGTATCGTTCCTTCTGGCTGTAACATGAAACTACTCTTAATAACAATGCATCTCCCAGCCTGTAATGATCATTGTTTTGCTTTTGGCTTGACTAGCACCTACACTCTTTTCTTAAAATAATGATTTAGATTTAATTTGGGAATTGACTGCCCCATTCTGTGTTCATCATAACAGAAATAACTTAATTGTAGACACTGATGTGTACACTGTACCCCAACATGTGGTATATGTCTGGCACATGATAGGTGCGTAATACAAATTTGCTAAATATTCGTTGAACAGTGTATTTCAGGTGGGGCTCCATTTTCCACTTCTGAGGAGAAGGCTGACCCAAGTCTACCTGATAAAAAAAATTTGATGTTTTGGTTTTGTTTTGTTTCTGTCTTTTAAAGGGATGAGTATGTGAGCTAAGTAGGCCTGATGTGGTTCAAATGTAGGATTCTATTAGCACTATTAAGATAGAATACTCTATTTCTCCTAAATTTGAAGATAATTTCAAAGATTCACTATAAGAAACCTGAGAACTTTAGCCAACTCACAGGAAGACAGAACTGAGAAGAGGAGAGAGAAGGAAGAAAGAAGGGAGGGAGGCAGAGGAGAAAAAGAGAGAAGAAAGAGAAGGAAGAGGGAATTGATGATATAGAGCAATGCATGATGTTATAATTTGAACACCTAGATACCTATTCCCAAAGCAAGAGATATCTCACGGACTTTTCAGTTAAAAGTGGCACTAAATTCTCTAGTCCGTTTAAACCTTTTTGATTTTCTATAATTTGGATTTTTAAAAAAAATCTCAATTTCTTAGAAAACACTTGGGAACCAAGATGAAAGTAAAATGCATTCATTTGAGAAAGGAAAATATTGCAAAGTTTAATAGATAATAACTGACATGAAGAAACTTTTAAATCAATGTTTTATTACAAAAACAATTAGACTTTGGATCTGGGGGTTAAATAAAACTGCACGCAAATCCCAATTCCATTACATACAGGCAGTGTAGCCCAGTGCAGTGCCTAGCTGCACATAGAAAGTGCTTAATTAATTATGCAGAATGAATAAACCAATCGACAAATAAATTTGGCAAGGATACATAACTCTCCTGTAGAACGGGTTATAAAAATGATAATAGTGCATTGTAACCTGAATGTTAAGCACCATGCAATTCCTGAGCACATATACAACAATAGCTTCCCTTCCCTACTTCATAGAGATGAAACTGAGTGAAAATTAACATATCTACAGCAAGCTCAAAATAAGAGACAGAGAGAGAGAAAGAAAGAAAACAAAAGAAGAGAAAGAAGAAAGGAAGGGAGGGAAGGAGGGAGAAGGAAGGAAGGAAGGAAGGAAGGAGGGAACTAAGAAAGCAAGCAAGCCCATTGCCTCCGAACATACTTGTAGCAATGTAACTAAGCTCAGTGTTTGTGGAAAGGAGTTTGCATATAATCCTAATACTATGTT